>NW_023416401.1:74828291-75530791 GCF_014108235.1 Myotis myotis | reverse complement strand
TATGCAGCTCATCACACATAGATCTGAACTCTATGTGGGACAGAAAAAGGATTGTGGAGTCACTGAAAGTGTCTCTGTCAATGAACCCAATTGTCTGCCTGGGCATTGCCCACCTAGGCCTTGCCCAGGTGAAGTGCTGAGAAGCAGGGGTGGGGTTGGAGGCCACGTTCCCCATGGAATACACATTTAAACCTAGAGAATAGCAGTTTCACTTGCAAACTCCAAATGCCCCATAGATGTAAGTCATCCCCTGCCTGGGGTTGTGTGTTTGAGGATCCAAATGGTTATCTTTGGGCAGTTTCAGCCTTTTGCAGTCAAATGCTCTCCCACTGAGCTATACCCCCGAGCCCAGTTTCAGCCTTTTGTATCAGTCAGTATTCCAAGTTCATTCACCAAAGGATATTTAATTAATTTATTTATTTTGGCAGACTTCAGTCATTCAGTGTCAATGCCAAGTTGGAAACAAATCATCTAGTTAACATGAATAGTTAGTTTATCTGCAAACCAAGAGATGGCAAGGAAGTAAAGAAGTTCACATAAACTTGGCACAAATTGCATTGCCAATACCCTTTAGCTGAAGGGAGATAAGATTGCATTGCGCATCTTTATGTCCATATAATTGTGCTTTAGAAAGCTCTGTAAAATAGTTCATCCTAACAAATTCAGTATTTAGTATCAAAACACTTTTCATGCAAATTCTTCCCTCATCTTGGAAGTAACAGTTTTTCAGAAAAATGCCTGGTTAAGAAAATACTGTGGCACTCACAATAAAAAGCCTAACAGTTATGAAATGCATCATATTCAACTTAATAATAACATTCTTTTTAATGTTTGTGTATATGACACACTGCTAAACTTGCATAGTTTTGGTTATTCATTCAGTAAATTAATAAAGATTTGTCATTCATTTATTTAACAAATATTTAGTGAGTGCCTACTATTAAAAGTACCTTGTCAAATGCTAGGAATGCAAAGAATAAAGAGATAAATAAGATAGTTTTTGTGTTTATGTTTAAGCTTTCTTGTCCTAAAAGCACATTTATTAGGCTATATGCTTCTCCCTGGCCCAGGCCCTGGTGAGGGCTTGTGTTAGGAGGAAACCAATCGATGCGTTTCTCTCACATTGATGTTTCTCTCTGTCTTTCCCTCCCTCTTTCACTCTCCCTAAAAATCAATGAAAAAACATCCTCAGGTGAGGATTAACAAAAAACCCCAACAAATAGGCTATATGCTTCATATTTTTTTATTAGGTCCTCATACTGGCCCTTTGAGGGATCCAGTACTAACCTATTTTAAAACATTTTAAAAATACATTTTAATTGATTTTTCAGAGAGAGGAAGGGAGAGGGAGAGAGAAAAACATCAATGATGAGGGAGAATTATTGATTGGCTGTCTCCTGTACTACCCCTGACCGGGAATTGAACCTCCTGGTTCATGGGTTGACGTTCAACCACTGAGCCATACTAGCTGGGCAGTACCAGCCCATTTTAAAGAAGAGAAAATAGTCTAAAAGAAAGTGACTAGTTTAAATTGCATGGCTGGAAAGTGGCAGAGCTGAGATTTAAAGCAAGAAGTAAAAGAAGGCTGGTAAGGAAGAATGGGATACAAGAAGCAAGAGTGAGACACAGCAACAAAACACTCTGGAAAAAGTGTTGGTAAATTTAAACATGCTTGGGGGAAATGATCAAAAACAATTGATGGAAACTGATATGGGCTGGCAGGGAGCTGTGGGGTGAGTATGGGATCATGAGGTTCCAGGATTAAAGAAAAGTTGGTGTCAGCTGTTTAGATATGAGCAGGGAGTCCCTGCGGGAGCCCAACAAGAAAATTCGTCTTTTCCTCAAGGCCTGGGGCTGCCTGAAGTCCTGGATGAAGCAGGAACAGCTTATGGAGAGAATTCTGACAAATGTGCGATTTTTTTTTTTTTGCAGGTCTACATACTAAATGTGGCCATTTCTAGGTTTATATACTTTGGCTTTATATGAAAGTCAAGGCTTTGGTACCAAGTATGTGAATTAAGAGGAGAAATCTCTTATATACTTTACAGTATTTTGAAATCTTAGATCCTTATTGGTAAATGTCAGGGGTCTTTCAGTTTGGGGATTTCTAACAACTTTACATAGCAATTTTTTTTTTTTTTTTTGGCAGCACCAAAAACGTACCAAATCACCATTATCTTTCAAACTCCTGAATTGAAATTAAAATAATAAAAACACTCCCTTGGGAATACACTGCAACTTGCTAATAAACAGTAGAAGAATAACATATAGCCACACATTTTAAAAAGTCATAACAGAATTGGGCTATAAAATGAAATGAAAAGGCCACTGTTCCCTTACAATATTTTAGGTTTATAACAGTGTTTATACTGAATCTGTTCAAATAAAAGGTAAACTCAAATATACGGGGAGGCCCCATTTTCTCAAGAAGAATATCCAAAAAATGTTTGATGGGCAACATGAATATAAAAGCATTTTGGAATCTGAGTGAAACAGTCAAATGTCTCCTTATGGTAATTTTTGTTTACTCACATCTAAAGTCATGCATAAACAGTGTTGACTTAAAACTATGCTTGTCCTGACCCGGTGGCTCAGTGGGTTGGAGGCCCTTCTATACACCAAAAGGTTGCAAGTTTGATTCGCAGTCAGGGCACATACCTAGGTTGTGGGTTCAGTCCATGACTGGGGTGCATATGGGAGGCAACTGATCAATGTTTCCCTCTCACATTGATGTTTCTCTCTCTCTCTCTCTCTCTCTCTCTCTCAAAAATCAATAATACATATCCTCAGATGAGGATTCAAAAAAATAAAAAAGAAATAAAACCATTGCTTTTTCACTGCCATAGTTCATGACACTATTTTACCCGAACTCTTCCCAGGTGTCTTGGACACGAGGTCCTTCTCCAAGCTGCTTTTTGAGTCATCACACAGAGGTGTCCGGGGAGGACTTCTAACATTTCATTGCCATGGCAATGATCTGAGCTAGCACTCCCCGAATCCACATATGATGCTAGTGCTGGAATTTTTATCTCAAATTTTGTCCCCAAATCCTCATTATACAACATCAAACTGCTTTCTTCTTTTCATTTATCCTGTAGGTCACAGCCTCCACTCTTAATCTCTTGCTTTTTAAATTGGTTTTAAAAGGTTTGTTTACAGTGCCACCCTCCTCTTGCCTTGAAGTGCAAGGCCATATTCAGGCAATAGTGACTACATCTTTCAGTTTCTTTTTTTACTTGATTCAATGGGTCACTACTACAAGCATCCAAAATTAGCATTGAGTAAGGTTATGACAAGTTATGTCTCTCCCAAGGAGAAATTTATTTTTTAAGTAAAATAAGTGAAGAGAGACTAATATTATAAGAGGCTTTAGGAGGACTTCAGCCTTAAGGCAGTCCAATCCTTTCTGAGGGCTATTTTGGTAAAACCTCAACTCACATTAGGACAAATGCAATATTTTATGAATTAACTTGAATATTATTATTAAAAGTCCTCTATTTATTATGAATAAAAAAGTATAAAAATGACAAAAATGAAAATATTCTCATTTTAACAATCAAATCATAAAACTTAATTTTCCCTTCACCACCCCAGTACTTCTTAAATGTCCAGAGAGGGGGCTGGACATATATATTGAAATCTCACCCTTCCAAACTCTTGTGGAAATGATCAAAAGGGATGTAAAGGTGAAATCTACACAGAGGCTCTGAACCAGGGAGTGTGCCCAGAGCTGCCTGGCATTTCTTGCAGATTAAGTGCAGAGGGGCTGGGCAGGGACCTGCGGAGAGGATTCTGTAGGGCAGGCCCTGGGATCCGCGTTTTAATCGCATCAATGCCACTCGGTAGAAGCCAGCAGCCGCCCACAGCAGTGCAGACTCCAGGCTACGATGGGCACAGATGGCTGGGCTGCCAGGAGAACAGGGCTGCAGATTTGTAATGAGGGCAGCGTCGCTGGGGAGCTGCAGAGAGCCTGCTGGGCTAATTCATGGCTGCTCAGCCAAGGGGGCAGGAGGCAGGCTGAAGGACCATGCCTAGAGCTTGGGGACTTTCCCCTGGGTCTCAGAACAGGTGGGATCAAACCACAGTGACTCTCAGCTTTCACTCCTGTCGCTGGGCCTGAAGTAGATGGAGGGCAGTCTGTCAGGGACCCATCTGGTGGAAGCAAGCGAGGGTTAACACACACCTGCTTCTGTGAGGAGGAGCAGAGACTAGCCCCCACCCCTTACGAAGGCTGGGCCATTCCTTCCTAAGACTTAGAGCTGATACCTCCCACCAATATAGCCTCACAGCAAAGGAAAAGCGAAAAACGAGTGTATTTCTGATTTCCAACCAGATTCCTGAAAGTAGAGCTGAGAACCACACGGAAGGAAACGCTTTGGTATCAGTAAAGATTGCATGAAGAGCAGAAACACGATGATTAAATTCGAAACCTCCCTGCCAGAAACATGTAGAAAATTGGATTAGTAAAGGAAAAGGTAAATTTGAGAAATTCTACCAGAACTTGGGAAATATAGAAACGAGAGAAGAGAGATAGAAGATGGATCAGGGATAGCCAGTACTGCAAAGACATCAATTATTCACACATTAGTTTGGAAATTTAACGCAATTCCAAAGTTCCAAGGGAGATATTTTCTTTGAAATGGGAAAAAATTACTCCAGAGTTTTTCTGAAAGAATTAATAGGTTGGGATGGTTGTTAGAAGTAATTGTAATGGGGGGGGGGGGGGGGATGAGGACACATTTGTAATACCTTAACTAATAAAAAAAAAAAAAAAAAAAAGAAGTAATTGTAATGACAGACCACTGGCAGCTATGAAAGTATATTATACAGTCAAAATAATAAAAACACAGAGTTCAATGCAAGAAAAGTTAGATTGAATGAAACAAAACATAAACTTCAGAAGCTGGCTCTTCAGATTAGAGGGGAAAGATGGACTGTTTAATGAACCATATTAACTATTTGAGGGTATTTAATAACATGGTCTAAATTCTAGACCATTGGGTTAAAATGATTACATGTAAAAAAGTAATTCAAGACAAGTAGGGAAATACCTGATCCAGGATGGAAAGCCCTTCCTGGCAAAAAAAAAAAAAAAAAAAAAAAAAAGGAAGAGATTATAAAGTAAAATTTTAAAAAGGAAAATGTAAACTCTCTATGCATAAAAAATTCTAAATCTGATTAACATGTCAATAATATCTTTGCAATACATTTAGGGCTACCATGATAAAGACTATCTATAATAATAAAAGTGTAATATGCTAATTAGACTGGACTTCCTTCTGGACGTCCTTCTGGATGACCTTCCAGATGAAACCGGGGCTGTGAGGGAAGCCCAGGTCCTGGGTGCCAGAGGGAAGCCGGTGCCAGCAGCCGGGGGAAGGAAGGGAAATTTCGTGTATCGGGCCTCTAGTAATTGCATAAGAGACAATAGGAATAGAAAAATGGGGAAGGCAATCCAGAAACAGAGGTATAAAATGTGCAAATATGTGGGAAACATGCCTCCCAGAAAAATGCCCCTTCTCAGAGCAGGGGAACTATCACAAAGCACCTCATCTCCTCTGAGCGTGTGTGAGGCTACTGAGAAGATGGGCTCTAACACTGGCGCTTAGGGAAGTATAGTTCGCCACAGAGTCTACTTGAAAAAAATTACTTAAAAACATTTCTAGCCAGGGAAGGAATACATAACAATTAGAACATTTATGAATGAGGATATTAAAGCACTGGCACTAAAAATAATTTAAATATGATTAGTAATATTAACCACAACAGCAACAAGACCTCTAGAGCACAGTTTCTTAATCTCAACACTATTGGGGTTTGGGGATGGATAATCTTTTGTTGTGGGCTCTGTCCTGTGCCCTGTAGAATTCCGAGCAACCTCTCTGTTCTCTACCTATTAGATCCCAGGAGCAGTGCCCCCCTTCCCACAATTGTTCACACTGCCAAGTATCCACTGGGGGCCCAAATCATCCCTCTTCCTCCCAGCGAGATGTTTCCCTAAAACTAAATTAGAAAATGTAAACTATGAGGTGGGGGGAAGTTAAATTTGAAACCCTCACCTACGCCAATTGAAACTGCAAAGTAGCCAAGTGGAGAAGTAACAGCAAGCTGAAATTTAGTATCTTGCTCAAGATGATTTAATAACTATTATTTGATAGTTGACATTTTATAGAGAAAAATGGGTTCATATAGCAATTAAATTATTTAAAATTTTATGGTAATCATAGGGAATAAAGATAGATTACAGCTTTCAAAGCACGAAGGGAAGGAGAAGAACAATAAAAATATATGTAATCCATAAAAGAAAAGAAAAAAGGGAATTATAGTTTAGAAGTCATAAGAACAAATATAGTAATTTTCATAATTATAATAATGCCCTATGGAAAGATAAATACTCTTGGTTGAAATTAAACTCCAAATTCAACAATATGCTATTTTAAAAAATTACCTAAAAAAACATTGACCCAGGAAGGCAAAAAATAAAGGATTAACAGAGATGGATCAGGCTCATGTACTAACAGGAAAGCAAGTTGGTGATATTAATGGAAAAAGTAGACTTGAAGGCAAAAAGCATTGAATGATATGACTTTATGTTGATAAGAACTATATTCACAGTGAAGTTTAACAATGATGACTCTGAATGAAATAATACCACATCAGAACACTGAAGACATTATTGCTATAGACTGAATGTGTCTACCCCAACCACATGTTGAAGTCCTAATTCTCAATGGTATGGCCTTCAGAAATGCAGCCTGTGGGAGGAGTTTAGGTCACGAGGGTGGAGACTCCACAGAGCTCTCTCATCCCTTCTGCCATGTGAGGACACAGCCGGATGACTGAGAAAGGCGGCCCTCACCAGACACTGAATCCGCTGGAGCCTTTGCCGTGATCCCAGCTTCCAGAACTGTGAGAAATAGATGCCAGTTGTTTAAGTCACCCAGGCTATAGCGTTTTTTCTTCTAGGACAGTGATGGCGAACCTTTTGAGCTCGGCGTGTCAGCATTTTGAAAAGCCCTAACTTAACTCTGGTGCTGTGTCACATATAGAAATTTGTTGATATTTGCAGCCATAGTAAAACAAAGATTTATATTTTTGATATTTATTTTATATATTTAAATGCCATTTAACAAAGAAAAATCAACCAAAAAAATGAGTTCGCGTGTCACCTCTGACACGCGTGCCATAGGTTCGCCATCACTGCTCTAGGAGCTCGAGCTGATTAAGACACTATGGAAAGGGCTGGCTCCAGGAAGCCAGTAGGCCTGGGAAGAGAGACACATGGAGAAGACCCGAACTCAACCTGTAGCCTTGGAGCATGCAGCCCAGACACCCTCAGGCCTGCCGCCAGCCAGTGGTGCTGTAGATGCAGCATCAAACCTGGCTTCCTTCAGGATAATTCTGTTCCCAAAAAGCCAGATGGTACTCCTGTGTTGAGTAGTCTCCCTCTGTCTGAGACACTCAACCCTGGCACCCAATCACTCACCAATGTCATCCTGATCTTGAGTCTCAGTGGGGTCTCCAAATTAGTATCCTAAATGCCACATCTTTCTCACTTCCCTCTCCACAGTAAATCTATGCTCACTTCCGTCACTTCCATTACATCTCTGCCTGACACCCAGTCCCTTGCCATTCTCTGCTTCCCTCCACTCTCCCCACACTAGCCTCTTCCTAGTTCTCTAAGGTAGGTAAACAGTCCTTTTTCCACTTTGAACTTGGCTATCCCCAATGACTACAACACTCAGCATGTACTTTGTAACAACCAGTTCACTAAAGTCTCTGCTCAGATACCAATTCATTTATTATTATTTTTATTTTTATTTAAAAATATTTTTATTGATTTCAGAGAGGAAGGGAGAGGAAGAGAGATAGAAACATCAATGATGAAAGAGAATCATTAATTGGCTGCCTCCTGCATGCCTCACACTGGGGTCTAGCCTGCAACCCGGCATGTGCCCCTACCAGGAATCAAACTGCGACCTCCTGGTTCCTAGGTCACTCAACCGCTGAGCTAGCCAGGTGGGCAGATACCAACTCTTTTAATCAATGTGGCATATGCAATTGGAATTTAATTCAAATGTTATGAAAACATTTATCTTCTAAAATACCCTGAAAATAAATATATAAATAAAAGGGGCCACTTTGAATATCATTAAAGCTTAACTTGCTCTCTAGATATGTTGTGCCTTGATCTGCAGTAAAATACATTTTCCTTTCACGTAGCATCTTTGGGCCAGCATATGGAGAATTTTGAAATATACATTAACTTGTTAGAAGCTGCCACCAATGGGCTTGCTACTTTCCTTTTAAAGCAGAAGTAAATTCACCAAAACTTTAAGGGTTAAGGTGATTTTGCCATTAAAAAAATCCTTCCCACATGTTCTTCTTCTCATTAAAAAAATACAATTCATTAAAAATATGTAATAAAAATCTTCTAGAAATACAAGATGACCCATTTTCAAAGTGGTGATTTTAGCTCAGGGGTTCTCTTTCTTTCCCTACCAAAAAAAAAAAAATCTATTGAAATAACAAAAGGAATGTAAATTTAAGATAAAATATGCAACAGAGCTAAAAAATCCAGGACAGACTTGACAAGCCAGGTTGCAAGAGTTTCTGGAACAGATGGTATCAAGGTGAGCACAGGTGAAGGGTGATGAGGACACATACGGTTTTAGTGCCTCAGAGGAGGAATGTCTACAAAATGTCATATATAGGTTCTTTGAATGTATTCTCTATCTTTAAAAAATTGGTAATTTTTTTTACAGTTTGAGATAAAAAGAACCGATGGTTTATGTGTCACAGTTGACGTAGGTGGCTCACTGTCTCCTGTTCTGGGATGCTGGGAGTTTTTGGTGCTGATGTTTGCAGGAGATTCTGCCAATGTTCTGCTCAGACGCCCTTGGAGCCCACCCTTGCCACGCCATGTCTCTGGCCCTGAGGGAGTCGCCTGCTTTGCTCAGGCAGCCTTGCTGCTTTGCACAGCCAGTTCCGTCTCTGCTCACCAGTAATCGGGGCCGGAGCAGCAGATTGAACAGACACCAGATCCCGGAGCTTCGAACTTCTCTGAGCTCTGCACCCTGAGAAGTTGGCATGGCTTAAGCCCGGGCTACACACCCAATATCCTCACAAGCACTTTTGCAGATTCCCTGCTTGGGGGGAGGGAGAGAGTGCAGGCCACACAGGTTATGGATATTTGTATTTTATGTATGAAAATGAGCAAGTTAATAGAAACACCACTGACCTATGTATGTCTGTAGAAGCAGCAGCTTGAGAAAGGAGACCCATCTGAGTGAAGAGCAAATGCAGGCATTACACAGGGGATGGAATTTTCAGGGTTGGCATCCAGGCTCTACCTGGGTCTCCTTGTGTGTGAAATGTTGGAGATGATCATCACGCATGTCATAACTACATAACCCTCACAGGGTGTTTGGAATTAAGAGTTAACATAAAGCACTTAAAGCAATGCTTGAAATACCTTAAGCTCTCTTTAAGTGGCTGCTCACCAAAACAATTGAAAAAGCAGGGAAGGTTATCCCAATGTTGAATTCATAATTTCTGTGGAATTTGAGGAATATTTTTATCAATATGACATGAACAATTCAGTATGAGAAAAGAATAAACAGGAAAAAGGGAAGCCTTTAAGAAATTTTAAACAATTACTGTCCTAAATTTAATTTAAGAATAAAATAGGCATTGCTAAAAACCAAGTTAATGAGTAAGATGAATTCAAAGAATTATTCCAGAGAACAGGGCCAAGAGAGAGAGAGAGAAAGAAAGCAAGCCAGGGTAAGAGGCATGCAGGAGAGCCCCAGAATATCTTGTATCTATGTGGTATCAGTCTGAGGAGAAGACAGAGGAGATGGAACAGAATAAACAAAAATAATTTTTTTTTCTGCAGCAAAGTTTCACTTCAGATTGGTGACCCTCACTGAAGGCCAGATAAGATCATTGAACATAAATAATACCTTGAGAAATTTCTAAATTTCTGGGATAAAGATAAAGTCCTATAAACTCTTTAGACAAGGCAGAAAAAAAAAAGTATAAATAAGGGAGAATCAAACTGGACTTCTTAGGTACTGGCCCTTTTACTCGATTTACTACATGCTAAGAGAAATAGAATAAAGTTTACGGAGTTCAGAGGAAAATGGATTGTGGCTCCCAAATTCAATTTGGAGCTGCCTAACCTTCATGTGTGAGAGCAGAAGACACAAGTAAAGTTGGTTATGCCAGGAAAAGACAGGAAAGGCACCCCTCGTCTCATCAAAATAGTATAGTATACAGAGGACTTAAAACTCGGGGAATAAGATACATATACTCAATGGTCACAATGAATGTGAATGACATAGAAGCCTAACAAAAACCAAGGGTTTTCAAATGGAATAAACCAAAGCAAAAACTAGTTATATACTGTCACCAAGAGACACTCAAATACAGGGCTGGCAATGTTAATATCAGGAGAAAGAAATTATGCGAAAACTACTAAAAGGGATATAGGGACTTTGTACTGTTAAATGGGACATCTGCCATTTACACACTCATAGTAGCTTTGGGATACTTAAATCAGCAACTCAGAAATTCAAGGAGAAATCAACAGGACATCAATTCTAGTGGAGACTTTACACATGTCTTTCAAAAATAGGCAGATCAGGAGGACCACAGAGTTAGCCAGATACAGAAAAACTATGTAGCACAACAAACACATCGGATTTAACAGTTATGTACCAAACTGCATTGTCAAACAGACATTACACATTTCTTCAAACACTCATTTAAAAATAGTTATAGGTTACTTAGAAAGGAATAAAAATGGAAGATCGCATTCCAAAGCCTTTGAGATTAATCCAAATCTTGATCCAAAGAAAAAGTGTTAAATGAAGAATATTTAATAAAATATAGATAGCTTTTTATTACAAATAAAATAACACAGCATGAATTCAAGGAACAAAAACAATAATATCAAAGGAAATAGGAAAAGGGTATCATTAAGATAAAAATGGAAACAAAATCCCTCCTTCCCCAGGAGTAGTATTGATAAATAAAATGAAATTTTGGTTCTTTGAAAAGATTAAGAGACAAGCCTTTAAAAAGTATAATAAAAATGATAAAGAAAATAGTGACACAGGAGATTAGGAATAAGAGCATATAATTATAGATACCGAAAAGATTTCTAAATGATAAGGAAATACTATATGCAAATTACAGCAATAAATTTGATAATTGAGATGAATAAATACTCTTCAAAGAATCTAAATCACCCAAATGGACTCAAGAAGTGACTAAATAGATAACACACATTTTAAAAGAAATTGAAGTTGTCAAAGATATAGCTCTGAAGGAGAAAACAGCCCAGTTTGAAAAGGAGCTACATTGACCTTCAAGGAGCACGTTGTTCCTTTGCTATTTAAACTATTAAGAAGCACAGAAAAACAGTTTCTACTTCTTTATATGGGCTTAACCACTTCTGAGAAAAAGACTACTGAAAAGGAAATTGGAGACAAATACCTCTTAGGAATATACATTTTAAAAATTCTAAATAAAATATCAAAAATTAAATCCAGAGTATAATAAAGGATAATACCTTGTGACAAGTAAAATTTAGTAATTTGGGGATGTTTTGATATTAGGAGATCTATCAAAATAATATACTTTATTAAATTGATTGTTTGAAAGAAAAAAGCAAATAATATGATTATGCAAATACTTGTTTCCAGTATATTTGACAAAGTGTCAATTTATGATAAATACTCTGTATAAATTAGAAACAAAAATATTTTGAAACATGATAAAGGGTATTTGTTAGAATCAAAAAGACATAAAAAAACCCAACAAAACAGAGGCATTCCCATTAAACTCATGAACAACACAAGAATGTCCACACTGATAGATATTACTCATTTCTTTGGAAATTGTAACCAAAAAAATGTCAAGAGAATGTATGAGATATAAATGTTATAAAAGACATGTCAAATTATTATTATTATTTATATTTTATCTGAGTTTCTTGTGCGAAAATGCAAGCAAATTATAATATGATTTGGAAAACTGGAGAAAATCAACATTTAAGAATTGCATAGCATTCCTATGCACTAGCAATATTCTTTTTAAAAAAGTGATAAGAAAAATATTTATAATAACAACCCCAACATAAAAGCCCAGGGAATAGACTATAGGAAATATGCAAGGTCTACATAAATAAAACTACGATATATTACTGAAGGACCTACAAGAAGATGTGAATAAATTCAGAAACATACCATCATCTTGAAGGGCAAAACCCAATATTGTAAATATGTAAATGTCATCCCTTCCCAGTAATATATAAGCTTAATGGAAAATCAATCCACATACTGATTTAAAAACTGTATATTATAAATCCAAATTATTAGGGCTAGATAAATTAAATAAGTGTCATTGAGTCAATTAGCTAACTGAAAACGAAGTACTTATGTCTCATCATACACAAAATCATTTCCAAATAAATTAACCACCTAAAAGTTTATTTTTAATCAATTTGTCAAATACTTTTTATGATTTTTATCTCGTGGGAAAATGTAGAGGTATTTTTCTTATTCTCTTTTTAAAGGACTGAACAGGGAAGATCTTTCTAAAACCTTTCATTTCTTTCTAAAATAAAAGAAAAATACTTAAAGAAAAAAGTACCATGTACTAAAATTCAAGATAATTAAAATTTAGGCCATAAAAAAAGTAAAAGGAAGTGCAGGTAAATATTTATTTGATTTTGGAATGGGGAGTTTATGAAAAAAGCCCCTAGATATACAGCACAATTGTTGCTTGTCTACTCAAATCTGTACTCTGTTCTACCTTCATAATAGAACTCATATATTATTGAGGACAACCACATGCTCAGCCAAAATGTTATACTTCCTAGCATTTTTTGCCAATAAGTTCAGACAATGATATTTTTGGAGTATTATGCAAGTCACTTTTTACTCCTAGATTTTTCTAGATCTTATTGTCTGGAATGTGCGGATGACCGTGGAGTTGCAGCAGACATTTTGTGATCTTGAGATTGGACGTCTATATTCATAATGACAGAGGCACAGAGTAGGAGCCTGGGTTCCTTATGGCTTTGTGGAGCTGACATACCCGCCCTGTACTACTTGCCTCCAGATTCCATTTATGTGAGGAAATGAATCCTTGTATATTTATCCTGCTGTGATTGGGTCTCTATTACTAGCAGCCAAATGCAATTTATAATAGCTAAAATAAAAACCTTTTATACCTTAAGAAACACCATAAATGCAAGTGTTATAACTGCTATGGAGGACACTCTGGTAATAGCTATTAAAATTACAGATGTATGTACCCTTTGACATAACTATTCAATTTCTGGGAATTTATCTCAGTGATAAATCTGCACATGTGGAAAGCAATACATGTAACAAAGTAGCAAAAGATTAGAAGTAACCCAGCTGTCCATTTATTTAAAAAATGGTTAGGAAAAATATGATTCATTCATATAATAAAATATCATTATCTTTAAAAAAGATCAATAAAGCCATTCATGTACTAATATGGAGAGTACCAAAAAGAAGATATGTAACGGCATTTATAGTATACTACCATTTGTGTAAAAAGGGGAAGAGCATATATTCATATTTTGTAAATGCATAAAGAAACTCAACAATATTATACAATAAATTAATCATACTGGTTATTTAGAGTTAGTAGGAGTGAATATGAGCAAATGGAAGAAGGAGTAGGAAGGAGTCTTTTTAAAAGTTTTATACCTCTCTATATATATATTACTAGAGGCCTGATGCATGAAATTCATGCAAGAGTAGGCCTTCCTTCCCCTGACTGCTGGCACCACTTTCCTCTGGCACCAGGGACCTGGGCTTCCCTTGCAGCTCAGGCTTGGTCTGAAAGGACATCCGGTCTCATTAGCATATTACGCTTTTATTATTATAGATTTTTTGATCCATGTGAATATATTATCTACGCCAAAAAACTCACCTAAGTGTAATAAAAAAAAAGGCAATATAGAATCAAAGATGAAGGTTTATGGAATTGCAGACATAAATGGGCACCATCTTTTGACTGTGTAACCAGGGCATTACTTAACCTCTGGGAGTTTAATCTCCCCATTAGTGAATAGACTAATAATACCCATCTCTTTGGGTAATAATTAAATGAGATAAAGTATGTAGTAAATATTCCAGGTAAAGTATGTAGTAAATATTCCAGGTTAAGCACATGGCGATTATTAGAAATTGTAAATAACAAAGGGGGCATACTATTCACCATAGGAATGATAGAAAAAGGACTAATGTTTTTATGATAAAACTAGAGGCCCAGTGCACGAAATCTGTGCATGGGTAGAGTCCCTAGGCCTGACTAGTGATCAGGGCCAACTGGGGCCTTCCAGCTGCTGGCCAGGGCCTTCCTTCATTCTGCACCGCCCCTTGGAGGTCAGCACATGTCACAGCGAGTGATCAAACTCCGGTCTCCCAGTCAACCCCGAGGGGACACTTTGCATATTAGCCTTTTATATATATAGATGTGATTCTACAGATTCTTAAGGAAATATGAACACTCACCCTAAAAATAGAAAAAACATAAAAAGCAAATCTTTCTTTTGTCACTGAAGACCTACTGTGTGCCAGGCAATGCTCTGTTTTGCAGATACTGCTTCAAGGGACACACTCCAGATCACTGCCTTCCCACATTTCTGAAGAAGAAATGTAAGTGATGGGAAATATGTGGGGAAATTCATTTTCACTGAATATCAAATACATGCAAATTAAACTAAAATCAGATACTATCTTTGGCTTCCCAAATTGAAGAAGATGAAAAGTTATAAAAATACCCTGTTTATAGAAATGTGTTAAAAGAACTGATTAATGCAGCAGTTCTACTTCTAGGAATTTATCTGCTGCAAATAATCAGAAGAGCGTTAAAAAATACATACAAGAATTTATTCACAACTGTGTTCTCTAAAGCTCATATACTATAAAAAATGTTAGAAATAGTAATTGTTCCCAAATAGGAAAATTGTTAGATAAATAATACTATACTTACATAATGGAAAACAAAGCAGCTTTCAAAAACAATGTTACAGAAGAAAGTAAAACAGACATTTATTATAGCACAGGATGCTGGTTTTGCAAAATAAAAGAAAAAAATAGGGACACTAAAAATACAAACAAAAATGTTACGCAATGTTTAGCTTTGGCTATGGATAATTTTTATTTTTAATGTTGTGTGAAATGAATGTGTACCTTCAAATTTATATGGTAAAGCCCTAACCCCAGATGTGATGGCACCTTGGGGGAGGTAATTAGGGTTAGATAAGGTCATGAGGGTGGGGCCATCTGATGGTATTATTGTTCTTTAAGAAGAGGAAGAGAGACCAGAGTTCTCTCTTCCTCCCTGCTCTGTAAGGATGCAGCAAAAAGGTGGCTGCCACCAGAAGGAGAGCCCTCACCAGGAACTGGTTTTGGACTTCCCAGCCTCCAGAACTGTGAGAAACAAATGATCAGTTGTTTAAGCTACCCCGTCTGTGGTATTTTGTTCTAGCAGTCTGAGCTAATTAAAACAAAAGTTATACTCTTTAAATTTATGTATCTACTTATGGATATAGATATCTATATTTATACATATATATTTATCTATCAATACATTTCTCTATCTATCTATCTATCTATCTATCTATCTATCTATCTATCATCTATCTATCATCTATCTATCTAGGTATCTGTCATCTATCTATCATCTATCTATCTACAAATTGATATACTAGGCTTTTTTAATAGTAAAAGTGTTTTTTTTAATTGTTAGCTATTTTTCATTTTGTGATGAATAAACTATTTTTTAGAGCAGTTTTAGGTTCATAGCAAATGGAGTAGAACATAAGGTGGGTTCCCATATACCTGTCTCCACACATGTACAGCCTCCCCAACTGTCCACAAAGGCACCCCAGTGGAACATTTGTTACAATCGATGTGTTAGTTTTGAAGAGAGGAGCTTTATTCTTACCTCTAATATGCATCTGTTACCTCTTACATTGTTTTTGTATGATTGTTTTAGGTATATAAATCTAGACTTCAAAAAGACCAACTCTACCACCCATATTGCTCATCAGCCTAGATATGGATTAATCTCACAAACCTAATAGATCAAGTAAAGTTGAGAGGTAATATCACTGCATTCCTTTATATCCAAAATAATAAGGAATTTTGTCACTTATTTATTCAGCATCACCTGGGACTCTGATGATATTCCTGTTGAGTGAAATGAAATGTGTCCTTCCAGGCACAAGATGGTTTGTAGCAACATCTGTTAACTACAATTCAATTTGAGTGAAGCTGGGTATATTAGTTTGCTAGGGCTGCTGTAACAAAGTGCCACAGATCCAGTGGCTTAAATAACAGACATTTATTTTCTCACAATTCTGGAGGCCAGAGGTCTGAAATCAAGGTGTCAGCAGAGTTGGTTTCTTCTGAGGTCTCTCTCCTTGGCTGGTAGATGGCCGTCTTCTCCCTGTGTCTTCCCATGGTCCTTCCTCCATGTATCAGTGTCCTAATTTCCTTGTCTAGGACACCAGTCAGACTGGATTAGAGTTTTAACTTGATTACCTCTTTAAAGACAGTTACTTTCCAAGGTACTATGGGTTAGGACTTCAACATCTGGATTTTAGGGGGACACAATTCAGTCCATACCACCAGTCATCATGTTGTTATAGCCACAGATGGCAGAGCAGGGGAAGGGAGACCCATCACTGTTGTCTCTCTCACTTTCCTACATTTCTCTTCTGTGCCCTTGGAGTTGCACTTGCCTTCATCCTGTCACCCCTGATATTGCTCCCTGTCAAAGCTACCCTCCACTGGGCCAGACCATTTCACAAAGCCTTTGTCATTCCTATGATTGAAATGTTCTCCTGGATTTTGCTGCCTTTGGGAGCATTCCTCAGGGTAAGAGGGTATCTGCTAGGGTGGAGATGAGATGGAGACATCCTTACAATGGTGTTGATATCGTCACAAGAAGGGCTCTCTTAAGAGCAGAGCTGTCTGTTTGTGAAAGGCCTCTTGAAGTCTCCTGCTTGGCCAGCTATATTTAAGGAGGATGGGGAAAAGGCACATACAGGTACATGATCCAGATGGCACAGCTGGCCCATGGGTGGGAGTGAGATCACTCTGCATAAGAAAGACAGGATATTCTGGGAGAGAAGGAAAATCCACTCAACCTTCCCCCGCCCTCACACCTGCCCTCAATTCCAGATCAGGTTGGTCTGTCAGAATGGGGTGGGGGTGGGGGAGGGGAGGTAGGACCGTACATCAAGGTGAGTATAATAAGGCAAGGGCAACAAAGCCCCCATGGTTAAGCAGAGGATAGAGGCAGCGAAGCCTTAAGGTCAGGTCCCACACAAGGCCCACAGGCTCAGGGAAGCTCCCCAAGCCTCTGCAGGCCTCCCACTAGGGCGGCTTGGGGGAACACTGGGAGGTCAATGGTAGGAGTTTTAACTCAAAGGAGCTGTGGGCATGGCGCCTGGCTAAGATGGGACAGTGCCATCTATGGCTGCTAGTGGCACTGCTGCTTTTGAAGCTCCAAAGTTCTTGGAGAATTGAGGACCCCCTTCCAGTGAGGTATGTGGATACTCAAGTCACTAGGTAAATTGCCTGAGATGCCAATCAACTGGACAGAAAGAATAAGCCCTCCCCTCCTTCCTCTGTTTACTTTTTCGCATTCATTTGCATTGCCTTCTGGTCCTCTCCCCACTTACACACACACACACACACACACACACACACACACACACACACACTTTATATTAAAAACATTCTGAACACAAGATCCTTGAAATGCCTCCACATCCTCATGCAGAAGTATTTAAAGTATTTTTCTGCTGCAGTTTACTCTGCCTTACTTTTGGAAACTCATCACCTTCTCTCAGCACCCCTTTCTTACACTTCTGCATATCAATTACCATTTTATTTGTTTGCCTTGCCCATTAGACTGTGGGATGGTTAATTGTATGTGTCAACAGTTTAGATGTGCCCGTGAAAGCATTTTTTTAAAGCTACAATTAACAGTTAAATCAGTAGACTGAGTAAAATACTCCCCGTAATGTATTTGGGCCTCATCTCATCAGTTGAAGGCCATACGAGCAAAGACTGAGGTCCCTGAGGAAGAGAGAATTATGCCTCTGGACAGCCTTGGAACTCAAGACAGCACCATCAGCTCTTATTGGAGTTTCCAGGCTGCTGGCCTGCCCTGAAGATTTTGGTCTTGCAAGCCCCACGATCATATAAGCCGATTCCTTTAAAAAAATGTCTCTGTGTATATATCCTGTTGGTGCTGTTTTTCTGGAGAACCCTGACCTATACAGATTATGAACATGCCCCCCTCCCCTGCCTCCATCAAGGTGGAAGCAAAAGGCTGAGAGTGTTGGGGAGTGAGCCCTGACCATTTTGCAATTCACGAATCAAAGGAAGTGGGCTTCAAAACATTGCAAACTCCTATTGAATTTCTGACAAAACCAGGATTTATATAAAACGTCTCCCAAAATATGGCTGAAGGGTAATATTCAAAGCATTGTAACAATTGCTACATTTTTCTCCCTCCAAATGCATTTCTGTAGTTTTGCTTCTTAGTGAGGCTTCAGCTCCTGGGATGGTATTTAGTATATTTCTTATAAAGCGTCTGACACATTCTAGGTGTTAAAGAAAAGGTTAATTTCCTTTTAAAAGAATCATTTTGCGCAGAGAGGTTGCGTTTCCAGTTGCATGGAGGCTGCACCCAATTTCCTCATTTATCTTCAATATTCTTCCTTCTGTCTTTGAAACTCTTTCATTTAACATTAGCATTTGATTAACCTTTTATTCAAGAGACATCTGGGTTTTGTTAGACACTATTATGCTGATTCTGGCTTGCTTTTATTTCAGATCATTTTCAAGTAGCCACATGTGCCAGGTACTAAGGCCTTTTATGGCTAGTTTTTGGCAATGGGACTCCAGGAAGAGAGGTTCCCTCATTATGCAAAGCTTGTTCACGGTGAAGACAGGAACAATTCAGTATTGATGGTGAGATTTTATTCACTGTACAGAATAATTTGAAGAAAAGTCTTGACCATCTTTGCCTTCCATTTATGCATTTTCTGCAGGCTTTGAAATTTATATGAAAGTCCTGGCCTGTGTGGCTCAGTTGCTTGGGTGGCGTCTGGTACACCAAAAGGTTGCCAATTCCCAGTCAGGGCATATGTCTGGGTTTCAGGGTCAATTCTTGGTAGGGGACATGCAGGACGTAGCCCATTGATGTTTCACTCTCACATTGATGTTTCTCTCTCTCTCCTTTCCTGTCTCTCTAAAAATCAATAAAACATTTTTTAAAAATTTAAAAAAAATACAATTTAAGTGAAAACACTAAACATAAATCTACAGTTATTGTCATATGGAAATGTTGTCACGAGTTCTTATGAATTCTAGTAGTAAGATTTTTTGTAAAGTGTCCTCTGAGGTCATAATGTTGATCCACAGGTGTGTCTGTAATGTGCTAGGGCAGTGGTTGGCCCCTTGAGTGTGGCTCTTCCACAAAATACCACATGCGGGCGCGCACGTACAGTGCGATTGAAACTTCGTGGCCACACTCAAGGGGCCAAAGAGCCGCGGTTTGCCGACCATGGTGCTAAGGTATGGACAATGTAGACTATAGCCTATCTCCCAGATTTGGAGGACAGAACATTCTGCTTCTAATTCTTTGACAGTCATGATGGGTCATGGTTGCTAGGGACAGAACTGATCCAGGATTTGTACCATCCTTTGGCACTTCCTTAAAGCTTTGGTCTGAAGGTTACTATTTTTGTGGGCCCACTCTCTCTGCTGTTTTCTGAAGAAGGAGCTCAAAATACAGTCTCCTCAAGAATTAAGGACTATTGAGAAATTTATGGCTTGCACATGCCTGTTCTCTCGCACAAGGAGAGGCCCAGGAAAATGTGGCAGATACACTAATAACTCCTGGAAGATAGAGCCAAATGGTTATGTGGTGATTAGGATGTGGCTTAGGGAAAATCAAGAAATGCTTTCATATGCCAGGCCAGTGTGGCTTTGTGGTTGAGCATTGACCTATGAACCAGGAGGTCATGGTTCGATTCCTAGTTAGGGCATATACCTGGGTTTTGGACTCGATCCCCAGTAGGGGGTGTTCAGGAGGCAGCCAATAAAAGATTCTCTCATCATTGATGTTTCTATCTCTTTCTCCCCCTCCCTTACTCTCTGAAATCAATAAAATAAATAAATAAATAAAAAGAAAGCTTTCATATACAGGACAAAAGGCATTGTCAATAGTAGCAGGCAGTACCTTACATTTAGCCAAATATGAGGGGTGGTTCCAGGAGATTAGGTGAGCCCTGTTAGTTGAGAAGTCAGAGGCCAAGATTGGTGCCACCACAGACCTGGATGTTCTTCCCATGTTCTGATTTGTTAGCTCCGTTAACCTCAGTTTCTCTCTCCAGTGAGAACAATGTTCTCAAAGTGGGAACAATGATATGCTTGGGTTCATCTCACACAGTTTTCAGGAGGATGAAAGAGCTTTGTAAACTCCCAACCCAATTGAGATGGTGATGGTGGGGGTGGAGCTGTACATGCTGTAGGATTCCTAAGTGAGCCAGGGCTACATGGATGCCTGTTAAAGATCTAAATAGCGAAAGAGAATGTGGCCCTAACCGGTTTGGCTCAGTGGATAGAGCATCGGTCTGCAGACTGAAGGGTCCCAGGTTCGATTCCGGTCAAGGGCATGTACCTTGGTTGCGGGCACATACCCAGTGGGGGGTATGCAGGAGGCAGCTGATTGATGTTGTCTCATCAATGTTTCTAACTCTCTATCCCTCTCCCTTCCTCTCTGTAAAAAAATCAATAAAATATATTAAAAAAAAAAGAGAATGTGAATGGGCCAAATGCATTAGAAACAGGGGATTCAGCCATGGCTCCATCAGTGATAAGCTGAGACATCTTAGGAAAGTCGGAAAACTTTTGTGAGGCTCATTTGGTTTATCTGTGTTTGAGTAGAAGTGAAATAGATAAGCAATTTCTACCCTAGCTGGTTCTAGCATAGGTGCAGCTGCTAATTTGATTTAGGTGGGGTAAGCAATTGGAAGTGCCTACACCTGAAATCAAATTGTCCTCTGCCTCTTTTCTTAGTATGACAAAATAGTTAGTGACTTAGTATTTCAGCATAAGAAGCTGAAGCCTTAAGCACTGGTCAAAAAATGCTTACCCTAGAATTTATACAGTGGTCATACTCTAGCTTGGTAGAAAAATAGCTAGAAGTTAGGCCTAGTCTAATACATGGATACTTAATGTGTGGAAGCTCAGATTCAGTATCCCTTCCACTAGATCCAGCTGTGTTTGTGCTCATTAAGTCAGCCAGTATTTTTTCTGGAGATTCTGAGGCTGTTTCAACCATCATGATGGGGTGTAGGGTGTGGGGTGGCAAAATGAGCTCCAAATAAGATCTCAATTTATCATGCAAATCCTAGACATCACTCTACGCCTCCATGAAACTTCCTTAAGTATTCAAATTCCTCCCAATTGCCCCCATCTGTGAATATCTTTTTCAATTATAGGTCTTTCTACAGTTTAGCTTAGCACTAAATTATTCTCTAGGCTTTTTATGCATGTATCAATGTATCTATCTATCTATCTATCTATCTATCTATCTATCTATCCATCCATTCCCTCACCCCCCACCTCCCATCCATCCATCACAGCATCTTTTTCTTTCCTGTTTGAGTGTAGCATCTTGAGGGAAGGGAACAGGCTTCTGTTCAGTTGCTCAATGGAGGCAGGACCCAGAGAAGGCATTCTTGGCAAATGGTTGACTAGTTAGCTGGGCTAGGGTCTAGGGTCCCATTTCAGTCCAGTACCCTAGAGAGGTTCCCAATTCTAACCATCCTCAGGCAAGGCAATGAGCAATGAAAATTTTTTCCCCCTGAGAACAGGGAGAAATAAATAATCTGAGGTCTGAATAAATTTCAAATCATGGTAGCTTATCTACAACACTCACTCAGATTCATTCTCTCTAGCCTGCATGATAAATAGGAAAAAGACAAAGGTCTTACTTCATTAAAAAAAACACCTGGCATCTTTTTTCTTTTTCACAGCATGTATGCCCTTTCAAAGGAAATATTTCCACTAATGAGTCTCCTTTGCTTGTCCATTAGTTATTAGGCAGTTCTTAGGAAAAAGAAATCTTTAATTAATGTGGCTATTCTTTAGTCCTACTTTGGAGATTTCATTTTTATCCTGAGTTACAGAAATAAGATGACAAGGAAATATTATTTAGGTGTGAGCTTATCTGTATTTGATACAACAATGGGGCGCTTCTCTCTTTCTTTCCTTGAATAAGCTAGCCTTAGAGAAGAGCTACCGATAACATCTGGGTCAAAAACAAGCACAGCCAATGAAAGAAGTGGATGTTCTATACTTACAATGACATGCACAAATAGTACACTGAAAGCCACTCCTCACCCCCTCTCTTTCTTTCAAATCCTTAGATATTACAGGATGATAGATAGATTTTTTAAAAAAAATTTTAACTGCATTGGAAAATAAGAAAAGGACCCCTTGATGGAGAATATCATGATAAATTCCTGAACGATGGAGTCAGAGTAATATAGAACATTGCTGGGCCAGAGAAAACTGTTATGAATTGTGTTCATGGCACTGGGAAGCCCAAAGTTTAAGGATGGGGTAGTAGCCAAGGGCAATAGTCGAATGGTTTACTAGGGCATCATAGTAGGAATAGCCAAATAGGATAATAGAGAATTCCCCTATAATTTCCAGAGACAGCCTTGAGCACAGAAGGAGCAGTGAGCCTGAGAGTCAGGTGAGAGTGGTGGGACTATGTCTAGAGAGTCCAGAGACAACCTTATTTCTATAAAAAAAGGTACTTGAACATCCTGCTTGCTGCACAAGCTGCCCGTCACCTGCCATTGCTTGGCTAACAGATACAGCATGCACAGGGATTCACAGCAACCAAAAGGTAACAGCCAATGAGAAGATGAGTATATAATATAAGGCTGTCCAAGGATGTGAAGTCATTCCATTCATGTCAAGTCAGCAGATTATTTAGAGAAAGAGAAACATTATATATGGACACTTACATGCCCAGACCAATCATCCTGAACTGGTACAATAACTAGGTGAGGGGTCCGTGGAACATTATCAGTATTACCATGGGAATGCAGGTATTACAGCAAGGGTTGTAACTAATTGTATACAGCACCCAAGTTTGGATTCTGTCCTTACTGAGGTTCACCCCCAAGAGGACAGGACCACCTGACTTCATATTTCATTGGTTTGCCTTCTGGACTCTACTTTTCATCAGGGTCAGGAAGAAATCTATAATAATAAAAGCATAATATGCTAATTATACCAGACCTCCTTCCTGATGTCTTTCCTTCCAGACAAAGCCACAAAGCCACAGCAGGCAGGGGCTGAGGCAGAAGTGGCAGAGGCTGCTTTCCCCACTCCCCCCACCATGGCAGGCGGAGGCCAGGGTCAAGGCCCTTGCACAAATTTCGTACATCAGGCCTCTAGTGTGCAGATAAGAAGGGAGCTCCAGGGGTGCTGAAACGTGGTGAGGGGCCATCACAGGTATGGGAGAAGTTTCCATTTCACTGTTTGGAGGATAAAGAGGTTGTCTCCAAAATTTGCTTAATGAATAGGTAGTCAACATAGGTGATAAATCAACTGAGAAGGGGGATCTCATGCCTTGATGGTGAACATTATTAGGACCATTTCACAACTAAGTAAACATATTTTTTAAGAGCGTGTAAAGGAAGTCTCTAGGGAAAAGAGGGAGAAGGCAAAGATAGCGGAATATAAGATTTGGCTACAGATTGTATTTATATCACTTACTAAGCCCACTGAGCAAATTAAAATGAGAGTAATAATCCAGTGAAGTTAATGAAGATCAATCAGAATAATTGATTTGTGCAGTAGTCATAGGGTCTTCAAACCGAATCTTCTATTTGTTTTATATCTAATAGATGCTGGAGTGTTTCCCTAACAAAAGATTCGTATATTGAAACTACTTCCT
Source organism: Myotis myotis (assembly GCF_014108235.1). Lineage (NCBI taxonomy): Eukaryota > Metazoa > Chordata > Mammalia > Chiroptera > Vespertilionidae > Myotis > Myotis myotis. The sequence goes on along the minus strand of NW_023416401.1, from coordinate 75,506,734 downwards.
TATTACATACTAGAGGCCCGGTGCACAAAATTTGTGTATGGGAAGGGGAGGTCCTTCAGCCTGGCCTGAACCCTCTCCAATCCGGGACCCCTTGGGATTGCTGGCTCCTAACCGCTCACCTGCCTGCTGCCTGATCCCCCTAACTGCTCTCCTCTGTTGGCCTGATCCTCCTAACTGCTCTCCCCTGCCTGCCTGATATGCTTCTAACCACCTCTGCCTCAGCCCTGCCACCATGGCTTTGTCTGGAAGGATGTCCGGAAGGTCGTCAGAAAGATGTTCAGTCTAATTAGCATATTACCCTTTTATTAGTATAGATGTCACCTTGTCCTAAAAATGCAGGTTGTTAGCAGGTTTTCCTATCATGGAAGGGGAGCCTGCAGTAGCATCCTGGGTTCTGACCAGGGTTTATGCACTCATGCTTTATCTCAGCAGATGAGATTCCTAGAAGAAGACTCTTGGATGTACCTTGAACATTTTTTTTTAAATTCGATTTTTTAAATACATTTTATTGATTTTTTACAGAGAGGAAGAGAGAGGGATAGAGAGAAACATCAGTGAGAGATGTGAGAGACAAACATCGATCAGCTGCCTCCTGCACACCCCCTACTGGGGATGTGCCCACAACCAAGGTACATGCCCTTGACCAGAATCGAACCTGGGACCTTTCAGTCCACAGGCCGACGCTCTATCGACTGAGCCAAACTGGTTAGGGCTACCTTGAACATTTTTATTGATTTTTCCAAGTCATCCTCCAAAACTGTTGAAAAACTTTAAACTCCCACCAGCAACCATGCGTGTGCCCTCTGTCCTACTTTGATGCCAATATCATTGATTTCCCCCTAAAAGCTTCCCTCCCCTCCTTCAGCTGGGACTGCTTGGCACTTGAGCCAACCTCACTGTTCAGCCCAGGACTTGATTTCCCAAGATAGAATTATGGAGGAGGAAAAATAGTTTTCCTCTACCCTTCTGAGTTCTTAGTGGAGACCCTTGTAATGAAAGACAGATTACCAAGAGAAAAACAAAAGTTCATTAACAAGTGTACCTCGTTTATATGTGGGAGATCCCAGGGAAAAATGAATAACTCCCCAAGGTGGCTTAGAATCCAGATTTAAATACCTTCTTCCTAGGGAGAGGGGACGGGAGATGCAGGCCTGTTAGAGGAGAGTAAATGATTTTTAGGAAAGATGAATGTGGGTGGGAGAGATAGTTTATAACAAAGTTTGGGTGTGATGTCAACTTCTAGTCTCCTGTCCTGTGACAGGAGTCAGTCTTCGCTGGCTGATGACACTTTTCCCATCGAGGGGACCTATAACATTTAAGCTCCTTTTGGGGGGTTTGATTTTAGGCAGATCAGGAGACTTCAGTGAAAGCCTATCCTTGCATTTGCTGTTTTTCAAGCATCTGCAGCTCAAGATCATCAATATAACAACATGGCATATGTTGGGGTGGCATGTTCTCTGACCTTCAGAATAAACCCAATAAAAGCTTGTTTCCTCTCTTAGATGATTTGCCATAGTAGCATTATTCCCTGGAGACAGTATTCTGACCAGACCTTCCTGGGAGTGGTCATAACATACCCTGTGCTTGTAGAAAGGTGTGGGCCATATTGCTAAATAAATCAAGGTCTGTTTTCTCATGTTGTGGAAAGGGAGATAAAGTTATGATAGTTTATCTCCCTTTCCACAGGTTTCCTGCAGGTTTGTGTCTCCGCTGCAGCCCCAGTGGCCCCAGCGCTGCCGCGGCCACAGGGCTTGGGGCTGCTGGGTGCCGGGCCCCCCTGTGGGCTGTATCTCTGTTCCTCTGGCCCCCACAGCAGCGGCGATGAAGCAGGCCTAGAGGCCCTCCACTGGTGGGGTGGGGCGGAACGCCTGCATCATCACCATGGCGACAACGCAAGCATCCCAGCCCAGCCACCATCTTTGTCGTGGAATCACAGTCAATTTGCATATTTCCTCCTTATTGGCTGTGGGCATCGCCATCTTTGTCATGGAGTGAAAGCTAATTTGCATATTACTCTTTTATTAGATAGGATGTCACACTATATTTAGTCACCGGTCTCCTATAACTTTCATGGCTCATTACTCTGTTCCATCACATGCTATGGCACGGTGTACTGGATGCAACAGTCAGTCTAGTAGCCTACAGTATATAGGTGACCACTGATACTGGAAACATCTGATAGCAAATGTCTCAACAGTTGGTAAGTCCAACCCCAAATGGGATAAAATTAAATGGGAACAAGGCGTAATTAGTAAGGCACCAGTGAGCGTCCTCTGGGTGACTCTGGGGGTGTGGGGAAGCTTCTGCCGCACAAAGGGCCTATGTCGAATTTCTACATGACATCATTTTAAGATAAGGCCTATCAGTCCAGAAACAAAATACAACTTTGACCTATCAATTCCATGTCTGAAGCTATCGTAAAGAAATAATTGCACAGGTACATGAAGAGGCATGCAATATTGTTTATACAGGGAAACATTTGAAACAAAATTTTCCATCAATAGGTAAATAGTTAAATAAATAGCATACATACATTTTTAATGCTAAACAGCATCTATAAGTTAAGTTCTCTAAGTTATAATCTTATCTAATAATAGACAAACATGGTAATTAACCATACCTTCACTATGCCTCCCATTGGCTAATCAGAGTGATATGCAAATTAACCCAACCAAGATGGCGGCCGGCAGCCACACAGCTGAAGCGAGCAGGAGGCTTGCTTGCTCCAGTGATGGAGGAAGCCAAGGTTCCCCGCCTGCTGCGGCCTGGCTCTGAGCTCCAAAAGCAACAAAGTTTCAATTATAAAAGCTAAACAAACCCCAGATACCTGCTTTCAGTAGGCCGTGGCCTCAGAGCTGGAGCGAGCAGGAGCTCTCAGCTCCAGTGACGGCAACAAAGTTTCAATTATAGAAGGTAAATAAATCCCAGAATAAAAAAATAAAAAGAAAAAAAGGAGAGGCTGGGAGCTTCAGTCGCTGGCCAGCCTGAAAACGGCCCTCAGCCCCTCACTCAGACTGGCCAGAAACCCCAGCAGGGACCCCCACCCTAAAGGGGGTGTGACCATCCTGAAAACAGCCATCAGCCCCTCATCCAGGCTGGCCAGGCACCCCAGTGGGGACCCCCACCCTGAAGGGGGTGTGACCAGCTGCAAACAACCATCAGCCCCTCACCCAGGCTGGCCAGGCACCCCAGGGGGACCCCCATCCTGATCCAGGACACCCTTCAGAGCAAACCAGCCGGCCCCCACCCATGCACCAGGCCTCTATCCTATATAGTAAATGGGTAATATGCAAACTGACCCTAACAGCAGAAAGACTGGAAATGACTTGTCACTATGACACACACTGACCACCAGGGGGCAGACGCTCAATGCAGGAGCTGCCCTCTGGTGGTCAGTGCGCTCCCACATGAGGGAGCTCTGCTCAGCCACAAGCCAGACTTATGGCTGCCAGTACAGTGGTGGTGGTGGGAGCCTCTCCTGCCTCCTCAGCAGCTCTAAGGATGTCCGACTGCAGCTTAGTCTGCTCCCTGCTGGCAAGTGGCCATCCCCTGAGGGCTGCCGGGCTGCCAGAGGGATGTCTGATTGCCAGCTTAGGCCCAATCCCCCGGGGAGTAGGCCTAAGCCAGCAGGTGGTCATCCCCTGAGGGGTCCCAGATTGCGAGAGGGCACAGGCTGCGCTGAGGGACTCCCCCCCCCCCCGCCCCTGCCCCTCCCCACCTCCGAGTGCACAAATTTTTGTGCACTGGGACTCTAGTACTAAAATAAAAAAAGAAATTTGCAAAATAACATACAGTATGATCCATTTTGTTGTTTAAAAAATTCTTGACATGCACAAGAAAACTGTTTTATTTTATTTTATTTTTTTAAAATATATTTTATTGATTTTTTACAGAGAGGAAGGGAGAGAGATAGAGAGTTAGAAACATCGATGAGAGAGAAACATCGATCAGCTGCCTCCCGTACATCTCCTACTGGGGAAATGCCCGCAACCCAGGTACATGCCCTTGACCGGAATCAAACCTGGGACCCTTGAGTCCACAGGCCGACGCTCTATCCACTGAGCCAAACCGGTTTCGGCTGTTTTATTTTCTTATGTACACATATAGCCATGTAGACATATAGAAAAATATTTCAAAACTGCACACTAAACTGATAATAGTATTTTAATGTGGGGGCCAGGGGTATTTTTTTCTTTATCTTCTACATTTATTTATATATTAAGCAATAAAAATGCAGCCATGTATTACTTGTGTAATTAAAAATAACTACTTAAAAAAGTATTTCTTAAAGCAGTTTGAATCAACACTTTGAGTGGACTCAGCAATTTCGTCAAAGACACAAAGCTATTTATAAGTGAATGGGCCACACAGGCACACTCCAAGCTACCATAAGTTTTTTAATGTTTTAAACTGAGTACCCAAATGTCATGCCAATAATCAAACACTAAACTTTCATGGAAAAATAAAAATAAAACAGAAAGAAAGAAATAAAAATTTTTACTACAAAATGAAGAAAACTAAGAGCAGAAACAAATTCTAAAAGAATATAGCTTATTTTACATTATCCTCTACTTTGGTGAAGTGGGGAAAAACACACACACATACCATTAATCAAATGACAAGGCATACCATCTGTCTGTACCAGCAAGCCAGGCATTATGCATGACACATATGTCCTCTCTACTAATTCTTTAATATTAGAAAAAGTGCATTGTGCTGTTTAAATCCCCATAATAGCACCTATATTTGGGAGGAGCTATCTGAGATACTCAGATTTCTCATCAAATTCTCATCTTAGTTTTTAGTAATATTCAAGGATGACCTTTGGCCAACACACAATTGGAGCCGTCTGAAAGGCAGTAGAAATTACTGGACAATGAGTATTTCCATGGGAAACAGAAAAATTAAATAGTAATTAAGGAATTATGCATTATATATTCTGTTGATTTCATATTAAAAGTAGAGATGAATTGAAATGGTCTACTGTACTATGTCATTCACTTCTTAAGATTAGATCCCAGAATGCAAGTAGCCAGACTTTTCTCTCTAGGCTAGGTGTGGGTTTATTCCTTTTTGGAAAACTGACATGCTCAAGAGATAAGGCCTACAGTTATTTCCTGGGTACCCAAACAAATGGCTGTTCTCCACTCATGCACATGGAGGTCCTAATAGATTTGTATATGCAAATAGATAGATAAGAATCATCAAGCATTTGAGAAAATACTCTAAAATAAAAGTTTAAGCAAATAAACAAGAACAAAAACCATAAAATAGTGAACTCAGAAAAAAAACAGATAATGCAGGGAGTATTCACAAAACTTTGAATGAACTAGAAGAAACACCTAGAGAGAATAGAAATTGCATCAATGAAACAAGAGCATGATGCTATAGAAGAGGAACAAGAAAGAGGCCTTGCTTTAAAAAATGATATGCATATACATATGACATATGTACATATGTATATATGTGTATGTGTGTTTATTAGAAAATCTAGAAATTTCAAAACATAGAGCATAAGGACAAAGGATATGGAAAGCCAAAAAGGAAAAGTAGGAAAACTATACAATCAGTTTTATCATTTACCCAACAGCTAACTGATAGTCTCTAGAAAACAAAGAACACAGAAAGAAGTCATCAAGATAATAACGTAAGAAAATATCTCAGATCTGAAGGGCACATGCCTGCAGACTGAAGGGGTTCACAGGACACAGGAATTCAATCCTGGGGAATTACTGGGCTTATGGGGAAGGAATCCTGGGGTAAGAGGTGTGAACTGGTCCAGAGAACAACCATGACATAGTGAAGCCAAGAGATGGTGGCTCCAGGATGGATGACTTAACGATATAAAGGAACTGATTATTTAATCACATCTGTTGGATTATATTGACAAGATAGAAAACACTGGACAGTTTAGAGAGAAAATTAGACATAGGAACACAGGAAACTAAGAAATGAAAAACAAGGCAATCACAAACTGCGGGGATGGAATGGGAGCTGTTTGGAAAAGGAGAAATAATTGGCATAATAAGTGGCTCAACTGAGAATAATACTTAAATACTCAAATAATATAAACACTGAATATTAATTTAGTCCCATATTGTGATATAACTATACTCAAAAGCTGGAAGAAATGTAAACATTGTGTGTGTGTGTGTGTGTGTGTGTGTGTTGCACTTGAGAAAGTTAAATTCTCATTTTCCATAGAAGAAACCAATGAACAACATCTGAAATGAAAAAAAAAAATCAACACATTTCAGTATACACATATTATTTAAAAATGTGGAGTTAACATGACAAGCAAAGAATTGATGAATAATGCCTCTGAGGGATGCAGACTTGGGATAGTTGAAGCAAAAGATTGCTGTCTTTAATGTTAAGCTTAGCATTTAATTTTAAAAATGATATTATTTTGACAAAATCACAGTGAAAATAAAACCACCTACTCATAACTAAATGTGATGTGTTTATGGCGTATGTGAAAAAGGACAACAGCGAATAAAAGTGCAAACAGGTAAATTTTAGAGATTTGTCTCAGTCACTATGCAATTTTATGCTAGAGTAAAATATTAATAATCATGGCTATCAGCTTTTGATCACTTATCTTAGCATCATTTCATTTAATGCTCATATCCACCCTTGAGGCAGGTTCTTTTATTATTAGCCACATTTTTTTAATCCTCACCTGAAGATATTTTTCTATTGATTTTCAGAGAGAGTGGAAGAGAGAGGAAAAGACAAAGAATTATCTACGTGAGAGAAATACATCAATTGGTTGCCTCCTGCATGAGTCCTGACCAGGGCTTGGGTTCAGGAGTAGCCTGCAACTAAGGTACTGGACTGGAATCGAACCCTGGACCCTTCAGTCTGCAGGCTGACACTCTATCTATTGAGCCAAACAGGCATTAGCCACATTTTATAGATGAGATTATGAGAAGTTGAATAATTTATTTAAACTTACACAATTGGAAAGTGGAGTGGTGGACCTGAGATTAAAATCTGAATGTATCCAAAGCTCATAAACTTGGCCTGAAGCCTACACTCCAGACAGATGAGGAGGTTGCAAGAATTCAAGGAAGGGCAAGAGCTCTGAATTCATCCTTTTCCACACCTAGCATCCCAGCAGACTGCAAGTTTCCCTGTGTGTCAAAGAAAAATTTAATCCAATGTAATTTACTATTTGCTAAGACACTGGTTTGAATTTTAAAAATAATTTCACTCGAGGTCATTTTAAACTCACTTGCTACACGTTTTAGCCAGGTTATTTTTAGTTTTTCATCATGGAACTTAAAATGCTGCTCTGATTTTTTATGAACAATAATACCCGTTTTCAGAGAAAATCCTATCATCTAGTTTGATTGTCAACAGTAACTCTACAAAATGAACAGGGCAGATGCCATTTATCATTTCACAGATGGGGGGCACTGAGGACCATAAAGCAAAATGGTTTTCTGTACCCTGCAGACAATAAAATAAGAGAATTGTGATTAGGACTCACAACTCCTGATTCTTCCATTGACTCTCTTTCTGCCACACACGTAGCTCCTCGTGTGGCTCCTCACGTGGCACCTTCTGATGTCACAGGGACATTTTGCTTTTGTCTTTTTTACACTTTGAAGAAGCCCACCTCTCTTAGATCTTTTTAAAGATTCATTAATTTCTTAAACTTGAATAAACCTGAACAAGTGATGGACTCTTTAAGGAAAAAGATTATTCATTGGTCCCCCAATATTGACACACTATTTAAAAGAAGCACAAAATGAAATTTGGTAGCAGCTCCTAATGCTCCCATACAACTGTAAAACTAAAACACTTTTATAAGTTAAATAGAAACAACATCACAAAATCAGTGTCTAGAGAAATAAAACTGACTAATAGACACTGCAAATATACTACTGGGGTGTAGTGTCTTCAGAGTTCGGCCTGTCACTCCATTTTAATATGCTCCATGCCATGACTCACTTCTCCACTACTCATCCCCATCTGAACTGGTGGGAAAATGTTTTTGCCTTCTGGTTACCTATTGCTACATAATAAATGACCCCAGAAGTTAGTGGCTTGAAATAACTATTTTATTTGGCTCAATATTTCATGAGTTAAGATTTCAGAAGAGACATGGCTGTGTGGTTTGCCTTCAAATAGCAACACATGGAATGGCTGGAGTGTAAAATCCACTTCCAAGATGATTTCTTCACTCCTATGTCTGATATCTTGGTGCTCTTTGGCTTCTCTCACTTCTCACAGGATATCAGCCTCTCCATCTGGCTTGGCCTGCCAACAGCAGGGTATTCCACAGGGTAGTCACACTTCCTACATGGCAGTTGGGTCCCACGAGGCAGGAATGGAAGTCACCAGGTCTGATAAGAGCTATACCCAGAATTGGCACAGCATCACTCTATCACATTCTAATGGACCCAAAATCACAGAGCTTGATAAGTTCAAGGGGATGGAGAAACAGACTCTCCCTATTGATAGAGGAGAAGGGTCAGGTCACATTGCAGAAGAGCACATGTGATGAGAGATACTGGTTTAACGATCTCAGCAAAAGACAAAGTTTGGCACTAATGCTCTGCACTTTCTCATTAGCCAGAGACTGCATGGTAGCAATTGCTGCCAATCCTATATAATCCTATATAATAAAGAGGCAATATGCAAATTGACCATCACTCCAACACACAAGATGGTCACCCCCATGTGGTCAAAGATGGCTGCCCCCATGTGGACACAAGATGGACACCACAAGATGGCCAGCAGGGGAGGGCAGTTGGGAGGGACCAGGCATGCAAGGGAGGGCAGTTGGGGGTGATCAGGCCTGCAGGGGAGGGCAGTTAGGGGCAACCAGGCCTGCAGGGGAGGGCAGTTAGGGGTGACCAGGCTGGCAGGGGAGGGCAGTTAGGGGCAATTGGGCTGGCAGGGGAGCAGTTAGGCATCGATCAGGCTGGCAGGGGAGTGGTTAGTGGGTGATCAGGCTGGCAGGCAGAAGCGGTTAGGGACAATCATGCAGGCAGGCAGGCAGGTGAGTGGTTGAGAGCCAGCAGTCCTGGATTGTGAGAGGGCCACTGGGATCGGGCCTAAATGGGCAGTCAGACATCCCTCAAGGGGTCCCAGATTGGAAGAGGGTGTAGGCTGGGCTGGGGGACACACACCCCCCCTCCCAACCCTTGCATGAATTTTATGCACTGGGCCTCTAATATAATTATAAACATGAGCGCTGAGCTTATATGGGAAAGTCTCTGTCCCAAAGAATAACCCATAAGAATAGAACATGGTTTTATTCATATTTTCATTATTGTTCTGAATAAAAAATACACTGTATAAGGGACTTCTACTAGTCCCCGTATCCAGTTGGTCTCTTCTTCCTGAGTACTTGGGAGCACTGCACTTCTCAGCTTCACATTGAGATATGTATTGTGTCTCTTTTTGGCCAATGGATGGTGAGAAATGATATGTAATTTACAAGATAAGGCATTTAAGAGTTGCTTGAGCTTATCATGCTTCTTCCTCCCTTTTCTCTTCCAGTGTCCTGAAAGCCAAATGTTAGGAGGTGTCTCAAGGTGGTGGAACCTTCAACAGTATCAATTACTAAAAGATGATTAATCAGAGTCCCTATCAACCAAGCCATCCTGCACAGGTAGAATAAGTGAACAGTAAACTTGGGGGTTAATTTGTTACTAACACATAATCTATCTTATCTTAATTACTATTTAATTATTTACAATACTCTGTTGGAAAATGCAAAGACGCCAACATCATACAGATTGAGGAACACAGTTTTCATTCGCACTAAAAGTTTTCATGGTGTACAGGGAGCCAAGGAAAATCAATAGAGAGTTAAGTGGAAAAGATGCAAAAGAAGTAGATGATTCTGTCATCTTTTCTGCTCTGGCAAAAGTTATAATGTATTTGTGAAACTAATACATACTTTCAAAGATGAAGTCACCCTTCTAGCTTTGAAATCTTAGGCATTTATTTGCAGATATTGCTACTTTCATTGTGATTTCATAATATAGATTAAAAATTAAGGCAACTTATTTCCAGACATTTGGGCTTTAATGATAGAGATAGTAAAATAGAGGTAATTAGTGAATATTAAGTGACCTTCCCAGGTCACATGAGTAAGCGGTAGAGAAATTTTTTGAGTGCTCTGATAAGTCAAATGACAGCTTATATTTTAGCCATGGAGAATGTGATCCTTAGCCAGATTAGTCTATTTCTGAGATGTCTTGACTTACTCATTTAAAAGGAATCACTTTTTTAAGTTTTAGAAAAATTTGATTGGGTCTACATTTGAGTACCACCTGGTACTCTCATGATTAGAATTGATGATTACTCATTGATTTTGGTTCTTTGATGAAAATTTTTTATGATTAAACATAAACTATTTTCAGATGTCTGGACAAATTATCAACTGAATTCAAATTACTCAAAAGACCAGATTGAAAACTGGTTGGTCTGGTGATTTTGGTTGTGTAAATGGCTGAATTAGATTGCTCTATGGCAAACACACTGATTGCTCAGAGAACAGAGTACACAAACAAATCAACTAGATTCAGATTGATGCAGTTAAGCCATATAAACCCAGTCTTCAAATAGCCTTCCTGGTGAGATGCTGTTTTTCATTTCACTTGAATGATGTTTTCTTGGATGCTTTATAACTTCCTTTTAATATGGAGTCAGTGTGAAATACTCCTTAGAATCTATATTAATAGATTTTTATCATTCTGGACAAAGGGCTCTGAGCTTTGCCATTTTTTCTGTCTTATTCAACCTTTTTATTAAGAACTGGTTGAGGATATTGATCAAAATTACAGATGACAGGAAGCTGAAGGAGACTGAATTGGGATCCAATAAAATCTTGATAGGTCAAAATGGACTTTAACAAGGTAAAAAATTCAAAATTAAACCTAAGTCCATGCTTTAGGACTAATACTCAACCCTCTAAGGATGGATTGATTCATAGAATATTTGAGAAGAAACAAGAAGTTTTGACTATTTGTAGTGTCAGTACTAGTAAAAAATAAGATGTAGGACTTTTTAAAAAGTCTAATGTGACCCTATGGTGTATTAATAGATTAGCTTTCAAAATATGAGAACTCTGACATCATTAGACTGTAGCTGGATTATGTGCTTAGTTCTCAGACAATGTTCAGAGACATCATAAAAACACAGGATATGAGCACCAATTCAATGAAAACATATGAAAGAACCAGGAATGTTTACTCTGAAGAAAATTCAGGGTGCATAATAACTATTTAAAAAATGTTTGAAGGGTTCTCACATGGAGGATGAAATTATTTGGTCCCAGAAAGTAGAACCTGGATTGTGGACCAATGCTTTAAGAAAATGGCTTTGGGATTGCCTTAAGGGAGAACTTTTGTGTGGACTACCTTGACAAATAGTGAAGTCGGGGGCTAGTAACAAAGGTGTCTTGCCAGATACTGGGTCATCCCATGTTGAGAGGTATTAGAGCAGGGATTGCAAAAATAGCCTTCCATGGATAAATTTGTTCTGTTGACATGTTTTCTTTAGCTTCCTAGTGTGTTAAAAAATTTGCTTTAGTCACTGATATTTTTTAAAAGCACAAAGATTTTGTACAAGGTTGGTATTTTCTGATTTTCTCAAAAAATTGCAAAATCCGACAACCATGGACCTCCATTTTTATGAGGTAATAATCAACTGAGGAAGAGGATCTAGTGCAGCCGTGGGCAAACTAGTGCAGCCGCGGGCCGATTCCGCCCGTTTGAAATGAATAAAACTAAAAAAAAAGAGACCGTACCCTTTTATGTAATGATGTTTACTTTGAATTTATATTAGTTCACACAAACACTCCATCCATGCTTTTGTTCCGGCCCTCCGGTCCAGTTTAAGAACCCATTGTGGCCCTCGAGTCAAAAAGTTTGCCCACCCCTGACTAGTGCCTCCTTTTGATAGGGTGTGTGCTCTCTGGTTTTCCACAGTCCTCACTACTTCCTGTTGAATTTCCAACCGAGAGGCAGAAGATAATGTCATTTGTCCTCTAGCTTGAGTTGCTGCTTTGCTTACACTAAATCCAGTTCAATTTGTAACTGATTTGCCTGGTCTCTCTAGGCATTCAGTTTGTGATCCTGGTTGGACACGCCAATTGACTGGTTGGAGAACAGGACTTATTTATAAATCAGTGATTTAAAAACTTATTTTTTTTTTTTAGTTAAAAATACCTCAACTCCTCCATACCTACCTTGCCAAATGAAATCTTATGCCAAACCTCAATTTTATGCAACATGAGAGAGCAGCTATTACCTTGAAAGTGGGTGTATAATCTCTACCTCAAAATCTAACATTTCCCTTGAGGCAAGAAATAAAATTATAGAGCTTTGATGAACTGGTTTGAACATTAAAAAATTTGAAATTCTCTTCCAAAAAAAAAATGAGGATACTAAGGTAAATGTTAGTTCTAAACACTTTGGAGTATTGGTTTAAAGAAAAACCCCAATTTCTCAGATGAAAGTAAAGATATGCAAAGGAAGGATCACAAACTAGTGGGAATATCTGGGTGTTAGTCTTGGCGTGGACATTAAGCAGTTGGAGGGACTTCATCACCTGAAGGGGCATTTTGGAGACTCCCTCTGTAGAGGGGAGGAAATTAAAGCCTGGGAGGTAAAATGATTTGTTCAAAGAAACAGATAATTGATATCAGAGCTAGTATTTGAACCCAAGAATGATCTCAAGGTGCACGCTCTCCATCATGCTTCTTTTCTCCGTGGTGCACAATTGCTTTGCGTTTCTACTGCTCTTTGGGAAGGCTTTCTCTTGTCATTTCTTTGAGGTGTCCTCACAACCTAACATTCATTAAACAATTCTTTACATGGGTCAGCTGCTCTCCATTTTCAAGGGGAATTGAAAATTGAAAATTGTTTGTCTTACCTATTTTCTCTTAGGCAGTTAAGTTCTTTATTGCTACATAGGACATACTTGCCATAGAGAAGATAGAAAACATAACATTTTCGGTACAGATAATGGGAAACCAGTTAGATAAACACCAGAAATTGGGTTGTTATTGAGACAAGAATCTCTTTGTCTAACTGCTGTTTACTTGTTTCTAGATCTGGCTTCACTCCTATTCTCTCTTCAATCCACAAGCGTTAGAAATGACTGCAAATGGTAAGAATTCAATTTTACTCATTTTCAAAATTCCATTGGCTTGGATTTAAGAACACGAAGCCTGTTTATAGGTGGAGATGTGATCACAAAAATGTCAAAGGGCCTCATAAAGGGCAAATGGGTAAAGCAATTAAAAAATATCCAAGTGAGCTTTTTAAAGAGTGGCTTTAAAACAACAACAACAACCTTTCTGTGGCATATGTAAATCTAACTTTGCTCACTAAATATTATCTTAGGAAAATTAAGTAGTTGATAAAAATACATACTTTAACCAGTTAGTTATGTCATCATTAAGAAACATTGATAGTCTCCTTCAGCTAAGAATTGAATAAAATTCATTTTGGAACAGTGGCTTAAGGAGTGAGAAATTACTTTGCAGATTAATTTTGAATCAACGGGAAATTATTTTAAGAACTCTATCTTTCTGGAATCCATGAAAATGTGATCAGGATTAAATTCACACAGCTTGCATATTTATTTTTCTTACTTGGAGATTAAGGTTCTTTCCTCTGCTTTACAGTCACTTTGATCTTTCTTATGACTGTTGTAGTCCCTGACAGTTAAAATGAAGTGCCCAACTCAGATTCTCCTCTTGCTATGTCAAACAGAGGCTATTTCCCAGCAACTTTGTCCTACAGCTCTGAGAACCAGGTCTTGTCTCTGAAATATTGCCTCATTGGGCTCGAGGCCTTAAGAGCTTGATTCTCATCCATTCTGAGTCCACTGTGACTCCCTGCTTTAAAGCACACCACCCAGCCCAAACACGGCAGTGTCGGGTTGAGATAAAATTCATGCCACTATTTCTATTTCATGAGCTCATGTGTGCACCATGAATTTCAATACTCTTCGAGGAAAAAATAGGTTAGACAGGGAAAAACTGAAGAAACATTATTGTATTGATGTATTTTAGTGGTTCTAGTAAGAAATAATTATAGAGATGGCCAAGTTACTCTGATAAATTGTGAGTAAGGAAGGGCACATTGAACAGATTAGTTTTTCTTCACCTCTGGGACTCTTCCTATATTGTTTGTCCCTTCTTTGTCTCCTTTGTTGGTCCCTGGTCATCTTACAGACTTCTAAATGTTAGAATGCCCTAGTGCTCTATTTGACATAGTTGGTCTTCCCTATTGACACTCATTTCCTAGATGATCTCAATTAGTCTCATGGCATTGAGTGCTATCAACATGTGCGTGACCCCAATTTATGTCTCCCAACTCCAAATCTTGAAGTCCATTTGCTCATTTTGTCTCTCAACTTAGATACTCAATAGAAATCTCAAATGGTAAACTAAACTCTTGATTTCCTACTCACCCCCCATTAACTTACCTCTACCCTTATTTTGCCCATCTACATACATGCTATCTCTGTGCTGTAGTAATTCAGACCAACCAATTTGGGGGACACCTTTGCCCTCTTGCTTCCTCTCTCATCCCTTAGCTAACCAATAGCTAATGAATCAGCAGATTTGAAGGCTCTTTCTTCACAATATATCCCCAAATCTGACTTGTTTCTCACCACTTCCACCAACTTCTACCCTGGCCTAAACCTTTATCTTTTGGAATGTGGAGTTACCTTGCACTGATCTCCCTGATTTCTAGTTGTATCCCCCACACCCGCCCAATAATCTATTATTGACAAGGAGGCAAAGAAATCCCATCTCATTCAAAGTCGATCTAAAGTTCTCACCCTGACTTATAATGTCCTCTGTGGTCTTGTTCTCATGCTCCTCTCTGACCTCATTTCTTTCCTCGCTCTTTCCAGCTCACATCTTCTCAGTCTTACTGGCATTCTTGCTCTTCCTATAACACATCAAGTGTCCCTTGGACACCAGGCCTTGACCCTTGTTGGTTCCTCTGCTGGAAATGTCCTTTCTCTAGATAGCCACATGGATACCTTCCTTTTTTTCCTGTTTGTTAATCCTTACCTGGGGATATTTTTTTCATTGACTTTTAGAGAGAGCGGAAGGGATGGGGAGAGACAATGAGAGAGAAATATTACTGTGAGAGAGACACATAGATTGGTTGCCTCCTGCATGTGCACTGACCTGGGCCAGGGATCGAGCCTGCAACTGAAGTACATGCCATAGACTAGAATTGAACCCAGGACCCTTCAGTCCTTGGGCCGATGCTCTATCCACTGAGTGAAACCAGCTAGGGCTGGATACCTTTCTTACCTCCTTTATGTCTGTATTTAAATGTCACCTTATCAAAGTAACCACCCTGGGCACTGCTTATAAAACAGAAACTTCCCTCCATTGGCACGCTGTCTTCCTCACACTTTATTCATCCTCATAACATTTTCACCACCAGTTTTATAATTGCTTCATTCATCTGGCTTTTGTCCCTGTCCTTTATCCCCACTGACATATAACCTGCATGGGATGAGGACATTGTTTTGTTCCCTGTTGTGTCCCAGTACCTAGAACAGTGCTTAACATATAGTTGATCTCTGTAAATACTGAATAACTATATGGTTTGCTAGCAAGCTACTAAATAAAAGAGTTATACAAAGGTTGACAAAAAGTAGGTTTACAGTCGTTCATATGGAAATAATACAAATAAATGATACAATAATAAATAAATAATAATACAAGAATAAACTTTTACATATTCATACTGTAAACCTACTTTTGCCTATCCTTGTATTATGAGTTTAAGAAGAATACACAAAATTTTAATTTTTAGGAGATTTAATAAAGGATTTCTAGATATTTAAAGATATTTTCTTTTGCATCTTGGAGAAGATTGTGGAAGCACCTTGGAGAATAAGGTAATGCAGATCAGGAAAATATTTTTCATATAAACATAAGATTTTAGGAAGCCCTGAGAGTTTGCCAGCTCATAATTTGAGAGTCTTCATCTTGTGGATTATAAAGATGATACAGCACCACTTTCTTTTCTCTGTGTTGTTTTTCTCTGCATTAGGGCTTGTTAGAATTCTCCCAAAGGAAGCTAAAACTCCTCAGAGATCTCTGGGCTTGCTGGAATGGTATCTCCCAGAATGTTCCCATTTCTTATAGTCAGCATGGTAGCATGAACAATAGTAATTATTAAAAAAATGTACCCACAACATCTAGAAAAAGCCAGGCTTGCTCATTAGCAGCTTTCCCTGTGCCTTTCTGAATCCATAGTAAGTAATTCTTCCCTGTTCCCCACAAATAGTTAATTATAGCACTAGCAGCAGCTCTTTGAGGCAGGAAGCCAGGCACATCTGTGATGCCCACAGGAGATACTGAAAGTCGCTCTCTCCTGCATAATAAAACCAACAGATTAAAGAAGATTAGCTTTCCCCACAGGTTGGAGCATTACTGAATTCATCCTTCCCTTGCTTGCTCCTGCAACACATTTCTCCTTCTCCCAATGCTGGTAAGTCACTCTCAAAATGTATAATAACCCCTGGAAAGTTTACACCTGCTGAGCCCATCCCTCCAGGAGGTTCTAGAAAATGAATTTGGTCACCAGCTGGGAAGCTAAGTCAGAATGTGCTACACATGGGTCTCTTGGCTTCACCATTTGGTCTCAAAGCATGGTCAAGTTTATGGGTTTACTAATTTGTTTCCTTCTGAGCTAAAAGCAATCCCTGGGGAAGGGCAGTAAGGGGAAGCTAGGCTGCCTAGAGAGAGCTGCTCACCTGGAAGGCATACTAACTCTTCCAGAAAGGTCAAAGCTCAGGGCAGAATTTTGACCCCCTGGTATTTAGCCCCTGATGTTATTTTCACAGTTATGTGACATCACTGGTAAAAGGGTCCTTGCAGACTTACTTAAGGTTACTAATCTGCTGACTTTAAGAGAGGGAGGTTATGCTGGGCCCATTGAAGTCACATGAGACCGTAAGCAGAAGAGGAAGCAGAGAAATGTGAGACATGAGAGGGATTTAAAGGAGCCACAACCACATATGCAAATAGCATTTTTCTGCATCTTTTATACATGCAAGCCCCTATCTCAGAGTCTGTTTCCAGGAAATCCAAGCTAAGACACCATCTTTGTCTCCTTTTTTATAGAGGCAGTGGTTCTCAACCTTCCGGCCCTTTAAATACAGTTCCTCATGTTGTGACCCAACCATAAAGTTATTTCGTTGCTACTTCATAACTGTAATGTTGCTACTGTTATGAATTGTAATGTAAATATCTGATATGCAGCATGGTCTTAGGCGACCCCTGAAAAAGGGTCGTTCCACCGCCAAAAGGGTCGCGACCCACAGGTTGAGAACCGCTGCATTATGGGAAGTCAGGGAAAGCTTCAAGGAGGATAGAGGAATCACACTGGACAGATCCACTTCTGAAGCTGGTATAGTGGAAACTATGCATGGTCAAAATTGGCTTCGAAAATTTCTGAGGAAAGTTAGAAATTGATATGTGGTATCTCAATACATCAAAGTGTGTAGAATATTCCTTCCACAAAGAATCTGGTCTTGTTGCGTTGTTCACACAGCAGATGAAGTTTGCTTGTGCTTAGGGCATATTTTTGCAACAAAAGTGTTACTTTAAATGCTAGAGTCTCTCACCCTCAGAGACGAAATGCTCCCACTATGGGAATGATGAGGACAATGAGGCCAGCTGGGTACTCAGCTGACTCTAGTCCAGTGGTTCTCTACCTTGGCTGCACATTAGAATCACCTGGGAATCTTTTTAAAATCCTGATTTCTGGGATTTTAAAAAGATTCCCAGGTGATTCTAATGTGCAGCCAAGGTTGAGAACCACTGTTCTAGTCCTTCACAACCACTACGGGGCATAAGCTAGTTGAGCAGAATACTGAGCAGAAGTACCCACCCTTGTTATTATTTCACTCTCCTTTTTTACTTTTTCATTTATAGCTGAATTCATTGAATTCACATTAAGATACATAAACTGATGATATAACTTCATTTTTTTTACTAAGCTATTTTTGATTTAGAGAATCCAATGATTAATTAGCAAAAATAAATTTTGAAGAATCACAAATTCATAAGCAATATCAAATCTCATTTAGCTTTTTATTTAAGTCAGATATAGTATTGAGAGTGGTCATGATTTCACTCTTTCCTCCCCATCAATTATGGCTGTGTGACCCCAGAGAAGCCACTTACCCTCTCTAGGTTATTTTGTCTCAATGGTAAAATTTTATTTTAAAGCTTTAAGACAAAGGGCTGAATTGATGTTTCCTTTGGCTTCTTCCTGTTTTGTAATTTTATTTGTGCAGAGGGACAGGGAAAATTTATTTATGAAATTCAAATCAATGGCAGAGCATCACTGTGCAGTGGTGAAGACCCCTTACAGACTTTCCATAAATCAAGAGACTCTCTAAGTTCCCATTTCCTCACCTATCAATTGGAAATCTGACAGCACTTAATTCACAGAAGACATTTGAGGTTTAATAAGAAGATGCATGTTAAATCCTTAGAATAGCATTGGGTTTTAGGATGTGTAGCAGTAGTTGTTGGCATCCCCATATTTTCTCAGCCCTTTTCTGAGTTCACCTGTCACTGCTGACAGCTTCTCATATCAAGCATCACCATCTCTGACTTTCCACTTTCTGCAGCATCCTGAGATTTATTCGTCTGTGCAGAGGGCAACCCAGAAGTGCCAGGGGTTTAACATCCGAATCAACGCAAAAAGGGGAAACAGAGCCGGTAGATTAATCATCCAGCAACTTTGTTCTTTGTGGGACAACTCTTAAGCACATTCTACACACACACACACACACACACACACACACACACACACACACACACCACACACCTTCAGAGAGTCCCCAGTGGGACTGAGCCTCAGGTGCCTACAGTGGAAACCTGCTAAAAAAAAAAATCACCTTCTATTTACTTTCCTCGTGTCTCATTTCACTCTTCCTCTTAGGAATGCCCTCCCAAATAAATGATCATTTTCCAAGTCCTTGTCTCAGATTTGCTTTTTGCAGGAAGCCAAACTAAAACAGCAGCATCCAACATGCATTCACATTCTTGCAGTTGTTATAAAATAAAAGCGAGAGGAAGCCCTGGTGTGATCCTGTCTGCTCTCTTCTGACTCAGTGGTCTGGTTCCTGCAGAAATGTCGTAAGCCCGATCATTGGAGGACTGCTTTCTCCTCACTCATGTGCAGAGAATAACTATCTGGCTGGCTGGGAATAGAGGGGTATGAGCCCCAAAGCCTTCCTCGTGGATTTCATCATATGTGTATTCACTTGCATTCATAGTTAATTTTTTTGTAAAGCAGCTTTCCTCTTGGAGTCTGAGACACACAGGACATTCTAGGATTGTGTGTTTGCTGCTTACAGATTCTTGAGGAGAGGAAACAAGGTGGAGAGGGGCAGCGAGGGAAAGCCAGAGGAAAGGGGGAAATGATGTTTGCCTGACTGTGCTATGCACTCCTTTTGGAGTTATTAGCTCCTTCAAAGTGGTTCCTATTTCTATATAGAAATTGAGCTATTTACAGAATAGAAAATGTCCAGGTCACTGAAGGGGTCATGTGGTTCAAGTTATATTGAAACAACTGTTAGGAGGTATGTGGGGGTTGCAGCATTGGTGTGGGATTGGATCTCACTTGCTTTCTACCAGTTAATTTGTTTTATTTAAAAACTAGAGGCCCTGTGCATGAAATTCATGCATGGGTAGGGCCCCTAGGCCTGGCCAGTGATCAGGGCCAATCTGTGGGGCAACCAGCGGTGCGATCGGGGGGGGGGGGGGGGGGGGGCGGGTGGAGGTCCGCGTTGGTACCTGCCTTGGCTGTCCTGGGGCCTGCGGGCTTGGGGCAGCTCCTGTGTTGAGCATCTGCCCCCCTGGTGGTCAGTGTACATCATAGTGACCGGTCATTCCATGGGTTGTCCCACCGGTTGTTCAGTTGATTTGCATATTAGGCTTTTATTATATAGGATGTTTCCTGTACCTCTGTCTCTCCTCTCCTCTTTATTATCTAGCTTCAACATCACTTTACTTCAGTTCCAGAGGTCTCTGGTTTACTTTATTTTTTTTAAATATATATTTTATTGATTTTTACAGAGAAGAAGGGAGAGGGATAGAGAGCCTGAAACATCGATGAGAGAGATCGATCAGTTGCCTCCTGCACGCCCCCCATTGGGGATGTGCCCGCAACCAAGATACATGCCCTTGACCGGAATCGAACCTGGGACCCCTCAGTCTGCAGGCCGACGCTCTATCCACTGAGCCAAACCGGTTCGGCCTCTGGTTTACTTTATTTCTCTGTTTGGAGTAGTCATGGCAGAGGTGCCCATGAACACTTGTTAGCCAAGGGAGGAGTCTTTCTTAGGAATTCTAGCTAATCTGTACCTCTAAGGCTCCACTAGTTGAAGGAATAATTTCATTCTATGTGTGTCTTTTAGACTTCCCCTACCCCACCAATGGCCAATTCTATATGTGCACAGCTTTATCGATAGGCCATGAACTAATATGATCATGCATCACAGACAATCATTTCCCTGCGAGAACCCCAATTTCAAATAGGTTGTTCCTTTGTCCAACCAGGAGAACTAAATCCAGATTGAAAAATATGGTCACCATTGTTGGGATGCGTTTTGAACTTTCACAAAGTCATGTGTGACTCAAGCACACATCCACCTTTTGTACTTCCACTTCTGGATAGAATAACCTTTTGGCCCAATTCTTGCTACAAGGAAATGAGAACATAAAGAAAAGGCAGCCAGAATGGCATCTGGGATAAAAGTTCTACAGACATACAGAATACTATTGTATTTGCCATAATATTTAAAAAAACTTACTATGCCTGTGTTTTTTAATAGGTAAAATATAATTAAATCTATCTGTTTCCTCTTTTCTCTCAAAAAGAGCCTGAGACATGGAGAGAAACCAAGATGGCAGCATAGGTAATCACCTATACTTGCTGCCTCTCACAGCCACACCAAAATTACAACTAAATGGCGGGACAACTACCACTCAGAACCGTGGGAAAGCTGGCTGAGTGGAAATTCTACAACTAGAGAGGTGAAGAAAGTGCATTGAGACCGGTAAGAGGTGAGGAGGTGCAGAAAGTGCTGGCACCTGGATGTGCTGTTCTTTAAACCGGGAGGGAGATGCAAGCTCCTGCTTGCCCTGAATTCCAGTTATGGGCGAGACTCTGGGGGACCCAGACACATATGGGGAGAAACTGGACTGTCTGGCATTGGGACAGGAATGTGAGGGTGGCTTACTCTTAGAGGTGCTTGAAGCAATCATTGTTCCTGCACGGGTGCACTGGACGTGGAGAACCAGGGACTTTTCCGGTTTAGGGAAGCCATTGCTGTTTGCTCTGCCCTGGTGATTCCCAGAGACCCTGCCCCTCCCAATTTACAACCCCACCCAAGCTGTGCGTATCGGCTTTTGCATATGAATGGCCTATTCTTTTGCCTAAAACAAACTGCAACTGGGTCAGAGAGCCCCAGAGATTCCAAAAGAAGGTCCAATATCTGGTAGTAGCAGCAGCCTTGCTTCACAGCTGGGCCTTGTCTGGGCACTTCCAAACTCCATACAAAGAGGAGGAATCTGCAGATGTCTCTGTAGCTCCTGCTGGGCAGCCCCAGACAGTGGCTGACCTTGTACCTCCTTGGAGATGATAACGGATTACAAATCTTCACATCCATAAGAGACACACTCAAGGGGCAGAGTCAGTGAGCACCAAAGCCTTACTGAAGCAAGTCCTGCACCATAAGGGTGTCTCCTGCACAAAAGATCTTCCAGTGTAGACACAGCTGGTCACCATAGCCAATTGGCCTGGAGGTCAATTCCTCCCAGTGATACCAATAGCAATCAAGGGTTAACTACAACAAGACTGTGCAAACATCCCACAAAGAGTGTACACCTTAGGTGACTGGGGAGGCTGAGCCACTGGGCCCTATAGGACACCAACCACACAAGGCCACTCTATCAACTCAAGGCAACTTAGCAGCTACCCAGTACATAGAAACAAACACAGGGAAGCAGCCAAAATGTGGAGACAAAGAAGTCATAAATGAAAGAAATGGATGAAAGCAAAATACTGGCTATCATGTTCAAAACCACGGTTATAAGGTTACTCTAGAAACCTCCAAGAAATTTAGTGAGACCCTCAAGGATATAAAAAAGGACCAATCAGAAATTAAGCATACACTGACTGAAATAAAGAATAATATACAGAGATCCAACAGCAGACAGGAGGATCCCAAGAATCAAGTCAAAGATTTGAAATACGAAGAAGTAAAAAACACCCAACTGGAAAAACAAAAAGAAAAAAGAATTCAAAAATATGAAGATAGTGTAAGGAGCCTCTGGGACAACTTTAAGCGTACCAACATCTGAATTATGGGGTTGCCAGAAGAAGAGAGAGAGCAAGATATTGAAAATATATTTGAAGAAATATTGACAGAAAACTTCCCCTACTTGGCAAAAGAAACAGACTTAGAAGTCCAGGAAGCACAGAGAACTCCAAACAAGAGGCATCTAAAGAGGACCACACCAAGACACATTATAATTAAAATGCCAAGGGCAAAAGACAAAGAGAGAATCTTAAAAGCAGCAAGAGAAAAAAAAGTCAGTTACCTACAAGGGTGTACCCATACGACTTCCAGCTGATTTCTCAACAGAAACTATGCAGGCCAGAAGGGAGTGGCAAGAAATATACAAAGTGATGAATAGCAAGAATCTACAACCAAGATTACTCTACCCAGCAAAGCTATCATTTAGAATTGAAGGTCAGATAAAGAGTTTCACAGACAAGAAAAAGCTAAAGGAGTTCATCACCACCAAACCAGTATTATATGACATGCTGAAGGGTATTATCTGAGAAGAGAAAGAAAAAGGTAAAGATAAAAATTATAAACAACAAAGTGAAAACAAATACATATCTATCAACAAGTGAATCTAAAATTCAAGTGAATAAAAACTCTGATGAACAGAATAAACTGGTGAATAGAATCGAATCAGGGACATAGAAAGGGAGTAGACTGACAATTCTCAGGGGGGAAGGGGGGTAGGGGCTACAGGAAGAGATTGGACAAAAATCTTACACCTATGGATGAGGACAATGGGTGGGGGGGGGAGTAAGGCCATGGGGTGGGGTGGGAACCAGGTGAAGGGGAGCTATGGGGGGAAGAGAAACAACTGTGATAATCTGAACAATAAAGATTTATTTTTTTAAAAAAGAGCCCGAGACACAGCACATTCTAGAAGATAAATTGGAGAATTCCTATACATTTCTTAGTGCAGTATCTCAAAACCTCAAACTTCACTATTTTAGAGTTAATAAATATAAAGATAAGACAACCTATTCTTTGGTATAAATTCTTATACAAAAGTAGATTTTATAAAAGATAATGGTGTTTTCACTTATTTTTCCTAAATTTTAATCTAAGTGGTCAAATATAAATCAAAGGAAAGATACAATATATACAAGTGGCATGTCATTATCATAAAATATTATGACTGATATTAGGTATTTGAGAAGAATTAGAAGCTAAGTTTAGCAATTGTGACAAAATTTTATGTAACTTGCGGAGGAGAGTAAATAATTTCTTTGCTTGCTTTGAACGGTCAAAGTTCCAGTATTCTTTTCATAAAGATGTATATGGATTGTGAATAAATTGCTATGTGGTTGCTCTGATCATCTCATGGACTCCTTCAGGTCATATTTTCCATGTCATCTATGCTTAATTTTTCTTATCTAAGTCTATGTAGCACTGTACAAAATGTTCACTATTCAAGGCTAAATTACCCCATCTGAGTTAGACCTAAAAGCATTATTGTGTCATGTCAGAAAAAAACCCAAAGTAATTACAAGCTGGTCTTAGCTCTGTCAACCACCTGAGTCTCAACCATGATAATAAATCCATTTTTGAAAACAATATCAATTATTGGATTTTTAACTCGCACAAACAAAGAAAGCCTAGTTTACTCATTATTTTGATGTTTACAAACAAATCACACCAGTCACATCCAGTTAATTTTAAAGAGTAGGTAAAATTCTCTTTTGTTCTGGTGGTATGGTTCTGTGGGATTTTTGAAGGACTATCCTGGGAAACTAACTTTTGTGGGTTTTTGGAGTACACTAAAGCTTCACAAATGTGCTCAGATTAGACCCATGAAAAACAAAAATATGTCATATAACTCAAGTGGTTGTCATCTATGATCATTAGATATGTACATACATTTAGATAAGGAAAACATCCGTTCTTTGAGACAGGGAACAGAGAAACATTTTCAGTTGACTGATAGGAGTTTCTGACTCATAAAATTAACAGAGATTTAAAAATGATTTTAAATAATAATTGTAAGACCTAGCAAAATTGTTTAGGAAAGGTAATAAATGTTTATAATTCTTGAATTGAATATAACTCCTCTCAACAAAAGAAGTTCAGGTTATTTTTTGTTAAATTATTGGGCTTCCATATGAGTAGTGTGTGTTGCTCATTAACAATGTGAGTTTGTGTTTTTAATGTATTTTATTTCAATGCTATGTCATCAGATACACAAATATAGTTCAACAGAAATGTGAACAAATATTATCTTAAATACATTTATTTTCCACATACTTGTAGAAATTTTGGGGTTTGATATGTAGACCATGGACTACAATTAGGTTTGGTGTCAAGATTTGTTGATGCTACTCTTAGCCAGAGATGAACAAATCTCACTTGGATGTATTTATTATATTTTCAAATAATTTTAGCTACCAAAACTTTTTAAACATATTGTTCTTGCTTCAGTGGTTGTACTAGGATGGTGAATATACCAGGAATATAGTGTGCTAGACTTTGGAAATAAAAAACTGGTTCTTCAGGAGATTCTCAGTGACAAGATTTAGAAATAATGAAATGGTAATTGGTTTTCTTTACTCTCAATTAAGAATGTATCTAAAGGAAGAGGTTACAAAAAGCTATACTTCTGTTTCCTAATGGATGCACATTTTAGAATAGGGTTAAAAATATATGATGAGAGCCTGGCTGGCATGGCTCAGAGGTTGGCCATCGATCTATGAATCAGGAGGTTTCAGTTTGATTCCTGGTCAGGGCACATGCCTGGGTTGCAGGCTCGATCTCCAGTGTGGGGCCTGCCAGAGGCAGCCAATCAATGATTCTCTCTCATCAATGATGTTTTTATTTCTCTCTCCCTCTCCCTTCCTCTCTAAAATCAATAAAGATATTAAGAAAATAAGACGAGAAAAAATAATACTACTTCATGAATTAAAACCCCCAAGAAAAATTATTAATCTACTATGTACTCAGAACTGCAGCATACCAAGATACCCAGAAAAAAAACCCAAAAAACAAGACACAACTTTTGCTTTTTATCATCTAAATGATGCTTTTCAACATTCTGCTAATCCTTTTAGCAGAAAGAAATGGAAAGGCAAGAACACGTTTGAAGCAGTCTGTATCAGACTCTATTTTCTTACTATTGCCCTGTATACTGATGAGCATATATATACATGTTAAAAGCAACACTTTATTGGCCTAGACCAGTGGTCGGCAAACTCATTAGTCAACAGAGCCAAATATCAACAGTACAACAATTGAAATTTCTTTTGAGAGCCAAATTTTTTAAACTTAAACTATATAGGTAGGTACATTGTTATTAACTTAATTAGGGTACTCCTAAGGCTTAGGAAGAGCCACACTCAAGGGGCCAAAGAGCCGCATGTGGCTCCCGAGTCGCAGTTTGCCGAGCCGCGGTTTGCCAATCACTGGCCTAGACAAAAAGCACTTATGATCCTTTTCTAGTCTTTCTATTGTTTTCCTTAAAGATAAAAATTAGTTGCTAAGTGAGGGACAAACATCCTTGGAATTTCTATTCTGAATTTAGAGCAAAATCAAAACCAGATTTTGTTCTCTCCTTTTCTTGTTTATTTCTTGGGTTGGTAGCAGACCTTGGTGTTTTCTTTGGCTACAAAGCTAGGTGGGTGGGTTCATCCCTGGGAGCCTGTAGCAGCTCAAGTCTCCTACTCTATGTGCCTGGTTCCTTGGGCTTTGCATTCTTCTTCACAAGTGGGAGGACAGCCAGTGAAAGAGGCCAGGAAGCAACGCAGAGACAGGAGGAAAAAGGCACGTGGGGCCAGAAACATGTGTACGTTTGTAGGTCTAGAAGACAACACGTTTCAGAGAATGATCGAACAACTTGCTTTTAATGTCTTGAGTCATAAGATGTAACTTGCAATATCTATGCAAGAGACAAAAGCCTGGGTCAACAATCCTTTCTGGCTACCTGGTTCTTCCCCTTTTCTCTCTATACTTCTATTTACTTTTTTTTTTTTTGGAAACCTGTTTGAATGTGTTTGAGAACCCAAAATGTGAGGCATCCTAACACTCAGGTCTATTTGCCCTTTTGTTTAAGGTGTATAAGCTCATAAGGCAGAATCCTCACATTGCTACTTTTGCAATGCTCATAGCTAAAGAATAGTCATCCCCATGTTTTGCTGTCAGCTGATGCCAAAATTAGATGACCACAAGAATATCATACAGGAAAGACTCAGGCCTTAATCTAATATTTTAAAACAAGGCAGCCGTCACTAGCAGGTTTTTTTTTAAAATAAAGAATTATGAGATTTTATGCTTTATTTCTTTCCTGGAATGATTTTATTATTGACAACGAACTTGATGTTCAACCTTAATGATAAGACAGAGAAAAGGTGCAGGAGATTTATGATCTTTAGTTTCCCTGCTATTTTTTGTTCATCTTCATGGGCAGGGAAGATGAATACCTCAACCAGGTAGAGGCAGAGGACTCCCACGGCCTTTATAATGGCAATGAAGGTAGAATGGATGCCCCTTTGGTTAAAGTAGATAATATTTTGAGGAGGAAAATAAATGATTAGAATCACCAGTGCGTGATTTCATTTTTTATTACCCAACCCATCTTATTTCCTTCTCTTTTTGAGACATCACTCCTCACTTTAAGAAGCAGCATTTCAAAAATCATTTCGAGTAAGTGCAAGAATAAGAAAACTTTAGCCTAACAACCCTAAGAAGTTTCTCTGAACCAATGACTTCTTAGTTTCACTGTTCCTCAGTTCTCTTTCCTAGCCCACATCTTTCAAGCATCTTTCCTTCTGCTCCAGTTTCTTTTCTGTGTTTCTTTCTTAGTGACCTTGGGGCAACATCTTTAGTCATGGAAGAGGAGAAACCAATGGGACTTATAAGAAAATATATAAATAAAAGGAAAGCAATTGGCCATAAAGGGTAAGATCAAGATGCTATGTAGGGAAAACCAGTGTCCTAGTGGACCAGAGTGGTCTTTAACTACTGTTGCCCACCCTGGATTCACAGATGAGAAAGACAGGATCCCTGTCCATGAGCTTCTCAAGGGCACCCGGCCACTGAATTGTAGTCAGGCTAAGGCTGCTATAACACAGAAAAGAGAACTGCTCCCTTAGATAGTGGTTCCAGCTTCTACAACAGACACTTTGAGAATGCCTGGCATTGGCTGGCAGCACATGCAGCTTGAATCTTAGTCTGACAGTAAAGATGAAGTGGCTTCTCAAAGTAGAATTTCTACTACAGAGAATGTGGGTTCCCCTGGGTTGAGGAATTAAAGGCAAATTGCCTATGACCTGTTAGTTGGTGATCTGCTGGGAACCCTGTTTCATCTACATTGCTAATTAAAGCCTGAATTAAACTCAGTCAAATGTTCATATGAAATGCCTCACCAGAATGAATTTACAAATTCCATAAGCTCAAAAGGAGTCTCATGTGTAAATCTGTAACTCAAATGTCTGACCCTCTTTATATCCACTTTCCTTCAAGAGTCCTGGTGAAGAGGTTATGCATCTTCAATGAATAGAGAGCAACTTGCCTGGATTGTTAATTTTCCTCTGTGAATTGCATAGGGAAAATCAGAATCTATCCAATTGAATATAAATAATGTAAATATATGGGATGCCCACAAAATTTGAAGAGGAAGTCTTCAGTGATGACCAGTTTTTATTCTGAAAACAGAGAATGGGAACACTGAAAAAGTTGCCACTTTGGTTAAGATGATAAGTTTGGCTGCAGGAATATTGAATTTAAAGTGCTAGGAAAAATAGAAAATGAGACCTGGATTCCAAGAATAAGGTAAAGATTGGAGGTTAAAAAAATAAGGACATGAGCATTAAAAAGACCATTGAAATATGGTGATAAATTAAGTCAGTGTGAGAAAATACAAGGTGAGAAGAGGAGCTGAGATGCTCCCATGACTGCAACCATCATGGATACTGAGAAGCCCACTGCCTATTGTGAGCTCATTTTCTCTATTCCTAATATGGGGCATGACAACTTCCTCAGAGCATGAGGATACACCAGTAGAAATCTTCTATAAAATGACTCCCTAACCTGCTTGGTGTCTTTCCACCCATCACAGGCCAAAACATCTTCCCAGGCAATCAGAAAGTCTCACACAATAATGCAGGAGAAGACAAGCCAGTAAAGGGTGGTATCCTTGTTACTCTTCTCCCAGTCCTATTAAAGGCTTATTTATAATACACAAGATAGAGGAGCAGAGAGTCCTCCGTGCTACTCTGCCAAGGATCCAATTGGCCCATCTCAATACATTGAATGGCTTTACTTCAAAATTCCCTGGCAACCCTCTTTATGCTACCCCAGTGAGCCTGCATCTGGTGGCAGAAATTGGAAGATAGGTTTCCAGGAAAACTTACCCTGGGGTCTCTCTCCAGCAGCTGCTTGTGGTGTAGGCTGCGTTTTCTCCTGGCCTTTGCAAGGCCATTGTGATAAAAGTGGTACAGGCCTTCAGTGAAAGGGAGCTGTGAAGAGTCAAACAGACACATGAAATGGTTAGCTTCCGAGGGTGGCCCCAGAACAGGGACATCAAAGCTGGAGCTGCATGTTGAGGCTCCATAGGATAGAAGTTTTTATGAGAAAACCACTGACAACCCTCAGAAATAGAGGATCATTCAGACTTGGTCCTCTTTTTCCCTTTCACTGTACTCCTTCCCCTTTTTCTCTCTTTTCTTGCTATTACCCTTCCTCTCCACAAATACCTTCTATTCTGTCCTCCATTTCTTTAGTTTTTACCCATCTTTCAATTTTCTGTTGTCTTCCATGGAGCCTTGCCTTTATATTCATACCTACACCAACTTCTCCATTCTCCTCTCGGACTAGTGTTTGTACTCCATACTGGGTTGCTCCAACATTGTGTTATGACCTAGTTCTGTCTTCACATTAGATTATCTGTCTTATGTCTTAGACTTTCTCTGTGACCCCTTGATGCCTCCATCATGCTGGGCACAGTGTAACCATATAAATCTACTTAGTACCTGCTGGATGACAGGCCAGATTTCCCTCTATCTCCCTTTCCTAAAGATCCTTGGCATTAGATATGAGTGTCAGATCTAGTTAGAGAAACCACAATAGTAAGAGCTTGTCTGGGACTCAGGGCCTATAAAAATCACTGGTTCTATAATTCAAGGAAATTTGGTGAGGTAAATCTTGACCTAGGAATTAGGAGACCTGGATATGGCTCATGTCTATTATCATCTAACATTAGGCAAGTCATTTCCCCTCTAGGGATATTTTTCTCTTCTCCTTTATGAAAATGGAGCCTCAAAATTCCCTGCTCTCTCACCTTTCTCCGTATATCTTCATATTTATAAAAATATATTGTTTGTAGCTCTTAAATTGATCAAGAAATTTAATCAAACCCTCAAAAATTATAGCCCAAATCATGGACATATATGCATTTCTCTGGAGCTATGACACATGGTTTTCATAAGATTCTCAAGGGGTTCTTGAACCAAAAGCATTTCACTACTCTAAGTGTTTGTTATTGAAACTTGTAAGTATGTACGTTGCCACCTATGATTTGGAAGAAAAGGGAAGGGGATGTGGATGCTTTGAACTAAGGTTTTACCAATGTAGTTGGAGCCAATTTGAGATCTTTAGATCAAGCGTATACCAATATACACACAGAGACCCTTATCAAAGAGTAAATAAAATCTTATTGATTCAGTCTTTAAGGAAATCTCAGTTCAATAATTAGTTGACCACAAAGCTAATAAGCAGAGATTGAGTGGTAGGTTATAGGAAGTCAATAAAAAACAAAATAAAACAAAACCAAAATACAGCAATAGCCACAATAGCAAAAACAGTAAACCCAGAGAGTATATTCTCTCTCTCTCTCAGTCTCTCTCTCTCTCTCTTTCTTTCTCTCTCTCTCTCTCTCTCTCTCTCTCTCTCTCTCTCTCTCACACACACACACACAGACACACACACACACACACACACACACACACACACGCACCTGGAGAACAGGTAAATCCAATGTCCAGGGTTGCCACATTGTATTACTTAAAATGTCCAGTTTTAAAAAAATTATGAGACACACACACACACACAAAATGAACATATGACCCATACATATGGAAAAAAGCAGTAAATAAAAACTTTCTGAGGAAGCTCAGATGTTGGACTTCCTAAACAAAGACTTTAAATCAGCTCTTATAAATATATTAAAAGAACCCATGTCTAAAGAGAAGGCAAATATTAGATGATATGTTAGCAAATAGAGATTGTTAATAAAGAGATAGATATTATTTAAAAAGAACAAAATAGAAATTTTAGAGCTAAAAGTATAATAATTGAAATAACTTTTTAAATGGAAGGTTTCAATAGCAGATTTAAGTTGGCAGAAGAATCAGCATACATAAAGATAAGTCAATTGGGATTATTCAGTATGAGAAATAGAAAAAGAGAATAAAGAGAAATGAATAGTCTTGTGAGAAACTATCAAGGATACTGACATAAACATAATGGGAGTCTCAGAAGGATAAGAAAGAGAAAGGAGCAAAAACAATATGCAAGTAATAATGTTAGAAAACATTTCTAATTTTATGAATTTAATTACAAATTAATTATACATTTTATAAAATTAATATATACACCCAAGCTTAACAAATTCAAGGCAGGATAAAATCAAAGAGATGCACACCTAGACATGGCATAGTCAAACTTTCGAAAGTCAAAGATAAAGAGAGAATCTTGAAAGCAGCACAGTAAGAAAAAAATATATGAGATGTTCACTAACATTAACAGTGACTTTTTATCTGAAGCTATGCAAGTCAGAAGGCAGCTAAGCAGCATGTTCAAAGTGCTGAAAGAAAAGATGGTCAGTTAAGAATTCTATATTTAGTGAAACTATCCTTAAAAAGTTAAGAAGAAATTCATACATTCTTGGAAAAACAAAATAGAGAGAATTCATTGCTAGCACATCTGCCCTGGTGGAAGTGCTACTAGCAGTTCTTTATACTAAAAGGAAAGGACACTAGACATTATGTAAACATACATGAAGAAATAAATAGCAACAGTAAAGGTAAATAAATAAGTAATGTAAATGCATTTTTGTTCGTACCAATCTTTTTCCTTCTATCTGATTTAAAGACAACTACATAAAGCAATAATTGTACAACTATGTTTATGGATTTATAATGTATAAGGATATAATTTTTACAATAATCACACAAAAGAGAGCAAAGGAAACATACACTGGAAAAAAGTTTTTATATACTTTCAAAATTAAGTATACTTTTGTACTAAATTGTTTATAATGTTAATTGTAATCCAAGAGTAACCACTAAAAAATAACTAAAAATATAATAAAATAAACAACAGAGTACTTAAAATGAACACTAAAATAATTGACTCAAAATAGCAATTTTTGAGGAATACAGAAACAAAAATTATCTAAGATATATAGAAAGAACATAATGAAATGCCAAGTGTAAATCTTACCTCATCAAATGTAAAGGAATTGAAAACTCTAATCAAAACCAGAAATTGACAGAATTGATGAAAGAACTCAACATCATTATTCTACTATATGCTTCCTATAAGATATACACTGAGTGGCCAGATTATTATGATCACCCCATGAGTACTTCGTTGGGCCACCTTTTGCCTTCAATACTGTGGTGATTCTTCTTGGCATTGACTCCACGAGATACTGAAAGGTGATGCGAGGAATCTGACACCATGCCTGATGAATAGCACTGTCCGGTTCTGTGAGATTTGATGGTTGTGGAACCAGCTGCCTGATGGCTTTTTTAACTTTGTCCCACAAATGCTCAATTGGATTGAGGTCTGGTGATTGTGGGGGCCACCTAAGCAAGGTAAAGTCTCCCTCATGTTCTTGAAACCATTCCTGCACAATATGAGCACCATGGCATGGCACATTGTCTTGTTGGAAGAAGCCATCTCCATTGGGATATGCCATCAACATGATAGGATGAACTTGATCAGCAACGATACTTAGGTATGTTGTGCTATTCAGATGTTTATAATGATCTGGCCCTCTAGCAACTTCAGCGGGAAATTATAGCTAATTTGTCTACAAATGTCAGGTGGTCATAATATTCTGGCCACTCGGTGTATATTTTAGATTCAAATATATAAATAAGTTGGAAATAGAAGGATGTGTATACATATCCCTCTACTTATACATAAACATAACCATAAGGAAGGAGGACTCACTACAAACATATTTGACAAAAATAATTGTAAGGAAAACATTGTTACTATATAGACAAGTAATGACTTTTTATGACAATGAAAGCATTAATCCGTAGTAAAGAGAAAGAAATGTAAACATATATGCATCTGGTTACAAAGCCCCCAAATACATAAAACAAAATCTGACATAATTGAAGAGAAAAATATGACAATTCATCACTAATAGTTGGAGACGTAAGCTAATTTTCAACAATGTATGGAACAAACAGGCAGATCAAAAATTAAGTTGGATACTTAAATAAAACTATAAACCAATTAGACTTACAGATAGACCATTTTACCCCAAAACATCAGATACATATACTTTTCAAGTACTTGTGAAACTTGTTTTTTTTTTTAAGATGAATCATATTTTAGGCCATAAAACAAGTCTCAATAAATTAAAAGGAGTAAACTAACAAAGTATGTTATCTAATAATAATTTCTAATTACATTAAAAATTAATAAATTTGAAAATTCAGAAATAATGTAAAAATTAACATACTTTTAGATAATCAATGATTCAAAGAAGAAATCACATTGAATATTAGAAAATATTTTGAGTTTAATGAACACAAAAACACAGAATCAAAACTTATAGAATGCTGTTAAAGTAATGCTTAGAGAGAAACTCATAGCTGTAAATGCCCATAAAAGGAGAAAATCTCAAATCAATAACCTAACTTTGAGCCTTATGAAACTAGAAAAAGAAGAACAAACTAAATCCAAAGCAAACAGCAAGGAAATCAGAGAAACTGGAAGATTCAAGTTATAATAAATGAAATAGAAAATAGAAAAATAATGGAGAAAATAAAAAACCAAAAGTTATTCTTTGAAAAGTTCAATAAAATTGATAAACATCTAGAAATACTGACCAAGAAGAGAGAAGACTCAAATGAGTAA
This sequence comes from Myotis myotis, assembly GCF_014108235.1. Lineage (NCBI taxonomy): Eukaryota > Metazoa > Chordata > Mammalia > Chiroptera > Vespertilionidae > Myotis > Myotis myotis. Next base: position 75,473,266 of record NW_023416401.1, on the reverse strand, counting down.
ACACAGTAATGAAAGAGGAGACATTACTAACCACCCACAGAAATATTTTAGGGGAGTACCAAAAATAATTGTATGGCAACAAATTAGATAAAATTGGTGAAATAAATAAACTCCTAGAAAGACATAAATTTCCAAAATAGATTCAGAGGATAAAATATTTGAATAAGTAAAGAGATTGAATTGATAATTTATCAATTATCAACTTTCTGCAAAATAAAACCCAAGGCCCAGATGACTTTACCAGTGAATTCTAACAAATGTTGACAGAATTTATACCAATTCCTCATAAAATCTTCCCCAAAGTGGGAGATGATAGAATACATCCTTGCTCATTTACTGAGGCTAATATTACCCTGATACAAGAACCAGACGAAGATATCACACATAAAATGAGAAAATTATGAATATAGACCAAAAAATCTTCATCAAAATATGAGCAAACTGAATCCAGCAACATATAAAGAGGGTTATGCACCATGACCAAGTTAAATTTATCCCAGGAATGCAAAGTTGTTTTAATAGTTGAAGATCAATGAATCTAATTACCACATCAGTAGAATAAAGGACAAAACCACATGATTATTTCCATAAATGCAGAAAAAACATTTGACAACATCTAACACTTTAATGATAAAAAATTCAAAAAAACAGAATGAAAGGGAATATCTTCTATCTGATAAATGTGTCTAAAAATTCACAGCTAACCTATTTAATGGTGGAAGGCTGAATGCTTTCCCCTTAAGATCAGAACAAGACAAGAATGTCTGCTCTTGCCACTTCTATTCAACAGTGTACTGGAGTTTCTTGCCAGGACAGTTAGAAAAGAAAAAAGGAAATAAGGGCATCCACATTGAAAAGGGAGAAAACTTATCTCTATCTGCAGAAGACATTATCTTGTTCATAGAAATTCCCGAGAAAAATGTTAGGGGCAGAAATAGAATAGTGGGGACTAGCTATAGTTACAAGAAATATTAATCATGCTCTGTGAAATATTAATTATACTGTAACTGTGACTGTTCTGATGAGAGACAGCACATTCTGACCTAGTTGAGAGTAGTACGCCCTGGGACATGGGAGTTAACCTGGGAATGCAGTCCATGCTCCTTTGCGGAGAACTGCCTATCATCATGGAAATATTAGCAACCTTGTTACTAAAACAATCTGGTGTGGAGACGCACTCCCTTTGTGACCCCCAAGCCTGCATTACCTGCAACCATTATCCCTTACCTACTTCCCCTGCTTGTAATTCCTGCTTTCCCATGTAATCTTTGTCCTACCCAATATAAGCAGCTGGCTTATGGGGAGGAAGGGGGTAGGGCAGATTTTCGTGGCTGACCTGCTGCTCTCCTATACTGTTAGCATGATTGGCATAAACACTCATATACGATTCAACCTTGTCTCTGCTTAACTGGCTCAAGTAGTGACAAGCAGCCTGGACCCATTAGTTGTCTGGTTTCATGTCTTTTGTGCATTTTTCCATTCCTTGTCATAAGTCAGGCACTGTATTTGATGCTAGAGAGACAAACCTAACTATGAAACGCTTCAGCCTGCAAATAGCTCATACTCCACTGGAGAAATCGGATTTGCACACCGCAGCAAATTAATGGTGCTCTGTGATACAGTGGTTTAAGGGCATGAGTTCTAAAATCAGACTGCCTGGTTCTAATTTCTGGCTCTCCCATTTAGTAGCTGTGTGACCTTGGGCAAGTTATTGAACTCCTCTTTCTGGGCCTCAGTTTATTCCCTTTATAAAGCCATTCCTTCTCATCACGACAATTAGGGGGGATAATGCTAAGAAAGCGTTGAAGATAATGCCTGGCACACAGCGAGCACTCACATTTATCGTCAGAACACAGTGTGCTGCAACACTCTGTGGACAAGGGGCCGTTGGGACACCACAAAGTATTATTTCAATCAGAAGGACTATGTGGGGAATGTTTCATGAAATTTCTGGAGAAAGGGAAAGGTATTCATACAAAAGGAATCTTTTCTATCGAAGTATATATTTTCCTGATGTTTTAACTTTGTAGGGTATGGTTATTTAGAAAACATAGGCACACGTTTTCTGAGACTTGTTCCATCCATCAAGTGATGAGGCTCATGATTCCAGCCCTTGAATCTGGGGAATGTGATGGCTTCAGTTACAAGAGTATGATGACAGTGATGTCATGTGACTTCTAAGGCTAGATCATAAGAGGTCGCGCAAACTCTGCCTTGTTCGCCAGATACTTGCTCTTAAAGTTCTGACTTGCCATTTAGGAAGTTCAACTACTTAGGCTGCCATTGAAACAGGAGTTTTTTTGGGTGAAAAAAAGACAGGTTTTAGGAAATTTTAGAAATTAAGGAGACCGTGGGGGAAGCACAGAAGGCATATTTCCATAGAATAGGGAAGCGGAAAAGCTGCAACAGGCACATTTCCATAGAATGAGGGAGCTGGGAACAGCAAAAGGTCTATATTTACAAAATAAAGAGAAGGAAGCCCTTCATCCAGAAGGAGAAGAAGAAAGCCCAAAGGGAATAGGAAAACAATAAGGAAGGGAGAGGGGGAGAACCTCACATGTTTCAGGTGAGGTTTGACCTTTGAGCCTAGGAGTTACTGTAGTAACCAGTCAGGAAATAGTGACCAATCAGAGGATATCAAGGCACCAGGATCTGCAGCCTTTATAAGCCATAGGGAAAAGGAACTCAGTGGGACCCTTTTCCCCTCCCCACGTGGGAGTCCACTCTGTGGGACTCTTTCCTTCTCCCCACGTGGGTGTCTGTACTTGTTCTTCAATAAATCTCTACCATTGCTATACTACCCTCTGTCTGTGGATTCATTCTTCGACTCTAATGGACAAAGAATCCGGGTTCCAGTCCAAATATTCCATTTCACCATGTTAGTCTTCCAGTCATCCCATTTCACGTGCTAAATATATGAATGAAGACTTCTGTCATTCCAGTCATTCTTCAACTACTGTGTCTTCTTCAAAACAGAGTTCCCATGTAGACCACTTTGCCCTGTTTAAATTTATAATCCCAAACTCATGAGCATAATAAAATGGTTGGTTTATACTAAGATTTAGGTTGCTTTGTTACTCAGCAGTGCATAACAGGAACAAATAACTAACTGGAAAAATAAAAAGTTTTATTCCTTTAGCTTTCAGGGTTGTCCAAACTTGAAACTCTACAATAATATTAGTTCTATCTGTCCAGCTTGGAGAAGCTCAAAGAGTGGCCCTTAAGGGACATTCCTAGCACAAGGGGAAGAGGCCTGGGCCAGAGGAGTAGATACTGGATGAACTACAAGGGCACAGCAAGCTTGGCCGGGGGTCTGATGTGTGAATACAGATCTTTGAGAACATTGCAGCTTTTGTGATTTAGTTTCTGTTCATTCGAAACCACATTCTCTAGGGCAAAGTAAACATAAATATTTCATGTATATTTCCCAAGGCAGTGGTTCTTGAATGTTTTTTCTGTTTAATCCTGCTGAGATACTCAGGGTAACGTTAAGATTTGATCAAAAAAAGAGGGAGGGAAGTAGGAACGGCGAAAAAAAGAAAATGTAACTATGCTGACCTTTTGCTCTCTAAAGACTTGAGCCTCAGACCACTGTTAGGTGGGGTGAACTTGCAGTTTTCTTTCCTATTGTGGAAGGCAAGATAGATCTGGGAATTTTTAAAACTAGAAAGAAACTGTGAAGTTATCAAGCGCCAGTGAGTATTAGAGAAACATTATTTTGGTTTGTTTTACCGATTTTTTCGAAATAAAATTCGAACAGAGGCAAAGGAAAACTCTTCTTTATGTTATAGGATAATGAAAAGCCAGGAACATTCCAGGACAAGTGGAATAGGGAAACTGAGGCAGGAAAATTAAACAACGCCAAAAAGTTTTGCAGGCCTTTTGCAGCAGAACTTATCTTGAGAACAAAGAGTTAAAACCTCTCCTTCTCATAAAAGAATTCAGGAGGGGAGGGGGAAAGGAAGAGGGAGAAAAAGAGAGGGTATCTGAATTCAAATAATATAGACTAGTTAGGGCAAATCATCCTGAAGTTGTTGAAACAGCAGGAAGGAGGGGGAAGAAGAGGGCCGTCTATCTCATCTCTTTGTTAGACAGTGAAGCCAGCAGTCAGGTTTGTCAAGATAAACCTGGTGCTTCTCATAAATTGTGGAAAAACCATAATAAAGAAAAGGGGGATCTTCAGAATTAATCTGTACCAGGATATCTAGCAGAGGAATTTTTTTTTTTTTAAAAAAACCTTATAGACAGGAGGGTATATAAAGCAGAAACTCTCCATCTCACTTGCTCTTCAGATTAGCTGAGAGCCTGCCTGTGCTTCATAAACCAGAAGTATAGATTTACTTGCCTTGCTTCTTGAAGAAATGTGCCTGCTTTAACTTTTAAATAACTTCACTTTCTTTAATTTTTAAAATAAATTCACTTTAAATAAATTCACAACACAAATATTAGCTGAAGGCTCTCACTTACTAGTAAATTCACTTAAGTGAGAAAACAGGAATCGGAGTTGGGGATAGTCCTCTCCTACTGACTCCCGAACAGCCTCTCTCTGGTGTCTGCGAGCGGTGCCTGTCACAGCTCTGTTTTCTGTATGAATCTGGGAATCCTAGGCACCTCTTATAAGTGGATCATACAATGTTCTTTTTGTGACTGGCTTATTTCACTCAGCCATATATCTTCAAGGTTCATCCATATGTAGTATTGTTAGAATTCCCTTCCCTTTTAATACTAGATAATATTCCACTGTATGTATATATCACATTTGTTTATCCATTCAACTATTGATGGGCACTTGGATTTCCTCTACCTTTTGGCTATTATGAACAATGCTGCTGTGAACATGGGTGTACTTGTATGCTATTTTTGCAGGATATTTGTAAGTCTAATATTATTTCCAAATTGAAAGTTTAAAAATGTAAAAATATTTTAAAAATTAAAATAGAATGTCCTTAAGAGGTCATCCCCTATTTTGTAAAACTTCTGTTTAAAATTCTCTGCTATTTAGATAGTCCCTTATTCTGTAAAGTCAACTTTGCCAATTTTAAACAGTCCTTTATTCTGAAAAAATAACTTTGCTTTCTAGCCTGCTTGAATAATAAGGAAGATAAACTTAGCTGTCTGACCTTGTAGGCCAGAGACTAGATACGCCCATACTCTCATGCCATGACAGATGTATGTTTTAATTGGATAGAACTGTGTTGTTTTCAAGACCACAAGCTTCCAATGAGATAACTACTAAGCACACATAGGGCTGGCTCTTTAATAAAAAGAAAATTTCTGCTTGTTGCGAGGCTCAGAAGTTGAAAGACATTCAGTGGACCTCCACCTCTCTAAAGCGTTGTTTGGTTCTTCTCCGTTCTTCTGCAACACACTGACTGATCATAGATTTAGAAGATTAACCTGTAGGTACTGGTTATTTTTTTGAGTCCTCTTTGCCTCTTGCCTTTGGAGTGTAGATCCCAAATCTGCTGCTCTCTGAGGACCTGAGAAGCTACTGCCTGAGAAGATCATTGTCCAAGCATGAGACCCACCACAGGCAGGGAAAGAAAGATGCTGGGTGCCGTACAGTGGTATAGGGTACTTCCTGCCAACACTGACCTCAGTGATGTAAAGCTCAGCAGGTTTCTTAAGGGTAATGCTAATCTCACAAATAGAAAAGACATTAAAAATAGTCGTAAGACCCCAAACACTCATCTGTCTATTCCAGTTAGAAACAAAGCTCTCACATATGTCAACATTTTATCTAGTTTCAAATGTTTTCTTCATTTAAACACACACACCTTTTCTTCTTTTATCCCATCACCTTTTTCTCTTAAGGCAAACTATGCATGGTTCTAGAACGAAGGAGATAAAAGGAAGTGAAAAGAAGAATTTACAGCAAAAGGTTCAGGCTGAGTGACAGTATAATAATGTTGCTAAATCAGACTTGCAGAGTTTTTAGAAATTCTCATTATGCCATAAAATTTTATGGATCCCAGCAGCACTCCTCATTGCCTCTCTTCATTCCCTATTGCTTCCTTTTCCCACTGATAATCATAGCTCCAAGCTAAAGCTCCTTTCTGAACCCACAGGGCCCCTTTCCTCAACAGCAGGGAACTCCAGGGAACTGGCAACCAACTGTAAACAGATAAGGTGCATCCTTGTGGAGCCCATTTCCTGCTTCCCTATAGATTAGAGTTCTTTTCCCTTAGGCAATCCCTGGATGCTCCAGAGATGTGTGATCATGGCCTCCACCCCAAAGTTTGTGCCTTTAAGCATTTACTTGTTTCAGGAGAACCCACTACTGCTTACAGAGTCTCCAATGGGTACAGCATCTCCAAATGGTTAAGACTCTCAAGTTCAGACCCATTGCCTTTCCTTTGGCAGCTTTCTTTGCATTTATTCATTGTGCTGGTTTTCAGGCCTAGTGGCAAGTTTAGTTTGATAGAACATTAGACATCATTCCATGTATAAAGATCTTTATAATTTTATTTTCAAGAGGAGATGCTATCGAGAGGTTTAAGGGATAAAAACTGGAAAACAAAACAATACATCAAGGATTAAAAATTGGCTCAGCTGATAATTACTTGTCAATTTCATTTTGGGTTCTGCATTTTACAGATGGGATAGGCTTTGCATTTTACTGACATTTCTCAAGACGATTCTTGATTTCTCTGAATTACTCGGACTCATTTTTGAGTGAGGCACTGCGCTCTGCACTAACAATGGGAGGAAAGGGAACCTGGGGGGCCTCAAGCTCTGTTCTACTGGTATTTACAAGCCTATGAGGGAACACACTAACAAAAAAACTATATTGTGCAATTGACAGAAACATATAACATTACAGAAACAAAGAAGGATAGAAGAGATCATGGCTGTGAATTAGTCAGAGGGAAGTATGGAAAAGAGAGTAGGAGAGAGGGATAGGCTGAGAACTTCTATGGAGAGAGGCACAATCATTCAGTGTGATTTAGATAGTATGTGTGGATGAAAAGGGACCACATGCTAACCTGATTAACTCGGGGAAGGCCTGTGTGGCAGTCTTGCAAACTCAGAGACCTAACAGTAACCACAAATGATGATCTGAAATTAAAACTTTTTAAATTAAAAAGCAGTTTATAGTAGGTAGTCATGTCCTAGGCTGGTATCTTCCCTGACAAATATCAATTTTGATCTTCACTGAGCCTATTGTCTTTTTGCATCTAGATAACACACCTTTGGAATGTATGGGTAATTTGTAACTCCCCCTTTTTCCAGACCCCTCAGGACACAACCAATGCTCAGGAGGCCAGGGCAGAGACCACAAATTCCCTCATTGTTATTGTTATTGTGTTAATTGTTGACTGCTAACTATCCCATATGCACCTATGTAAAAGAAGTTCTTGTCTACCATTTTACTTTTTATCCAATCGTAGAGGTTTCCCCACTTTGCTTTCTCCCACCTCCCTAATCTATCACCAATGGATTTCATGTGAACCACTTTCGTCTCCTTCTTTGATGGTAATTTATAAAAATAGGTGAAAAACCACCATTATTTGCAGCATTATCTTAATTCATTGAGATTCTGCTTTCCGGCAATTGTCAACAGTTTGGTTTAAATAAATTCACAAAAGTTCTTTATAGGTTTGAATGTTTCTTATGTTAACAATTGAAAGGCCTCTTCTCGCCTCAAAAGATTCCTGCTCAACCCCTTTCTAAATCTCGTGTGTGTGTGTGTGTGTGTGTGTGTGTGTGTGTGTGTGTGTATTGAATGCTTAGTCTCAGGAAAGTTAAATTTCTCAACAGATTTGCTGATCAGATGGAGATTTCTAGGGTCAGAAAGAAAGGGAGGAGAATTAAGAGAGTCAGGAAAGGTGGTACCAAAGGCATAGTCTGCCTGTATTACAACCATGTCTCACCCCGGACAATCTCTCGTTTATAGGTTCTAAATACTCAGGTGTACTGACTTGCATCTTTTCCCCAATAAAAGTTTCTCCTCCTTAAAGCCTGGAGCTAGGATCGCACATTCCAGCTATTTGAATCCTCCCCTTTCTTTCCATCTTGCTTTGGAAAGAAAAGGACACACATTGGGTCTGGAGAATAACAGGTAAAGGCCACTTCCTCTCCTGCTCAAGACTTCATTTATCTTAAGCTTCTACAGGACCATATTAATTGCCTCTGCTGTCAGGCTCTCAGGGGATTCACAAAAAAGCTCAGAGAATGTGATCGATGGCTGAACATAGGGGAGATAGGTCAATCCATGGAGATAGGTTGCCACTCTGATAGCTGAGGAGCCCCAGGGGTCCTCATTAAGGTTCTCTAGAATTGGAGAAAGTCTCTCAGTCACTTGAGTTTCAGTCATGTGTCACCATGACAACGTGTGTTACAAACCACCAAGTATCTTGGTAGCTTCAAACAGCAACCATTTATTTAACTCACATTTCTCGGGTCAGACATTTAGGTTCCATGAAAGGCAGTTCAGGTCTTGACTGGACTCCTTGCATTTGTAGTTAGCTGTGGTTTGTCTAGTTGGCTCTGCTTCTGAGGATTGGCTGGATGTTGAGTAGGGCATCACAGTTCTCCTCTACATGGTCTCTCATTCTCTAGCAGACTCTCCCAGGCTTGTTCTCATGGATGAGGCAGGGTTCCAAAAGGAAACTCAATAGTGCAAGAGACTAAATGGAAATGTGCAAGGCCTTTTGAGTCCCAGGCTTGAAAGTGGCATGCCAGCACTTCTACCATATTCTTTTGGCAAAGCAAGTTGAGGCTAGCCCAGAGTCTTAGTAGGAGAACTGCAAAGTTTCAGGGCAATATAGGATGGTAATATAGGAAGGCCATCAATAAATCAGCCTACCACACTCAGAGCATACCGGGAGGCCCACCCTGAAGATACATCGCAGACCAACCTCAAGCATATATAGCATTGCTGGCTGATGTTTTGGAACTTTCTGATTGCCCTCTTACACAAGTATCTAGGAAATGAATGCCAACATTTTCAGATCTGCTAGATGGAATAATTGACACCTGAGGAAAGCCACCCTTAGTGTGAGTCAATAAACCAGGGTATTGCCAGTTCCCAGCAGAAGACAGCTCAACGAAGAGATCCATTTATAAATCCACATTGCCACAATGTGCTAGGCTCTTCAAAAACTATATTCCATTCACTGATCATAGCAGTCCTGCAAGGTGGATGTTATCTACATTTTAAGTATGAGGAAACAGAGGCTCAGAGAAGTTTATTTGAACCTGTGTCCAGCTTTGAATCCCATGCTCTTTCTCCTTCCTTTTTGTGCTCTTCTGACATTTACTTCTTACATAGGACCTGTTTCCCTCCAGCTCAATTAGAGGATGAACCTGCACCTTACTAACATCTGTCCAGAGACTATTATTGGTTTCCCTGGATTGTGTGCACGGCGAGCTGATCTAGCAACAATTCTGATTTTTACAGAGCAGTATGAATGTCAGTTTTAGAGCAAAGGAAAGGAGAAGCATATCTTTCAGCATGATTTTATTTCTTAATTAACAACCACAAAAGAGCAAATGGGCTTAACGTAATACTTGGATTAAATATCAATTCCCATCATGAAATAGAAAACGTTTTTTCTTTTCAGGCAGACCTCCGTATCAACTATGAAGCCACAGCTGCCATCCAGAGCAAGGACTGGATAGTCTGATTGACAGCCCAATACAATGAGGCCACAGACTATACTCCCTAGGTTCACATTGGGCCACATCCCCTCCAGGGGATGGGCAGGAACCAACAAGATTCCCTAGTACAGAGAGGAGATGCCTTTCACCCAGGCATTTTTCTGGTGAACAACCTGAATTTACTAGCCCGCTCTTTAACCAGGAACCCTATACCTCTGTTGGTTCATACTTTTCAGATTAAACCTTTACATTTTCATTTTTACACTTATGATTTACTACCAAAGCCTGATGGTGATTATTCTAAGTGCCCTGATCATGTGTCTTGTCTTGTTCTCATTGTTATCCAACCAACTAAGTTTCTCCAGTCAACACCAGCAGAGCCACACTGACCCACAGGTCATGGACCATGCACTCTCTATAACAAGAAAATGCTTCTTCTGTAAAGAATGATCCATCCATAAGGCTGGTTTTGTATGTAATATTAAGGATCAGAAGGATCTTAAAGCTTAAAGACAATAGGAAATTCGAATGGTTTGTGGTAAATTGAAGAGTACATGCCACTCCTCAAACAGATTGAAAGCACTGTGCTGGCCAAATAAAACCCAATTTGTGAGCCAATGAGTGATACATACTGTAACTTGTAGCTCTGAACAGTCTAGGACTCTAATAAAGTGCTTGGCAAAACGCACATGAGAAGAGGGTTTGAATTCATAGAAAATCATGAGGTTCAACAGGGAGTAGAAACCCAGGTATTCCAGGGGGGAAATCCAGTTGATTACAGATACGGCTGAGACAATCTGTTACTGTTGTCTGCAGTTGGGCCCACGCTCTCTGGAGCAACTGTGGAAGGCAGAGAGATTAATCACTCACTGCCAAACATCAGCTCTGGGCTTGAGGTTCTTTCTAAATGACGAAGGAGAAGAAGGGATGAAAAGTGAAGCCTAAGCTGTGAAATTACTTGCTGGTTTCTTCATAAACAAGCTATTTATTCAAAACCTGGAGTAACCCAGAAGAAGGCTGCACTCGGCCAAGTCAATATCAAATATAATTTGTTAAGGGGGCTTCATTGGCACCATAATAAATTCTTCATAGATGACAAGGTTGGAGGAAAAGAGTTCATGTTTGATATCTATCTATCTATCTATCTATCTATCTATCTATCTATCTATCTATCATCTATCTATCTATCTATCTATCTATCTATCTATCTATCTATCTATCTAAATTCTATCTCTCCTCTCAAACGTTGTATATCTGAAAGCAATGATAACAAGGATGAGTTAAATTGGAATATCAGCCTCTGTTTCACTGGGACGAAGTTACAAAGAGCACAGAAAAGGTTGTGAAGAAAGGAAGGGGTTTCCAGGAAGAAAGCTCATTGCACTTTCAAAGAGTGAAAGACTGTAGAGATGCTGCTGCATTTCTGTTTGTTGCCACATGATGACCTTTACAATATATTGTTTTTGAAAAAACAAAATAGCATGTGCAAGTAAAGGTCTCACATGGGAGGATGTTCAGTTAATGTTCACCTAAATGTTAATAACAGGTGGTGTAATTTAGGGTAGTTTGTCATCTGTTCACCTCTCTGTAGTATTTTCTAGAATGAGCTTTGTGTACTCTTAAAAAGTGACATGTACAATGAAGGTAATTTCATTTTAGAAAATACAAGCAGGTGTACTTCATAGCATCTCAGCATTTTCACACTGGAAATGCCCCACAAGAGTATCTAGCAATATGTCTCACTTTACAGAGATTGCGACATCTTAACTGGCACCCTCTTGGGGAGGGAATTGTTTTTATCCTAGGATGGTTGGTAGAGCCCTAAGGCTAAGGGTGCCTCCAATATGAAAAGATATGCTCTGCTTGGGAAAAATTTCTTCACCCATGAGAAAAGGGGTTGTCAAGGAAACCGGAGGTATGAAAAAGAAAGGGGGAGAAGAAGGTGAGAGGTACGAGGTATGGCATGACATGGAGCAAAAGGGCCACTGCTCATGCCCTAGTGGTGAGGTGACCAAAGAATTTCTCAAAGCATGTTTCATGTTTGCTTTAAAGTTGTTTGTATTTTGCAATATAAATTCCTTCTCTGTACCCCTGACATCTTCAGTAAGATACATTACACTTGCAAATGACTTGAGTGATTAAGGGTTGGTTAGTGAGGGGAAATCAGGATAGAGAGGCCAAATTTCACACCAGAGTTACGACAGGGAAGAATAGAGATCATATATGTGGGATGAAGACACATCTGTTAACTGGGAAGTTTTACTGGAAGCAGAAGCTGGATCCAGAAGTGAAATAGGGACCCAGCTCTGGCCCTCAGAATTTACAAGAATGTTGGGTAGGGCTTGGGATTTCTCCAGGGCACATGATGAGGGGAGGTTTGAATGGATCTTATCTAGGTCCCAAGGGCCCATACATTCCTAAATGACACCTGGATTATGTGGATACAAACAGCAAGGTTCAGAAAGTTAAATAATTTGGTCAGGGTTACAGTGCTCTATAGAGGCAGGGGTGACACAAAACCTCATGGCTGTTGAAGAAGTTTAACTTCTCTCAGTTTCATGGAGGGAGAGACTCAGCTATTTGTTTTGAGTCAGTGTACCCTTGCTTTGTGGTAATTTTGTATTTTTGAAATAATTTCAGAGAAGTTTAAAGAATAAGGTCTCATAGGACCTGAACCCAGACTTCCCAATGGTTAACATTTCACTGCAATTTTCTTTTACTTTTTAAATAGATATATTAATTTTGCTGAATTAATTTTGCTGAATTAGTGTAACTTGTAAACAGTGTTTGTGTTTCCTAAGAACAAGAGAGTACAAGTATCAAAATCAAAAGACTAATATTAATATAATAATATTTTGTAACTACAGACATCATTTTGCCAATTCTCTTAATAATAGTCCTTATAGTAAAAAGAAAAAAAAAAAAAGTGGCCCAAAGTTCAGTACAGGACTACATGTTGCATGTAATTGTTATCTCCATTTTAATCAATAAGGATTTCAAAGTTTGTTTGTCTTTGTCTTTCATAACCTTAAGACTTTTGAAGGGTACAGGACACTTATTTTGTAGAATGTTTTTCCGTTGAGAATGTTTTTCAAGAACAATATATTGTAAAGGTTGTCATGTTCAATATTTTCTCACTAAATTGAAGGTGTGCATTTTGAAAGAAATATCACAAATATCATGGTGTATATGTCTTGATGCAACATGCAGCTTTTTATATGCAATTACCTTAAGTTCAGACTAACCATTCTGATTTCACACACCTAATGGTGCACTTACAACTGGGCACACAACACAGTTGCAGGCATATTTAGTGCTGCTTGCTCACATATTTCTGAGCATCCAAGTATGAGGATACTGAATAACTTAAAAATATAACCTGTACCAACATGAACAAGTGAAATTTGAAATTAAAAATAAAATACTATTTACATTAGCACCATCTCGAAATAAAATACTTAGGTAGGTATAAATCCAATACAATATATATGAGATCTATATGAGGAACACTACAAAATTCAGATGAATGAGATTAAAGAGTTATATAAATGGGGAAATATTCAGTGTTCATGAATAGGAAGACTCGATATTGTCAAGATGTCAGTTCGTCTCAAATTGATTTATAGATTCAATGCAATCCCAACTTCAAGACATTAAAAAGCTGCAGTGATCAAGGCAATGTGGTGCTGGTGAAAAAATAGACTAATAGGCCAATAAAAAGAACAGAGAACCCAGAAATAGATCCATATAAATACAGTGAACTGATCTTTGACAGAAGAGCAGCGGTAAAACAATGGAGCAAAGATAGTTTCTTTACAAAATGATTCTGGAACAAGTGGGCATTCACACACACACACACACACACACACACACACACACACACAAGAATCTAGACACAGACCTTACACTCTTCACAAAAATAAACTCAAAATGATCCATAGGCCTAAATATAAAGTGCAAAATGATAAAAAGTTTACAAGGTAACATAGGAGAAAACCTTGGGTATGGTGATCCCTTTTAAATACCACACCAAAGACACAATCCATGAAAGAAATCATTGATAAGCTGGACTTCATTACAATGTAAAACCTCTGTTCTATAAAAGACAATAGCAAGAGGATTACTTAAATGACAAGCCACAGACAGGGAGAAAATATGTGCAAAAGATGCATAAATGACTGTTATCTAAAATGTACAAAGAACTCTTAAATCTCATTGGGAAACAGAAAACCCAATTTTAAAATGGGCCAAAGACCTTAACAGACATCTTACAAATGAAGTGGCAAATAAGCATATGAAGAGATAGTCCACTCATACAGCATCAGGAACAGGAAATTAAAGCAACAATGAGATATGTCATAATGGCCAAAACCTGGAACACTGCCAACACCAAATGCTGGTGAGAAGATAGAGAAACAGGAACTGTGTCATTGCTGGTGGGAATGTAAACTAGTTAAACCACTTTGAAGATAGGGTAGCAGTTTCTTACAAAACTGAACATACTATTTCCATACAATCTAGCAATTGAACTCCTTGGTATTTAGTCACAGGAGTTGAAAACTCAGGTCCACAAAAAAAGCTGCACAGGTATGTTTATAGAAACTTTATTCATAATGTCCCATACTTGAAAACAACCAAGATGAAGTTTAGCAGAGGAATGAATAAATCAACTGTGGTACACTCAGATAATGGAATATTATTTAGTGCTAAAAAGAAATGAGCTATCAAGCCATGTAAAGACATGGATGAAACTTAAATGCATATTACTAAGCAAAAGAAGCCAATCTGAAAAGGCTGCATGCTATCTGATTCCAACTACCTGGCATTCTTGAAAAGGCAAAACTATATAGACCATTGTTTGCTGAGGGTGGAGGGAGGGAAGAATGAACAAGCAGAGCGCAGATTTGAGGAGCAGTAAAAATACTTTGCATGACATTATATGGGTATGTGTCATATTTTTGTCCACACCCATTAGAATTTACAACACAAAGAGTGAATCCTAAGGTAAACTATATATTTTGTGGGGTTATGATGTGTAAAATAATGTACCATTCTAGTGAATGACGTTGATAATGGGGGAGGATACCCAGGAGTGGGGAGGCAGGAGTATGTGAGAAATCTCTACCTTCTTCTCAAGTTTGTAGTAAACTTAAAACTGCTTCAAGAAATAGTCTCTCTCTCTCTCTCTCTCTCTCTCTCTCTCTCTCTCTCTCTCTTTCTCTCTCTCTCTCTCTCTCTCTCTCTCTATATATATATATATATATATTTATATATATATATTATTTCAGTAGATTCAAACAGGGAACACCATGTTGGGAATGGAATATAGATTATGTGTGTTTTTGAAAAATTAATTTTAACGATTACTTCTACTTATTTTCATTATTCTTTTCCTTTTAATGTTTTTTGGGCGCATGGTTTGGCAGTGAAGAAAACCGGGGTAAAGAGCTGGACATTTTTTAAAAAACCCAGTAATTCCCAAACTATACAAGGATGTAATAATTGATACTACTCAATAAGAAGCCATTCTATTCATAGCAGAGTGCCATATGGATGCACACGGAAAATGATATCCCATCTCATAAAAATCAATCAGCAGAAAACAGCACCAAGACAATTCCATACAGCAGGCAAACAAGCCACATTATTTAGATTAAGAAAGTAAATATGATTTCACCAGAGGAGTGGAAGGCTTGACAGCTCCGCTGAACAGATGCCGCTCACGCAGCAAAGGAGCCTAATTGTTTGTATGTTCCTTCAGTGCCTCTGTCAGCAGGAGGCTTCTGGAATGAGGATGCTGTTTCTTTGAGTAAGCAGATGTGACAGAGGATATTACCTAGCCTCAAGTTATCAGGGCATGTTATAAGGTGAGCCTTGTCGGATAGGTCCTTTGTGCATAGAAACAGAGACTAATTTCAAGAGGTTTTCACACCCCAACTCATAAAATAGGTATTTGTAAAAGTGGGATGGCGACATCAGATCAGGCGAAGTCTTATAAACTGGCCCAGAGAACTTACCATGTGCTTTTCTTTGCACTTACACCTAAGAATGTCATTTTTCCATTTGCAGAACCCATCATTTTTTTTTAAATACATTTTATTGTTTTTTTACAGAGAGGAAGGGAGAGAGATAGAGAGTTAGAAACATCGATGAGAGAGAAACATCGATCAGCTGCCTCCTGCACATCTCCTACTGGGGATATGCCTGCAACCCAGGTACATGCCCTTGACCGGAATCGAACCTGGGACCTTTCAGTCCGCAGGCCGACGCTCTATCCACCGAGCCAAACCGGTCTCGGCCAGAACCCATCATTTTTATTGTGCTTCATCTCTATGGGGCTCAATAAAACTTTGTTAATAAAATGTGAATGCATGAATGGTTGTTCCTCTGGGATTAGCTATTTGAAAGGGGTGTGGTTTATTAGCTATTTGAAGGGAGGCAAGAGGAGAGAATAGCATTTATTAACCTAGCAATCAGGACCCCTGGCTCTAAGCCTACCTTCCCCATGCCCAAGCCATTCCTAAGCATTTGTTCTCCATGAATACACTCATCTGTCTTCTGTGATTCTAGGCGGTGCTCTTCCCTATGACCAAGAGCACAACAATGTGGAACAGCTTGGGCTGTCCATGATTTTTTTTTTTCTGTTGTAGCACTAAACACAGTGGGATTCACACTATTGCTTACTCCAAAGAACTAAATAACTGGTTTGTATCATGTCTCAAATAATAAGCAGGTAATGAGACAAGTAGAGGGTACCTGACTCAGGCTTACTCACTGACAGTTCCTTTCTAGCCTCAGATAAAATTTCCATATATTATCTCAGAAGTGAAAATGTAAGAACACACATTATTCCTTGGGAGGATCAGGGAATAATCTGCCAGTCATAGGTGCTGAGATGACAGTGATACACTACTGTCCTGGCTTTTCTCTCTGTCTTCTAAATCTGTTTTAGATTTGTGTGTTTGTATGTTGGGGGAGTAAGTAGGATGCATTTAATTATTTTGTTCCTAGCTGGAATAAATGTCATAGGTAGAACTGGCTGCCTCTACCAGGCATTTATTGTGGCTTCAAAGATAATAATAAAACCATTAGTTCCCCCAAAGTTATCAGCCATTGGCAATGAGATCAAAGACACACAAACTGACTCCCTAGTAGCATCATCTGTTAAAAGAGATTGTGCTACTTACTTCCAGGACATGAACGAGTCTGTAGGACAAAGAAGCCAAGTTGGGAGACCTAAGCACCTCCAATTCACTATTAACTCAACTTGTTATCCTAGGGTTTCCTGTGTATGGATGCTCTCTTATATTTTGCAAGTACCCTTCAACGTCCCTTCCACCTACCACAAAATCCAAATTTTTTATATGATGTGGGTAACCCCACCTGAACTGACCCGGTCCATTCTTTGGTTTCGTCTCTCAATTACTTTCAGAATCTAGCCTGACAAAACTATTTGCAACCCTAAAATCCCAGTGTACTTTGTTGCATGTGCTGTGCAGTCCTCTCTACACTCAATTTTCCTTTTAACCTGTTGAAACTGTGAGCTTCAATGTAATTCACCTCAACTTGACATTGCCTGCCATATGGAGACTTTCCTTCTGCTGACAGTCATTTCCTCATTCATACTATGTCATAAATCTATCACAAAACTTATTGCCAGTACTCTAGATTTTCACAAAGAACACTCCTATTTCTATGTGATTTATATATTTTATCTAACTTATGTCCTCTGTGTAGCAGATGATGTCTTGATGCCCTGCCTTCATTTCCTTGGCCTTCCCTGGAGGTCACCTGTAGATAGTTCCTACATATGCCAAAATCTTCATGCATCCCTCTGCCTGAGGGTTCTCTCTGACCGTGGAAGTATGAATGATCTGCTTGGGGCAGGCAGAAATGCAAGGGATTTAATGCCCGTCAGGTGTGACCCTCCACTAAGGAAGAATGAGAGTTGGTGGTTAAATGTTCCAGCTTCCCCACCATTTGATGAGACAACTCAGAGATGTTGTAACTCTCAGAGGGTCTCAATAATGCAATGTTGCAGTAATGGTCTGCATTTTGTTCATGTATCTCTGTATTCATTCCCTTGGTTATTTCCCTCCCACACTGACTGAGCTTAGCTGCATGACTTGCTTTGGTCAATGGGACTTTGTAAATGTGATACAAGCAAAGATTTTAAAAGTGTTTGCAGATTGGGGCTCAATCTCTCCTCAATATTTTGAAGCCTTTCTTAGATCAGTGGGATTGAATCCCAGTTGCCTACCTATTCCCAAATTCATGTCTTAGTGTCTAACATCATACTTGCTAATTGAATGTACTGTGCACATGTTTGTTGAATGAACTGAATATTCTTCTGCCTCTGTACTTTCCCCTGGTATGACTGTGACTTCTGTTTCTTTCTTTGTCCATTGTTTCTGAACTCCCATGTCTTCTCTTTTGTCCCTACCTCTTTTCCAGTTCATGGCCAGGATGGTTTGTTTCTGACTTTAGTTGCTCGGTTCAAGTTTGGGTTCATGCCAAGTCTCACCGAAGACACAATTCTCCAAGGTTCCCTTCAGCGTGATTCTGCCCCTATCCCCAAACATGGTGCTGCTCTTAGACTTCAGGAGAGCACCAGTGGCTTTTTCCCCCATTCTTTTTGGCACATCTTAAGCTCTGCAATGTCTCCCTTGGTCTCCCATTCTTGGCTGACCTTC
Source organism: Myotis myotis (assembly GCF_014108235.1). Lineage (NCBI taxonomy): Eukaryota > Metazoa > Chordata > Mammalia > Chiroptera > Vespertilionidae > Myotis > Myotis myotis. The sequence continues at coordinate 75,454,970 of NW_023416401.1, read as the reverse complement.
ACTAGGAACACAGTCAACTGACAATAACTGACTCTTGGATGCCAACTATCTCTTTGTGTTTAAATTTCCATCATCTTTGAAGAGAAATGATGTTCACCAGGTTGATACAGATTCAAATGTGGTATCAGTGCTGAGTTTGAGGCCACTCAGCAAAAGTCTCATTGTACATCAAAGCCAGCCACCACCTGCCTGGCACTTGCAAACCTTGTGGTAGGGCAAGGTCTCAGGGAATCATTGAAAGGAGGCCAGCAGGGTTCATCAGGTTAAAATAAACCAAGATTTGGCTGTGTGGAGGGAGGGCTCTATAAAGGAACAGTGGTTCTGGTTGTGTATGGGAGGGAAAAATGGCCCTCACCCTAGAGCCACATACATCAGTCTCTTTCTGTGCATCTCTGCCACTCCCTGAGTTTGCCTGGACATCCTCAAGAGTCTTCCAAGAATGTCTGCATCATGAACCCAGGCTGGCTGTAGCCAGCAGTCTCATTGCAAGGGTGCAAGCTTGGCAGGGCAGGGCCACAGGGAGTCTGGAAGATGGGGCTAGTGCAATCCCCTAGGCCAGTGGTTGGAAAACTGCGGCTCGTGAGCCACATGCGGCTCTTTGGCCCCTTGAGTGTGGCTCTTCCACAAAATACCACATGCGGGTGCGCATGTACAGTGCGATTGAAACTTCGTGGCCCATGCACAGAAGTCGGTATTTTGTGGAAGAGCCACACTCAAGGGGCCAAAAAGCCGCATGTGGTTCGCGAGCCACAGTTTGCTGACCACTGCCCTAGGCTGATGCTGCTTGGCCTAGGAAAGATGGCATCCGTGGGTGGTTTGGGAGAGGAACTCAGCATAGGGACTGTAGGGCTACCCCTTCAGCCCTCTCCCCACAGTCACACAACCCAGTCTCTCCCTGTATGACTTCAGGCCACTCTGAGCCCCCATCCCTCCACCATAGCCCAGGGTGAGTGGCCATTAATGAGATTTTGTGCTTTGGACCTTTGAGAAGGTGCCCGTATTTCTAGCAGACTCCCATCTCCCCTGGCAGATGGAATCTCTGCTGATTTGCACAGCCAGCTGTTTTGAGGGCTCCTCTTCCAGCTCTGGTGCTCCAGGCTGGGGAGCCTGAAGTGAGGCTGAGACCCCCTTGCTTCTCAGGGGAAACCTTTGCAGCTGAGCTAACCCTCCAGATTTTCAACTGCATGTGGGAGTGGAGCCAGCCCTTTTCACATCTTTACCCTTCTTACCAGTCTTGATGTGACTTCTATAAATCCTTGTTCATAAGACTCCTGTTTAGATAGTCTTCAGATGGTTATTCAGGTTGATTGTTCTGTAATTTAGTCGTAATTCTGATTTGATCATGGGAGAAAGTGAATGTAACTTCCACCTATTCTGCTGCCATATTGGATCTTTAAGATAAATTCCTATTCTATCACCAAGTATAAATCCAATAGGTTGTTGTTGGTGTGGAATACCTAAATGTATGAGTAGTTGTGCTTGGAAAACTGGAATTAATAGAAAATTTAAGAATAAAATGGTGAAAAGCAAACCATGATGTCCTGAAATGAACTGGTATGGTTAGACCAAGTTGGTTTATGTGGCTAATCACTTATAGAAATCTCACTCAAGTCCATCCAGAATGGAAGGCTGGTGCAGTGATGCCAGCAGTGCATTCTCTGAACCACAGCCAGTAAGCAACCAGGTCCAAATGCCCATTGCAAATAGTTAAAAATATAAACATCATATTTGATTTCCTTTTCCTCATGTGTGAAATGAAGGGTTAAACTAATTTCATTCTCAAAACCCTCCCTCCTCTGACAAGCTGTTATTCCATAATTGCAGTTACTATTTGTAAAAATGTAAATGATTATGGATAAGGCAATTAGAATAATTAGCCAAGTATGCTACAATATTGTGGCACAGTAGCAATCTCCCAGTGGTCTGACAAGTGGTTAGAAACCATTATTTATAAAAATCATTAAACCACAGAAATGTAAGTCACCATAATACTTTTTTTCTTCTTGCCTTTCCTTTACCATTACACTTCTTGGAGGAAGTGTGTACACTTGATGCCTCTGCTTCATCACAATTTGTCTTCCATCCTGTAGCAGACACGATCACTTTCCTGCTCAGATTCCTCTGGGCCTTCACATTTAGTGCCTGCCAGCCTCTGCATCTCTTTGTCTGAGAGCTTACTCTGTTCAGTCAAATGCAGCTCGGTTTAAGAATGTGCCAGGCCAAAATGCTGGAAAGTCAACATGACCTCAGAGTAACTATCAATCATGTCTGATTGAAATTGGCATATAAATATCCCAGTTCCCCTACTCCTCAGGCAAGATGACTCTGGGCCAAGAGTTCCACACTAGTGCTCAGAGTTTCCCAGAGATTGAACCCTAGTTACCTACAGTGACAACTTGCTCTATAAGGCACTCCTAATTCCTGCCTTCCCTCTCCTGCCTCAATTTCCCACTTCCAAAGAGTTTTTTCTAGATTCACTCCTTAAACAACTTGCAATTAAATCCTTGTCCTGGGGACTACTCCTAGGAATCCAAACTAACATAGGTATTAAAGCAATGTCTTCAATTTTAACAATGTCTTAATCTTTAAGACCAGTGGCCATGGCTGCCCATTCTTTTCTAACCCTCTTCTCTCGCCCTGCACTCTCTTGATTCTCCTTCCATATATTTAACGGTCTATGTTTTGTCTCCTCTCCTGGCTGCTTATTTTCCCTCCATGTCCAAAGTACTTCAAGATTTTGTCCTAGGATCTCTCCTCTCCTTTTTCTCTTACCACTCTTCCTTGGCAATGCTACCTACTGCCATTCTATGATTAAGGTGTATGTGGATGGATATTTGTGCATTTGACTTTCAGTCCTTTGACCACCTTCACCTCTTTTTGACTTTGATAGCTCACTTCCATGGACTTTATCACTATCTGCAAGGGCTCAATTATTGGAGTCTTGAGCTTCAACAACCCACTCACTAACCACAGCTTTCCTCTTTTCAGCTCTCTTTTACTATTAATTCCAATTTACCCTCTCTTCTATTTTATTGATATTCCAATTTTGGAAAATCTATTTTTTTCTCTCTCTCCCCAGCTCACCACCCCCATTTGGGTGCTGTTTTAAAAACTGACTCTGGTGGCGTTACTACAAATCTTGTCTCTCATTTGGTCACTCAGTACTGCCCATATGTCTCTTCTGGTATTTTGTCAACAACCCCTCCCATTCCCATTAAACAGTGTACAAAATTTTACCTCCCTTGAAGTGTTGATGCCATCACCTCTTTCCCCATTCAAAGTATTGACCTTGCCTCTTATACTTTTGAAATAACTGTGACTCTCCATATCCTCCCTCTGACCTACAAATTAAACTTCATCTGTCCATTCTGCTTTCTTTTATCTCAGAGAAGGAAGAGTTCCCTTTTCATGCTTAGGCTAATCTCTTCATTTTTCAATAAAACCCAGTGAATGAAGAGATGAATGGAAATGGAGAATTTGGGTTTGAAAAAGTTCTGGTGAAAGAACTTCTGATGAAATTAGAAGCAATTTTAATATAACTAATATAAACAAAATTATAAGTTATGGTTATAAGCAGAAGGTTAATATTTCTATGTACCATGATGCAAAAAAAAAAAAAAAAGATACACCTGACAATAATTGGAATGTGAAAATAGGGGAAGGGAGAGGAAGTGTTAAATGCTAATTTTCCCATTTTGCAAAGCACATAGTCTATAGTTCACTAAAGTTGAAATATATAACTTAGTAAACATGTAATAAGATATATATTATCTTATCATTTATATATAAAATAAGCATAAACTCCTAAATATTGTGCACAATATATATATTTTAATTTTAAGGAGATTTATTAGGAAATATATTTTATGTAACCAATTTATATAAAGTTTGAAAATTTCTTCAGTTTTCTTTCCATTTCTTCTGTTAAATTAAATAATTTAAAATCTAAAATAGTGTGTATAATATGACTTCAGTTCTGTAAAAATAATTAATGTAATGATTTTCTTCTCTCTGTATATATTCATACAGAAATATCTGCAATAAAGTTTACTTAATGCTGTTAATAGTTACTTCTGAGTAATGAGATTTGGGGTAATAAAAAATACTTTCTTCTTTTTGTGTTACTTAACTTTTCTTGTGTTACTTAACATTTACAAAAATAATGATAATATGCAATTTTGAAAAAAGTTAGTATGTTTTTCATGTGATTAGGGATTTTTAACTCATTTCAGGTTATTTTATTTTACTTCAGTATTTTCTCTTAATACATTGAGATGTTTTCCATACTCTCAAATTCATGTATTTTGTCTGCTTGTTTATTTAAATCTCAAAAGGAAAGATGCTCAATTGCCTGATAAATCTGATACCAACATAAATTAGATAATTTATTCAACAGTATTTATTGGAGGCTTAGTTTTGCCAGGCACTACATTTACATAAAAAGCAAGACAATGTTATTTTCCTCAGCTTGTATTAAAACTTTGGAAGAGTGAAACTCAGGTATTCCAGGTTGAAATTATTTCTTCTAATGACATTACAACACTTTGCAAATGTTTTAAAACTAAGTTATTGTTTTCATGCTCTTTATTTCACCCAATAAATGGTTTTATACACCTCTCACCTTTCTTTAAACTCTCTACCTTGGTATAAGGTGAGCATTAAGTGAATCTACTTAGGAAAACCTGTGCTTCAAATGCTTTCTCTATAAGCTGGTAGCCAAATCAACATCTTGTGATCCAAGTGTATTTATTAATCAAGAAGCAAATAGTGAGTACCTATTTTGAGTAGGGCATATTGATTGCCAATGAGAGGGACAGAGTATTAAATGGATTTTATGTTCTTGCTAAAGAAGACAAATCACAAAGACATGAGATGTTGGTTGACATTGTGAGATAAAAATATACAAGCTCTCATAAGTATTTAAAAGATTATTGTTGTGAGTTGGCTTGATTGGGTTATGGGTTTTGAGAGTCACTCCAGTCGCTTAAGAAGAGGGATATTTATTGAAAGTATATTGGTTTGGGTGATGTTGATTGTTCTAAAGATAAAGACCCAAATTTCAGGGCCTGAACAATATAGTGGTTCAAGTTCTTATGTAAGATCTTCTAAGTCAGCAATCAGGGAGCTGGGATCCTTTCATCTTACAACTCTGCCATGTTTGACATTTGGTTTCAAATTTACTGTTCTCAATCACATCAAACCTCAGAAGAGAAAGGTGTGGAGAATCAGTCTATGGGCAGCTTTTATGTATCAAGCATTGAAGAAGTGCAAATCACTTCTGCTCACTTTACATTGGCTAGAATTATCATATGGTCACATGTATCTGCAAGGCAGGTTGGAAATGTGGCATTAGAGCTTATAGTTCTAGAAAAACTGTTCGTTAAAGACTTTTTAGATAGGAATCCTTTTGTAAATACTTAGAATCAAATCTATATTCTTCCTTCTACCCCTTACCCCTGTCTAAACCATGCTTCTCTTGATCTAGAGAAGTATGGGACAGAGTATGGGGGATTACAGCTAGAGAAATCTTTTGACTAACAATGACTGAATAATTAAGTGAGATTAAAATTATATAATCTGTATTCAATATTGTTGGAACATTAGAATATCATTAAAAGCTGAGAATAGTTTGGAGGGGTCTAAGATGGTAGCAAAGGGAGACCTGAATTCACCTTCCATAGGCATACCAAATAGAAATTCCTCCTGAGGAACTGAAAGCTGATTGAATAGTTTCTGCATAAGAAATGAAAGAGAGACAACACAGAGAAGGGGAGAAGACACTGTAACTGCCAGAACATACCTGATAGGGTGACTTGAAGTAATGAAGGATGTCAATGAGGGGCTTATACACAGACTTGCCTGACCCATGGCACAGTGAAAAACAACTGTTTAAAGAGCACCTAGATTATACATGAATAAAATCCATTTACTAATCCTAAAGCATCTGTCAAATGGGTGGGGAATGAGAGGAACTTTCTGGGATTGGAGGCATCATGAATGCTATTGTTTATGTTTCTCCTCCACCCAGAAAACACAGGCTAGATCAAGTACTCTAGCCAGTCCAAGATTGTATGGGCAGAAGCACAGTCTAAGTACTCTAATTGTGGCCACCACAGTGTGCCGTGAGCCACCTCAGCTGGTGCACTCTCTCTAACTCCAACCAGATTGCCCACCAGGATGCCTCTGGTGCCATGAGCCTCAGGCTTCCTAAGCTCACTCCAGGACCTTCTGTAGACAGCTTGCCCACCAGGGCACCTTTCATCCAGGCCCATCTCAGATCTAGCCAATTGGCCCAATAAGCTACCCCCAGTGGCAGGAAACCTCAGCCAATACCCATAGCTCCAGTCAGTTGTCCTGCCATGCAACCCAGTGACATATGCACCTACTCCAGACCCAGCAGGCCTGCCAAAGCACCAGAATGGGCAGCCTACACACAAGTTGCTCATACACAGGGCCATTTCTTCAAGAGTGGAAACAGTAGCTCTTTCCATTTAACTCATTGAAATTAACACGGAAAGAAAAAAAAAAAAAGGAGACAATAGAATATGTTCCAAATGAAAGAACAAGATAAAACCCTAGGAAAATCCTAATGAAATGGAGATAAGTAATTTGTGTGGTGTTCAAAGTAATGGTCATAAGGATGGTCATCTTGGGAGAAAAATAGAAGAACATAATGAAAACTTTAATAAAAGAAAATATAAAAAAGAACCAATTAGAAATAACTAATACAATAACTGAAATTAAGAAAACACTAGAGGGAATCAATATCAAATTAGATGATACTTATAAATGGATCAGCAATCTGAGAAAAGTAATTTTAAAGAAACATGAATAGTTTTAGGGACCTGTGGGAAACATTGAAAGTAGTACAGTTTGCATAATAGGTGTGTGTGGGGGAAAAGGAACATAAAATTATTTAAAGGAATAATAGCTGAAAACTTTCATAACCAGAGGAAGGAAACAAACATCTGGGTCCAGGAAGCACAGTCCCAAATAAAATGAACCAAAATAGATAAACATCAATACATATTACAGTTAAAAAGGCAAAATTTTAAGTTAAAGAGAGAATCTTGATAGCAGCAAGAGAAAAACAACTAGTCACATACAAGGGAAACCCCATAACGCTATGAGCTATTTCTCAGCAGAAACTTTGCAGGCCAGAGAAGAGTGGCAGGATTTATTTAAAATGCTTAAAAGAATGAACCTATGACTTAGAATACTCTACTTGTCAAAGATTATCATTCAGAAACAAAGGAGAGAGAAAGTTTTCTAGACAAGCAAACACTAAAGGAGTTTCTCACCACTAAACTGGCTTTACAAAAACATGTTAAAGGGTCTTCTTTAAGATGAATAAAAAAGGCCATAACCAGAAACAAGAATATATATGAAAGAAAAAAATCTCACTGATAAGTGCAAATAAGTAGCAAAGACAGTGGATAAGCCAACTGAAAAGCTAGCATGAAAGCTAAAAGACAAAAATTGCAAAGTCAACTATAACTACAATTAGTAGTTATTGGGTATACAAAACAAAGATATTCAATATAACATCAGTTTTTGGGAGGTAGAAGTAAAAATGAAGTATATTAGAATGCATTTGTTTTTAATGCAAATAATCTTAAAATCAGCTGCTATATAGGTATATAGATACATGTAGATGCAGATATAGATACAGATATATAGATATCTATATATATAGATATATAGATATATAAGTATATAGGTATATAGGTATATAGGTACAGGAGATCCTCGGGTTACATCAGAGTTCTGTTCCTACAGTGTGACATAATGCAATTTTCACCGTAAGTCGGAACCCACCTACATAAGCACCTACATCACACACATGGAGCACATACACAGCAGTAATGAAGTGAAACAGTAAAAAATATTTAAAAGAAAGATAACAATTCCTGACCTTTACTTGTGGTAAATAAATAATAAAAAACATAAAGCACATATGTACGTTGAAATGATGGAACTTTTTTAAAATATAAATAAATGGGAGAAGGCAGAACATAACCATGAAACGACGTACATTGAGTCTGACGTAACCAGAGAACAGCCTGTATATAGCTATATAGGTACATAGTTATAGATATACTAGAGGCCTGGTGCATGACATTTGTACACTTGGTGGGGGGGTGTCTCTCAGCCCAGCCTGTGCCCTTTAGCAGTCCAGGAACCCTCAGGGGATGTCTGACTGATGACTTAGCTGCAGTCAGACATCCTTAGCGCTGCCACTGAGGTGGGAGAGGCTTGTCAGCATTCAGCCCAGCTTATGGCTGAGCAGCGCCCCCCCCCCCCCCCCCCGTGGGAGCACACTGACCACCAGGAGGCAGCTCCTGCATTAAGCATCTGCTCCCTGGTGGTCAATGCATATCATAGTGACTGGTTGATCTGCCGTTCTGTCAATTTGCATATTTCCCTTTTATTATATAGGATATGAACCTCACGGTAACTATAAACCAAAAACCTACAAGAAATACATAAAAAATAAAGAGGAAGAAGCCCAGACATAAAGATAAAAATCCCCAGCAAAACACAAAGTAAGAAACTAAAGGGAAAAGAGAGGAACAGAGAAGAGCTACAAAAATAACCCAAAAAATTTTACTAAAATGACAATAAGTACATACCTATCAATATCTACTTTAAATGTAAGTGTACTAAATCATTCGATCAAAAATATAGGGTGTTGTTGATAACAGCAATTCTAACAGGTGTGAGGTGGTATCTTATTGTAGTTTTGATTTGCATTTCCTTAATAACTAGTAAAGTTATGCATCTTTTCATACACCTATTGGCTATTTGTATGTTTTCATGAGAGAAGTGTCCGTTCAGGTCCATTTTCTAATTGGATTGTTTGTTTGGTTTTGAGTTGTATGAGTTCTGTACATATTTTGGATATTAACCCCTTGTCAGAGCTGTTGTTTGCAAATATCATCTTCCATTCAGTTGGTAAACTTTTTGCTTTGTTGGTGTTTTCATTAGCTGTGCAGAAGTTTTTTTAGTTTTATATAGTCCCATTAATTTATTTTTGACTTTACTTTTCTTGTCTTTGGGGCCAAATTCATAAAATCCTCTCTAAGACCAAGGTCCAAAAGTTTAGTAGCTATGTTTTCTTCTGTATAATTTATTGTTTCAAGCCTTATATTTAGGCCATTGATTTATTTCACAAGTGTTGGAGAGCTTGTGGAGAAACAGAAAGCCTCATTCACTGCTGGTGGGATTGTAAACTGGTAAAACCACTATGGAAAGCAGTATAGAGGCTTCTCAAAAAATTAAGAATAGAATTACCATATGACTCCCAGCAACCCTTCTTCTGGGGAACTACCTGAAAAAATATTACAAATATATGTATTTTTTACTGATTTCAGAGGGGGAAGGGAGAGGGAAAGAGAGATAGAAACATCAATGATAAGAGAGAATTATTGATTAGCTGCCTACTGTACGCCCTCTATGGCAGTCAAGCCTGCAACCCAGGCATGTGCCCTGACTAAGAATGGAACCATGACCTCCAAGTTCGTGGGTCAATGCTCAACCACTGAAAGTTTTAAAAACATTTATTTGCAATAGTATATGCACCCCTATGTTCACTGCGGCGTTTTTCATGGTGGCCAAGATATGGACACAACCAAAGTGTCCTTTGATACATGATTGGATATAGAAGTCATATATAAGAAAAAATAAAATATTGCCATTTGTGCCCTAGCCAGTTTAGCTCATTGGATAGAGTGTCGGCCTGTGGACTAAAGGGTCCCGGGTTCGATTCCAGTCAAGGGCATGTACCTTGGTTGCAGGCACGTCCCCAGTAGGGGGTATGCAGGAGGCAGCTGATTGATGCTTCTCTCTCATCGATGTTTCTAACTCTCTATCCCTCTCCCTTTCTCTCTGTAAAGAATCAATAAAAAATATATTTTTTAAAAAATTGTCATTTGCAACTGATGGATCTTGAAAATATCACACTAAGTAAAATAAGTCAGACAGAAAAAGTCAAGAAGCATATGATGTCTTTTATATGGGGATATAAAATTGAAAGCAACAAATGTATAAACAAGAAAAACAGAGAAACCAAAACAGTATGGTGGTTTCCAGAGGGAAGGGGATTGGAGATAGTTAAGGGTAAAGGGGGTCAAATAAATGGTGACAGAACTTTTGACTTTGGGAGGTGGGCATACAATGCAATATATAGATCATGTATCATAGAATTGTACACTGTAAACCTATATAACTTTATTAACCAATATCACCTGAATAAATTTAATTAAAGAACATACAGGGCCCTGGCTGCGTAGTTCAATTGTTTAGAATGTCTTCCTGATATGCCAAGGTTGCGGGTTCAGTCCCCAGTCAGAGAACATACAAGAGTCAACCAAGGAATGTGCAGATAGGTGGAACAACAAACCTCTCTCTCTCTCTCTCTCTCTCTTTCTCTCTCTCTCAAAAGTAAATAAAAAACAGGGTGGCTAAATGGTTAAAAAAAGGTCCACCTGTATATTGCCTACAAGAGACCCACACCACATTGAAAGACATGCACAAACTGACAGTGAAGGAATGGAAAAAGATATTTCATGCCAATAAAAATGAAAAGAAGTAGGGATGGCAATATTCAGATCAGATGAAATAGATTTTAAAATAAAAGCTATAAAAAGAGACAAGATAAAGGGCCAACTCAAGAAGGATATAATATTCATGAATATTTATGCACCCAAGATAGGATCATCTAAATATATAAAGCAAATATTATGGGACATAAAAGTAGAAATCATCAGTAATACAATAATAGTGGGGGACTTTGATGCTTCAAATACACAAATGAATAGATCATTTAGCCATGAAGTTAATAAGGAAGAATTGGTCTTAAATAAGACATTAGATCAATGGCCTTAAAAATATATATATATATGGAGTCTTTCATCTGAAAACTGTAACATGCATATTCTTTTCTAGTGCACATGGAACACTCTCTAGCATAGGCCACAAAACAAGTCTTGATAAGTTTAAGAACTGTGAAGTCACATCAGTTTCTTTTCTGATTGCAAGAGTATGAAACTAGAAATCAACTATGAAAATAAAACTATAAAAACACAAACATATGGAGACTAAAAAACATACTACTAAACAACCAATGGGTCAACATAGAAATCAGAGAGAACAAATGAAAATGGAAACATAAGTCTCCTAAACTTAAGGGATGCAACAAATGCAATTATAAGAGGAAAGTTTATAGCAATATAGGACCACCTCAAGAAACAAGAAAAATCCCAAATAAACAATCTAACTTTACACCTGAAGGAACTAGGAAAAACAACAAAGGCCAAAGTTAGTAAAAAGAAGAAAATAATAAAGGTAATAGTAGAGATAAATGAAATACAGACCCACCAATAAACACAAAATGAACAAAAACAAAACAAACAAACAAAAAAAAACAGGGAAGATCAATGAAACTAAAAGCTGATTCTTTGAAAAGATTAACAAAATCGACAAAACTTTAGCCAGATTTATCAAGTATAAAAAGAGAGGGCTTAAATAAATAGAACAGAAATAACAGAGGAGTTACAACCAACACCATAGAAATACAAAGGATCATAAGATACAACATACAATTTTATGCCAACAAATTTGATAAACAAAAATAAAGTGGATACATTTCTAGAAACACACAATCTTCCAATACTGAACCAGGAAGAAACAGAAAATCTGAACAGACCAATTACTGGTAGCAAAATTAAATCAGTAATAAAAAAATAAACACACCTCCCAACACCACCAAGTACAGGCTTCACAGATGAATTTTTCCAAACATTTTTTAAAAATTAATATCTGTCCCTTTCAAACCACACCAAAAAATTGAAGAGGAAGAAATACTTCCAAAGGCATTCTATGAGGCCAGTATTGCTCTGATACCAAAACCAGACACTATCAAAAATGAAATTAAAAAAATTACAGGACAATATTCCTGATGAATAAAGATGTAAATATTTTCAACAAAATAGAAACAAACCAAAATCAGTAATACATTAAAAGGCTCATATACCACAGTCAAGTGGCATTAATCCCAAGGATGCAAAGATGGGTCAATGTCTGCAAATCAATCAACATCACATTAATTAAACAAAGAATAAAAATTGTAAGATCACCTTAGTAGATGTAGAAAAAATTATTTGGATAAAATTCTTCATTTCTTTATGATAAAAACTCTCGACAAAGTGGGTATAGAGGGATCATACCTCATCATAACAAAGGCCATATATAACAAACACATAGCTAACATCATACTCAATGGTGAAAAGCTTTCAGCATTTTTAAGATCAAGAACAAGACAAGGATTCTCAATTTCACCACTTTATTCAACCTAGTACTGAAAGCCTTAGCCACAGCAGACAGACAGAGAAAGGAAATAAAAAGCATCTGAAGAGGAAAAAAGAAGGCAAATTGTCAGTTTGCTGATGACATGATACTATATATAGAAAACCCTAAAGACTACATAAAAAAACTATTAGAAGTAATAAATGAATTCAGCAAAGTTGCAGAATACAAATTTAATGTAAAGAAATTTGTTCCATTTCTGTACACCAATAAATGTTGAAAAAAGAGTGCTTATGAAAACAATTCCATTTACAATTGCATCAAAAAAAAAATACCTAGGAATAAATTTAACCAAAGAGGTGAAAAATATGAAATCTATAATACACTGATGAAAGAAATTAAAGAAGTCTAAAATAAATAAAAGGATATATTTTGCTCATGGTTTTAAAGGATTAACATTGTTAAAATGACCATAATACCCAAAGAAATCTGCAGATTCAATGCAATCTCTATCAAAATACAATGGCTTTTCACAGAACTAGAACAAATAATTTAAAAAAATTATAATGAAAAGAGCCTGAATACTTAAAGTAATCTTGAGAAATAAGAACAAAGTTGGAGGTATCACACTTCCTGATTTTAAACTATACTACAAGGCTATAGTAATCAAAACAGTATGGTACTGGCACAAAAATAGACACATAGATCAATGGGACAGAATAGAGAGTGCAGAATTAAACCCACACTTATATGGTCAGTTAATCTATAGCAAAGGAGGCAAGAAAATACAACAGGGAAAAAGCAGTCTCTTCAATAAATGGTATTAGGTAAACTGGACAGATACACACAAAAAATAAAATGGAACAACTTTCTTACACTATATTAAAAAGTAAATTTAAAATGGGTTAAAGTTCTAACATAAATGTAAAACCTGAAAACATAAAACTCCTAGAAGTAAACATAGGAAGCAAACTCTTTGACATTAGTCTTAACAATATATTTTTTTGGATATGTCTCCTTGAGCAAGGGCAACGAATGTAACAAAAAACAAATGGGGCTACATCAAACTAAAAAGCCTCTGCATAGTGAAGGAAATCATCAACTTACTGAATGGGAGAAAATATTTATAAATATGTTCAATAAGGGGTTAATATACAAAATATATAAAGAACTCATGTAACTCAAAAGCCCCCAATGATCTGATTAAAAAATAGGCAGAGTACCTGGCTAGTGTAGCTCAGTGGTTGAGTATAGACCTATGAACTAGGAGGTCACAGTTGGATTCTCAGTTGGCACATGCCTGGGTTACAGGCTCGATCCCTGGTGTGGAGTGTGCAGGAGGCAGCTGATCAATGACTGTCTCTCATAATTGATGTTCTCTCTCTCTCTCCTTCTCCCTTCCTCTCGGAAATTAATAAAAAAATATATAATATATATAAAAAATAGACAGAGAACCTGAATGGACTTCTCCAGAGAAGCCATACAGATAGCCAACAGACTCATGAAATTATGCTCAATATCACTATGAAAACCATACCAGAATATCTATTATAAAAAAGTCAACAAAAAACTAGTGTTGGTGAGGATGTGGAGAGAAGGAAACCTCCATGCACTGTTAGTGGGATTGTAAACTAGTGCAGCCACTATAAAAATAAATATTTCTTTATATTTAAACATAGAACTACCATATGACCCAGAAATTCTACTTCTAGGTATTTATTGGAAGACAATAAAAACACGATTTTAAAAAGATATATACACACCTATGTTCATTGCAGCATTATTTAAAATAGCCAAGATATAGAAGCCACCCAGATGTCTATGAATGGATGACTGAATAAAGAGGATGACACACACACACACTCTGGAATATTAGCCATATAAAATAATGAAGTCTTGTCATTAGTGACAACACTGATTGACTTACAGGTTATAATGCTAAGTGAAATAAGCCAGACAGAGAAAGACAAATACCATATGATTTCATTTACATGTGGAATCTAAAGTAAAACAATGAGCAAACAAAACAAAACAAAACAGAAACAGACCCCTAAAAACAGAGAACAGACTAATGGTTGCCAGAGGGGAGGGGTTAGGAGGAAGGGTGAAAAAGATGAAAAGGTTTAAGAGGTGCAACCTTCCATTTATAAATTAATGAGTCATGGGGATATAATATACATCCATAAAGAATTTAGCCAATAATCCTATCTAATAAAAGACAAAAAGGGTAATTAACTGTACCTTCGCTATGCTTCCCATTGGCTAATCAGCAAGATATGCAAATTAACCGCCAACAAAGATGGCGGCCGGCAGCCACGCAGCTGAAGCGAGCAGGAGGTTTGCTTGCTCCAGTGATGGAGGAAGCCAAGGTTCCCCGCCTGCCACAGCCTGCTCTCAGCTCTGAAAGCAACAAAATTTCAATTATAGAAGCTAAACAAACCCCAGATACCTGCTTTCAGCCGGCTGTGGCCTCAGAGCTGCAGCGAGTAGGAGCCACCTCTCAGCTCCAGTGACGGCAACAAAGTTTCAATTATAAAAGGTAAATAAATCCCAGAATAAAAAAAAAAAAAGAATAAAAAGGAGAGGCTGGGAGCTTCAGTTGCCAGCCAGCCTGAAAACGGCCCTCAGCCCCTCACCCAGACTGGCCAGGCACCCCAGTGGGGACCCTCACCCTGATCCGGGCAAACCAGCTGGCTCCCACCCGTGCACCAGGCCTCTATCCTATATAGTAAAAGGGTAATATGCAAACTGACCCTAACAGCAGAAAGACTGGGAATGACTGGTCACTATGACACACACTGACCACCGGGGGCAGATGCTCAATGCAGGAGCTCTGCTCAGTCACAAGCCAGGCTGACGGCTGCCAGTACAGCAGTGGTTGTGGGAGCCTCTCCTGCCTCCTCAGCAGTGCTAAGGATGTCCGACTGCAGCTTAGGTCTGCTCCCTGCTGGCAAGTGGACATCCCCCGAGGGCTGCTGGGCTGCCAGAGGGATGTCTGATTGCCAGCTTAGGCCCAATCCCCCGGGGAGCAGGCTTAAGCCAGCAGGTGACCACCCTAGGGGTCCCAGACTGCGAAAGGGCACAGGCCGGGCTGAGGGATACCCTCCAAGTGCACAGATTTTTGTGCACTGGACCTCTAGTATTATAATAACTATCTATGGTGACAGGTTGGTTATTAGACATAACATGGTGATAAGGTATGTAAATGTTAGATTATTATGTTGTATACCTGAAATTAATATAATATTGTATTTCAAGTCAACTTTAATTAATATTTAAAATACAGATATTTGACAACAGATTCTGCTTCATAATAGGTAAAGAGCTCCTATAAACCAAAAATTAAGACAATCCTTAGAAAGTCTTTTAAGGGCAAAAGACCTGAACAAATGCTGTGTAAAGAAGAATATCCAAATGACCAATAAGCATATGAAGAGACAATCCAGCTTCAGTTGATTATCAAGAAAGTGCAAGTTAAAATCACAATGAGACACCAGTACATACCCACCAAAATAACTAAAAGGAAAAAGGTATAAAATATCAAATGCCGGTAAAAATGTGGAGCAATCACAACCCTCACACACTGCTGGTGGAAATGGGAATTGACATAACTACTTTGCAAAACTGTTTGCCAGTGTGTCTATGGTAGGCAGAACTCTTAGATGTTCCCAAGTCACATCCTAGTGTACATGCCTTATACGATCCTCTCCCCTTGAGTGCAGACAAGACTGTGAGTATGTTGGCTTTTATTTCTGTGATTAGATTACATTATATGATAGAGATGAAGAGATTTATAAAATATAGTAAAGGTCCCAAATATGGTTTAGTTGAATTAGTAAAAAATTAAGAGAAATTATCTTGAGTGGGCCTGACCTAATTAGGCTAACCCTAAGCAGGGAATGGGTCCTCCCTGAAGAAGGGGATTAAAGGGTCAGACTGTGAGAAGGCCTATCACAGGGGTCATGTGGCAACGTCATGATAGGAACCTCCAGGAACTGACAGTGGTCCTGGGCCAGTAGCCAGCAAGAATATTAAGACTCCAGGTTTCTAACTATAAGAGCTAAATTCTTCTAAAAACCAGAATATGCTTGGAAGTGGATTTTCCTTTAGTTGTGCCTCTAGATGAGGACACAATGGTGAATATCTTAATTTCAGCCTCTGTGGTTTTATTTTATTTTTAAAAAATATATTTTATTGATTTTTTTACAGAGAGGAAGGGAGAGAGATAGAGAGTTAGATGCATTGATCAGCTGCCTCCTGCACACCTCCCACTGGGGATGTGCCGGCAACCAAGGTACATGTCTTTGACTGGAGTCGAACCCAGGATCTTTCAGTCCTCAGGCTGACGCTCTATCCACTGAGCCAAACTGGTTAGGGCTCAGCCTCCGTGGTTTTAAACAGAGGACCCAACTAAAATGTGCCAGATTCCTTATCTATAAAAACTATGAAATAACAGATTTGTGTGGTTTTAGGCCACTACCTTTGTAGTCATTTATTACACAGCAATAGAAAACTGATACAGTCTCTTAAAGTGGAATGTATGCATGCCCCTTGACTCAACATTTCTATTTTTATAAATGTTCCCAACAGAAAGCCATGCATGGTTTCACCAAAATACCTATAGCACAGTATCCACAGAGGAAATATTTATAATAGCCTAAAACTAAAAACTACCCAAGTGAGCAAGAGGGGGACTTATGGGATGCCTATAACATTTAATTTCTTGATTTGGGTGCTGGTTACACATGAGCACCTAGTTGGTGAAAAGCTGTGGTCTTTCCTAAAATAGATTATACTTCAATAAAATTAAAATAACCAAAATTTTATTATTTCATTACCCAAGAGCACAGGTATTATTAGATAGAATTTTTTTTTTAAACTTTCATACATATAAAAGTATTCACATGATTTTACTCATGCAATCATCCCAGCCTCAGTTCTACAAGCATAAAACACAAAACAGCCTGGCTGGTGTGGCTCAGTGGTTGAGCATCGACCTATGAATCAGGAGGTCATGGTTTGATTCCCAGTCAGGGCGCATGACTGGGTTGCAAGCTTGATTTCCAGTGTGGAGCGTGTAGGAGGCAGCCGATCAATGATTCTCTCTCTCATCATTGATGTTTCTCTCTCTCCCTTCCCCTTCCTCTCTGAATGAAATCAATAAAAATATGTTTTAAAAACACAAAAACATATCATAGCAAAGCAAAAATAGCTAATTGTAACTGTTTGGATTTTTATCCTAATTGTTACTTGATTTTTGGTGAACTTACAACATATTGCTTTAATAAATATTTTTCCCTAAGGGAATTAAATTTAATAGTGTAGTGAGAATTTTAAGACAATCTTTGGAATAACACCTTTGTTATTATTATAAATTCATTCACTCTCCTAGACATATGCATCTTCTCTGATGAACATACATATTTGGGCGAGGCCATGATAAAATAAAAAACTTTAGTCCCATCAAACCTTTCAGAGGGTAAAGTTAAAGGCATTTTTTATTTCATTTTAGAGAGGAAATATAATGCTTGCTCATGGTGTTGTAAGAGTCTTGCAAAATATTCAACAATATTCACTGAATACCTCATATACAGGCTACTGTGCTAAATATAAAAACTATAAGAAGACATTGTATATTGTTTCTCCTCTTGGAAGATGTATGATATACCTAAAGAAATACATACTCATTCACATTAGTTAATGACAAAGGTTTGTACAGAATGGGGCAAAAGTAGTTGTGAGTACACAAAACACATTATTATTTTCCATATGAATAGCTGTAAACCTACTTTTGCCCCGTTCTGTATGTTAATGCTAAATATGTATTAGATAAATAAAGAAGTAAAGAGAAAAAAATAAAAATAAATAACAGGACTCTAAAGGTAGTACCCAAAGGCAGAGCTCTTGGCAGTCAGGAAAAGATTCCTGAAAGCAGCATCATAGGAAAACAAAATTATTTTTGGTAGAGAAAACTTGGTTTTAAATCTGGCTTTTATTTTCTCACTTTTCAGATATGAGCAGTTATTTAACTTCCTGAAACTTGAAGTTTTTCATCTGAGAACTAGGGCTGATACCAATAATTTCTACTTCAGAGGTTTGTGAGGTTAAGTGATGTAAGTTAGTAGAATAGCTGGTTCCTCTAGTCTGCACAGCTGGCGTTTCTTTGGATGAAAAAATAATTACTGAGAATCTTTGCTGTCTGACCCTGAGTCTCTGAGAAGATGGGGTAGTGGGAGTTGGGAAGTATACTAAGTGTTAGAGAGAGAAAAGAGAAGGAGGTTTGGGGGGTTTTAAATAAAAAGCGAATAACAAATGACAAAAGCACAGTTCAGCAGGATGAAAACAAGGCAGCACAGTGTTTAGGGAACCTAGAGTAATAAATACAATTAAGGAAGTTTCCGTACAGGCTGGCAAGCCCAATAATATACTGACAATGGCGACAAAACCAGAAATACAGAAGCTATCCCTGAATATTTACCTTTCAAGTGGAAAGGCAATACTTACAACCATTTTCACTCACACATGTGAAATGTCTAGAGGAGAAGTGATAGCTGTCTTAGCTTATGTCACAGAGGCTTTGCTTTTTGTCCCACAGGAATTTGGGGAAGGGAAAACTCAGTGTAATCCATAGCATCAGGTCAGGGAAGGTCTGGAACTCAGTCTCAAAGGATGAGTGGGACATGGATCCAAGGGGGGGGGGGGGGGTTGGGGGTGTGTGGGGGTGGGGGTGATGGTGGTGGTGATGGGAGGGGGGAGAGAGTTAATTCTAGACAGGTGTAGCATCCTGCAAAGATTCATCAGACAGAAGTATCTTTTACTTAAACATGAATCAGAGCAAAAATAATTTGGATAAGCAATCTTACTTCTGAGCAGTTAGGAAGCGGTAAGGAAAGAAATGGCAAGGCAAAAGCCCATTTCTCCTAGATAGCAATTGCAGGTTTGAGGCTGTGCTGCAAAACCAGTGGGCTCCTCTCCAAGAAATAATGGGGGAGAAAGAGACTTAGGTATCTGATTTCACCCAAAGAATGAGTTGCCTGAGATTTTTTTTTTAACATATTTTATTGATTTTTTACAGAGAGGAAGGGAGAGAGATAGAGAGTTAGAAACATCGATGAGAGAGAAACATCGATCAGCTGCCTCCTGCACATCTCCCACTGGGGATGTGCCTGCAACCCAGGTAGTGCCCTTGACCGGAATCGAACCTGGGACCCTTCAGTCCGCAGGCCGACGCTCTATCCACTGAGCCAAACCGGTTTCACCAAGTTGCCTGAGATTTTAAGGTAAGTGTATTGACGTGATCCAGACTCATTTATGTTGAGATTGTCTCTACACCTTCTTGCTCAAATTCCATCATCAAAACTGTAATCCCTCATGAAGTTGTTTGCCTCTATACAGAAAAAGTAATCCTCTTGGACAATTAATAAGTTAACATTATTAATGTCAGCTACACGTAGATTTGATTATGTTTCTAAGATGAGATCCCAGGGGCATATTTTCAAAAGAGGAGATGGCAATGCCTGCTTACTCTATGAAATGGTGCAGGGTAAGGGGAGAGAGCAAGGCTATTTCTGCATCAGCTGCAGTCCTTTACTCTCAACAACTAAAGAGCCCGATGCCACAATCCTTTTCAGCATACCCCGAAGCCCACATACCCGCAGAGCCCTGAGCTTGGTTTGGTATGAACTAGGTTTAAAGAGCACGAGTTCACCTCTGAAAGATCTGGGTTTAAATCCATGGTTGTTTTTATCTCGGGCCTTATTTAGTCCATTTCCTTATCAGTACCATCGGCTCCATAATAATAGTAGTTTCCTAAGAGTGGTTGAGAATAGCAAATAAGGATATAAAAACTCCGGCACATAAAGGTGCCCTATAACTGTCAGCTAATAATAATGACTGTTGTATGTATGGCGCCTGGGTCCTATATCTTGCCAAGTTTGGTCAGGAAGGTGGGAAGGAAGGAGAGGGTCTGCTTGCTTATTTTGCTGGCGCCACTCTTGAAACAGCCCACAGGCCCTGGGCCAGAACCTCAGCGGGCGGACCGCTTGCTCCGCTGGGCTGTCTCGCCCCTGCTCCTCCTACGCTTCCCCGGAGCAACAAGTTCCCTCTGCGAGACCCGCCCACGCGCCGCTGGCGGACCGGGCGCCTCCGCCCAGACCTCTGGCAAACGCGCTGTCCAACCCAACTTGGGTCCCAATCGTGGCTGCCAACGCCCCAGGGAGGCGGGGGAGCCCGCAGCAAGTGCGGGAGCCCTCCGGAGGCTGGGAGGAAGGCGGGAGGCGTGGAAAGTCAGGGCTGAAGGACCGCCAGGAGTTCCAGTTCGCGCTGCCCTTGAGAGGCTAAAGCAGCTAAGGAGAGCTTCCACCCCGCTCCTCTCAAGCCTCTCTCCTGGGATCAGGGGCAAGGAGATGGGGCCCTGACAGAAACCCACAGATTCCACCAGGCTCTCTGGTTGCCAAATCGCACCCTACGTCCTCCACGTTTCCCCTCGCCCCGGTTTCTCCTGGCACCCTCACTTTAGCCCACCTCGTGTCAGGTTCCTTAAGGACACGTGAGATCCCTGCCTGGACATTTCGCAGGAAGAGTGAGTAGGTCCCCACCTAGCGCTCTCCTCCCCCTCGCCCTCCCAGAATGGGAACCTCGGACTCTCCAAAGGAGTCCCCAGGCATTCCAGACAGGAAGCCTCATCCCGGTGCCCAAATGGTTGCACTCTGCCAACTTCTTGGAGTGGGGATCCCCGCGTCCTCCTGGGAAAGCCACGCTGGCCGCCCACACACCAGGAGAGCCACCTGCACTTCTCCGCGGAGCACTCCCCCTCAGAATCTATCTTTCTAGCTCCTGCATCTCTGCCTCGTGAATTTGAGAGCTAACAAGGAGTCCGGGTCTGGGGTGGGCTGGGGCGAGCTCGAGAAGTTCAGCCCAAATTTTGGAAAGAAAAACCAGTTCAGGTTTCCAAGTCTCCTGGAGCCGGGGGAGCTGCTTTCCCTGGGAAAGAGCAGGGGCCCAAGTCACCGGGAGGGAAGTCCTCCTGGCGCGGGGTCTGAAAAGCGCGGAGATAAATCGCAATGCCCAAGCGTCTAGCCCTGTCTGTCAGAAACTACTCTTTCTCTGGGGATGGGAGTGGGAATAGATAGATACGTCCCTAGCAAGGCAGCCAACGCCAAACCAGGATGTTCAGCACCTCAGCCCTCCATCCCCAAGCAGCCTTGAGAACTTGGTACCTCGGACAGCAGCCCGGGCGCAGGGCATTGTTTGAAAGGTGTTATCCTATTTTCGCCCGAAGAACAATACACTGTTTTTATGACCTTACTAGCACACTTGAAGGACGTTTTAATTACATAACATGGGATAGATCGCTGGAGGCAAAATCGTGTTAAAGAGCCGATGGCAGAATGTCTGCATCGCAGGAGAGAGAAAACTTGCAAATTCTGCAATGAGATTACGCAGGACTGTGTCCCCGTTTTGAAACAACAAGCGAAATGCAAGGGAGATCTTACCTTTCGGACTCCAAAGCCGTGTTCTGCTGCAACTTGGCGAGCTTCTTCCTCTCCTCCTTTATGCAACTCCACAAGAAAATTATTCGTGAAGACCGGTCTCTTGGCCGATGCAAAAACCATGACACAGAAGAGAAGCCCGGCGGCCGCCTTCCACTGGGAGGCACAGCCACCTTTCATCTTTCTTTGGGAGTGAAAAGTGGTGCTAGGAGGCGCACAGGCTGGCGGAGCAGGGGACCCAGGAGAAAGGTGCAAATAAGAAATATATATAGATGTAGTTTGTTTGTTTTTTAAAGGAATCTTTGTGTAGAAAAAGAGACTGATTAGGGGCTTGGGAAGCCGCAAATTAATGTGTGATCTCTAGCATCTGGCTGGCTGGGAAGCTGTGTAGTCAGGCGGCCCGACTCGCTGGCAGAGGTGCGAATGTGAGGAGCTGTGTGTATCTGAGAGAAAGAGCGAGTGTATGTCTGTGCTTGATGCTAAATCTGCATTTTCAGCTCCTCCTCAGCTCCAATTCCCCAGGGGCGGGAGGAGAGCACCAGTCTGAGTGACGTGCGCCCGCCAGCAGCCAATGAGAACCAGAGAAGCAGTGAGCCCTGCCCTGGGCCACCCCGGGCCCTCCCCAGTCCGCCCCCAGCTCGGCAGTCTGCCTCCGCCAGCGCCAGCTAGGGGCACCTACCAGAGCCCGCGCCCCCGCCCCTTTCAGCACCCCGGAGAGCTCCTCCATCTCTCCACCCCGCCCGCCTTGCTCCCAGGAAAATACCCCCAGCTGTAATCTGGTCTGAAGCGCCCCAGTGATGTCATTGTTTGTGGAAATCTGTAAGGCTCTAGAAAGGGAATTACGATGTGTGCCGCTCTCTGAGGCTCCAAGGGGAGCCAGGGCACCGGGCTTTGCCTATTCCTCTCCCCTACTTATTTCCCTGTGCACCCCCCCTCGCCCCCCCCCCCCCCCACACACACACTGCATACTAGCCTCTCCTCTAAATAACAAAGCAAACAGTAACCCTCCTCCTGGTACTTTGGGATAACACCTTTGCTCCCCTTCCTAGCACTGGGAGGATTGGGGAAAGCCGCCTTCTTGAGGTATCTTATGTGGGCAGGAGTGCAGGAATGAACTATTTATTTATTTACTTATTTATTTACTTGGTAGGCTCCAGGCTGATCCGGAACTAAGCAGCTGGGAAGCCTAGCAGGAGATAAAGCTTCCCCGTCCCGCCCCCCCCCCCCGCCCCGCCCCCCCCCCCCCCCCCCCCCCGCAATTGTAATTAGAGGAGACTCCCCCTGGAGTCTTGAGCTGCTCTGCAGAGACGCCTTCAAGAGAGCCAGGGCTGGGATGGAAATGCACGGGAAATGCATTCTCAGATTTGAGGGCATTGGTTGCCCAAGGACAGAGAGAGTGCGTTTCTGGGAGGGTGTAGCCACCATTCCCAGGAACTGGGCCAAGACCCCAGTCGAGTGTCCTCCAGTTAAGCTGCCAGTTGGCTAATTCAGTCATCCTGGCAGGGGGTCAGCTAAGTTATTCAGTTAAAACACATGCACTCACACTCTACTAACTGCTTACAACCAACTTCTTCGTGCCCCAGAAGAAGTAGAAATACGATGTCTGCAACAACATGAGAACAATTGTTTTAAAGCAACTCAAATATTGTTGAGTTACAGAGTATGTACGTTCATATGGATGATCAGTTAGCTCCAAACTTCAAAATTCTGCCTTACTTGGATAAGAAAGAGGTAAGAGACCCTTTCCCTAGAGATTTAACACACACACACACACACACACACACACACACACACACACACACATTATATTGACACATTTCACACACAGGCACACACACATATCTATCTGTCTGTCTGTCTAATCTATCTATCTATCTATCATCTATCTATCTATCTATCTATCTATCTATCTATCTATCTATCTATCTTTACAGGTTTTCTCCTTTTTATTTTAGCATAAAGGCAGAACCTACTGGAAAAAACAACAACTTTACTATTGCTAAAAATGATTATACATTTAATGCTATGGGACACACTATCTTCAGAGTAGATCTCATTGTGGAGATAGTTGGCTTCCTTAGAGGCCTTCCAAGCACTGCCAAATAAAAATGTAGGCATTACTGAATATTTTGATTAAAATATAAGAAATCATTATCATCATTATTATTATTAGGTACTTGAATTAGTTTAAGAAAAGCTAAGTGAGGTGCTCAGAAAGTACTAGGATATAGACTAAAGATGAAAGGGGCCAGAGTAGAGACAACGTTTCTACAAAAGCATTGATAAAAGGGAACAGAGCTACTCTCAGTTTCTCAGTTCCTTACTGCTCAGAAGCTCATTTCTGATGAGATTTTTTTTTTAATTACCCAATCTTACTTCACAGCCTACCCCTCACAGTACATGTTTGATTTTAACACAATGTTTTCTTACACAGAGACCTTCAACTCTTCCTATTTCCCCTTTCCTTATATTTTACCCATATTTTGAATCAAGGTACAAGGGTGGTATGAAGAACTTTCAAATAGTTTTTACTGCTCTGTATTGTCATTTGAGAAAAATGGCACCAAATGTGAAAATTACATTAGTTGGATTCACAATCACGAAGAGCTATTTCAAAAGCAGAAACAGATAGAAATCTAAGTCTTTAGAAAAATAAATCCTGAAGAGCATCAAATAAGTCAATTTAGAAGATTATGGGCGTTGTGAAATAGCACTGCTAATGTAGCTCAATCTCTCTGCAAATGAACATGAAATTACCATCTACTCAGAGATATTTATTATTTTTATGAAACCACAGAATAATACCACGTTTCCTAAATAAATTCCTAAGATAAAGTGCTAGTAAATGTTGAATCTTATGAATCTGCATTTTAATAATTAAAACCATGTAAAATGGAGTACAAGTTAAATAAAGCCTGGATTGGTGATTAAGCCATTTTTAGTGGTTTACACAGAAGATAGTTCATCATAATATTGTCAGAGAAGCATAGCATATAAAAATAGAATTTTTGTGATGCAAATGCTACATATCTAATGCATAACAATGTAGTAAGCATGTAAAGGAAATGTATAGATTCATTGTTGTTTGAAATACAAATACACATCCATGTGCATACACATCATTGTTTTTATTCTAAACTCCCCCCCCCCCAATATAGTAATTTTTTAGCAATAAGGTGAAAAGAAGAGAGAAGGTGGTAGAATGTTTCAAGGACTGAAATGGAATTTAGTTGACAGAAACTACTGCAGTCACTTGGTCCAAACCATTGCATCTCTCAAAGAGGAGACAGGTTGATTAGATACCCTTCAGGTTCAAACCCTTATGTTTCAAAGATATGGGAAAGTACAAACTACAATGTAGAAAGCTATCATCAATAGCTTGTAAAATGTTGAGGGCAGTCATACTTTTAAAATAAGATATGATGGCTAGCAGACATTTATTTTTACATAATCTCCCCCATAGAATTTTATATTTACTAACTTTATGAATTTGAGGAAAGAATAACTGGCTGGCAGGAGTTGGGTGGAGGGAGAAATGGGGGACATCTGTAATACTGACAATAATAATACTTTTTAAACAAAAATAACTGGCTGATGCTCAGTACCAGGCATGAAAGCCATCAGCATGTTGAGGTTCTTACTATTTAGGATACTGTTGATCTGTAGAGAAAATATGGGTATTTGGTTTCAGTTCAGAGGTACCACATATCCCTAGAGTCTCTTTGAAGTCACTATCCTGCAAAGACCAGAAAATTTCCAGTTTATGACTTCATAACTATAAATCAACAGACTTACATGTTATTAAAAGAACCCCAACCACTTAAGGCATGTTTGGGATCGTCCCACTGAGATGTACTTCCAGAGATAACTTTTGGCCCAGGAAGCTTTAGATCAAGGAAAACCCATCACTTGAGGAGGAGGGAGAAAGCTAGAAGTAGTCCTAGGAGCGGCTGCTGGAACTTTGAGTCTTCTTTGGATCATGAGATCATAAAATCAAAAGATTTTATGTTTCTGTTGACTTCTGTTCAATTGGGTGAGGTGTAATCTGAAGGGAAATAAACCATGTACAGCAGAAGGTATGACTTAAAATACATCCTTATTACAAATCAGTTTAGGCTTTGCCCTTTCTGTCACATCCATTCTGAGCACTTTAAATGCAGTAATAATAATTTCATTGGGCTCCAGAATTCTCTGCTATCATATTGTATTACTAACCCTTTCAAGTAGATTCTTCCTAATGACCCTGCCCTACCTGTCCCTTCCATCTCAGCTCAGATTCAGGCTTTCTGAAGCATCGCTTCCACTTTATAGGTTTCGGCCCAGTTTTGAAATCAACATTGATCAAGTTTTAAAAAATTTTCTCCAGATAGTTATTATTTCCCAAGATCTCACCTCATTTCCCTGTGGCATTTATATACAATCTCATATTTGCTGTAACTTAAAATTTAGGTCCTAACAAAATTTTAGTTAGTAGCTTGGTATATGCCCACTCCTAAATCATTGGGATTCACTTGGCCCTGCCTCCAATTCCTATAGCTTTTACCAACTTATAGCTTTTATCTCTGTTTTTCCTTTAGTTGCAAAGTCTTAGCTGACTTTTGTTATGTAAGCCATCTTAAATTAAAATAGTGAGAGGATCATGGGCTTTATCAAGTGTTTAATTACCATCGAGGCATTGAATCCAGAGTACTTTGTGTTGTATTCATTTTATAACTTCATCAACAACCCATCAAATTTATTCAGACTAAGTGACTCTTTATAAACAAAAGCTATTTGTTATTTTCTTATATTCTAGGACAATAAAAATTATTTTTTTTTGTAGCTAAACAATGAGGACCAGGGTTCTTTTAATCTTCTTTTGAAAATTGGGAGCATATTGCTATTCACTATTGTTAGATTCCTTTTAGGTCTTCAAGAATACAAAATGTTTACTCACCTGGAAAGTTAATTAGTTATTTCTCAACGCTTATTAGAACATTGCTTATTGTCTATCGAAAGTGATTACCTATTCATGAATTTTCTACTTTGCATTATTTCCCTTTACTTTTTCATGCTTTTTAAAACAAGTACAATAATTATTCAGTTCACTTTTTGAATGGTTATTAAAATTATCTTTAACAGGGAGATATTGTTGTTTTTTCTTCTCAAACTACCTACAATGTAGAAATAATTCAGAGAGAAAAAAGTACATGGCTTGTTGGCAAATATAAACTGGACTTTAGGAAGATAAAAATGTTATGTGTGAAATAGAAGTTCAAATATTAAAATGTATATACTAGTTTTTTAAGGCTAACTCTGTCATTGCAATGAAATACCCAATTCTAGGAAAGTCCTGCTTATACCTAAATTCTTTGGGTATATACATACTATTTAGTATTGATTTGGATGACCTTACAGAAGTAGAAAAATGGTGCATTGCCGGGGTCCAACCCCAGCGGGTCCAGGGGTCCCCAAAGGTGTGGACGGAGTCGGCGAAGAAGGAAGGACACGGAGACAGTGTTCAGTTGATCAGCAGCCTAGCCAGGATCTCCAGCCAAGTTCTGTGTCCATGTTCTCTTGCTAGGTTCTCCAGCCAGGTTCAGTCCAGGTTCTCCAGCCAGGTTCAGTCACCAGGTTCTAGTCAGGTTCTCTTGCCCATTTCTGTAGTCAGTTCAGTCCAGGATCTTTTGCCATGTTCTCTTGCTAGGTTCTGTCTCTAGGTTCTGAGGTCAGTTTCTGTCCAGGATCTTTTGCCATGTTCTCTCCAGCGAAGTTCTTCTGTCTCTAGAGAACGTTCTGTGTAGGTTCTGTGCCTAGGTTCTGTCTCCTAAGTTCTGTGTTCTAAGCTCTGTATTCTAAGTTCTGTGTTCTAAGTTCTGTCTTATTACATCTGTATTTATACCAGTTGATTCAATCCTATCAATCTCTATTACAAAGGTTAGGGCGTTTCTTATCTCCATTCCAGGAAGTAAAGATTATGTAGCTTAAGCATGATTGTTCATAGTTAAAGTGATTAATTACCTGCCTGGCACTTAGTTAAGAGGTTTTATTCCCTCCCTAACTTCAGGGGAAAATCCCTACCTGGGGAAACAACCTTTCTCAGAGACCTTGGTTAAAACACATAGTGCCAAGAAGGTGAGCAAACATATTAAGAACAGTATGCCATATATGCCAGGTCCCTTGAAACAGCAAGCTTGGACCGGCTCCCGGCAGGTGCATAATGTTATTTAACATGCTGGGAAAACAGCTATAAATTTTTTGCCTGTGCAATTAGATATTCCTTTTTTTTTCCTAAAAATATTTTATCCTTTCATGGTTTTAGATACATGAAAGAGACTGACGAATGTCAGAGGGGAGAGGATGGGAGGGTCTGGATAAAAGAAGGTGAAGAGATTATCCAAAAATCATATATTCATAGTCCATGGACACAGACAGCAGTGTGGTGAAGGCTAGGGGAGAGGGTGGGGTTTGGGTAGAGGTGGATAAAGAGGGGGAAAATAGGGGACATCGGTAATAGAGCCAGCAATAAAAAATAAAATAAAATTAGGGCATTTGTTTAAAAAAAGAAGCATGGCATAGCTTACCTTTAGAACAATTAATTGTACAATATCCATTTCATTTTATCTTCTATGATACTAGAGAGAGTAGACCAAAAAGTATACAATAGAAGCATATTTTTAAGACTAGCTACTCAAAACCATACCTAGTGGCCTTTATAGATTTATTTCCTCCTTTAAAATTCTACAGTCAGGAGATTATAATTCATATAAGATCTAATCACAGTATAATTAATTTGTATTAATGCACTCCATGATGCATTCATTTATGCTAGTGGTACCCAGTTCACAAGCATATAGATCACAGTGTTAAAAAAAATAGTCATAATCCTTTAAAAAATGAATAATTTCTCATATAAACATTGCAAGATGCAGCTTTTTTTTCTTTTTTTTTTTTTTTTTTTTTTTTTTTTTTTTTTGCAGCAGGTAGGGTGGGTGGGGGGTGTGTGATAAAAGATTTGGCCATGATCTTAATTAGCTAAAGTTAGTACTTGCCATTCTCTTCCCCTTCCCCCAGATGTAACAGGGACTGAACTGCCCAGATTGCTGGAATCCTTACCCAAACCCCTGATTCATGTATTTTATATTCCTCTCTCTCTTAAAAAAATCAATAAAACATATATTTTTAATCCTATCCTTGGACAAGGATTAAAAAAATAAAAGAATTAGGGTGTGTGTCCTTTTGGACATTTTCTTCAAAATAGCCAAGTAAGCATTGCTGGTGTCTCAATATGACTTGAATGGCAATATTCAATGTGAAGGTGACAGAAGTAAAGCTGATCATGCCTCAAAATGGATTAGCTCAGACTAAACCATAATAAAATATATGAAGCCCAGAATTGAGAAAATATAGTAGAATTTAGTTATGTGATCTTTAGACTTATAAACACATTTCATATTGTAGTTTCCCACTTATATTAATCAGAATTCTCCTTCCCTCCTCCTCCCTCCTCCCCTTCCTCCTCCTCCCCTTCCTCCTCCTCCTCCTCCTCCTCCTCTCTCTCCTCTCCTCTTCTTCTTCTTCTTCTTCTTCTTCTTCTTCTTCTTCTTCTTCTTCTTCTTCTTCTTCTTCTTCTTCTTCTTTTTTGTAACAAGTGATAGACCTACAGCTCTAACTGACTTAAACAATGAAGAAAATTTCTTGTTTTATATCCTTGAAGAGTCCACAAGTACATACAGATTCAGGTATGGCTGAATCCTGAGCTTTTGCTATCTTCATTTTTGGATCTGTTATCATCTTTGTTGGCTTAATCTCAGAGGAAAGGAGTTTTTTCCCTTGTTTTTTAAATAAAATTTTGGAATAGCAGTTTATTAACTTGGATTGTGGCATGTGACCAATTCTTCCCTAATATAGAGTCCAGAGGATTGGAATCAGCTACTGTCTAGACCTGTGTGTTGTGCTTCCTCCTGGAGCTGATACATGACCTGAACTGCATGGACTGAAAATACAGAAGTTTTTATTAGACAAAGGAAAACAGGGGGCTGTTCCCCAGAGAAAGGGGCAAGGATATTAGGTGGATTTAAAAAAATGTCTATTACAATTCCTGTTAAGCAAAGATGAGATGCATTAAGGTGAGACACAATTTTGAAGCATAGCTACATTTCAGGTGTTGATTAAAATAATGTAAAGTACAGTATAGAGATATAGTCAATAATATTGTGATAATTGTGTATGGTCCCAGGTGGGTACTGGAAATATCAGAGGGAACATTTGATAAAGTATATAATTTTCTAAACACTTTGCTGTATACCAGAAACTAATACAAAATAATATTGACTGTTAACTGTAATTGAAAAATAAAATTTAAAGTCTTTAAAAAATAAATAAAATAAAGCTAAGATGTCAATGGTCTGGTGCATAGCCTCTAAGTGTTGGGCAGAGAGAATATTTGATGCACTGGTTATTTATTTGGCATGTTAAGAAGAACCATTACATTTGTATGGGCCCAACAGGCAATGTTCGCTCTTAGCCAATAGCATCAACATGTCACAAACTCATATCTGGTGACTTGTCAATGATAGGCTGACTTGGCCTATTAGAGTACAGAGGTGGCAAAGTCAAATCATGGTTTCAGTATTTAGGAGGGGAAATCAGTTACTCACTTACCATGTTGCAGTATGTAAATGCCAGGATTCAAATGACAATAAAAATAAACCGTTGAAAAGATCTATGCTAGAAAAAGTCTCCATTATTTTTCCCCCACTAGCAGGGAAAGGAGGGCTCTTGTTCTTAGTTCCACATGAGATGGCAAAATCATCTCAACATTCAGCATTGCCCACAGTAGTCTATGTATAATTCCATTGTTTCTTCAAGGTGCCCTTATTATTTCTCTTCTCTCTTCTTTCCCAGGAGACATGCACCAGGAGAAGCTGGCAAGTTCCCTTGGCAAGAACAGATGAATAAATAAGGAGCATGAGCTTGTGTCTTTTAGCAGAGGTGATTTGTCAAAAATCACAGCACTGTGGCTGTTTTCAGGGTTATGTTCAACCTTAATCAAGGAGAATTTTAAAAGCGAAATCATTGACTGAATCAAGGAAAATGTTTTGGTAGAACATGAAGCCAGTTGTTCACATATTGCTGAATATATTGTCCTGAAGGCATTTCATGCATATGCTAGAGTGTTAGGCAACAGTGAATTACCTACTCATGTTTGTCTAATTTATTGAATCGTGAGTGGTTTTGAGTGAGAAATCCCATGAAGAAAATGGACTTTGACACTCAAAAGAGTGAACAAAATATCTGTGCAAGAGAACCCTGAGGTTAAGTTACTTGTTATAAGTACAAGACGGTGAATATGGATAAATTAGGTCCTATAATACAATCCAAGTTCCCAATATCTTTGTAATTTTCTCTTTTTTTAAAATATATTTTATTGATTTTTCACAGAGAAGAAGGGAGAGGGATAGAGAGCCAGAAACATCGACGAGAGAGATCAATCAGCTGCCTCCTGCACGCCACCCAGTGGGGACGTGCCCGCAACCAAGGTATATGCCCCTGACCGGAATCGAACCTGGGACCCCTGAGTCCGCAGGCCGACGCTTTATCCACTGAGCCAAACCGGCCCGGCCCAATATCTTTGTAATTTTCAACACTGCTTTGGCTTATATTGTGGCTATCAACTATGAATATTTTATCGGTTTGGTTATTTCTGTTTTCCCATTCAGACCTCTGTTCTTCTGTAATGTGTGCTGTGCCCTGGGTAGTTGACTTTTATGGGCCACATCAATGAGATTGCTTTACAGCTTCCCATTGGATTCAGTCAACTATAGGGATTTTTGTTTTCAAATGGAGAGTGTGTTAGGAGAATTAACTCAGGGTTTTTAATTTTCAGTATTCCTCTCTGTTGGGTCACCATATATTAACGTCATACTTTTCCTAAATGACACACACAACTTCAGTTGGGCAGCCCTCTCCATACAACCTCATCTTCAGATTCCATTAACCACTCCCTTCCCTGGCCTCTTCAGGCTCCCATATGTTGCAAGTCCCAGGGGCTGGATATATATTCATTGCATTTGCTTGACCTTTTGATATATTCATGAACGGTTCCTTAATAAACACTCCTCAATTACTCCATCTGCATATATCATCTTTTTCTTTCTGGCATCGTGGCCAACATCTTACCTATGTAAAATATAAATTATGCTATATACTTTCAGGACATAGAATACATTTACATTCAACTTATTACATATTTAAACACAGCACTTGTGATTAATATAACCAAAACAAATTTTAGCCTTCTGGGGGAGACCAGCAGGGTAAAAACAGTGTCCAAAAAAAAAAAGTAAAACCACAAAATGTGTAATATGTTGGGGTAAGTGGAATAATATTAATCAAAACTACATTAGGAGGAATGGATAAAATGGGAAAATAAGGATTTTGGGCAAAAGTTGGCAGGACCAAATAACCAGAATTCAGAATGTAAACAACATGGTATTCTAACATCTGAGGGGGGGAGAGAGAGAGAGAGAGAGAGAGAGAGAGAGAGAGAGAGAGAGAGATCTGAGGGAGGGCTTAAGGAGGTAGAATGAAGGTTATAGGACCCTGCTGGGTGACAGCACTCAGAGCCCTCCATAGCATTCAAGTAGCTGTCTCTGTCCAGGGTTCTGGAAGAATCCATGATGCTGCGTATTTCCCCTCTCTGAGGACCAGGTAAGCTGAAAGGATTCTTAATGCTTAACTGGTGTGCCTTCAGACCTCCCTGGAAATTAGTTTGTACTAAAGGCATCTTCCAGAAGAGCAAACTGTACCAGGATAAAAGAAGGAGGGGGTAGTGCCATTTGTCTCCCAGTTATTACACATTTGTACATGATTGATGCTAGCATTACTGCCGCCAGCAATTGATCTGAACATATTACCATGCTAAAACAATTTACCATAAAGATCTAGGAGCAAATGTGAGAACTCTGAGAAGCAGTTTTAAAATAAGAGGCCACAGAAAAAAATAACTTTAAGACTACAGGATGGAAATACTTCAAATATCTGTACATAAATATAGGACTCCATTTTTTTCTGTTTCTTCCAATATTTTGCCTTAGGCTGAAAAAAAAAAGGATCACTCTATGTAATAAAATGCCAAAAACTTTTTTAAAGGATAGGGAGAGAATAAATTAGCTTATACAACAAAACATATTTTTGTGTTTTTGGAAGAAATCCCAATTTAAATCTTCAGTTTCACTTTATTATGCCATTGTTACATCCAACAACACTAACCAAGGAGAATAAATAGGTCTTTTTTTTTTCTTTTACAATTTCTTCAATCTGATAATTCTTAAAGAAAAAAATTGTAATTTCTCAGGAAAATATTAAATGTGCAATCTGTGAGAAAAGTTTATCCATCTGGCAGTTTTGAGAAGCTTTGCAGCTCTGATATTAAAGATCTTAAGTTTAAAACATGACATATAATATCTATGGGAGCACTGTAGTGACTTTTGAAAACTTCTACTTGGATTAGAATGAACGGGTGTGAGGTTGGAAAAAGAACCCAGAACAAATTGCAACAATGAGGAGGAAATTAGGCTGATAAGACCACTTATGTCCCAGAGTGAGTGTGAGCCAAGGAAGTTCTATCTGCTGTTTCCTCAGTCTCAGTATGAGTGTCAGACAGAACGGTGTATAATCCAAGAGTTTAAAAACATCTATGATTTGTATATCATTGATTCTAAAGTTTGGCCAACATATTTCCTAGTGCTAAACCATAGAAATGGTCACTAAGGGTGATTTCAGCCTTATATTGCTTTCTGGCATTAGCACTAAACCCCTGCATAAGATCTGCCTCCATTGTGTTGAAATCAGGAAAGGCCTCAGAAAGTAATAGGTTCTAGCATCTGACAGATGGAAAGGGAGCAGAGCTGGATTGGGAAGACATGGGATTTTTAATCACACGCTCGGGATCTATCATTTTGAGACCTGTTGTTTTGTCTCAGGTATTGAAAGGAACTAATATTTTGAAAGATCCACTATGTGTTAGGCACTGTATTAGGCACACTTCACACAGCTCAATTTGCTTAATATTCAGAATGGTCCTGTGTGATCCTTATTCAAGGTCCACTTGGCTAAACAGGTATGCTATTTCCCAGAATCCCCTTCTCTATGATTCCAGCTTTGAGTTGGCCCAAAGAGAACTTTGTAAGAGATGCGGATAGGTTAAACCAAAGCCATGGCTAATAGACTCTGAAGGCTATGGTGGTCAGATGCAGCAAAAGACAGATGCAGAGGTGGGGTATGACCAACAGCAACTCCAGGCTTACCACTGGCCTGTTGGCTGCAAACTCACAAATGCACTAGCACAAAGAGGCAACAGCCTTCCCTAGACTTCTACACCTGCCCTGCTCCTGGATCCACTCCACGATATGCTTGTCTTCCAAATTCCCCTGAAAACTCTGACACATCCACTTGTGGCAGTGCTTCCGGGGCCTAGTTGTTGATTTCCCCCTGATATTACAGTTCCCCTTTCCAGACCCTTAATTATCTAGCATCTTAAATATCCCTTATTCCATAGCACTCAGTGTGGTTATAATTCTCCCCTTATATTATATCTGATTACTGTCAGACATCATTCTTAGACCATATCAGCTTAATCCCTTCCAAAATCATTTGAACTGAAATGGATTTTGCTATTAACCTCTCTACTTGCTATGCAAGTTCCTTAATAAAACATGCACATAAAAACCTGGTCAGCATTTTCTAAAAGAAATTGGTGTCAGGAGACCTATGTAGCATGTCACTTAATGGAAAATGTATCATTATTTGTTACCAGTTTAGACATTTCTTTTGAAGCATTGGCATTCCTCTTCTTTTCTTGGAACACCCATTGGTTTCAATTTTTGCCCTGGTTTCCAAGAGTCTCAGAGACATATGTTACCTACTTACAGGAACTATCTTAGCTCCCACTGTATTTGCTTATTCCTCTCTTTCATGAATTTAACTAATTCTTTTTAAAAAATCTTGGAGTTACTTGTCCTATGAGAATTTTATTTTTTGTGTTCCTTTGGCAATGTTAAGTTCTTTGAAAATCTACCATCTATGGTCACCTTTGCAAATCACTAAGTCATCTCAGGACCCTTGCTGAGACCTGGAAACTATGAATTTTCAGAGGCTTAGTGGGTGACTGATGTGTGGCAGGACAGGAAGGATGTCATTCCACATTCCTACATTAATATCATCAGGAAAATAGCGCTCTGGCCATGAGTTGACTGCAAGTGCTAGCATGGAGGGCCAGTTTCTGCAAGATAAGGGGGGCTGCATGTTGGCTCTGGGGAAGGGAGTGACTGCAGTTCCAGAAGACAGATTGTGGCTGTTGTGTTTTTTCTCTTTCTTGAGTTTGGTGTCAAGAAGGCCTATGACATGGATCACCCAGCCTGATCAGTCTCAGGTTGCTAAATAATCTCTAGGACTAATGAATACACACATGTCCAATGAAGAGAAGCCACAGAACAAAGAAGGCAATTACTTCTGGTGACTGCATTTTGCCCCAATCTGTGCAATCACCGCAGTTTTTCAGATCAAGGGAGGGCAAATGAAAGAGATAGGCTTAAATGAATTTGCAATGTGATACCTTTGGGCTTCTGCTCAGTTGGTGAGAATTGAGCAGCATACAGGAGACCTGGTTGGTTACTTCCAAGCTGAGCATCCTTCTGGTGTGGCTTAAACCAAGGTCAGATGCTTTTTCTTTTTTTCAATACTGTTTTCCAACCATGGAACACCATCTTCCCTGGGGAGAGTTCTCAGACTGGAATCTGATAATCTAGAAAAGCCTGCTGTAATTCTTCTCTTCCTTGCAAGGTTTCTTCTTGCCCATCTACTTAGACCTGCCTTTGAAGTTTGGAGTGGGTGTTCTGGGCTGGGATGGCATTCCCATTGGAAACTGCTGGAGGAAAAGGAGAAGACCTGGACACACCCCCCCAGAGGAGGCCTGTACTCTTGTCTAAGCAGGGGGTTGCAATTTGTGAAGATACAGAGGAGAGAGTGTTGTTTGCTTGGTGTGTGTGTGTGTGTGTGTGTGTGTGTGTGTGTGTGTGAGTTTGTGTGTGTGTATGTAGGGTGGCAAACCAATGCTTTTTACCCTTTGTAGTTGCTCAACAAAAGATTATAGAATTGAATGGAGCCCCTAAACTTTTCTTGTTGGAATATAAAAGGGGGACTAATTGGGAAAATAAGAGACTTATGACTTACTTTTCATAGTGACATAGGGACCTTTGGTCTGGAACCATTTGAGTCATTTGGACATCTGCCAGTTAGAATGGTTCTTCATTCTCTTGGAAATTTTGAACGTGAAAACCACTCTTACTTTGATTTTTTTAATCTTTAATTTCTTTATTGGTTAAGGCCGTGGTCGGCAAACTGCGGCTCGCGAGCCACATGTGGCTCTTTGGCCCCTTGAGTGTGGCTCTTCCTGAGCCTTAGGAGTACCCTAATTGAGTTAATAATAATGTACCTACCTATATAGTTTAAGTTAAAAAAATGTGGCTCTCAAAAGAAATTTCAATCATTGTACTGTTGATATTTGGCTCTGTTGACTAATGAGTTTGCCGACCACTGGGTTAAGGTATTACAAATGTGTCCTCATCCCCCGATTAACCCCCATTCATGCTCTCATCCCCCTGTTGTCCATGTCCATTGGTTTGGCTTATATGCATGCATACAAGTCCTTTGGTTGATCTCTTCCCCTTACCCCCACCCTCCCCTACTTTCCCTCTGGGAATTGATAGTCTGATCACTGTTTCTCTGTCTTTGGATCTGTCCCTGTTCATCAGTCTACTTACTTTGATTTTTGATGAAAGATGGCTCTTTGGACATAAACATAGAATGACAACAAATACCCATTAAGCATCCTTGTTATATTATTTTCCTCATTTAATCTTCACAATTGTATGTGTTAATCATTATTGCTGCCCTTTAAAGATAAGAAAAATGAGGCCCAGGGGACTTTTATAGCTGTAGAATGTAACTCATAATGTGGTCTCCAAGTCTCTAAACTCTTAGATCCATGTTTTACCTTAAAGCCTCATTTCTCTAGGGTGTAGTCCGCAATACTGAAGTGGGAAAAGTGAAGAACGAGATTCATTACATCTTCAGGGCAAATAAACTGTCCACAGCTGTTATTTGTTTAAAATTCTATTGTGTAAACCAGTGGTTCTCAGCCTTGGCTGCACATTAGAATCACCTGGGAATCTTTTTAAAATCCTGATTTCTGGGCCTCAAGATTGAGAACCACTGGTGTAAACCCTTCCCTATGGGAAGGCATAGAGAGGAAGGATTAGCTTTAGTTTCTCCATACTCCTGGGAACTTATTGTCTAGTTGGGAGATCAGAGTTTGGACACATGGCAAGATAATTAACTGATTAAAAGCTAAGAATGCCGTATATCAAATCAGTGTAGAGAGGGACTGAAATCAGCAGGGAGGGCTTCCTGTGGGAGGCAAATCTTGATGTGACTCAGGAAAGCAGGAAAGGGTCCAGTGTGAGGAAGTTGTTCCAGGGGATGATATTAATGCAGGGGTAAGGATGAGATGGCTAAGGGAAGCAGCACAGTTAGAATTAAGGTTTTAATGGGAGGGAGAGAGAATAATGAAGCTGGAAATGGAGACTGGGCCAGGTTATGGGTGGTCACTGAATGCTAAGGAGAGAAAGTTGGTTTTCATCCTAAACAACAAGCTTACTTGTTCATATATCCTAACAGCAAAATGTTGTAAGTTGCACCTAGTTTGTGTATGTACAGATATGTGTGTATATGCATATATACTAATCCATTATGTATATTATGAAACATACCCTCAGATAGTAGTTAAAATGAATTAATTAAGATGAAATGATTTTAAATGTCTTATAATTGAGGTGGCCAAAATATACTTGAGCTGATGTTCATTGTCATGAAAAAACTTATTTAAATCTATGTTTCAAATAGTTTTCTCTTTGGAATTATTTGTGCTTTTTTCTTCTTTTATAATTTTAATTTTATACTATTAGTTTGAAGGTTAAACTATTTTTATTTTATAGGGATTTACTCCTAACATATTAAGACCAACTGCTAATCTGAAGCTGATCAATAACTGTGTCATTGCTTTGGGGTGACAAGAAGAATTATAAAATCTTGATTTTTCCCTCATTCTACCTCCAGCCATATTGGGACAATCTGGGATTTGCATTGAATGTTCTTATAGCTATATGTATTTATTAGTTATTTAATGAACAGTAAAACATTACACAGCCTTACTTTCACATAGGCTGTTACTTTGTCTTAGAGTAACATTTTTCTGGAGAAGATTTCAGAAAAATGTGTTTTTTCTGAGAATACTGATATTTTGCCTTTGCAATTAAATTGTAGTTTAGCTGAATATAAGCTTTATTTCTAGGATCTAAGTTTAAAGATGTTACCTCATCTTCTTACTAGATTTTTAGGCAAGATTTTTTTTTTAAGGTACAAAAACTTGTGCTTATATTTACTGAGTTATTTTTG
Source organism: Myotis myotis (assembly GCF_014108235.1). Lineage (NCBI taxonomy): Eukaryota > Metazoa > Chordata > Mammalia > Chiroptera > Vespertilionidae > Myotis > Myotis myotis. The sequence goes on along the minus strand of NW_023416401.1, from coordinate 75,416,676 downwards.
AAACAGTATTAGAAAAATCTGTTGATTATATAATAGAGCAAAGATATGCTTAGCAAACTTTCATTATCCTAAAACACCCCTTGGTAACCTAAAACATTTCTCACATTTTACTATTCTTTCAATTTCTACTCCCTTCAAAGTAAAAATGACTTGAAATTATAGTATCGATGAGGGTACAGTTTTTCTGATCTGATATTCCTATAACTGAACAGATCACTAAAATGAAACAAATAGCACATCTCAAACACAAAGTGAAATTCCTGAGATTTAATCTACATACTGATTTTAGCAATTAACCAAATGCATCTGAACTGAAGTATTCAACGAAGTTATCTTGAAAAATGCATTATGATTTCAGTACTGTTTCTCTTACAGTTAGCTTCACAGAAACCTGTTAGTCCAATTATGTATCTGCACATTTGCATATTACTATGAAATTGGTTAATTGATGGAGCTTCTGTTGTTGAAGATACTTTTTTTTCGATTTTATTTCTAAGAAATAAAATATTTGATCTTCAAATAAAAAAAAATGGTAGAATCGTGCTTTACATGACTATATATCACCTCTGAGGAATCAGTTAAAATTGTTCTGCTTTTTTTTTTTGGCTATTATATTTTGCCTAAACTTAGATGTCTCTAATTGTACAGCGAGATTGGCATCATTCACTACTCTTTAGTACCATATAGTGCCATGCAGGAAGCAACCATTTATTATGTAACCTTTAAAGTGTAACTGTGTCACACACACACACACACACACACACACACACTCACACTCACACACACCAACTTTCCCAGAGCTGACACAAGCATTTCATTTGTAAATGTGTCTTACAATTTTGGATAGAAATATAACTTTTAATAAAATAAGGCAGTTTAAGTAAATTGGTGGCTGTTTTAGGACAGACTCTTAGAAGCAGACCGAGAGAGAAGGATTTATGTGTGTTTTATTGACTTGTCTTAAAAAAGTGTAACTTGATATTTGACTACGAGTCACTCAAAATTTATAACCTATTGTAAAATATCATATTCTATCATGCACAATCAAGAATTTTTGTTAAATAAAAATAACTTTTTAAATAAGGAATTTCTCACTATAAATGGGTGGACTATAAGAATAAATAGTATATGAAATGTTTACAGACAAATAAGGAGACTGCAAATATAGCATGACTAATGCTGAAGCAAAGGATGAAACTAATAAGATCATGGGAAAAACTAAAAAAAATCCTAACAAATAATTTATATATTCTATGCAGAATTCATAAGGGGATATGCCACATTCATTCTGTGGCAACATATACTCATATACTAATGCTGTGGCAATCCCATAGACCAGAAGTCATCCACATGTGGCACATAAAAGAAAATAAAATTTCATATTGAGAGAGCCATTTTCATTTTAACTCATCTTTCACTCCTTTTGAATATACCAGTGATTCAGTTTGGTACTGGTATAGCCTGAGCATCATTCTAAAACTTGCTTAATTTAACAAGAAGTAGGTTTATGGCACAGAGCCTTCAGAAAAGAATATCATTCTGTTAGAATATAATTGCATGGCAAGGAAGGGTCCAGAAATAGGGAGAACAGTTGTGTGATTTCCGGCAAAATCTTCACCTGGCCGTTCAGGGATGCTCTGGAGTGCAAATTACATCTCAGAGTTTGTTTCAACTGCAAGCAAAGGAGTTATCACACTTTCAGGGGCAACTGGGTGTACAAATGCCCAGGTACCTCCAGCTCCTGTATAAGCAAAGCAGCTCTAATAGCTTGAGGCAGGCACTCTAAGAGACTCACAGTACAACCTTTATTTTTATTTTATTACTAGATGCCCAGTGCACAAATTTGTGCATGGGTGGGGTCTGGCTGGCAGGCCCTGATCAGGGCAGATCGGGCAGGGCCTGTCAGGAGGAGGAGATGGCAGGAGGTTAGCTGGCTAGCCTGCCCCTATCGGGGCCCAATCAGGGCCAGGTCGGCCAGGGGGGAGGGGCCGTGGGTGATTGGCCAGGGCCCCGCCTCTGGTTGGGCTGGGAGGGCCGATTGGGGGCAGGGTCGGCCATGAGGAAGGGCTGTGGGCCTGCTGGCCCTGCCCCTGATTGGTGTGGGGGGGTCATTCAGGGGCAGGGACAGCTGAAAAGAGGGGCCATGGGCAGTTGGCTGGCTGGCCCTGCCCCTAATTGGGGTGGGGGGTGCTGATCTGGGGTGGGGCCGGGTAGGGGGCAGGGGCTGCCTGGGGAGAGGGATGCGGGATGATCACTGTGATGAGGGCCTATTGTGGGAGGGACTGGCTGAGGAGGGGCTGCAGGAGGTTGGGCAGCCGGCCCCGCCCCCAATTGGGGTTGGGGGGGCAATCGGGGGTGGGGCAGGCCATGGGGAGGGGCCACAGAAGGTTGGCTGCCGGCCCCACGCACGATCCTGTCGGTTCGCTGGCCGCAGTAGGCATCATAGCAACCGGTTGTTCCAGTCGTTACAACATTCTGGTTGCTGACTTTTTATATACATAGATTATTTCTTTTGTTAATTCTCAACAGAGGATATTTTTCCCACTGCTTTTTTAAAGAAAGTGGAAGGGAGGGAGGAATGGATGAAGGGGGAGAGAGGAGAGGGAGAGAGAGAGAGAGAGAGAGAGAGAGAGAGAGAGAGAGAGAGAGAGAAAGAAACACTGGCTGCCTCCTGCACACACCCTGACTGGGAGTGGGGAGTGAACCTGCAACCCAGGTGTGTGCCCTTGATCAGATATTGAACCCACAACCCTTCCATTTACAGGCTTACACTAACCATAGTGACACCCTACCAGGCTCACAGTACAGCTGTTAGAAGTAAAAGCACAGTAAAGCAGGAGAGGGCCATGGGAGTAAGGATGGTCCAGGGCCTTTGAGCAGAGGGCGCTGGCACTGTCTACATCAGTATCCCTGACACCTTATTTTCATCCTTCTCTGCCTTTGGCCCTCTTCACAGAAGGTCCACCAACGTTCCAATTGATTCAAACCTGAGCTCTTTTTGAGGTGTTATTACCTGAAGAATGATTAAAATATAACAAATATATGCATCAAACTCTAAAATAACTTTATCCTAAGGCTTTTTTTCTAATACAAGCCTGTGTCCTGTATATTTTGCTGGGAAACATCAACAAATTTGCCATGCTAAATTCAGTTAATCAATCTCATCAAACCAGAATGTAAGTGAAAAGGAAGAAGAATAACTCAATGGAAAAATAATGAACCTGAAAGGTTTTTTTTTTTCAAAAGAAGGAAAATAAAATCAATTTGGTGTTGCTTTAATTTTTGATGATTTACAGTGGAAGTTCTAACGCCCAGCAGGTACCATTTGACATTTCCATCTCCAGTGCTGTGAAGAGATTAGCACTTACAGGTATTGACTTAAACTAGGATTTATACCAGGGCTGTCATTTTTATGGAAAGCACAATAAAAGAGATTAGAAAGAAATTGCCAAGCGGCCTGGGTTTAATCAATTGTAGAATGCTTTCATTGGGAATTTGCAATTTTACCAAGCAGAAAGTTAACATGCAGGATAAACAACAGGAAATGAAACTCACATCAGGATTTAAGAACTGTGCCTAGGCCCAAATCAAACCACACCAACCAAAAAGGCAGGCTATATACCTTAGCATCACTCTGCTGGTTTTCCATGGAGTTTGAGAAAAATCGGTGAAGGACAGCATTTAAAAGCTGGATGACAGGGAAACATTTATGATGGATTTCAAGCATTTGAGGAGAAGTTCTCAGAGCTGAAGTCAACATGAATCAACAAGGGACTGAGTTGGCTGTGACTGAGGACTTGGCTGAGGTCAGGAAGTCAGGTCCCATGAACTCGGAGTTCATGACTGAAACGGAAAGGCCAGGAAAGGCAAAGATAAAGTCAATGTGGGGGGAAAGCCTTTATTGCTAAATCCTGAATCAGAGCTTATCATGGCCCCTCTTTACTTGAATCTCCATTAAAGCCAACCTGCTTTACTTGAAAAAAATTATCCACCCCCAATCTCCCCATTTACCCCAATAGGAGGCAGGGCTGGCCAGCCTCCTGCAGCCCCTGCCCCCTACCCGGCCCCACCCCAGATCAGCCCCCCCTCCACCCCGATTAGGGGCAGGGCCGGCCAACCAACTGCCCTTGTCCCTTGAATCTCCATTAAAGCCAATCTGCTTTACTTGAAAAAAATTATCCAGAATAAAAGAATCCATTTACTATTGCATTAATCTCAAATTAAACACATACTCAATGGTAGTAATTGTGCAAAGGGCTCAAGATAAAAATGTTAAAATATGGAAATGCTGCACATGAGTCACTCAATGTATAGGATGAGGCACTTGAAGGTGGATAATTTCAGGACAGAATGACAAAGTATGATCATAGCTTTCCTAGGGGGATACACAGTTCAGTACACATTTTTGGGGGGAAGAAAGGGAGGTCACATAATAATTAATGAGAATATTTTCTAATAGTTTTAGGGCAAATATTATGAGTCAGGCACTATGCCAGTGATGGCGAACCTATGACACGGGTGTCAGAGATGACATGGGAATTCATTTTTTGGTCGATTTTTCTTTGTTAAATGGCATTTAAATATATAAAATAAATATCAAAAATATAAATCTTTGTTTTACTATGGTTGAAAATATCAAAAAATTTCTATATGCAACACGGCACCAGAGTTAAGTTAGGGTTTTTCAAAATGCTGACATGCTGAGCTCAAAAGGTTCGCCATCACTGCACTATGCAATACATATATTTTCTCAATTCTTTAGGGTAGATAGATACTCTTATCATCATTATATTCTTTTATTAGCTGGAGAGATTGATGCTCAGAGAGATTAAGCAACTTGCCCAAGATCATACAGCATGTAAGAGGTAGAGCCCAGACTTAAACACATGTCTGATGCAGTTCACGTAAATTTAAATTACTGGCTACTGATAGCAGTTTTAATTGTGAAATCAATTGCAGCCATCTGTGTGAAAGTTTAGAAGGTACGTAGATAGGCGATAGCTATGTATTCTGAAGAATGCATTGCTTCTACTACTAACTTGGAATTTTTGGAGGGAAAGTTCATTTATTATTTAAATTGAATCCTTTATGCTATAGACATAACCCATTCCTCTTTACCTGAAACCCACAGACATGTTAACAGTGACTTCTGCACACAGCGAGAGCCGGGCTGCTGCATGAGCTAAGAGGTCTGTGCATGCACCACTACAGGGAGTTGGCATGATGTGGCTGTTCCCGCTGTAGCAGTATGGCAGCTCCGAAGTTCTTGTGGCACTCAGCCTAAAACTGTCATTCACGATGCTTAACACTCCTTAGTGAGGTAAAGGTAAGTGGACTATTTTCAGAGAGAAAGAGGAAATGAATAAAAGAATGAAGGCCTTGCCAGCATGGGAGAAAAGCTTGCTGCTTTAGCAAAGATGAGGTGATGATGTCTCTGAAAGGCAGAGACCAGGCTGGTCGTTAACACATCACAAGTTTGGGTGGCTGAACACAGGTGAAGAAACAAAGGGAAAAAAAAGCAAGGCTATTTTCATAAATATTTTATTCACAGCCAGAATTCTGACCTTTCCTTCAAGCTAAGCCCTTCACAAACATACAAATGGGCAATCTTTTCCATGAAATTACTTGTTAAATCAAGAGGTAGTTGAAAACACTGTTTAGGATTTTTTTTGGGTCCATTTAAGCAAAGAACATCAATTTGCCCAATAGACTAAAATTTGCAATTTCTCCCCTCCCTCCCACCCTTCTTTCCTTTACTTTTAATTTGCATAAAATTCATCTTTTAAATCTCTTTTATTATGAAATAGAATACAATACAGACAGAGTCATAAAACATAAACCCACATTTTAAAAAATTACTCTAAACACTCAAATAACTGCCACACAGACCCAGAAATAGAACGCTACCACCACTTTGAGGCTCCCTCCTGCACCCGCCCCTTCCCTATTCCATTCTCCTCTCTCCCACCTAGAGGGAGCCATTATTCTCCTGACATTTAGGGGAATCACCTCCTTGTTTTCCTTCATATCTTTACCACCTAAGACTACCATCCCAAGTTAGAGTTTTATTGGTTTTTTTGAACTTCATGTCAATGAAATCATAATGGAGTTGTTGTTTTTTTATGACCAAATGTAATATATTTGAGGTCTAACCATGTTGATTATATGCAGCTTTAATTCATTCATTTTCATTTCTCTATACGGCAAGGGTCAGCAAACTTTCTCTGTAAAGTCTGAGAAGGTCAGTATGTAGTTTCTGTGAGCCACATACAGTCTGTCATGTATTTGCTGTGGAAAAGTCAGGTGACTGCCTGGCTTTGGCTCAGAGGCTAACACCCCACTATAGCATTTGACCACATGATTAAACACTCGGTTCCAACAATGGAGGCTATTTTGGTTACTCTCATTTTTTTACACATTACAAATAATAATATTATTGTCATTATTACTCTCACAGATTCAATTGTCACGTAGACTTATCCACATATTTACCACTCTCTTTGATTTTCATACATTTCCGCTTGCTCCTGTTTATTGTTTCTGCTGACTCTCCTTTATAGTGTCTTGTCTTCTTGTGTACCTGTTTATTTTTGATTATGTACTGGAAATTTTAAGAAATTATTTGGAGCCCCTGACCAGTTTTTTTTTTTTTTCCAGTGGTTAGAGTGTCAGCCTATAGACAAAAAGGTCTGGGCATGTACCTGGGTCCCAGGCCTGATCCCAGTCCAGGTCAGGGCATGTGCAGGAGGCAACTGATGGATGTATCTCTTTCACATTGATGTTTCTCTCTCTCTCTCTCTCTCTCTCTCTCTCTCTCATTTCCCTTCCTCCCTTCCACTCTCTCTAAAAATCAATGGGGAAAAATATCCTCGGATGAGGATTAACCAAAAAAATAAAAAAGAAAGAAAGAAAGAAAAAGAGAAATTATTTGTAGAAAAACTTGCAGTACAGGATGACATATTTCCTTCCAAAGAAGATTTGCCATTGCCTTTTTCAAGTGCTTAGGGACACTTGAAATCCAGGATGATCTTAATCCAATTTTAGAATTTGGAATTTTCTGGACTACTCAAGATCTGGATGGAGTGAGGCTGCAGTCTGTGGAAAGGCTGGCTTACTTTTATTTGATCCTGACTTTTGGATTCTTAGACCAAAATAGGGATGGTTTGCTGTGGCAGGCATGTAACTCTGGCATGTGTGGCCTGAGGAGGTTTCCAAAATAAGATTCAGATTGTGAGCCCGTTTTGAGGATTGACAACTGTCCGTAAGCTAGAAGGTGAGTGCAGCTTGAGTGCTTCCTTCCTGCACTGGGCCTGGGCTTAGTAATCCCTTATTTTGTTAACTTTTGGTGATTTTAAGAAGCTAGCTGTCTTATGTATTTTTTCTGGCTTTTCTACTTTAGATAGTGAATTACCTAGTCATTCATTAGCAGATGCAGAAATCCTCCTAACTTACAATTTTTATTTTTATTTTTTAATATATTTGTATTGATTTCAGAGAGGAAGGGAGAGGGAGAGAGAGATAGAAACATCAATGATGAGAATCATTGATTGGCTGCCTCCTGCACACCCCAACTAGAGATTGAGCTCGCAACCTGGCATGTGCCCTTGATCAGAATCAAACCCAGGACCCTTCAGTCTGCAGGCCAATTCTCCATCCACTGAGCAAGACCAGCTAGGGCCAATTTTTATTTTTAAAACAATAAATTTTAACATCAGTTTTTACAAGAGAAAAAATATTTTAAGAAAATTGGAAAATCCTCCTGATGGAATTAAGTCCATAAAAGGAAATACATAGTTCCATAATCTTTAATCATTTTCTATCACCACTGCCTATTTTGGGAAATTTCCAACCTATAAATTGTTTTATTATGAACTTTTTTATAATAAAATCTAAGTCAATTCTGTTAGAACCGTCTAAAATTAATTTTTAACATAAATACAAAAAAGAGAGTATGCTAAATTCCCATATTCTGATTATTCTATTTGCAGATCCCCCACCCCCCCTTCACTGTTTAAGAATTCAAGGAAAGAATGTGGCCTAATAAATGATTCATCTCACACTAATGAATACAAATATCACTGCAGCTTGTTCTGATTTATTTCCCAACAGAATTAAACCACAAAGTGAACTTGAGACCTCAGGTGAAAAAACATTGAGAATCCTAAACATGTATTGCCTCTGCTTTTAACAGTTTCAGGGTGTTTGATGAAAAGCTCAAAAGATTTCTCTAGATTTGAAAAGAAAGCTGATATAGCATACTGTAAACTAAAACTTCATTTCTAATGGAAGTGTAAATGAAGATATGGATTATAGATTTCCTGGGCATTTGTCCTTGGTGTGGCCCAATGAAAAGCACAGGGCATATCAGATCATTAGCTTTGGATATTATGTTTAGATAGACATTGTGACAAAATGCATTTATTAACTTGTATCAGGTTTAAAAATACAAACAAAATAACAAACAAAACCATACTGCTGAGAGCTACAAAACTTTCTCAGAGACTGGGGTGAAAAGGATTCAACACGCCTGATTCTTGTTCTTCTTCCTAGCCATGGGTTCTAAATTAATTTTCCCTCTATTTCACCCTGGAGATCAATGATCTTAGGGATATAATGGCAAAGGCTAGAGAATGAAGGTTTTTACCTTGCATTGGGTCTTTAATGCCTCCAGACTCAACCAATGTTGTGACTTAAAGTGCCAGTTTGCTGGTAATAGAGTCCTTATGGCTTTTGCTGTGTGTTATGCAGCCAAATCAAGGACCGAGTGACTATGGGAGCTTTAAGACTTCAATTTTTATACAGAAATTTAAAAAAAAAGTGCTGTACTTTTCCTGGTCAGCCAACTAAGCCGCAGCTGTGGCTAACAGAAAGCGATTAAATGGAAAGTCAGAGGATGGTCCCATTTTGGAAGGCTTCTCAGCATGACATAATCATCTCACTGTTCAGTACCCTTGACAAATGTTTGGCGAGAGCTTATTAATACTCTTTCCCAGGATTGTACTGGAGGCTGGAGATCATGGCCCAGGGCCTGGCATTCAGAAACGCGCCGTGTAGCTGTGGAGCAGCCTATAGACTTCGCAGCGTATTGTCCTGTGTTCATTCCTGTGTGCTGTCACTTGGTAGCAGGAAGTCTCAGACAAGTTATCCTTCGTGAGCCTCAGTTTCCTCATCTATAAAGCAAGGATATTGAGTACTAACTCTGAGGACTGCTTTCGGAATTATAGAGGCAGGTAAGCATGGGATAAGCACAACGGTTGCTGCTGCTCTAGATTCGGTAGTTGTTATCATTAGTAGTAGTATTCGTTTCCAGACAGTTCCATCAGAAATATAGTGATTGAAATAGACAATGAAAGATAAATGCCAATGAGAAGCACAGAAGAAAGATGATACTTGAGAACCAAATATTTATTTTCTTTTGTTTTCTTTTTAGAGTTTGGGTTTACATAGAAGTCTATGGCATGTTTTGTGTTAACCTTTGTATATTGTGCCAGGTATAAGTCAAAGATATGTCCATCCAAATATTTATAGCCCTATTTAGTGAAATGTCTATCCTTTCTTCATTGAATTTCCATTGGATGAAAAATGTTCAAGAAATGGATAATGGCAACGGTTGTAGAATATTATGATGTAATTTAATGAATGTGAATTTAATGCCATTGAATTGTACACTTAAAAAAGGTTCAGAGGGAAACTGGCTGGTGTGGCTCAGTTGACTGTTGTCCATGCACATAAAGGTTGCTGGTTGGATTCCCAGTCAGGGCACATTCCTAGGTTGTGGACTCCATCCCTGGTAGGGAGAGTCCAGGAGGCAGCCAATTGATGTTCCACTTTCACATCAATGTCTCTCTCTCCCTCTCTCTTCCTCTTTCTCTAAAAAAATCAATTAAAAATATTTAAAAAATGGTTCAGATGTTAAATTTTATAGTATGTCTATATTACCACAAAAAAAAAAATGGAGAAAAACATTCAGTGAAGAAAAGTTAGTCTTTTTACTAAATGGGGCTGTAATAATTGAATAATTTTAATAGATATCACACTATTGAGGCTATCTATTTCTCTTTAAATGAGATTTGGTAGTTTATATCTTTCAGAGAATTTTTCCATTTCAACTGTTCTCTAACTTACTGATATAACTTTTGTATAATGTTACTTTATCTTCACATCTGTAGACTCTGTGGTGATGTTGCCTTGCTCATTCCTTGTTGGTAATTTGTGTGTTCTCTCTATCAATCTGGCTACATGTTAATTTTATTTATCATATCAATTAATAAACATTTGGTGTCATTAACTTTATTGTTTTTTATTGCATTAATTTCTACTCTGCTCTTTATTATTTCCTTCCTTCTCCTTACTTTGGGTTTCATTTACCCTTTTTGAGATTGATTTCTTAAGGAGGAAGCTGAAATTATTGATTTGATATATTTCTTTTCAAGTTAAGCATTTAATGTTGCAAATTTCCCCCTAAGAACTGCTTTAGCAACAACCCAAGTTCTGATATGTTGTGTTTTTATTTTCATTTAATTCAAATATTTTCTAATTTTACCTTTGATTCCTTCTTTGACCCACTAGTTACCTAGAATTATGTTAGTTTCCAAATATAAGAGTATTTTCCTCAAGAACTTTCTGTTATTAATTTCTTATTTAACTCCATTGTAAACAGAGAAAATACTTTGACTTAAATACTTTCTCTATTTTTTGTTTAATTAAATATTCAGAGATAGAGATATTAACATCTCTGATTATAATTGTGGATTTGTCCATTCTCTTCCCAGTTCTACCAGTTTTTGCTACGTGTAGTTTGTAACTCTCTTATTAGGTGAATAAATATATAGGATTGTTATGCCTTCTTGATGAATTGATCCTTTAATTGTTACGAACTGATCATCTTTATCCCTGGTAATATTCTTTGCTCTGAAATCTATTTTGTCTCCTTTCAATAATGCCACTTCAGTATTTTTCCCTTTAACTGGTGTGGTGGGAGCACTCAAGATGATCTCCATTGCCATGCCCTGCTTAATGCCCTCCCAATGAGTGGGGTAGAACTTATGACTTGCTTCTAAACAATAGAATCTAGACAGGGTGATGAGATAGAACTCCCATTTTTTCTTTGTTTGATTTTGGATAGTTACCACAGCTATGTGTTCAAATTTATTAATCTTGTCTTCTGTAAGGTCTAATATGGTATCAATCCCATCCAGTATATTTTTCATTTCACACATTGTAGCTTTATCCCTAGAAGTTAGATTGTGATTGTTCTGTTTATCTTTCATGTCTCTATTTAACTTTTGGTGGTATGAAATACAATTATAATAATAATTTTGATGTCTTTACATGCTAATTTCAACAGCAGGATTAGTTTTGGATAACTTTCAATTGATTGTCTTTTATTATAGATAGTATTTTCCTGGATATTTCCATGTCTGGAAATCTTTGACTGAATGAAAGACAATCTAGTTTTACCTTGTTGGTGCTGGATATATTTTATTTATATAATTTTTTTTCAATTAGCTATAATCGCTCTTTGGATAAACCTCATTGGCTACGTTGCCACTGCACAAAACTCTATAAATTTTCTTAACCATTTTTTTCTAAGTTTAGTTAAATGGAAACACTTTTACCCTCTTGGGTCTTACTTTTAAAATTTGTTAGGTAAGAACAGAGCAGTTAGTTTTTCTTCACTACTAAGGCAAAAGCCTCCTGGGCACACTACCCAATCAATACCACTATGAATTAAGATATTTTCCAGTCTGGTTGGTGGGAAAGACACTATTTCTAGCCCCGAGTATCTCTCCCTAGTCCTTTTGGATGCTTCTTTCCCTGGTTTCAGGAAATGTGATGCATGTGCTGATCAGTAATTTGAATATTCAGGTGGGATCCTCTCTAGATATCAGGTTCTCTTGTGCAGATCTGTTCTGCAAACACTAGTTGCCTTGTCTTCCTGGACATTCAACTTCATATTCTGATACCCTTTACCTTGGTTTCCCTTTACTGTGCCATCAGTGGAAACTCTTTCAAGGGAGTAAGCCAAAGCTGCTTTAAAGCTAATCTTATTTGCTTCCCATCTCTCAGGGAATCACTGTCCTTCAATGCCTGATGTCTAGTGTCCTGAAAACAATTGCTCCATAAATCTTGCATAGTTGTTGTTTTTCTTTTTTTGGTTGTTGCAGGCAAGAAGATAAATTTGGTTCCTGTTAATCCATCTTGACCTTTTGATGTTTTGAGATGTTATTCTTAAAAGAGAGATTTGACTTCAAAAGCAAAATGTGTTGTGCTTATTAATTCAGCAATATAAAAAGGGAATCTATGTATATATAAAACATTTCATTTTCTTCTTGTTTCTATGCTAACCTTGATTATTTTTCCTAATAATCAAAATCTGTAAGATCAAATATGTTTGTAGATATATTTGAACATTTTATGATGTTTGATATTATATCCAGAATTTTTTATTTATCTTTCCAAGAAAAATTATTTCTCCTCTTGTTTCAATACAGACATGACAGCAACAGTTCCTTTTTCCCCTTTTATTATTGACACTATTACAGAGGTACCCAGAGTTCTTAAAGGGAATTAATGTTAACTGCAAAAAATAGTCTTTGACTTAATCATATTTTAATGATCCAAGCTACTGACTGGAGAAAAGCTATACACTTATATGAGGTACCCACACGTGTGTATTAACATAAGGGTCACCAAGAATGTGTATCTTCAGATTCCTGTCTTACTCCCCACCACTTATATTTCAGATGTCCAATGGCACCCCTTACATCTTTATCAAAATGTATATAACCTCTTTAGGAAACAGTTCTTAGCTCAATGTAAAAGGTTGGCAGAGATGAAAAATGCTACTGTGGGAAGTTGATATTGTTAGGGCTGAGAACTGACTGTGTGTGGGCAGCAACGTCTGGGCTGAACTTCCTCACCCAGCCCCAGGAGCTGCACAAGTCCCTGAGCCCAGTGAATATGCCATTCTACTCTAAAGGTAAAGAAGGAGGAAAGTTTTTATTTTTCTTCTTAGTTAATTTTGATTTTAATAGGGACTTTTGCTGCCGGGGCCACCCCGCAGAGGGACATCCATCTACGCACTAGAAGAAACGTGGAGCGCTTTCTGCTAATGAGCTCTGAAGGTATCCTTATGCCTATGCAGGCCTTGCAACACTGTATAGCTCTGCGTGGGATCTCTAATCTCTGAGGCAATGCTGACAACTGATCTATCATGGAGGTGATTAACAGAAGCTTCTTCCATCATCAATAGAGAAACAAGCTGGCCTCTCCTACCTGTTTGCATTTGCTGGAGACTAGCATCTTGTTAACTGACTATTATTTTATTTGTAGAACAAGAAGACCTGCACATATTTAAGTCATTTTATGCATGCCTGTGCATTCCAAGAGGCTTAAGAAAATGAATAAACAAGCAAGAAAACACTTTAAAAGAACTACACACAGGATAGAACCATGGCAAGATTTGTAAACATTCACAAGAAAGGAATATGTCTGGGAAAATTCTTTTTTTAAAATATATATTTTATTGATTTTTTACAGAGAGGAAGGGAGAGGGATAGAGAGTTAAAAACATCAATAAGAGAGAAGCATCAATCAGCTGCCTCCTGCACACCCCCTACTGGGGATGTGCCCGCAACCAAGGTACATGCCCTTGACTGGAATCGAACCCGGGACTCTTCAGTCCCCAGGCCGACGCTCTATCCAGTGAGCCAAACCGGTTAGGGCTAGGAAAATTCTTTATGTCTCCCTTCCCACATTTGGATCTATGGGAAGCAGGGTCACTGTGGTCTACTGCTGTTTTTTAGCTCAACTTCCATCTTTGATGTTGAGTACTCAGTGACCCTTAAGTCCAAGCTGATTTTTCACTCCAGAATGGCTTTAGAGATTTCATGGTTACTGTGGCGGGGAAGCTTAGAGGACTCCTGAGATATACTGTGCCTATGTGTGTGTATGTCATCAGCCCAAACTGTAATTTTGCATCCATGTAACCACTTTGGCAAAAGCAGTTATGGTTTTTATTCATTTCCCTCACAGGTACTCCACAATTATCCTCACCTGATTGCTCACCTGTCCCTTCAAAGGGGGTGTCCTGCAGTTGCCCTCACTAACAGATTCCTCCATTGCAATCTTACCTCACCAGGAAGATGGTCGGAAGCACAAAATGGCCGGCAGAGGGGCTTGTCTGTGGGGTATTCCCAATGCTGCAGGTTCCTAGAGTGTCCCTCATATTCTACCTAAGAGCCAAGGGTATGGGGACCAGCTGGTGGTTTATTCCTTCCAGTGTATTCTTCATTTCAGCTATTGTAGTCTTCATATCTGATTGGTTCTTTTTAATGGTTTATATGTCCTTTCTCATGCTGTTGTAGTTATCAGTAAGTTCAATGAGCATCCTTAAAACTATTATTTTGATCTCTATGTCTGATAAATTGCTTGCCTCCATTTCATTTAGCTCTTTTTCTGGAGATTTCTCCTGTTCTTTCATTTTGGGCATGTATCTTTGTTTCCCCAATTTGGTTACCCTTTTGTGATTGTTTCTATATATTCGGTAGGAGTGCTATGACTCCCAGGCTTGTCCTTATGTATTAGTTGTCCTTTTGGGGCCAGTGGTGCAGTGTACTTGATCACCTCAGCTAGGTGCTACAGGAATGTTTCCTGTGTGGGTTATGTGGGCCCTCTTGCTGTAATTGAGTTACGATTATTATTGGCCCATTTATGCATGGGGGTGACGCATAGGGTGGCTGACTGTGAGGATCACCCCCAAACACAGAATATGAGCTGCTTTGCAGGTGCAGACCACACAAAGTGTAATCTGGTGCCTGCTGAGATCTCCCTTGGGTATGCCACTTGTGAAGCTAATGGATAATGCTCTAGTATTGTCTGAAGCTTGTCACTGGTTTTGATGGTTCTGGGACCTCTTGGGAGGGATTCTGGTGCAGGTCAGTGTCAGATTATTCCTGTGACTGTCCCTGGGCAACCTGTTTGGAACTACAGTACAATCCACAGTTTGTGGCTATCTCTGGTGGGCTTAAGTGTGTGTGGGAAGAACCAAGCTGCTCACCAAGGCTGATTTTTTTTTTTTTTTTTTTTTTTTTTTTTTTTTTTTTTACCAGCACTGGGCCTGGGAGCAGGTCAGCAAAAGTCCCAGGGCACCCTGACATTCACCTCCACCTGACTGTGTCTGCTGGCTTCATGTTAGGCTTAGTCACTGAAAGAGACTCTGGTGGTACTCGAGTAGATTCTCAGTGAGTCACGGGGGCAAGTGGAGTTCACATATTGAATCAGGTTCAAACTTGGTGCCAGTGCTGGTTCTGAGGCTACTCAGCATATACCCCAGTGTATATCAAATCTAGCTGCCACGTGCTGGGTGCTCACACACCTTTTGGTGGGGTGGGTCTCAGGGATTCATCAAGATGATGCCAAGAGTGTTTATCAGGCCCAAACAGACCAAAATTTGGCCATGTGAAGGGAGGGCTCTGAATTGGTTGGGCTTGCAAGGGAAAAATATCTCTAGAGCCACACAAGTCAGTCTGTCCCAGGTTCTGCCCAGAGCCAAATCTCAGCATAGTTGGGCTGCCAGAAGTCAGAAAGATGGAGCTAGGAAATCTCCTATGACAGGGAGGCACCAGTCTGATTCACAGAAACATGGGGGAATGGCTTCCACACCAAAGCCATATAACTCAGTCACTGATAACCCCCGAGTCTGCCCAGACCTTTACACCATGGCCCAGGCATTTGATTGCTCAACATGGCTCAAGCTCCACAGGGTGGAGCCATTGGATATCCAGAGGGTGGGACTATTGCATTTTCCCAGGCTGATGTCTTATGGAATTTGAGTGCTTCACCCAAGGAAGATGGAGTCTGTGGTGTGTGTGTGGCACTCAGGACAGAGATCCTGGAAGCTCTTCCTTCAGATCTCTCTCCAGAGCCACAAACCCCAGTCTATACTCACAGGACTATCGTCTGCTCAGCCCTCCCTCCACCAGAGCCCAGGGTGAGTGGCTGTGCATGAGATTTCATATGTTGGCCCTTTAAGAGGGTGCCTGTGTCTCTAGCAGACTCCCATCTCTTCCTGGTGAATATAATCCCCACTGATTTTCACAGCCAAATGTTATGTGGGCAGCTCTTCTTGGCTCTTGTGCTCTGGGCTGGTAGTCTGGTTTGTGGTTCTTAGATATTCCTCCAGAATCTCAGCTGCTGTGTGTGGGAATGTGGCCAGCCTTTCGCAAGTCTCTGTCCTTCCTACCAGTCTCAATGTGGTTTATTTTGTAAATCCTTGGTTATAAGACTTCTCATCAGCTAGTCTTCAGTTGGTTATTCAGGTTGATTGCTCTATATTTTAGTTGTAACTTCAGTTTGGTCCTGGGAGGAGGTGAGTGCAACATCCACTTACTCTACCACTATCTTGGATCCTCTCCTTAATCAAAACATTTAATAATAACTTTGTGATAGCAAGAGTGTCAGCATATAGAAAGTTTGTGATGTCAAATGGCACACCACTACTGGGGGTGGTGGCAATGGAAAATATCTATAAAGATTACAAATGTACATTTGTAGGCCAGTATCTTCTGGGAATTTATTGAGGAGATATACTCATATATACATACAATTTTTGTGTGTCCTTATGTATTAGTTTCTTGTGGCTGCCATAACAAATAACTACAAACTAAGTGGCTTAAGAGAACTTTATTTTCTCACCTTTCTGGAAGATAGAAATCTGAAATCAGTATTATTGGGCTGAAATGGTATTGACAGAACCATGCTTCCTCTGGAGGCTGTAGTGGAAAATTTGTTCTCCTTTTCAGCTTTTGGTGCTTGCTAGCATTCTTTGACTTGTTGCCATATTACTCCATTTTTTAATTTCAGCATCTAAGCTGCCTAAGCATCCATGTCCACAAAATTCTCCTGATTCACTATGGATAAGCTAAGGTCAACATAACTACTTGGAGCCACCAGATATTGGAAGAAAAGACAATAAGACATTACTTTTATGACAACATTTTGAAATTTTGGCCAGAATTCTCCTCCTTAAAGGGACTTGGATTTGTAGAAGAGCTCCAGCAAGATATAAAATGCAGGTGTCTAGACCAGAGGGTTAAGGACCACAGGGCCAGGTACCACTCCATAGGTCTCCTGTGTTGATTTTAATATATTGTAATGAAGCAAGCATTTTATTTGCTCAGAGTTAGAACATACCTGAGGCTTATTTTTCATCATCGGAGATTGTGGTCTCTTTAGAAGGTTTGGGTCAGCCATGAGAGAGAGAGATTTTGCACAGGAGGGCCTCCACTACTTGAACATAGAAAAGCTGCTTCATGCAGTTGGAGATGGATGGTCTCCTAATGGGAGGAGGCTGTGAGAGGTGGCTGTGTGGTAGGAGGATTCAAGAGACAGACCCTATGATCCTTGGAGATGTCTGTGGCTCATGGCTTCAGTTGTTCATGCCTTCTGAGTTCTTGTTTCAGTTCTATGGGGTCCAGGTGAGTTTCTTGTCCTTGAACTTTTTCATTTATCTTTCATTTAAGCTAGTTTAAGCTTTCCCTTCTAGCAACCCAAAGAGACCTGACTGAAACATAGGTTCATTACTCGACATCCTTTTTCCAAATGAAACATATGCATATCATATAATCTGAAAACAATGCTATCATACCTAGAAGGGACCAAAAACATTGTTATGTAAAAGAAAAATTGTGATTGCAAATCACCAAATACTCATGGGGAACATAAGGCAGCGAAAAGAAGCCACTTTAGACTCAGGCACACCTTTGTTTTAATCTTGACTTCATCACTTACTTGTGTGTCTTTGGTCAAATAACTTAAGCTTTCTGAGACTATTCTTTAATTATATATGAGGATAATATCATATGCCATTTTGCTGAGAGGATTAGAGATAATACATGTGCGATGCTGAGTGATATACCTGGCATCTAAGTAAATGCTCAATAAATAGCTACTAATCATTGCAACAGTGCACATATCAGTAATTAATTAGTTGATTGTGATTGTCATGGAAAATGTCAGAATGAAATAAAAACCATATTTATAACAATAGACTAATCTGAAATCAATAGATATAGAATTGTCAATGACCAGATTTTAAAAAATATATATTATTATTGATTTCAGAGAGGAAGGTAGAGGGAGAGATAGAAACACCAATGATGAGAGAGAATCATTGATTATCTGCCTCCTGCACACCCCCTACTGGTGATTGAGCCCACAACCCAGGCGTATGCCATGACCTCCAACATTCAACCACTGAGTCATGTCTGCTGGGCAATGACCAGATTTTTGAGCAGGGTTGAAGTGTATATAGAAATGTAAACACATTCTGATTGAAGGAAGAAACTGACTAACAAAAAGTAAAGATATCGAGGAATTAATTGATGAAATGTACTTTGTGTCACATGGAAAACCTATGACATGCCTCAGCTGGGGTGGTGTATCATGAAAGTTGACCAAGAAAGCAATGAAATTCCCACATATTGAGTAAAGAAGAGGCACTAATGATAGCTATTACAGTAACTATGACAGAGGCGAAAAACAGATGAGTTAACTTCCAAATGCACTTTGGGGATTAATAGATCTGAAAACAGAATCTGAAAACAGAATCCCATGTTTGTGAGTTACTTTATCCAAGCATCTATGGCCATGTTATCTCAAATCACAAAAGATATTTGATTTTTCCCCATGAAAAAGTTGAAGTTATTTGCTCTAAAGTTCAAAGTGCATAAAATTGACCGAGGGATTCAAATCCTGTCAAAATGCAGCTCTAATGTAACAGGTCTGGAGTGGGGCCTGAGATGCCGTTTGTCTAAGATGCTCCCAGATGCTGCTGATGCTGCTGATCTGCGGACCACAGCCTTGCGTACAAGGCTCTAGGTGATAGAACATGTCATTGGTGAAAACAACTTTTAGCCAGTTCTCAAGTTTTTCCACTTCCACAGGGAAGTGTTTACACAGAAGAGTTGAGAATGGAATAGAACCCAGAACAACATACTCCTGAAATCCACTTATCAAACCCTGGGTATTGGAGAAGAGCTTTGGGCTTGCAATTGACAGGCATGTTTCCCACTTGGCATCCTAACTAACAAGCTGTTGCTTGCTCTCTGTCTCTCTACACCTGGGCACTTTCTGTGATCTTGCCTTGCTCTTTAATTCCTGTGCCATAGGTAAGAAGCAGGTGGACATGATTTTTTGGTGAAGACAGGAAGCAGCCTATGAAACCATGTCACACCAGGATCCGTAATCCTTTCAACTGTGATAGTTCATTGTCACTTAGCAGAAATGGCTGGTTATGAATATTTAACAAATTTGCAATTAGCGCGTTTACCAAGATGATTACTGAAATGGAATAAGCCACTGAATAAAGCAGAAGCTTATGTACTTAATGCCTTCCTGATTATACATGCTTACACATCTGTTTTTGTGTTTCTCTCTCTCCTCTGGCACCATTTTTACTAATTTCTATAAAACCACATGCCATACCCCACTGCTTTCTGTAGTCTCATACTGTCTATGAAGACAGATAAAAGCATTTTTTTCATTTTTAACGTTATCTTTATTGTTAAGTATTACAGATGTCCCCTTTTTTCCCACTGAATCGCACCCCCCCACCCCCACAACCTCTCCCCTTCCCTTCCCTCCCAGGCTGTTGCATGCTTTCACATCTCTGGATCTAGTTTGTCTGCCAGTTTATTTTGTTAATTAGTGTCCACATATACGTGAGATCATGTGATACTCCTTTTTCTCTGATAAAAGCATTTTTCAGGTTGTAGCAATACCATCTGGTACAGGGTTACCCCATAGTGTGAGTGCCTAGAACAGTGGTTCTCA
Source organism: Myotis myotis (assembly GCF_014108235.1). Lineage (NCBI taxonomy): Eukaryota > Metazoa > Chordata > Mammalia > Chiroptera > Vespertilionidae > Myotis > Myotis myotis. The sequence goes on along the minus strand of NW_023416401.1, from coordinate 75,396,840 downwards.
GCCTTGGCTGCACATTAGAATCACCTGGGGATCTTTTTAAAATCCTGATTTCTGGGCCTCATCCTCCGGAAATTCTGTTTCTTTGTTATGGGGTGGGGCCACAACATTAGTAACAAAGAAACAGAATTTCCGGAGGATGAGGCCCAGAAATCAGGATTTTAAAAAGATTCCCCGGTGATTCTAATGTGCAGCCAAGGTTGAGAACCACTGGCCTAGAACCTTTCCCCAATTCCTTGCTGATTTCATCTGTGATCCAATCACCAAATTGCCCAAGTTTGTTTCTCTGTTTCCAAAAGGGCATTACTTATTACCTGCTTGATTTATGTTAATTGATTTGTAATGCAGATTAATTAAAAAATAAATTGGGGAGGAAAAGATATAACACTTGATTTAAAGACAGGAAATCTTGCAACTCACTGGCCAGGTGATCTTGTGCCTATTCTGTTTGCAAACTGAAGACAATCATTACTTTCTGGTATTTAATGATTGAGATTATAGGTTGTTTTCTTAATTCTCTTAGAAACAGCATCCAGCCACTTCATTAAAGAAATAAAAGACAAAAGAAAGAAAAGTAAAGATGTGCTCTATGATAGGAACTGACAGAGTGGGGCCGAGCACCATCTTTCTGTCTTCTATTCAGAGGAAGCTTTTTCCTCTGTTGGTGAAAACAACTCATAACAGCACCATGAAGACACTTGAGCTTGATCCTTGAAACAAAAAGAAAACATTGAACCACTCAACACAGACACTCTCACTATGCTTTGACTATTAATCAGTTCTGCTGTTAAATGGTTTTTATTTTTCCTATGTGCATTTCAAACCGTCAGGGAGGCAGAGTAGGTCAGATTATTTTTGAACTCTTGGCTGAATTGTGCTGCTGCTTTGTTGTTAAATCCCACACTCTGTTTTACTTATTGTTTTTAGAAAATGATCTTATTTATTTTGTGAAGCTTGGATATTTAAAAAGCACTGTATCAGAAGTGCAAAAGATGATCAGAAATAGTGTAAGAATTACCAGAAGCTACTGATAATAATAGCCACGCTACCTTGCGTAGGACTTTGCATAGGAGTGGAGGGCTTTAATGTTTGCAAAATGCTTTCACATGCATTAGGCCACACATTCTGCTGATACTCACAGACACCTTTTACTCTCTACGATGGACTTTTCCTAGCCCTTCTGCTCAGGGAGTCTGGGTCATAGCTGTTGAAATCATCCCTGAACTGATTATATTCTAAGGACCAACCCTATGAGTTAGTAACATGCTCACCTTCCCATTTCTTTTCCGTTGTTTATCATTGGTTCTAAATGAATAGCTAAACATTTTTCATTTATTCATTCATTCAGTTAGTCTTTCATCCAGTAATCATTAGGCACCCAATATCTGCCATGTCTTTGATGTGGGGAAACAGAAATGAGTGTGACACTGGTCCTACTCTCAGGGAGCTTAGTGCAAGAGCAACGTCAGACAGAAAAGTCAAGGCCCCAGATACACTGGGGTAAGAGCCTATGAACAAAGACCACCCAACCAGCACAGCCTGAGGTCAGCAAATGCTCCCAGTGGGTAAGTCATTGGGAGTGAGCATCAAGAGCTGAGAGAATGGCTGGTAGGTTGGAAGAAGAGTGTTTCAAAGAGGATTAAAAAGCAAAGATTTGGTCCTCTCTTGGTGCCATGGCCTACAAGCAACTGCAACACAGCAATGCATTTTGTATTCTACTAAGATGCAGTTATTTGTTTAACTCTTTATTATGGAAATTAACAAGTATACACAGAAGTAGAGGGGATGGTGCAATGAAGTCCTGCAGGTCTATCACCCAGCTTCAATGATTTTGTGTTATTAAAGGAAAATGAAATTCATGTTTGCTGTTAGCTTATGGCTTCAGGATCCCACACAATGGAACAAAAGAGAAGACCCAGAAATAGGGTCATGCTGACATGGGAACTTGACAAATAACAGAATTGGCCTTGTAGTTCTGTGGGGGAAAGAACAGAATATTTAATAATAGTGATGTGATAATTAACTTATATGGAAAAAATAAATTTGGGTCCTTCCTCCACAATCTATGTAAATATAAATTCCAGGTTAGAATATAAAATATAAATCATTCAATTATTTTGAAGAAACTATAGAAGAATATCTTTATAAACTAAGAAAATGATTTCTTAGGGTTAAAAATCACAAACTTTAAATAAAAAGTGATAAATTTAGCCTGGCTGACATGGCAGTGGTTGAGCATTGACCTATAGACCAGAAGGTCACGGTTTGATTCCTGGTCAGGAACGCGATGCCCAGGTTGCGATCCCCAGTGTGGGGTGTGTGGAGGCAGCTGATCAATTATTTTTTCTCATCATTGATATTTCTATCTCCCTCTCACTCTCCCTTCCTTTCGAAAATCAATTTAAAAAATAGTGGTAAATTTAACTATACTAGGAGAAAACACTTATGTTCATTGCAGGCAAAAATTAAAAAATGAGAAGACAAGCCAAAGTTTGGGAAAAAAAATATCTGAAATGTATATAATCAATGTAAATTATTAGGATTTAATTACAGAATGCATAAATAACTTTTACAAAGATGAACAATCCCATAAAATAATCAGTTAATTATATGAACAGTCAAATTTTAGAAAAAGGAACATAAATGATCAAAAAACATAGGAAAATTCATTCAGTCTCACTAGTAATCAGGAAATTCAAATCAAAACCATTATGCTCTAGGGTGGGTTACATAGGATTCACTGGTATTTTTAATGTTTTACATCTTAAACTTGATGGTGGGTACATGGTTTTCATTATGTTATTCTATATGCTTTATGGTTTTTCTGAAGCTTCATATATATGTACATATATTTGTGAAATATTTATGTATACAGCAGGTTCTCAAATAACATAGTTTCATTCAACATTTCATTTAACATTGATTTGCCTTAATTGAGAAAAAAGATCTTGATTCCCATCCAGGGCCACTGTCTGTGTGGAGTTTACACGTTCTCCCCATGGGTTTTCTTTGGGAACTTTGGTTTCCTCCCACATCCCAAAGATGTGTGCTTGAGGTGAATTGGCGTGTCTAAATTGTCCCTGTCTGACTATGCGGGGTGTGAGTAGCCCTGTGATGGAAGGGTGTCCTGTCCAGGGTCGGTTCCCTCCTTGTGCACTGAGCTGCTTGGATAGGCTCTGGCCATTCATCACCCTGAACTGGAATAAGTGGGTTTGAAAATAATGATCTTATTTGTTTTTATTAACTTTCTTAAATGTCTGTACAGCTCATGTTTATTTTAATGTTTAATATAAGAAGCATGTTGGATCTTTATTTAGAAGTTTGGTGATGTTTTGTGACCAGAAATATACCAAAGGAACTTAACTCTTTTTTTATAACAACTAGAGGCCCGGTGCACGAATTCATGCACCAGTGGGGTCTCTCGTCCTGGCCTGCTGGATCGGGCTGAAACTGGCTCTCCAACATCCCCCGAGGGGTTCTGGATTGTGAGAGAGTGCAGGCCAGGCTGAGAGACCCCACAGATTCATGATTGGGGCCAGGGAGAGACAAGGGAGGTTGGCTAGCAGAGGAGGGACTGGGGGAGGGCTCTAGGGCGTGTCCGGCCCATCTTGCTCAGTCCCGATTGGCTGGACCCCAGCAGCAAGCTAACTTACCAGTCTGAGTGTCTGCCCCCTGGTGGTCAATGCACGTCATAGCGAGCAGTTGAATGGCCTTAGCATATCATTAGCATATTATGCTTTGATTGATTGAATGGCCAACTGGTCGACCAGACACTAAGCATATTAGGCTTTTATTATATAGCATAGGATTAGCCTATGGTAAAGTTGGTTTTGGTTATACATCATTTTACTTAATGTCACAGTTTCAAAGAAGCTGTTGATGATGTTAAGTGAGGACTTATTGCATCTACTATAGTATATACACATGCAAATACATATACACATATATTATTATGTGTTGCATTTCATTAAATAAATTACCATAAAACTCTTTTCAGGGTTTAATGATCTATTATGAGTACCTTTCTTAAGAATTATAATGCATGAGAACAAAGTAATTGAATTTGGTTCTTTCCGGAAACCAACATTGCCATACTTCCATAGCTCCCTGGTTTAGAGGAAAGGTTCAAAACCTTGGGCATACTGTGTGCAACTGGATGGCTGATCCTAAGCATGCCATTTAACCTCTCTAGACCTCGGTTCCCTCACTAGTACGGTGAAGGCTTTCCATGAAAGGCCCACCGGCACTGCCTCTGGCTTTACAATTCTATATTATGGCAGCACTTCTGAAAGTGTGTTGGAAAGAACCCATGAGATGTTAATCAGGACTTCTTGAGAATGGAGCTCTGGTATAAAATAAGTTGGAATCACTTATCATTGTAATACACTGTTCTTTTGGGAGTGTGGGTGTGCAGTACAGAGGTGGGGAAGGAACAGAAATGCTTGTTGGAGAAACCCAGGGTGAGGATTGAAGACATGTTCCTTTGTGCTGCCCCACTTTTGGCCCCCAGGGTGCAGGAGTCACTTATTTGGCAGACATTTATTCGATCCCTTTGTGCAGCCAAAGATAATGAGACACAGGAGCAGGGGCCCTGAGACCTTCTGTTCCACCTTCCCAAGTCCCTTCTTTGGAAACACACTTAGGTCAAGGCCATATATTGCTTTGGCCCGTGAGGAAGCAAAGCCAGCTGGCTGCACCTGCTTCCTGCTCAGAACTTACCAGAGGTAATTGGAATCAGGAGAGGCTTACACACAGCATGAGTGCCTTCCTTTGTGAGGCTGCTAAGCAGCTTCAGCCTGGGTTTTTATTTCCTGCCAAAAGCAACTGTGCAATGAATAGCTGTGTGTTCTTGGGCACTTCACTCATCCCACCCTGAGTTTCACCTTTAAAAAGAGGAGGTTTGATAAGATTATTTCTGAAGCTTTTTCTTGTTCATTCATTACCTAAGACACTTATTAATCTGGCCTTTCAAAGGCTCCTAGGACTTGGTTGAAGACATCAGTGTAGAAGTAGTCAACAACGGAATGGTTTAGTAAGACATTCAATTCAACAAAATAGTTATTGAGGACCTACTATGTGGAACACTGTTTGCAATGCTGAGCAAATAGTAATGAACAAAAATAGACAAGGTCCCTTCTCTTGTAAAGGTTAAATTTTATTGAGAGTGACAGACAATAAACAATAAAAAATAACCTGCATGAACATCAGGCAATGTGAAGAGCTAAGAAAAATAAGAGAACAGAATATGTGGACCGAGAGTGGCAGCCAGGGTTATTTTGTAAAGGAAATTCAGGGAAGACCTCTCTATGAAGGCCTCATTTGAGCAGAAACTTAAATGAGGGGAAGGGTGAGCCACTCTTTGTGGGAAGAGTGTTCTAGGTAGAGGAAATGACATGTGCAAAAGCCCTGAGTTGGTAGCGTTTCTGGCATGTGCAAGGAATAGCAGGCAGTAGGAAGACAGTGGCTAGAAATGAAATGAGGGAGCTTGTGGGAAGTGGTGAAAATTCTCAATTTCATCCAGAATGGGATGGTAAGTCAAAAGAGAAAACTAAAAAGATACTTTTTTGATAAAAGAAATGTTTTTGGAAATTGATTCTTCTGGCTGCTGAGAGGACAGTAACCTCTGGGAAGTGGGCGGGGAGGGTGGGAAGCAGGCACTCAGTTGGAGACTATACAGTGGCCCATGAGAGGCATGATTTGCAGAGGCTTTGGGGCGAGATTTTGAAAACTCTCAGGGGAGGCCTCAGCTACAGGCAGTGGGACAGGATTCTACGACTGGCAGCTCCTCCTCAAAACTGGTTGCTGGGCCAGGAGAAGCAGTGTCCAGAGGAAGGGGTGGATGCCAACAGTAGGTGTGCACTATGTCATTGGAGAGAGAAAACAAAACAAAACAAAAAAGTGACTATGGAAATGAAAAGTAGGAGAGAAGACATAAAGATTAAGAGGTGTGCTCGAAATTATTTTCTCACATAACCATTATAGTTTTCAAAATAGAAAACAGGTTACACTACATTAATTCTTCTTGTGACATAACCAATAAATTGATGTGTAAAAGTTGTGCTCAAAATTATTTTCTTGCATAACCATTAAAGCTTTCAAAACAGAGAACATAGGTTACAGTACATTAATTCTTCTTGTGACATAATCACTAAATTGATGTGTATTGATTACTTAAAAATATATTTTTATTGATTTCAGATGAAGAAGGGAGAAACAAGGAGAGATAGAAACATCAAACTGAAAGAGAATCATTGATAGGCTGACTTCTGAATGTTCCTCACTGGTGATCTAGCCCCCAACCTGGACATGTGCCCTGACCAGGAATCTAACCATGACCTGCTGGTTCATAGGTCAATGCTCCACCACTGAATCATGCCAGCCGGGCTGATTACTTCTTATGTCCCAGGAACTAGTGAGAGAGGAGGGTTTACTGCATTGAAGATTGAGGGAATTAATAGTACCACCTGCTTTTCATTGTTCCTTGAGTCTTGAAATTTTGTCATTCCTGTTGTCAAAATGTCCATTTGATTTATCACCTCCTTGTGTATTTTCTCACAGCTACCGCCCTCTGGAAAGCCCCCCCTTCTGCTTCAGAAAACAAATCCTGTGGGATCCAGCACATGAAGAGGCCTGTTGACTTAGCAAAGGAGAGAAGTCAGAAATTGGCGTAGTGTGCATAGGCCTTGCTCACACATGGGTAATGCTTTTGGGCCAGGGGTGGTGGGCAGACTTCAGATTGTGGAAGTTATGAAAACCAGGCAGAGGCTTTAGGCTCTGAATGGCAGTCAGGGAGTAATGAGCTGAGCCTGGGTAGATGAAAGCAGCTTTGGAAAACAGGATCTGGGGCAGCTGAAGGAAGATCTGGAGCAGCAAGCAGAGGCCAGGAGGACGAGGAGAAGTTACTGAGCTAATTTCACCAGAGGAAAGGAACCCTTGCTCTTAGCATGATGGCAGTGAGAAGAGAGTAAAGGGCACAAATCTCAGGTGCATTTTCGAAAACAAAACTCAAAATTGTTATTAAAATGCAAGATACGGTCTTCTTGGCACAACATAGAAATAAACCAAAGTAGCCTGGTTAGTCTGTTGGTGTTGACATCTTTTATTCTCTAGGTTATATTGCGACGATGCACCGAATACCATTTCCAGCACTTCACAGGTGTTAACTTATTGACCACCCCAAGTAATCCCATTTGGCAGGTGGGAATGCTAACATAATGGAGCTAGAATAGGAACCTGAGCAATCTGATGCCGAATGCCAAGTTCTTAATGACGTTCACTTTCACAGGGAATTCTGAGAGCTGATATTATGTCCCTTTGTAGTCTCTCATAGTGACTTTTGATAAATACCATTTACATATAATCTTTTCACTCCCAATGGTTCACTGGATTGGAAATGGCAGCCATTCTTCATAAACATGTCAGACACTTCAAATTGTAATGCCCCCTCTTACCTCCTTCTCTGCTGAAACACTTTTATTAACATGCATAAAACATATATAGAATCTGATGAGGCATATACACAGTTGTACACACACATAAAACCAGCACATCATGGCAATCAGGGAGATTCCTCAAGTCCCAGGAGGGGGCTGGGTTCTATTTGTCTGTTACCTTCATTGACAGGCTATGAACCAACCACTTAACTTCCATTTCCATTGGCTTCCACCGCTTTAACACACCATTGTTGAATGAACTCAAAAAGAGTCTGGAAGCTTTGGCTAGAAATAAATGATAAAGATTTATTCAAGAGTCTTGGAGTTTGCAAATGGGGAACACAGCTAGGCAAAACCGAGTGTTCAGAAGAAGAAAGAAAAGTTAACAGTTCTTAGAGTAAAAAGTGCATTCTTGAGAATAATCAGTCCTGCATTCTTAGCCCAAGAGCTGGTCCAGGATGGTTGTCTATCAGGTGCCATTGGTTCAGTCCGTGCCAAGGTTGAGTCCAGTTCAGTGTCTGTCTTCACCTGGTTGGCTTAGTTGCTGTTCTTGGCTATGCTCCGGCTGGAGCTGCCTTGCTGTACCCAGGCCTGCACTTGGAGCCACTCTTGGAGCCTGAGCTTGGAGCTGCATGGCTTCTACAGAGAGAGAGAACAAGTGAATGAATGGGCAAAGGGATGCTACTGGGAGAGGCCTTTGTTGAGCTTTGATTATATTATCTTGTGCTTAGGTGCTGTCTCTTTCTTTTTTAAAAACTTATTGTTGCCCTAGCCGGTTTGGCTCAGTGGATAGAGCGTCGGTCTGCGGACTCAAGGGTCTCAGCTTCGATTCCGGTCAAGGGCATATGCCCAGTTTGTGGGCTCGATCCCCAGTAGGGGGCGTGCAGGAGACAGCCAATCAATGATTCCCTCTCATCATTGATGTTTCTATCTCTCTTTTCCTCTCTGAAATCAATAAAAATATATTAAAAAAATAAAAACTTATTGTTGATTGTGTTAGCGATATCCATTCACCTCCCCCACTTTGTCTCCCTCCACCCAGGCCTCACCATGTGCTCTTGCAAACTAACCAATCTCTTTTCCAATCCTTTGCGGGCTTGTGCTGGGCCCTCCCCATAACTAATCCAGTCTTTTTCTTAAATTAGCCTCCTAATTTGAGACATGTGCATTTCTCAAAGTGGAAGCATCCACCCTTGTGCCATCTTGGCTTCTACTGGGCAGGTGCCCAGCAGAGGAATTTCCCCTTTATTGTTTTATCTCTTCCCTGGGTCATCCCAGCTATGATGCTTCCTGCCACTTTGGAGATGAGACCCTGAAGGCAGAGGATGAGGTGGTCCCCTGGGGAGGTTAAATCAGGTTTAATGTATGATTCAGCCCCTAGTTTATCAGGTTCAATGTCCGATTTCCTTTGCTTCCTTCCTTTATTTATAACTAACTAGCTACCTATGCTAACATAAATAACTTGAACAATTTCATTAAAGTGACCCCATTTTAAATGTTTCCTATCTTCATATTTTCCTCACCATCGGTAGTTGAGATTTCTTTGCCAGAACCTCATGAAAACTGAGGAACACTAGTCATTCACATCCATGGCTCCGCAGCAGACACAGCAGTGGCCATGTCTGATTCTGTCGCAGGTTAGAATGTGTTATTTATGAGCTACAAAGGACAGCTTATTTAGAAAAATGCCAGCCCACTCATATTTAGATTCAAAACACCTGCATTTGGAGAAGCACAAATAAACAGCAGGCGTTTTCCTGCTTTCTGAAAACAAAGTGCAAATCTAGCCTTTGTTCACTGCTTTTGCAGGTTTTAGCCTCTACACCTGCATAGACTTGAGGCAATGCTTCATCAACCAAATTTGCTTCAATGTCTCCCAAACGTGTGTAGAGAAGAAAAACAAGACTCGCTTTACTGCCATACATTTCCCCTGTAAGCAAGCCTCTCAGGCAGTAGTAGCTTATTGAAGAGAAAATTCTGTAAGTAAACAAATTTTAAAAATTAAGAGGTCTAAATTTCACATTCTCCTTCTTACATGCCTCCTTTTACACCTGGCACTGTGAGGCTGAGCAAAGTGGAATTTGGGACATTCTCTCCTTCCCATCTTGAAGGGAGCTGGGACTGCCTTGTCCTAAAACAGGTCCTCAGCCCTGTTTGTACATTAGAATCATCTGAGTTGCCGTCAGTGCCCTACACTAGGGTCTTACCCGGCCCTACAAAATCTGTGTGTCAGTGAGTGGAACCCAGGCAGGTAGTTTTTAAAATGTCCCCCAAGTGATTGCAGTAGATGGACATCAGGACTCATGTTACTGTCTGATGACATTCATATTTTGGTTTTGCTTTTTTTTTCTTTGATTATTTCTATTAAATGTCTTTTCTTTTGAGCCACATGAAAGCCCCTCTCCTTTTTTTATTTTTTTTAAGGAGGAAGGATTTTAATATACAGGTGTCCCCAAAAATGCATACATACTTTAATAGCTGATAGATCAATTTTGAAAATGAAATGTATTTTAATGAACACTGCCTTTATAATTATTCAAAGTGTGTATATACATTTTTGGGAACACCCTATATTTAATGATTTTAATGAAGGAAGAGGAATTATCTATAAATTTTAGATTGTGTTTTGGAGGAAAAAAAGATGAGGTGCAGAAGCAAGTTAGAATTCTTTCCCCAAAATGTAATGAACAACAACAAAAAAATACTTCTGCTCTTGGACTTTAGACTTTGAGGTGTGATAAAGTGGCAGAAAGGACTGTGAACATTTGCATTTGAAAAAGTTTTATGTACTTTTTGCAAATTCTGAGAAGAGCGCATTTTAGAAATATGATTTAAAAACAAATTGCTGAAAGGATTTGTCCTTAATATTAACTGAATTTTGGAACATCATAAATATGGTGAACAGAGAGCAATGCTCATTTGAATTGGATTCCTCAGTGCTGTTGCTTTCAACAAAGAGGTGGATAAAGGAGAGAGCGAGCATTACAATCTCAAGCTTCTCTCCTCCCCTGTTAGTCTCCTTACCCTGTTGTCCATGCTCCAGATTCAAGATACATGAGAAGAAAAGAGAACTAAGTTAGCAAGTCACAAGATAGATATCTTGCAAAACAATATAGCAGATTGGCTTGTTTTATTATTGTATGTTTATTGAAATTACAAGCATACAATCTAAATCCTTTAGATTTATAATATTCTGAAATGAGATGCTATAAGCTCATTAAATTTTTGAAGGAGCTAAAACCAACATACAAAACTAATATATATTAGAAAATATGTACACAGAAATTAATATATTAGGAAACATATATATGTATATATTTCTCTAACTCCATTTTTCCCAATTTCTTTTTATATTTTTATTTTCCATATTAATGAGAGGAGAAAATAGATAAACAGAAAAGCATTATATGCATGTATAAGTGATAGGAAAGTGAAATCAGTTTCAAATTAGTTTACTTATCTATCTTAATTTTGCCTAAATAAATTGTAATTAACTATTTTGTCATTTAAAAATTAAGCTTTGACTATAATTGTGCCTTTGCTATCACTAAATATGTTATTAAAATAGCCAAACATTTTTCCTATTTTTATATAATATACTGAGCTTGAATTATAGGTTAATGTTCACAAGTTCCTTGTCCATTATGATTTGCATACCTATTCAGTGATGTGTGGTTAGTAATTACAAAGTGTTTAATGTTTAGATTTGCTTCATCTTTTATTTCACATACACTATCATTTTCATTTTACTACAGAGACTACAAACTATAATTTTGGATTTCTAATGTCCTTAAATTACATATAACAGCCTTAGGTTAATGGTTCCATTAAAGTGACAGCTTGATATTCTAGTCATAATAAATGATGGAAAAAATCAGTCATCCCATATCAGTTATCCATGGATGGATATCAAACCACCCGGGAGTACAGTGGCATAAAGCAGCCATTATGTTGGGTCATGGGTTCTGTGGGTCAGGAGTCTGTGCAAGACATAGTGGAGATGGCTTAACATCTGTTCCAGGATGTCTCTTCACTGAAAAGATGAAGATGAGGTGTGTCTTGATGGCTGGGAGCTGGAATCATCTGAAGTGTCTCCACTCACACGTCTGATGGGTGGTAGTGGCTGTTGGCTGGAGTATGTACCCAGGGCCTCTCCATATGATTTCTCTGATGGGGCGAGTTTGAGTTTCTTCACCGTATGGTGGCTGGATGCCAGTAGGTGCATCCTAGCAGAGCCAAGAGAAGCTATATCACCTTTTATGACCTAGCCTTGTCAAGAACATAGTGGTAGTTCTGCTGTGGTCATAAAACCGACCCAGAATCAAGAAGTGGGCTTTAGACCCACCCCACCTCTCCATAGGAGAGAATTAAATCACCATGTAGAAGGAGTTTGTGAGAGGGAGATATTGATGTGGCCATTTTTGGAAAGTGAAATCTACCATATATCCATAATTCATTCTGACATTTTTTAGTAGCTCTTTGGAAATAGACTAACTCTTAAAGCTTTTATACTTTTTGTTTGTTTCAACGATAGTCTACTCTGTAGGTAAGTGGAGTGGACCAGTAGATCAGCCACAAAATCAGTGTTTACATAGCCTGCAGAGAGTTGGAAACCAGTAAATTAGAAACCAACACTTAACGGTGTGGTTTTTAAAGATAACATCTCTTTTCTTTCTTCCTTGTTTCTTTCTTTGTTTGTTTGTTTCTTTTTTATTTTTTTAACTGATTTCAGAAAGGAAAAGAGAGGGAGAGAGAGATAGAAACATAATTGATGAGACAGAATCATTGATTAGCTGCCTCCTGCACACCCTCTACTGGGGATCAGACCGGAAATTGAACCATAACCTTCTGGTTCATAGGAAGATGCTCAACCATTGAGCCCCATGGCCTAGCTGTTTCTTTATTTTGATTTCCTAAATGTCAATGTAAGCAACATCGATACCTGTAAGAATTTTTATTAGTTTAATTGAGCCCAACTAATGACAATTGCTGGGGAGAAAAATTTCATCAAAGGATTTAAAAAATGCTCCAGAAAATGGCAAAAATAAAGAGTAGTGGCAGTTTTACTACTTATTTTACACATCAGAATCAAAGGGAAAACTTGAAGGTTACATGAAATCCATTGGTAATAGATGAGGGAGGTGGGAGAAAGCCTGGAAATCTCTGGTATAAAAGAGTAAACAAATAGACACATACTTTTACATTTGTGGGTATAAGATAGTTAAGAGTGAATAATTAATATTATACCAATAACAATAAGGGGTTTTGTGATCTCTGTTCTGGTGCAGTGAGGATTTAGAAAAAAGGAAATTACTCTGTCATTCCAAAGGTATGTTATTGTAGATATAAAAAGACAATTGATAGGCTCAGTTAAGGTAAAGATTGACCTTTGTCAGGGAAGATACTGATCTAGGATATGAAGACCTGCCATGATTGGCTTTTAGTTAGAAAGTTTTAATTTCAGACCATCCTATGGGGTTACTTTAGGTCTCCGAGTTTGTAAAGCTGCCATGCAGGCCTCCCCGAGCTTCTCATGTTCACTATGTGGTCCCTTTTTCTTCCACAAAAACAATTTGTTTCTCAAAAGCCCTGAGAATATTTGTTGTAGAAAGATGCTCGGTGTCTTGTAGGAGAAGACAAAATGGTGAGTTGAGCCTTATACATCATCCTGAACAGATGCAAACAGTGTGGTCATGCTGAGTGAGTTAGCTATTTGTCACAATGCAAGGGTACAGAACATTAGGCCAAATCTGGGTTTGATTCTGGGAATAATGGAAGTATTTCTTATAAAGTCTTATTTCGGGGGGGGGGCGGGGTTAAATAATAGAAGGAATGTACAACTTTCAGTACAAGACAAATTTTCTCTGTCATGCAAAGGTGAGACGTTATTCTTTATGTAGAAATATGCTGGCATCTCTGGTTCATACTGGCATTTCTCCCATGAACAACCCAGTGTCTAATATACAGTAAATATTCAAAAAATTCTTTTCAAATGTTCAATTTCTGAATGATTTCTGCTGTTGATTTTCTAAAATGAATCAAATCACACGTTTGTGCAATTTTTTTTGCTGGTTTGAAGCTTGATAATAAGCTCTAATTCAGCCATTTTAAGAGCTATATTAAGTTCAACATTTCTAATTTGTGGTGTGGAATTTAGATACTCAATTTGCTCTTTGCATTCTCCAAGATCCTCTCTAGAGAGGGTTAGTTTTCCTCCAGCTCTCCTCCACATCAGGCCTCTCAGCTCATCAAGGCATTGAAAACTGTTACCAAACAAGCTCTCTGCCGAGTATGGCACTGGCTCCCAATCCATGTGCTCCTTCTATAGCCCTTGGAGCTGAGTTTGAAGGATCTGGGTAAAAATAACACATGGTCTTCATTCTCCAATGAATGGCTTGTTTATGCTTTTAAAGTCTCAAGACTTGATTTAATATATTTGGCAAATCCTGTGGGAATACTTCAGTCATGATATGGACTATTATTCATGGAACCCTTAATCAACAGACAAACTCTGTAAGTGAAGGAAAGAGACTGGAGAACCACTCTGAAGATGGAAAACAAACAACATGTTTTAGCACAAAATCACAGATCAGCTGCCTCAGCATAATTGTGCTTTGTCAGGTGTGCAATCTTAGCACATCACCTTTCATAAATGTGGCTCTCAGCCTTGGGTACAGGGTGGAATCAATTGGAAATGAATCAAAATCCCTGTGGGTGTTACCCAGGCCTTAATATTTTTCAAGCTGTTGTGATGGCAAGTGTAGTGAAGATTGAGAACAAATGCTAGAAGGGGTCTTCATTTCATATTTTTGAATTCCTGGCTACTCAAAGTGCTTCCCAGAGAAGCAGCATCACATCACTTGGGAGCGTATTAGAAATGCAGACTCTTGGGCCTCACCACTGTAGACCTACTGAGTTAGAATCTGAATTTTTCAGTATCCACAGGTGATGATGTGTATAGTAAAGTAGGAGAAACACTGTTCTAGTGCAGTCGTTCTCAAACTTAGCTGAATATATAGAATTCACTGGAGAAACATTATAAATCCAGATGCTTATATCTCACCAGGCCTAAAGCAACTAAATCAGAATCTCTGAGCGTAGGACCCAAGAAGAATTCTGCAAATGGATCAGCTAATAATTGTCAGTGCTCAGGACTGTTAGTGTTTCCGGTGGAATGGTAACCTGACTCATCTATTAGTTCCAATTTTTGATCTCTTTAAAGAAGAACAAGAATTAAATTACAATGACAACATCAGGAATAGCAACTGAGAACGGACTTTTTCTACTTTTGACATTTTCACCTCAGTCTTCTATAGTCATGCCACTTTAAAATTTTAAGTTGTTCACCTTTTTGAGATTTTCCAGAGTTTTTCACTTAGTCTTATTTAAAAAAATAAATCTCGCCCTGGCGGGTTTGGCTCAGTGGATAGAGCATCAGCCTACAGACTCAAAGGTTCCAGGTTCGATTCCGGTCAAGGGCATGTACCTTGGTTGCGGGCACATCCTCAGTAGGGGGTGTGCAGGAGGCAGCTAATTAATGTTTCTCTCTCATTGATGTTTAACTCTCTATCCCTCTCCCTTCCTCTCTGTAAAAAAATCAATAAAATATATTTAAAATAAATAAATAAAAATAAAAAAATCTCTTTGCACTCATATTTCATTGTTTTACATGAAATTTAAATAGCTTGCATAATTTCAGACATTAGGAAATGGGGCATAAGCAAGTTCGGGAACAAACAATTGGCTTTTGATAATGACAGTACTCAAATCTTGAAACAAAAGGAGGTAGGCTCACATAGAAAGTATTCTTTAATAACTCATAGTGACCCACGAAGAACAGATAGAAAAACAATTCTCCAGGTGCATTGGCTCAGCATTTCCCGCCCCATTTGTGAACCGCCTGCAAACAAAGGCAGGAACTAAAAGACAGACATGTCGCCACCTATTATGAGAGGACAACGTTGCCTGCTCACAGCTGTGTTGATGTTTTCGGTCATTAGCTCCCAAAACACACAAGTTCAAGTTCCTAGTTCTCTCATAAGCCATTTGCAGGAAAATACACCTTTCAAGTTATAAAAATGAACCTTTAGCTAGAAATGGAAGGAGTAGGAAAAAGAGTTGGAGAGGACTCATCAGGTATTGTTAGATGTCAAAGACTCCTCAGAAATCTGGTTTAAATGTGCACTTGGCTGTTTTCAGATCTAATTTGTTTCCCAATCAAAATCTAGGCAAAATCCTAAATTCATCTCCAAGCGTTTTTGGAAATAAAACACTTGCATGTGTCCTTTTGTCTGCAGTCCAAACTAACAATGTTGCTTCTGTCACTTGCTCAGGTTTAAGCTGTTATAATGAGCAAATGAAACAGTGACAGAAATAGAAACTCCAATTAAAAGATACTGCTATACCAGATCATCCTTATTCCACATTTACTCCCCATCCATAAGCTCTGTAATACCCAAGGAACACTGAGGAAGAATGCACTGCACACATTAAGCCCCACTGTAGCTCTCTCCTCTCTCATCAAACGCATCACATTAGCAGTTAAATTTCCTCCTTATGGGATTTAGGGAGAACTGGTATTAGTGAAGCATAAAGTTACATGATAGTAGCTTTGAAATATATTTAAATAAGCATGCATACTAAACATCTATATATAATTGCACGTTGCAGACACAATCTAATAGTATATGTCAAATATTGATAAATGATCTTTTTACCAGAATCTTAAAAAAGTGGTTAATATGTGTCCCAATTCTTTTTTAAAATTTATTTATTTTTAGAGAGAGAGGAGGGAGAGAGAGAAATGTTGATTTGTTGTTTCATTTATTTATGCATCTATTGGTTGATTCTTGTATGTGCCCTGATGGGGATCGAATCTTGGTGTACTGGGACAACATTCTAACCAATTGAGCTACCTGGCCTGGAAGAACACACCCAATTCTTAAGGATATTTTCCTACTTGGGAAAATGCCCATAAAAGTTAATTTTACATCTAAATATTTGCCTATATTCAGTGTATAATAGCTGAATAACAAGAACATATGTTAAAGTGTGAGACTATAAATAGGCCCGTTTGCAAATGGCCTGGCTCTTCAATATCTTCAAAACATTGTCATGAAGATATCCACATGCAAAAATGGCCTCATTCAGAATTGAAACCAAATTATAGTTAACAAGAACATTCTTTCTGAATTTCCTAACAGTAAACTCAAGCACAATTATAAAGATTAAAAAAACTCACACTGGGAGGACAGAATTCAGAGAGCTTCCAGGTTGGTGAATGTGAGGAGATTTGGGGAGAGTGACATGCCTGGAGAGCGCATGGGAGTTCCATGTCCCATCCCCATCCGCTGCCCTGTGCATCTCTCCCATCTGGCTATTCCTGAGTTATATCCTTTTACAATACATCAGTAATTTATTGCCTTGGGATGTGCACAAATTAACAGCTCCATGAAGACTTCGATTGTACTTGTCTATTTTTTAATTCTTCATCCCCTAAAATAGTGTCTTTGAAAGTGATTAGAACAGATGAGGGTGTGAATATATTTCTGTTTAAAAAACACACAAAAACATGAAAAAATAATAAGAGAAAGGAAAATATGGCAGCTGAATAAGCAGATCTTCCTTGAATCTCTAAATCTCTTCTCAGGGCCAGACTGGAAATAAAACTATATTAGGGAACATTCACCTGCATCTCAACCTATGCAGAAGAGACAGCAGAGGCAAACCTGAGGGGTTTGAACAGTCTCATGGAGCCTCAGTGACTAGCTTACAAGTAGGGCCAATCATCCCTCCATCCCGGGGAACTTGACTGGTGCTTTCACCTCACTGGAGAGTTGATGGAAACTCCTGGGATCCAGCTGATCCCACTAGACTGCATAGGAGGATCTCTGCCCAGCTGAAGGCAGGGAAATATTCTGGGATACTCTTAGAGGAGTAGCTCTGGGATGGGGAATCACACTTACCACTTTCCCTGAAATCTGAACAGCACCTCCTTTCTATGGGAGACCCAGAGGTCTATATTCCTGATTCCTCCCCAAAGCTACTCAGAAACAGATTTTTTTTGAGTGATTAAGATTGACAGCTGGCTGGCAGGCAAAGGTGGGCAGATGCAGAGCCTGGAGAACCTGGGGAATTTTGCTGACCCATCCTTAGGCCCTGTGTTGCTAACAACCTGGCCTTAGAGAGTAGCCAGCACCCTTCCACACCCAGCTAAGTCCTGTGGAGACAGAAACAAACTGTGGATCACTTGAAGCTTCAAACAGGTTGCTGAGAGTAAAAGGAGGAACGTATCTGAGAGTGGTTAGCACCTAAGTACCTCCTGGAAAGCTCAGAATTGGCAGACAGAACAGTCAGCCTCAGTCATCAGAGGAGCAGAATCCAAAGGGAGCTCCCATGAGGCACTGAACTCTGCTGAGATGAATGCCACTTCACTTTTCTTTTTCTTTTTCTTTTCTTTTATATTTATTGGTTTGTTATTGGTTTAGTCTTTGTTCTCTCATATATCTAATTTTCTTTTCCCTTTACTCTATTTTTTCTTCTTTCTCCTGATTTCTCATCTTTTTTTCCCTTTTCTTATTTTTGTTCTATCTGCTTTCTCCTCTATTTCCATTTTCAAACTTTTTTCTTCCTCTTTTCTTTTATATCATTTTCCTTCTCCTATCTTTATTCTTATTTTCTTTATTTTATCTCTGCCCTTTCGTATTCCTCTTTCTTCTGCTCTTTTCTCCTTATATTTTCTTTCTTTCTTCTATAATTCTTGTTCTCTTTTCTAAGAGACTTCACCACTAGGTTCCAAAAAACATAAAGCCATCCCATAAAGACTGGGAGGCATAGCAGTTTGGTCTAAGACATAGAAACAAGTACAAATGGACAGCAAAAATGGGGAGATGAACAATCCACAAATGAAATAAAAGGAGGAATCACCAGAAAAGGCACTAAATGAAATAGAGGCAAGTAATTTGTCAGATAAAGAATTCAAAGTAATGGTTTTTAGAGTGCTCAAACAAATTAGAACTACAGACGACTTAATGAGTACTGTATGAAACTTAATGAGAACTACACCAGCATAGAAAAAGAGATAGAAACCAGGAAGTCTAATCCATCAGGAATGAAGAATGACATAGCTTATATAAAGAATACCCTGGTAGGAAACAAAAGTAGATTAGAAAAATCTGAGGAATGAGTCAGCAAATTAGAAGACAAGGTAGAAAAAAAAAACCACAAATCAGATCAGCAATTGGGAAAAATAAAATAAAATGCATGAGGAGAGTTTAAGGCAGCTTTGAGACAACATGAAATGCAACAAGATCCACATCATAGGGGTACCAGGAGGACAAGAATTTGAGCAAGGAATAAAGAATCTGTTTGAAGAAATGATGACAGAAAACTTCTCTGACCTGGTGAAGGAAAAAGTCACATAAGTCCAGGAAACACAGAGAGTCCCAAACAAGATAACCCAAAAAGATCCACATCAAGACACATAATAAATAAAATGACAAGCATTAAAAACAAAGAATGAATCTCATAAGAGAGAGACAGAAAGTAACCTACATAGAAGCTCCCATTGGACTGATGATTTCTAATGAGAAATACTTCAGGCCAAAGGGAGTGGAATGAAGTATACAAAGTAATGAAAAGCAAGGGTCTGCATCCAAGACTACTCTATCCAGAAAGAGTGTCATTCAAAATTAAAGGTGAAATAAAGAGCTTCACAGGCAAAAAAAAGGGCTGAAGAAGTTTATCACCACCAAACCAGTACTGCAAGAAATTCTAAAGGGACTGTCATAAGAAGAAGACATAGAAAAAGAACACAGGCATAATAAAAAGAATAGCAACAAATAAGTAGTTATAAATAATAACTTTAAATGTAAATGGATTAAATGCCCTAATCAAAAGACATAAGGTAGTTTAATGGATAAGAAAACATGACCCATATATTAGCAGTCTACAAGAGACCTACCCCAGAACAAAAGACACACAGGATGAAAGTAAAGAAATAGAATTTTTTTGGTGAAAATGAAAAAAAAAAAAAACCCAGCTGAAGTAGCAATACTCATATCTGACAAAAGAGACTTCAAAATGAAGGCCATACAAGAGACAATGAAGGCCACTTCATAATACTAGAGGGATCTTACAGCAAGAGGATATGCAGCTGGTAAACACAAATGCACCCAATATAGGAGCACCCAAATATAAAAACAAAAGCAAAACCAAAAAACTTCGGGAAGACTTTAAAGAAGAGATTGACAGCAATACAATCATAGTAGGGGACATTAACACCCCACTGACATCACTGGATAGCTCTTCTAGATAAAATATCAACAAGGAAACAGAGATCCTAAATGACACACGAGGCCAATTGGATTTAATTGACATTTAAAGAATATTTCACCCCACAGCTGTAGAATATTCATTCTTCTCAAGTGCACATGGGTCATTCTCAAAGATATTTCATATGTTAAGATATAAACTAAGTTTCTACAAATTCAAGAGGATTGAAACCATATCAGTCATTTTCTTGGATCACAATGGCATAAAGCTAGAAATCATTCAAACATATGGAGGCCAGATAGCAATTTATTAAACAATGAATGGGTTACCAATGAGATAAAGGAAGAAATAAAAAACTTCCTGGGAAGAAATGAAAATGAACACACAACAAACCAAAATCAATGGGATATAGCAAAAGCAGTCCTGAGAGGGAAGTTCATAGCATTATATGCCTATCTCAAGAAATAATAAAAATGTCAAATAAACTATCTAATCCTACAACTTAAAGAATTAGGAAGAGAACAACAAGAAAAGCCCAGAATAAGTAAAAGGGAGGAAATAATAAATATCAGAGCAGAAATAAATGACATAGGCTCAAAAACAAACAAGGAAGCGAACAAACAAACAAACAAAGAAACAGTACAAAAGATCAATGAAACCAAGGGCTGGATCTTTGAAAAGACAAAAATGATTGATGAACCTTTAGCCATATTCATCAAAAAACAAAGAGAGAGGACCTAAATAAATACAATCAAAGAAGAGAGAGTAGAAGCATCAACTGACACCACAGAAATACAAAAGATTGTAAGAAAATACTATGAACAACTATATGCCAACAAGCTGGACAAAATATAAAAATTCTTAGAAACATATAATCTTCCAAAACTGAATCAGGAAAAATCAGAAAACCTGAATAGACAAAAACAACTGATAAAATTGAAGCAGTAATAATAATAAAAATCCCAGGAATCAAAAGCCGTTGTCCAGATGGTTTCACAAGAGAGTTTTACCAAACATTCAAAGAACCAATACCTATCCTTTCAAACAATTTCAAAAATTCCAAGAGTAAAGAAGACTTCTAAGCTCTTTTTACGAGGCCAGCATTATCCTAATTCCAAAACCAGATAAAGACACTACAAAGAAAGAGAATTACAGAACAATATCCTTGACGAACATAGATGGAAACCCTCAACAAAATAGTAGCAAATTGGATCCAGCAATATATGAAAAAGATCATATCATGACAAAGTGGGATTTATTCTGAGGATTCAAGGTTAGTACAATATTCACAAATCAATAAATGTTATATGTCACATAAGCTAATTGAAAGACAAAAATTACATGATCTTATCAATAGATACAGAAAAAGCATTCAACAAAATCCAACACCCCTTTTAATAAAAACTCAGCAAAGTGGGAATAGAGGTATCAAATCTCAACATAATAAAAGTCATATATGACAAACCTACATCCAACATCATACTCAATGGGACAAAAACTAAAATCACTTCCTCTAAGAACAGAAACAAGATAGGATTGTCCTCTGTCACCAATTTCATTCAACATAATACTGGAAGCCTTAGCCATAGTGATTCGACAAGATGAAAAAATAAAAGACATCTAAATTGGAAAAGAGTATGTAAAAGTGTCATTATTTTCAGATAACATATTATACATGGAAAATCTAATGGACTCCACAAGAAGATTACTAGATTTAATAACTGAATTTGGAAATGTAGCAGGATACAATATTAACACCCCAAAATCAATGGCATTTTTATATACCAATAATGAACTCTCGGAATGAGAAACTAAAAAAAACTCCATCAACAATTCTAACAAAAAAATTAAGATACTTAGGAATAAATTTAACCAAGGAGGTTTAAGACCTGTACTCAGAAAACTATAGGACATTGAGAACAGAGGTAGAAGAAGACATAAACAAGTGGAAGAATATACCATGTTCATGGATTGGTAGAATTAGCATCATTAAAATGTCCATACTACCCAAAGCAATCTATAGATTTAATGCAAGCCCTATTAAAATACCAATGGCATATTTCATATATATAGAACAGATATTACAAAAATTTATATGAAACCAAAGGAGACCCCGAATAGCCACAGCAATTTTGAGAAAGAAGAACAAAGTTGGAGATATTACAGAATTGGATATTAAACTTCAAAGCTACTATAATCAAAACAGCCTGGTACTGGCACAAGAACAGGCATATAGATCAATTAAACAGAACAGAGAACCCAGAAATCCACCCAATACATTATGCCCAATTAATATTTGATAAAGGAGGCAAGAGCATACAATGGAGTCAAGACAGTCTCTTCAATAAATGGTGCTGGGATAACTGGACAGATAGATGCAAAAAAATGAAACTAGACCACCAACATATACCATACATAAGTGTAAACTCAAAATAGATACTAGACTGAAATCTAAGTTGTGAAACCATAAAAATCCTAGAAGAAAATGTAGGCAGCAAAATATCAGACATCTTACATAGAATTTTCACTGATACAATGCCTAGGGTAAGAGAAACAGAGAAAAAAATAACAAATGGAACTTACATCAAAATAAAAAGCTTCTGCACAGCAAAAGAGACCAGCATTCAATTGTAAAGAGAACCCACTGTACGGGAAAACTTATTTGCCAATGATACCTCTGATACAACATTAATTTTCAAAATTCATAAAGCATTTACACAACTCAACAAGAGGAAGACAAACAATTAAATTAAAAAATGGCCAGAGGACCTAAACAGACACTTCTCCAAAGATGACATATAAATGGCCAATAGATAAATGAACAAATGCTCAAAGTCACTAATCACCAGAGAAATGAAAATTAAAACTACAATAATATATCACCTCACACCTGTCACAATGGCTATCATCAATAAACTAACAAACAAGTGCTGGTGAGGTTGTGGATAAAAGGAAACACTAGTTCACTGCTGGCGTGAATGCAGATTGGTGCAGCCACTATGAAAAAAAATTAAAAATGGAACTGCCATTTGACCCAGTGATCCCACTTCTAGGAATATATCTTAAGAAACCCGAATCACTGATCAGAAAGAATAATGTACCCCTTTGTTCATAGCACCATTATTTACAATAGCTGAGATCAGGAAACAAGTGGCCATTTAGTAGATGAGAGGATAAAAAAGCTGTGGTACATTTACACGATGGATACTATGCAGCTATAAAAAAGAAGGATCTCTTACTCTTTGAAACAGCATGGAGGGGCCTGGAGACTATTATGCTATTTGAAATAAGCCAGTCTGAGAAAGACAAATATCACATGATTTCACTTATATGTGGAATCTAACTTAGATAAACAACACACCTAACAAATAAAATAGATCCAGAGACATGGAAGCATGCAGCAGACCGATGGTTCTCAGAGGGGAGTGGGGAGGTGGTGGAAAGAGATTAACTGAAGAACTTTATGCATGTATGCATAACCCATGGACACCGACAATACCGCACTGAAGGCCTGGGGAGGGGGCAGAAATGGGGGCCAGTGGGGATAAAAAGGGAAATATATAATATTTTCAATAATAAAGATAAATTAAAACAAACAAAAAAACCCTCACATTTATGAGAGAAGTATATTTAATTTTAATGAAAACATCATTTTTGTTTTAGTTAAGAGTAGTTAATGTAAAAAAAAATAAGAGCAGCACTGACAAGTTTGGCTCAGTGGATAGAGTATTGGCCGGCAGACTGAGAGGTCCCAGGTTCGATTCCGGTCAAGGGCATGTACCTTGGTTGTGGGCACATCCCCAGTAGGGGGTGTGCAGAAGGCAGCTGATCCATGTTTCCCTCTCATGGATGTTTCTAACTCTCTACCCCTCTCCCTTCCTCTCTGTAAAAAATTAATAAAATATATTTTTTTTAAAAAATCAAAGCATATAGAAATAATATAAAGTAAAACTGAAAATTACCCACAATCTCCTGCTCAAAAATGACTCCTCTTAATATAGAGGTGTTTACATTTTTTAAAAAGATCTTTTTATTGATTTCAGAGAGGAAGGGAGAGGGAGAGAGAGATAGAAACATCACTGATGAGAGAATCATTGATCTCATTGATTGGCTGCCTCCTGCACACCCTGCAACTCAGGCATGTGCCCTTGATTGGAATTGAACCTGGGACCCTTCAGCCCGCAGGCCAACACTCTACCCACTGAGACAAACCAGCTAGGGCTACACATTTTTTTGTGAGCACACACATCACATGCACATGCACTTATTAATTAAAGGATATTACACTATAAAAACTATTTAATTTTAAAATTTAATAGTATAGCAGGCATAAAATTTCTGAGTCAATAAAATTAGATCTACATTATTATTTTTAATTACTGCATGGTTATCCAAAATATAAATTACATCTCTTTGCTTAATAAATCACTTAATTTTGGACATCTAAATTCTTTCTCAAAGTCATTTAAAAATTAATTATTTTAAAATGTTTTATCTCCAAAATTGTATTGGAATTTAGAATATACTGTTTAAAGCTTCAAAGAAGTACTTAAAATTTAACATTGTTACTTTTTTCCCCCTCAGAGTCATGGTTTCTTTCATGTTTGCATAAGTCTTCTCTTCCCCCCTGCATTTTATATACAGAGAGAATCAGGTCAGTACAGCATCAGAGAAAAAGATTACATAGTTCTAGGTGTGTCCAATGTCTGGCTTTTGTTCTAAGAGAAAGGGTTTACTAGGATTTTTACTTTCTGACATGTGTCTTATTTTAAGAGGATCTTAAAAATGAAATTCCTAATGAGCACCCAGGTACAAGAGAAATGAAATGCCAAAGTGAAGTCCCAGATCACTGCATGCATCATTTACAAGGACAATAGAAGGAAGTAAGTTTCAAAACTTGTGAGCATCTCAACTAGAGGCTCAAGACAGTGCAGTTGTAGATGGAGGATTAGGGGACGAGTGCTTTCTAGAGGAAACTGTACTGCTAGGAGATTCAGTGAGGTTATCTGTTCCCCCGTTTCAGGCCTAGTTGTTTGGGGGAAGAACTCAATGGGACCACTCAGAGAATGTGAGATGCTTCCCCTGGCCCAGAAGATGGAAGTCTGTCTCCTACCACAGGAAATCCTGAGGGCAGGGGAAGGGCCAGTGAGATCCTTTGCTGGTGGTCTGGATATGGCTGTTGTGTGTGAATGTACTCCCTGTTCACTATGAGTCATAGCATATATGAGTGTCTCCCATAAACCAGCTGTTGACCCTGAAAGAAAGAATGTTCTCCTGGAGCTATATCAGGTCCTGGGCAAGAGGATTGCCTCAGGGGGATGATGAGACCCCTCAACAGTAGGCATATGGACCAATGGCTGGACATGGAGTGGCTGTTCAAAGGAGAATCATGATCTTCATTATGTGATTTGCATCCAGAAGAACCCACAAAGGGGGACTGGCAAGTGTTCACCTGCATCAGAGTCCTGACATAAGGTGAAAAATACACCCAGTGTATTAGAACACAGCTTTCCTCAAGCCCAGCTCTGCCTGGGCCAGTCCCAAGAAGGGGCCAGCTCTGCAGTCAGCTCATACAGGAGGAGAGAACAATGTGGGGAAATATTGGAGAGGGACTATCCCAGCCTCCACTCATGAAAGCTCTTTTTTTTTTCTTTATTAAGGTATTACATATGTGTCCTTATACCCCTAACGCCCCCCCCATGCCCCCACTCATGTCCTCATCCCCTAGTGTCTGTGTCCATTTGTTATGCTTATATGCATGCATACAAGTCCTTTGCTTGATCTCTCCCCCGTGCCCCCACTCTCCCCTCCCGTCCCCTCCCTCTGAGGTTCCCCAGTCTGATCAATGCTTCTCTGTCTCTGGATCTGTTTCTATTCATCAGTTTATGTTGCTCATTATATTCCACAAATGAGTGAGATCATGTGACATTTATCTTTGACTGACTTATTTCGCTTAGCATAATGCTCTCCAGTTCCATCCATGGTGTTGCAAATGGTAGGAGTTCCTTCCTTTATACAGCAGCATAGTATTCCATTGTGTAGATGTACCACAGTTTTTAATCCACTCATCTGCTGATGGGCACTTAGGCTGTTTCCAAATCTTAGCTATGGTAAATTGTGCTGCTATGAACATAGGGGTGCATATATCCTTTCTGATTGGTGTTTCTGGTTTCTTGGGATATATTCCTAGAAGTGGGATCACTGGGTCAAATGGGAGTTCCATTTTTAGTTTTTTGAGAAAACTCCATACTGTCCTCCACAGTAGTTGCACCCGTCTGCATTCCCACCAGCAGTGCACAAGGGTTCCTTTTTCTCCACATCCTCGCCAGCACTTGTCATTTGTTGATTTGTTGATGATAGCCATTCTGACAGCTGTGAGATGGTACCTCATTGAAAGCTCATAGGCCATAGCAGGCCTGGTTGGGAGGTAGGAGATCTGAACACACACTAAATCACAGTTATGTATTTTATTACTATCAAGGGCTAGTCATTCTAACTTTTAAATGGAGGCTTAAAGTGGCCATATCTCTGTCTATTGCTAACTCATTAGACCTATCCAAAACTTCCAGGGGCAAGAAGTTTACATTAAAAGAAAATTTGTAGAAAAAATTAAATGATGCTTTAAGTATATCCAGTGAATGTTAAATGGTCAATGGATTGGTTGCTTAGTTTTTAGTGGTTTCCAACCAAAAACATTGCAGTTCTATAGCAAGGTCTAGCTGGTAACAACACAGTTAAATTCGGGATGGAAGGAGATAGGTAGTTGGAGCTTACCATGTATTGTTAATAAGGCTCTTAAAAAGGCAAATGTAGAACTTCAGAAAAAGCTAGAGTACATAATATACCCCATTTGAATATTCATAGTGAAGTATAGATTACTTGACAGGGAGGAAAAGAAGGTTTTTGTCAAAGAATAATTTGAAGACATTTGTTAATTATTTTTGCATCAGACTTATTAGTTTATTTTGTAGACAGATTGTTTACTCACATGAGAAAAAGTCAGTTTGTAGATTGAGCCAAGGAATGAAGGCAATAGCAAAAGTCATAAGCAGAAGGGAGAAAATGAAAGTGTAGACCATCTGGGAAAAATAAATCTTGTTTGCACAATTTTTGCATAAACTGATTATCTGGGAGCTAGCAGAGAGAAGCCCATCTGGAAAGACTATTTTTGAGGAGGCCAACTTGGACATCAAAAATAACAATTTCCATTGTTTAGGAATTCTCTAGAAGGCCTTGGAGGTTGAGTATGGAGCAAAGAGACTGACGATTGTTCTGGAGGGTCAGCCATTTTCCTTCCTTTAGCACCTCTTTCTTGGTTCAGGTACATCTACCGCACTCTCTTCAGTAGATTTCTCATTATTCACATCTTCCTGCACCCCTCTTGTACATTCTAAGATGGTTTGTGTGTTTGCATTACTGAGGAAGCTAGAGAGGAAAACTACAGATGTTCCTAAATGTTTAATTTTTCTACACTAGAAAGAGCAGAGAGATTTCCCTCTTTCTAAATAAAAGTGAATTAGGAAAGGTAGAAGGGGAGGAGAGGACAGAGACAAGAATAGTTCAAATTTTATTTTGGGAAAATGATTTGGGAAGGTTTATTTAAGAGAATGAATCTATAATTTGGGGCAGCTGCTTTGAGGTGCTTTGGGGAAATGGGTGAGGATTTGGGGGGTATTTTTTACTGTATAAAATGCAGTATATTTCCCTTGTGGTTTTTCAAGAGTTCTGCAATAAAGATTTAAATTGCTATTTAATTCTCTTCTAGCTCTTCTGAAAGCAATACTGTGCTGTTGAGAAAGGCAATGAAAGGAGCCAAGTTTATTCTAGTTATACATGTCAAAGAGTTGATGAGGCTTCAATAAAGACACCTTTTTAAAAAAACTCAGCATTCACCAAACTTTTTTGACACACTATTCTATTTCTAGAGAATGTGTTTTCATATGTAATTATTTGGGAATCACTTTGGGAAATGTGTTTCCCAGTTCACATTATCTCAGGATAGGTCAAGAAGTTTTTTAAAATCACAAAAAATTCACTTTATCTCCCTAATTTAACAGTCATAGAAAGTTAATGGTTGGATAGTGTCTCCCCCAAATTCATGTCCTTCCTAGAACCTCTGAATGTGAACTTACTTGGAAATAGGATCATTGTAAATGTGATTAGTTAATATGAGGTCATACTGGAGTAGGGTAAACCCTTATTTCAATATGACCAGTGTCCTTATAAGAAGAGAAGAGACAAAAACACAGGGGAGAACACCATGTAATGACTGCGGCAAAGAAGAGAGCAATGTGTCTAAAAGCCAAGGAACACCAAAGATTGCCGGCAACACCAAAGCTAAGAGAAGGCATGGAACAGGTTCTTGCCTAGAGCTTTCAGAAGGAGCATGGCCCTGCTGACACTTAGATTTCAAATTCTAGCCTCCAGAACTTGAGAGAATAAATTTCCGTTGTTAAAATCCAACCCAGTGTGTGGTCATTTGTAAGTGGACCTAGGAAACTAATACAATAGACATGTCTCAAAATTTAAGAATTACCCGGTTTTTCAAACTTGCAAACTTGAAGACCACTCAGCAATAAAAAGTAATGACCTACTGACGCATTAAAAAGAACACACAGGTGAGTCTCAAAATAATTATGGTGAGTGAAAGAAGCCAGACAAAAAGAGTACATACTGTATGTTTCCATTGGTATAAAGTCCCAACAATGTCAACTAACCTAGAGTGACAGAAAGCAGGGGGTTGACTGGTGCAGGCATACCAATAAAGGTAGGAGGGGACCACGGACGGGTTTACAAGATACACAAAGAAACTTTTTGGGTGATGGATATATTCAATCTGCTGGTCTTATAGTAGTGGTTTCATCATGTATGTATATGCCAAAACTTATCAAAATTGTTATTTTAAATATTATTTATTTTTCCTTTGTTGATTAAGGTATTACATACTAGTATGTGTCCTTATCTGCCCATTCCCCGCCCCCCCAACCTCCCCACTCATGCCCTCACCCCCCTGGTGTCTGTGTCCATTGGTTAGGCTCATATGCATGCATACAAGTCCTTTGGTTGATCTCTCCCCCTTACCTCCACCCTACCCTACTTTCCCTGTAAGGTTTGATGGTCTGATCAATTCTTCTCTGTCTCTGGATCTGTTTTTGTTCATCAGTTTATGTTGTTCATTATATTCCACAAATGAGTGAGATCATGTGATATCTTTCTCTGACTGGCTTATTTCGCTTAGCATAATGCTCTCCAGTTCCATCCATGCTGTTGCAAATGGTAAGGATTCCTTTTTTTACAGCAGTGTAGTATTCCATTGTGTAGATGGAATACTACTCATCTGCTGATGGGCACTTAGGCTGTTTCCAAATCTTAGCTATGGTAAATTGTGCCGCTATGAACATAGGGGTGCATATATTCTTTCTGATTGGTATTTCTAGTTTCTTGGGATATATTCCTAGAAGTGGGATCACTGGGTCAAATGGGAGTCTCATTTTTAGTTTTTTGAGGAAACTCCATACTGTTCTCCATAGTGGCTGCACCAATCTGCATTCCCACCAGCAGTGCACGAAGGTTCCTTTTTCTCCGCATCCTAAAATATGAGCAATTTATTCTAATTATACCTCAATTAAGCTGTTTAAAACAAAACAACTTAGTGCTTTATTAGTTTAAACAATCAAGAAAATACTTTGCAACTTCATGGAGGAGTCGTGGTGACATAAAAAGTATTTCCTCTGTTGTGCACATGCTCTCTCTCTCTCTCTCTCTCTCTCTCTCTCTCTCTCTCTCTCTCTCTCTCCTTGTCCTTAATTGAAAGTGCTAAGGCAAACACATTACTGAAAGCATTCTAATTATTTTCTCTGGACCAGTCTCCAACAAATTAAGAAGAGGGAGCTGAGAAAGCCACTTCAGCCCTGAAATCACACCCGCAGGATCCTTTCTTCTGAGACAACGTCAGCATTCAGCAAACCCAAGCTCTTCAGCAGTGTTCATCACACGCTCAGGGGACATCGACTGGCCATGTTTAGAATGAACCATGAGAGATGCCCCTTGCCCCTCACACGTTGACACATTTATTTTTCTCTCTCACTTTCCTCTGGCTTTAACTAAACATCACAACTGGTTTACCAAAGCAAATTTTGAGTAGAGTTCTGCTCATTCCTACCCATCTTTTAAGACACAGTCATAGTCAGCCTTCCTTCATTGTAAAGACTTTGCTTACTTCTGCCTTATCGATTCCCCACAGCACTTTCTCTTGTTTATGCCACGTAAATGACCTCTGCTTACACACTGGTTTTTAATGCTGCTGTTGTATATGTCAGTCTTGTCTACCCAGCCACAGTGAATCCTGTGCTTTCAACTTTGAGATCCTCTTTTCTGCTCCCATCCCCCTGCAGATTTTAGGATTCTATCTTCAAAGGGCTTAGGGCTCAACAACAGCCTGCATGCTTTTCTCCTAAACTTCCCTTTCACTTCACCCTGGGGCCCCAGATATATAATTTGTCTGGTTGGAACTCTACTATGTCAGTGTGTGGTGGATGACTTCAGATGACTGCTCCTGCATCTCTGGGACAGGGGATATTTCAAAAAAGCTGTTCTGTTCATCCAGGCCAGAGTGCCCCATGAGGACACTCAACAGATGAGAAGTGTACAAAGCTCGCTCCCTGGTCCCTCAGGTGAGATAGCTATGAGGTGTGTTCCACACTGTCTCCTTAGGTCCTCCCATGGCCTGCAGTTTCAGTTGCCCATTATCTGGCTGAGTTGACAACACACCTTTCCTAGTCTGCCTTCTCTGCCTTATATTGTGCCCTCACTTCCTTGCCAATATTGATAGAACCATCCAGGAAAACTGCTTGCTTTCAAATTCTCATCTTCTCTTCTGGGGAACCCCATGTGAGACGAAGATCTTGTCTTGGACCTCACTGGGTACTTGAATTGCTGACCCCCTTGCACACTCTTTTAAAAAAATATATTTTTTATTGATTTCAGATAGGAAGGGAGAGGGAGAGATAGAAACATCAAAAATGAGAATCACTGATTGGTTGCCTCCAGCATGCCCCCTACTGGGGGATCAAGCCCACAACTGCAGCATGTGCCCTGACCCAACATCGAACAGAGGCCTCCTGGTTCATAGGTTGATGCTTAACCATTGAACCACGCTGACCTGGCCCTCTTTATACTCTTAATTGCTGCCTCCTACTCTTTACAGAGCCCCATTTCATACAGTTGAGTCCCCAGTTGGACCTCCATGTATTGCCATATGCTTGAGCCCTGAAGGTTGACTTCCTGTATCCCTTCCCATCACAGGCAGCTTGGAAGACTGGAGAGAGCACAATTGTTTCTCATGGGCCAATGAGGTGGTGGCTAAAGTGGTGAGGAGATCTCAACAGGAATATGCTGAGCAACCTCTGTTGAATGCCCAGAGGCCAAGAGAGGGGTGCAATTGACCACCTGAATAGAGATATACCTTCTTTGCTCAAGAGAGCTGTAGGAGAGAGAGGTCCTATAGGGTATTCTGAAAAACCCACAAAAGGGCTCTTTAACCATTGGCCAGTCCAGTGAGTGCAAAGGCTCCCAGACCAATAAGGACTGCTCTATCTTCCTGGCTTCCCACCCCCCAGGGCTTGGACCCCAAAGCTAGAGAGTGGAAGAGGAGACAGAACAGAAAAAGTAGAGAATAGAATCATATTTCCATCTTCTGCACTGCAAGGCTCCCACCTCAATAAAGAACTTTTCTGCAGCTTCAAGTGACAACATGGTCCCAAAACTGTGCGATCTATACTGTGCTAGAACACCCTTTATCCCACTGTGGTTAGCAGAATAAAGGTCTGCCAAAGACGTCCCCACCTTAACCCCTGGAATTTATGAATATGTTACCTTGCGTGGATGTCAAAAGACATTTTTGCAGATGTGATTAAGATTATGAACATTGAGATAGGAGAGGATCCTGAATTATCAGAGTGGGCCAAATATAATCCCATAAATTACTAAAAGTGGAGAGCCTTTCCCAGCTGAGGAGAGAGAGAAAATGAAAGGAGGAGGCTCTGAAAATGGAGCAAGAAGGCCAGAGCCAAGGAATGTGGGCACAGCCATCAGCTGATAGGCAGCAAGGAATCTGGGTCCTACAATGGAAAGGAACTGAATTGTCAACAACCAAATGAGCAAGGGCATGATTGCTCCCCTGGAGTCACCAGGAAGGAGCACAGCACTTAATTCAAGCCCAGCAAACCCATGTTGGACTTCTGACTAAAAGAACTTGAGGATAATAAATTTGTGTCCTATAAGACACTGTTTGCAGTAATTTGTTATGGAAAACTACTACACTGACCATCTAAAGAGTCTCTCTCCATGCTAGGGTATCCTCTGAAAGAAGACAGCAAAACGTTTGTAAGTGGCTTGCTGTCAGGTTGCAAAATGACTACTACTTTGCCAAATATCCTGTTAAGCTGTGCTTACCAGGGAGAATAGGGAGAGAAGCAGGCCACGTGATCTCAAACCAGTGGATCTGTTCTCATGGTTGCCTCTAAATCAGTGGTTCTCAACCTTCTGGCCCTTTAAATACAGTTCCTCATGTTGTGACCCAACCATAAAATTATTTTCATTGCTACTTCATAACTGTAACGTTGCTACTGTTATGAATCATAATGTAAATATCTGATATGCAGGATGGTCTTAGGCGACCCCTGTGAAAGGGTCATTCGACCGCCAAAGGAGTCGCGGCCCACAGGTCGAAAAACACTGGTCTAAATGGACACCAGAACATACACCCCACTCTCCATCTTATCTCGTTTCTTTCTGTTGCTTAAGTTTTTGACACCTAACAGCTGCATGCATACACAGACTTTTGCTCAGGGAGGGACTTTGGAAAATTCCAATTAATAAAAACAGTATTTGTTCATTTATTACCCTGTTCATTTATTAAATCCACCCTCTAATTAGATAGAAAAAAAGCACACATCTCTCTACTGGATCCAGGAACCTCAGCTAATGCATTGACCTGGTTTATTTCCTGCACATTTTCAGACCAGTGATTTTCCAGGCATCAGAGAGAGAGCGAGGGGGAGAGAGAGAGGGAGAGAGAGAGAGAGAGAGAGAGAGAGAGAAACATCGATATGAGAGACAAATCTCACATATGCCCAGACCTGGGCCAGGGATCAACCTGTAACCCAGATATGTGCCTTCAAACCTGCAACCCTTTGGTGCATGGACTGATGCTCTAAGCACTGAGCACCACCGGCCAGCACTAGACCTTATAATTTTATTTAAGTATATTGCATTGATTTGGGGATCAGAAAAAAACAAATCCATAGGATTTTGTTTTTGTTTGTTTGTCTTAAAACACAGAACTTTCTAAACAAACTCATCTAAAGATATGTAGGTTTTCTCATTGTCATCTCAGGTCCTGAAATCATGTTTTGAAAAGGTTCTTGTTTCTCCCAAGGATTTTTTTTTTTTAAAGAGGAAACTCTGGTGTCTGCTGTTATTCAAATATTTTCTATCTTATGCTCCCCCAGCCTCTTCTTGATCATTAAATTACAGAAAAGAGAGAGTTAAACATCTCCCACTGGCATGGTAGATTTGCCCATATCTTATAGTCTTTTGAAAAATGTATTTATTTTAGAGCTAGTATTTTATTAATATCATATAAATTTAAGAAATCCTGTAATACAGTGGTTCTCAACCTTCCTAAAGCCGCAACCCTTTAATATAGTTCCTCATGTTGTGGTGACCCCCCAACCATAAAATTATTTTCGTTGCTACTTCATAACTGTAATTTTGCTACTGTTATGAATCATAATGTAAATATCTGATATGCAAGATGTATTTAGGCGACCCCTGTGAAAGGGTCGTTCGACCCCCAAAGGTCTGCGACCCACAGGTTGAGATCCGCTGCTGTAATGCTTTTGTGAATTGAACTTTTACCAATTCCTAGTGACCCATTTACCTCTGAATAATGCTTTTTCAATAAAGTCTTTGTCATGTAATATTAATATATCTGCACCAACTCTCCTTTAGTCAGTATTTGCATAAGACCTCATGTAATTTGTTTTATGCATGTTTATAAATACCACTGGCTTGACATTTTAAAAGATCATATGGCAGTCTGTAAATTTTTGTCTTTTAGTGACATTTATATTGATTGTGATTACAGATATATTTGAATTCTCTTTTATTATATTTTCTTTTTATTTTATGATTTCATGCTTCTTTTCTTATTTGATTTTACTTTTTACTTGCTTGTCTTCTTTTGGATTGTGTATGTGTTTCTCTAATTCACTTTTTTCCCGTCTTTGTTGGGTAATTATATGTTGGGTATTATATGTTAGATGTTTAACTCTCTCTTTGTTGGCTACCCTAGATAGTTTCCTCCTTACATTTTAAATTTTTAGTGAAGTATTATTTACATATAGAATAATGTACATATCACAAGTGCATAGCTTACGGGATTTTCACAAAATGAACACATTTATTTAATCAGCAAATAGAATAGGAAATAGAATCTCTCATGCCCAGAAGCCTCCTCATATAACCTAGGAAATCTAATGTACTTACCAAGCTTACCATGGTTGAAAGTTCAGCATAGTCTTTTTGCTTCTCCCAAACAAAATAACATTTTACTTTAGAATCTTTTACCTTCAATCTATGCTTCCTGATTTCTTACTATTGTTGTCAAGGATTTTAGTTCAACTTTATTTTTTAACTTCATTAATTTACCATGACACATTTATCATTTTCTTTGCGTACCATTTTTTCTTGTATCTTAGATTTTCTTTTCCTCCTCAGTTTTGAATATCTTTTCTTTATCATATTTCCTACTCTCTTGTATCTTCACATTTATTAAATCTATTTATCTTATGTTCTGTTTCTGTTGATTCTACTATCTTCAGTCATTATCAGTCTGATTATCTTATTTGTTGTTTGTTTCTGATTGTCACTCATTGTACCTTGTTTCCCATATGTGTGTGAATATTTGAGTTGAGTTCATTTCTTTTAGAATTTCATTTCTGAGAATGTTTTAGATATTTGAGTCAAGATGATGGACCTCTGAAAACAAAGTGCCTTTGTTTCTGCCAGCTGATTGGGGAACTACCACCGCAGGACCTCTTAACTTTACAACCAGGACCTCTTTTAGAATACATGGATTACAAAAATTCTGCCCCCAACTTGCTGATGATAGCTTATAGTCACAGATTTTTAAAGCAAGTTTCTTAAACACACACACACACACACACACACACACACACACACACACACACCACTATTATTATTATTAATGTTTTTTCACTGACAAGGCCAAGGTATGTATGGATCACCACCCTCCCTCCCCTCGGAAAGGTTTTTTTCCCCCTAGTCTATCCTCAGGAGTTGTCTTTTAAAAATAGTTTATTGATATTTTGGAAAGAGAGGGGGAAAGAGAAAAAACATTGATGTGTTGCCTCCTGCACTTCCTCTACTGGGGAATCCGGCGTGTGACTGGAAATCAAACCAGTGACCTCTTGGTGTATGGGACGATGCTCAACCAACTGAGCCACACCAGCTTGGCATATAGTAGAGAGTATTTGACATCAGAACTAGCCACAGAGGAAATGTTGGCACAAGCAATGCTTGCTTCTTGAATTTGGCCTTTCTGTTTTTATTTCTAATCTTCAAAGAATTCTCTTATTTCTTCACAAGCTAGCATATCCATTAATTAAAATTCTTTCTGCTTTTTAAAAAGATCCAGTATTAGGTGATATATGTATTCTTAACTAGAATGTCTCCTAATAATATGTTATAGTATGGCTGCATTTGTAATCATGCATATGATCAAGCAGGTTATCACTTTGGCCAACTGGAGTTTATGCAGCTGGGGAACTGGCCTAAAGTTATTACAAGTGAAGGGTGAGGAAACAGAGATTTTAAAGGGCCAGTTCCCCATTCATCATTGGTTGAAGATGATTCCAGAAACATTGACTCTGGTGCTTTTGTTTTGCTCTGTACACAGGCATGATGACAGCCCTCGGGAAAAGAATCACTGGTATTTACTTTCAGAGTTTAGAGGTGAGTACTGAGAGGTTATGGAAGGGATACTGTCAGTACCTTCCACACAACATCAAGTGACACAAAGATTAAGACAAACTTGAATCTTAAAGTACTTGGGCTTTGAGTTTCTTGAACTTAGCAAGAAGGTTAAAAAATATTCAAACTCTAAAAGAATAGACTTCAAGATCACTGAAGCTCTGAAAAGCTGGCTGAGCCATCTAATGGCATGATCTGTTGCTCTAACTCTTCTAATGGAATGTAGAAATATGCAGAACATTGAATTCTGTGCACAAGAAGGATAATGCAAAGGGAGGAAACCAGGCCACATTAACTGGAGAAGGACAGCTCCAGGCCCTGGGCCCTGACTCAAGGGCCATCTTTTTTGCAGAAAAGAGCTAATAGTAACTGGCTACAGATAGTTGGGCTCTCTTGTAACAGGATACTATGGCTTTACTTTTTAAAGGTCAGAGACAACTTGGAAAACGTGTGTGTGTGTGTGTGTGTGTGTGTGTGTGTGTGTGTGTGTGTCCACAAAAGGCATCAGAGAAAATGCTTACTCATCCCCAGGATATAACCAGGCTGTACATCCAGACTTCCCTGCCTCCATTGCTCAGTCCCTGTTTGTAGAAGAGCTTCTCTGCCCAAATCATTAACACCCAATAATGAGCAGCAATTAAGAAGGTTTTAACAGTGCTTCCCTTTTTATTTTTAACCCCATTATTTGTTTGGAGACCTCTGCATTAATTTAGGACTCATGTCACAGGGTTTGTTTATAAAAGGCCAAACACAAGTGTTGGTTTGGAGAATCAAAGTCTTATCCTAATACAGAAGTTACCTTTTACTAGCCTTAAACACTGTTAAATTTGCCCAGTATCCTTGATAAGAAAAGCAGCCATCTTTAGGAAAAAATAAAAAGCAGACTGGTGTAGCCCAGCTGAGGTGGCTCAGTGGTTGAGCATCAACCTATAAACCAGGAGGTCACAGTTCAATTCCCAGTCAGGGCACATGCCTGGGTTGTGGGCTCAGTCCCCAGTAGGGTGCATGCAGGAGGCAGCCAATCAATGATTCTCATCATTGATTTTTTTCTCTCTCTCTCCCTCTCCCTTCCTCTCTGAAATCAATCGATATATATTGCAGACTGGTGCATAAACAATGCAAGTGCCATGAGAAGCACAACTTGCATGCTACTGATCAGTGTAGATTTCCAAAACTTTGACCCACAGCTGCTATCAGTTCAAGGGTCAGTTTCCATGGTCCTCAAGATTCTGAATGACAAAAGAAATCTTTTTAGTATTCTTGAGATAGTCAATAAACTTCGCATCTTATGCAAATGGCAACACACTCTATGTATTATCCTGTTGTTTGCTTTGTTCATTTAACAAGAATTCTTGGAGCTTGCCCTGGATCAGTACACCGAAGGCCTCCTCAATCTTCTTTGTGGCTATGTGGTTTGGGATTCTATGGATAAGCCATCAATTCCCTATGTATGGGTATTTAAGAGGTTTCTAGTCTTTCTTGCTTAGAAACTGTGCTGCAATCATTAACTTTAAGCACATGCCTTTTTGCACTTGGGAAGATGAATACAAATGGTACAATTTAGCAATATCTTCCTAGAGTTAGAAAGCTATTGCTAAATTGAAAGATGTGTATTCTTGAGATTCTAACAGGTTTTGCCAAATTTCTCTCCATTGAGGTGTACTGGTGTCCCTTTCTACCAGCAATACACGAGAGTGCTGATTTTCCCACATTCTGTATGCTCTCTAATTCAGTGTGTTGTCAGACTTATTGATCTTTTCCAATTTAACAACTGAAAAGGGGTAATTACAACTTAATACACATTTCTCTAATCATAAGCAACATTGAGCATCTTTCCTGATGTCTAAGATCTGTGGGCTTTGGCTTCTTTTAATTAGGCTGTTTCTAGGTGATTTTTTACATTTTGGATTCCAGAGACTTTGCATCTGGAGCAAATTGAGGCTGGCCTTTTAAGCAGAAAAAAACTCAGGACAGACCTAATTTGAGAATCAAGTTTATTGAATCCGATGTACAAAAGCCACAGGGAGACAAAGATGCTGATCAGATGATGCTGTAGATGCATATTTAATGACACAAAAAGTATATTCACAATGCAGTGTTAAAGGGAAAGAAATGGATTAAAATAATAGTGTTATCTCTATTCTTTTTGAAAAAATATAGCATATGTCTATGGAAAGATGATTAGAAGGATGTATATGAAAAATTAGCCATGATCACTTTTGTAAGGGAAGACTACATGATGTTTCATTCTAACTTGCGCTTCACTATATTTTTGAATTGTTATCAATTACTGTTCCCTTAAAAATAATAATATTATATTTTAAACATACATTCTGTCTCATTGGCAGGTAGCTGTTAAAATATATATAGTGATGACAAAAGCACTGGAGTAGGAGTCAAGAAACCCAATATTTATTCCTTGTTCTGCCATTAATACACTCTCAGGCACTAAGCTGATAGTTTAATTTTTCTAGGCATCAGTTTCATCATTCCTGAAATGTGGACATAGGACAAACTTATTTACAAATTTTTTATACTTAAATTCCTAGTGTATATATTAAGAGGAGACACTTCTAAACTAATGCTGATTAAGTCCTTTTATAGATGCATGTTTGCATTTTGAATAGTTGCACTTCATAACATCAAGGTGATTCCATGTGAGTCTGTTGTTTCTTATGCATATGTATTGTCTTTGAACTGTATTGTGTGCAATACAAAACAAGCCTTTCCACAGATAAATGATTCAAGTCTTATTGAAAGAAGTTACCTTGGTAACAAGAAATCAAATGCACCCACTTCATCATAGGGGTCAGAACAAGGTTCTCCCTGTAATCATTATTTCTGTTCTTTAGGTATAAACTGTGAAGAATATTCAAGTATTGGTAACAAATATTTTTGCACTCAAAGCACAGCACTTTGAATTATTCTTTTATCATTTCATCTGAGCAGGTTTATTTACATAATCACAGTGTGGTAAAGTCCTTGAGGGCACCAACATCGCTCTTACTTCTTTAGTACTTTCCCACCCCACAAGATCATAATATTTACCATCTATTGAATATTTACTACATGCTGGTGCAGTACTGGGTGCTATATTTGTGGATTATCTCCCTAGTTTTTACAGCACAAGGTGTATCAGTTAGCGTTTGCTGTGTAACAAACACTCCAAACTTGTTAGCCTAAAACAATATCATTTATTTATCTCATGATTCTGTAGATTGGCAATTCAGGATAGACTCAACCAAAAGTACATTCAGATCTTAAATTTGGTCATTTATGTGTCTAAAATCAACAGCTAAGTTGTCTAGGGTCTGATTGGTCTAAGACAGCCTTATCTGGAATAGATTTCTTCTGTTTTATGCAATCTCTCATCATTCAACAGGCAAAATTGGGTTATTTGCACCACAATTGCAAGGTTCTAAAAGTGACAAGAGATTGTGGCCTAATGTGTAAACATTTTCAATCTTCTGTCTACAGTGTGTTTGTTTATGTTCCATTCACAAAGCAAGTCACATGGCCAGCCCTAGAGTCAGTGTTGGAGAGGACTACTTAAGGCACGGGTAAAGAAGCTGTTGTAACAATCTACTGCATAAATTGTTTGATACCTGGTACTTGGTAAAGAGTGAAACAATCAGGGCCATAGGACTAATCCTGTAGTGGTAGGGAGCAGGGAGAGGAGCAAAATACTCACCAGGGTAGTCTTAACTAAGGAGTGCTGCTTTCTCTAGGTAACTGTTTGTCCCAGTTTAGACCTGTTGTCCTGGTGGTAATAGTAAGAGCACCCTCAATCATTATCAGAAGTTTCCTAGTTTGCATGAATGATTAGTCAGGTCCCTCTCTAGCTCCTCAGCACCTTGGATGGCTTCTATCCAAATCTTTATATAGAAGGATCTGAGAGCACTGATGTTTCTCCATTAGCCTCTACCTGTTAACCACACTGACCAAGAAAAACTAATGTTGACAATTAGGGGAACACCTCCAGGAACCTCAGACCTGTAAGATGCACTACAGTAAGATAACTCTCCTCCACAATTTCACAGACAAGGAAGCTCCTGAGTCCAGGGGTCATCTCTTGCCAACATTCCCACTGAGGGAAATTCCAGCTCAGAGTCCTCACTTAAATGTGATCCCTGCCTCCTCTTCACACAGTAATCAAGGGTTGGCTTTAAAATCAGTGCAGAATTGTACAGAACCTCTCCTTTCTTTTTTAAAAACAGGAGCACACAGTGTTCACTGTATGGCCTCCCACTCACTTCAATGAATTGACAAGGGAAAACAGTGTGCCAGAGCACAACATGGGAAAGTGACTGAAGCAGGGGTGACGTCTGGGACAAGACTGTACAGGGAATCTTCCTGCCCTTCCTTTATGTTATTTGCCCACAAGCTCCTGAAACTCAAGGCCAGAACTGGCAACGCTTGTCTGGGTGAGCCCCAGCCAAAGGCTCCCATCGCACCATGGAAGCCCTGATGAATCAATTAAGAGAATGTTACCAGTGTTAACGCTTGTAGGTTGCTGCTGAAAACCTTCATTAACAATCCAGGATCCCCTCTCAGGGCTTGGGGAAAACAAAACCAAGAGTAGCAAGTTGTGGTCAAGGTACTGAGTTGGTGTGGAAAGCAGCATCAATTCAGACAACTGGAAGAAAAGTCACTTTAAATAAAAACACAATTTTATACCACCACTAGGGAAGTTCCTTGGCAAATGGGAACACTACCTTCCCACAATAAGGCTAAATTTGTTTTATTTTATTTATATTCTTATTGATTTCAGAGACAAAGGCAGAGGGAAAGAGATATAGAAACATCAATGATGAGAGAGAATCATTGATCGGCTGCCTCCTGCACGCCCCCTACTGGGGATCAACCCTGCAACCTGGGCATGTGCCCTTGATTGGACTTGAACCTGGGACCTTTTGGTCCACAGGCCAACGCTCTATACACTGAGCCAAACTGGCGAGGGCAATAAGGCTAATTTTATTTCTCCCACTAAACAGAATTGTAGAAATGAGAACTGTTTCAGTGTCTGTGAATAACACAAATAAATCAATGAATCCAACAGTTTCCTGCTTAGCCCTGGGTGTGAAGGAGACCTGGAAGGTGCTCCACAGTCTGCCCATCTCTCAAGAACTCTGCCAACATCCCTGTAGAAGACAGCGTCCAGCTCCTTCCCCAGAAAACTGGCTGATTTGGAGAGTGAGAGCTGGAGACATCAGACAGGATTCTTGTCCAGTCCACTCAATTTATAAATGCAGAAAGAGGTCCAGAAAATGTATGAGGCCCACCAAAGTCATATTATTTGCTCGTTCACTATTTTACTGTCTTTACCAGAGAATGGTAGAGATGAGGGGTAACTATAAGATCAATTGAATCAGCAAGTAATAACTGAGAATCTATAATATAGTCCTTGCTCATGTCAGAGAAGAGGAAAGGTCCCGAGAAGACTGGTTTTCTGGGCTTCTGCCACAGCACCATCTCCAGTCACAATGACATGACCTTCTTGCCTGTTCTACCCAGCAAAGGTGTCTGTTATCTGCCCTCTTCTCCTATTCGATATCCTGGTACTTACCCTCTGACCTGGACGATCAAACCTCAACAGCCTCTGTCAGTCTTCCTGCCTCATTATTGTTCCATTAAGTCATCATTCGCACCACTTCCCGAGTGATCTCCCTGAAAACGTCATGGTCTGTGTCCCTCCCCTGACCAAAACACTTCACTAGCTAGTTAAATCCAAATTCCTACCTGACTATGAATTTCTCCTGGAGGCATATTTTGCCTACTTGTTCATTCTTACTTTTTTAGAGTTGAGCCATAAATAGACCAATTGAGTTTCCTGACATATGGCTTCATTTCCTGTTCCGGTGCCTTTGTGCTGCTGGTTCTTCGGTTGGGAATCTCTCTACCTTCATCTACCTGATAGAACACTTACTTAACTTCATAGAGGGTGTCAGATCTCCTGTGCAGCCTTGATCTAGAAGTCAAGGTCAGGGAAGGTCACAAGGCCAAACCTGGGATGGGAAGCAAACATGAGAAGAGAGCGAAGGCATATACTGGAAGAAGATGTGCAGTGGTCTTGCCTGTCTTTGGGTCACTTCCAGCGTAGGTTTGCAAATGCTTTCAGGCAACCAAGAGAGTTTTGACTAGTGAATGCTCATTTAAATATGCACGGGTCCTCTCTCATTCTCCCCCTTTCTTACAGTGTGTCAGCATTCACCACAGGCTACTCCAGACATGAGGCCTTAAAGAAGTGATAGCTGTGTGTGTGTGTGTGCGTGTGTGTGTCTCTGTGTGTGTGTGTCTGTGTGTGTATATGCATGTGCATGCACACAGAGTCCCATAGCTTGATGACCTAGTTTTATCAACTAGCAGAAAATCCCTTGAAATGCCCTGGTTTCAAAGAACACCATATAACTATTTTCTATAGGGCTTTATTTGACAGTGTTTATAATTAGATTCTCTACACAACTGTGTTTTCTAGTCTCCTGGGTAGCTTCTTGGACAGAGAAGAGCAGAAAGGTAATTAAAGTAGGTTCCTACATAAGAGTTTTAAAAAAGGAATATTCCACTCATTAATCTGAGGTTCTGGCCCCCAATTCTCTTCAAAGGATGCTCAGTGACACAGGAGTTCAATTATTTCAAGAAATGTGAAGCCTCCACATTATGAGCATATCTGAGCCATGTCTGTAATTACCTTTGCCTTCAGTGGGCTTTGGGAAGGGAGAGACATGCCTCTCTAGAAACCTGCAAGTATAAAATAAATCATCATACGTGTAAATTAAATGCGAACTGGATCTTATTATTAGTTCCAAAGCTGGCTTCTTCCCTGGTGCTCTCATTTCATGTGAAAGCATAGAGTGTAGTACATGGCAGACTGGCTGCCCAAATTCTCATTCTGGGAGGTGTATGGGTAGAGATTTCTCTCTGAGGGGACAATGTAACAAAGTTGACTTGTTTTGTGTGCCCACAGAAGACTAGAACTAGAGGTACATACTGACTCTAGAGCTCACACCTCCCTATCTCTGAGGCTTGCTTCTTAGTGATGCTGACAGAAAGAGTACTTTAAATTGACCATTTGTGCCCTAACCAGTTTGGCTCGGTGGAAAGAGCGTTGGCCTGTGGACCGAAGGGTCCCAGGTTCGATTCTGGTCAAGGGCATGTACCTTGGTTGCGGGCACATCCCCAATAGGTGGTATGCAGGAGGCAGCTGATCAATGTTTCTCTCCAATCAATATTTCTAACTCTCTATCCCTCTCCCTTCCACTCTGTAAAAAATCAAAAAAATATATCAAATAAATAAATAAACAAACAAACAAACCATTTGCTGATGTTCAAGCGTTAAGAAACTTCAGATCTTCACTTAAAACTGAGTAGAACCTGGCTTTAGGAAGGAAGTGATGATATGTATCAAAGCCAACAAAATGAGAAAGGTCCCCTAAGAAGTAGACCCAGAGATAAAAATTCCTGTGCACGTGTTTTATTAAAGAACTGATCCCAGGAGAACCCAAGACGGGCGTGAAGGAAGTCTGAAGTTGAAGCAGGGGCTTCATACTCCTGCACCATCAGTCAGGAGTATGGCTCAGGACTACCCTGCGGGAAGCAAATTCCAAGGAACTCATAGCTCTCTGTGCCTGCTGGCTCTCTGCCCCACAGACACGGTGCCTCCAGGAGGCCTAGGCACACTCTGAAGACCACTAGACATCAAGGCAGGTGCTCTAAGAACTGGTAATGGAAGGTCCAAGGAGAATACTATACTTGCCATCAATAATGGTTAATTTTATGTGTCAATTTGATTGGGCCATGTGGCGTCCAGATATTTGGTCAAACATGATTCGGGGTGTTTCTGAGAGGGTCTTTCTTTAATGAGATTAAGATTTTTTAATTTGTAGATGGTATAATATTTAACTACAAATTATAAAATAACTGAGAAGTTTTTGAAAATTAAGAACATTTAGTGGGGTGACTAGTTTCACAAATATACTAGTATAATTAAAAATAACTTTCCCATACTAGAGAAATAACTATAAAGTATAATAA
This sequence comes from Myotis myotis, assembly GCF_014108235.1. Lineage (NCBI taxonomy): Eukaryota > Metazoa > Chordata > Mammalia > Chiroptera > Vespertilionidae > Myotis > Myotis myotis. The sequence goes on along the minus strand of NW_023416401.1, from coordinate 75,353,050 downwards.
AAATCTATTTACAATAAAATTGTGTGTCTGGTTATCTTTGTCATGTAACAAATCACTCCAAAACTTAGTGGCTTAAAAATAAAACAGCATTTTTTTTTTTTAATGAAGCTACAATTTGACTATGGCTAGATTCAAGGGGAGGGGAAATGGGCTTTCACTTCTTCTTCTTCTTCTTCTTCTTTTTTTTTCTAATCATAATCTGAGGATATTTTTTTCATTGATTTCTAGAGAGAGTGGAAGGGAAGGGATGGGTGGGAGAGAGGGAAACATCGACATAAGAGAAACGTATCAGTTGGTTGCCTCCTGCACATGCACCTCCTAGGGCTGGGGCATCTGCAGCTGAGGTACCTGCCCTTGACCAGGAATCAAACCCGCAACACTTTGGTCTGCAGGCTGACACTCTAACCACTGAGCAACTGGCCAGGGAGACTTCCACATCTTGATGGCAAGGTTATGGAACTAGAGCTCTTGATGTGTTCATTTATGGAAAATAGAACCTGCAAGACATCCTGAAGAATTTGCCACAGTCCAGGGTCCAGCTCTCAGGCTCACAGGCTGTAAAATCCACCTCTTTGTAGTTACCAGATGCATTTCTTTGAAGCTGTTGAACTTTAAGCTGTTTTTCAGGCAGACTCCCATCTTCACAAGTAGGCAACATTCATTAGACAACGTTATACAAAGAAAAAAAGGCATGCGTGTCGAAGAGTTTGCTCTTTTGTGCCAGTACGTTGAGGCATTGCTCATAGAAAGCAAAGAGGGCTAGGAGTCAGGGCCAGCTGAAGCAACCCAGGAAGAAACAAATGGTGATTTTTATTTAAAAAGAAATTCAGTGAGAGAATTAAAAGGGAGTGAAAGTGAGCAAGAAAGACAAATACAGCAATCAGGTAAACACCCAGAATGGGAAGAGTGTTGGTGCAGAAAACAAATATTGGCTGAGTTGGAGAGAGAATTGAGGGCAGAGAGCAAACATTCCCAGGATAAAAGCTGCACCGAACCAAACCCATAAGGAGAAAGATTCCCTGAATTGGAGTTGAGGGACACGGGCCTAGCCAGGAGCCAGGGAGCATCATGATAGAGAGGCTGTCTGACTCCGACCCCCAACTGAGGAGCAGTTAGCATGGTCACAAGCTTACCACAGAGCCCAAGAGTTCTTCGTGTCTGCAGAGGAAAGGGGGCTTGTTACATAAGCAGAAGGACCACACCTGGCCCATTACCAAGGGAGAAATTGGCTCCCCACACAAAGAAGAAAAGCTCCAGGGAGGAAAAGTCCTTGCCGAGCACAAGGCTGTGGCCTTTGCAAATGGGATTGATGAAGAGATTGTAATCAAGTGTTCTTGCTGCAAACACAAATGTTAAGAACCTGGGTTATTTTTATGTTCCGTGTAACGGCAATTAAATCCCAAAGGAAAAACAACACGTGACTCAAAGGACAGCTTAGCTGAAGAGAACACACTGAAATGAAAATCGACTCAAGCTCTTCTCAAACCCCTCCCTTTGCCACTATTATAAAACTAGGGAATCAGAAGTCCGTGCGGTGTACTGATCTGGTGGTTTGCTATTATAAAAGAAAGATAGCAGCAAAGCAGAAATGATGGATGGCCTGTGTTTGCTCTAGCTGTGTGATTTGGGGCAGATGATTGAAGTCCTACAGAGATTTAGATTTCTCTTTGGAGCAACGAGTAAGGAATATTTTATCTCTAACATCTTTTCTAGATCTAAAATGGTTGGACTGCAGAAATCATTTCACATGGGTAATAGTACATGCTTCAGAGTCCAACCAGGGGAATCTAGAGGTTTATGATAGATGGGAGATAAAGAAAGGATGTCAGCAACAAATGTATATAGCAAGTGAACGTGGGCTGTATTCAAAGCCCACACTTCATGGAGTATTTTTCCCAACATCTAATCTTCACAGGCTACCTTATTTTACTTTTTGCTTTCTATTTCTGTTGGGGCATGGATAGACTAAAAGAAATTACTCTACCCATGAAACTTTCTCATTTGTCAGTGGCCAAAAATCAATGTGTAGGATAGAAAATAAACCAGCCACGTAAGTACTTCTTTCTTTCCTTGAAGTCTTGGGGAGTTGAGTCAACAAGATGTTCATGGTTGACTCACAGAGAGGATTCCCAGGGTCTCCTTTCATGTGAATACACAGAAGAGCTCTAAAGTGGTTTTCTCATAAGTAGGTCTGAAGAAAAAGAATGCTTTTGTGAAATGCAAGAGCCTCCTGTTTACCACTTCTGTTCATGTTATCGTTTTTGTTTCTGATATTCAATGCAAAGGCAATTAAAGCACAATACGCTTAAATAAAGCTAGTTAAATAACGGGGAAAACCTTCAATATATAAAAGTATATTATTTTTTCTTTTACAATTTCTTAAAAACAATCAGGGAAGCCCATTAGATGTCATTTGGTTTATAGGATCCCTGTGGTTTTTCTCAAGTGAAACTGTAATCAAGCTTTGATGAATAACAAAACTTCCTCTTTAGAGAATGTTCTGTCTGAATACCTTAGGGTTTAAATTTGAAACACTCCCACACATTTTTCTAATAAAAACTATGATTTCTTTACTATATTTTCAGAATAGTCTCTTAATTTAGTGAACTGAAAAAAATATTATTATTACAGTTTGGTGATTAAGTTCACTGTATTAATTGACAGCATAGATTCATATATTCATACTGCATTTAAAGTTTCGTTTTTAAAAAGTTTGCAGCGCATTTTGGCTTAACACAACTTCTCCCAGGAAGCACAGCATAGGCTTTGCCTGAGAATGACCATCCCCACAGAACATAAAACCTCTGACCTTACAGAGCGTAGAAGTTGTTACTCCCATTCTTACAAGAAGCATTGGGACAAGCTGAAATCAATGACTTTTCTTGGATCCACAAACTGAATTTGCAAAGAAAACTGGCCACCAAAAATCTGGAGAGAAAAGTAAATTCTGAGTCACAGCTGAGACCTGCTTACATGGAGCAGATGCCAGGAGCTGTAAACTAGTTAAATGATCAGTTTGATGAATTTTTAGAGGCTGAGTGTGGACTAGCATGAGAGAAACTCCTGGGGACTACTGTCTTAATGGGCCCTTATATTTTTCTAGGCTACAACTATAGCAACCCCACCAGTTTCTCATTGTAAAGATATTAGAAAGATCCCATTGTGGCTCTGACTGAGGGGGACAAAGAGAAATCCGTGTGAAAGATGCCAGAGCTTTTCCCATAACAAATGCCAGAGCTTTCCCCATACTCTCCAGGGAGAAGCACTTAAAGCAGTGGTTCTCAACCTTCCTAATGCCGCGACCCTTTAAGACAGTTCCTCATGTTATGGTGACCCCCAATTTCATTGTTACAAATTGAACATAATTAAAGCATAGTGATTAATCACAAAACAATATGTCATTATATATGTGTTTTCCGATGGTCTTAGGTGACCCCTGTGAAAAGGTCATTCGACCCACAAAGGGGTCGCGACCCACAGGTTGAGAACCGCTGACTTAAAGGGAGCTGTGTCTCAGAACTGTGGGAGAAATGCATTTCTCTCATACTATTCCCCTCCAGCTTTCCTGCCTTGCTTAAGTAGGAGAAAGTCTGTAAGAAGAAACAAGGGTAAAGATCATAGATCAGAGACAGAGGCCTACTATGTGACAAAGACATAACTGGAAGATTGTGGAATGCTCCCCTCTCTTACACCTTACTGCCACACCAACTGAGCTCTAGGATAATAGTGAATTAATTACAGCTGGAAGAACTGCAAGATAAACTTTCTCTGAGGAAGCACAATTAAAGAAGTTTAATGTCAAAGGGGAAGACAAAAACAAACAAAAAAAATTAGAGGAATTTGCCCTGGCCGATGTTTCGCAATGGTTAGAGCATTGGCCTGTACACTGAAGGGTCATGGGTTTGATCCCCAGCCCCAGTAGGGGTGAGTGTGGGAGGCAACCACTCACTATGTCTTTCACACACTGATGTTTCTCTCTCTCTCTTTCTCTCTCTCTCTCTCTCTCTCTCTCTCTCTCTCTCTCTTTTTCCCTTCCTTCATTCCATTCTCTCTCTCAAGAAAAAAAAATCAATGGAAAATATACTCAAGCAAGGATTAACAAAACAAAACAAAACAAAACAAAACAAAACAAAACACTAGAAGAATTTGAAGCTCTGGCCTCATAGCTATAAGTAATATTGAACAAAGCCCAACTCCTAGTTAAAGTAACAAATCTTAACACTAGAGGCCTAGTTACCTCAGTTTCTGTTACCCAATACAACATGTCCACTGCTCAACAAAAAACTACTAGGCTTGCCTGGCCAATATGGCTCAGTAGTTGAGGATCGACCTATGAACCAGGAGGTTACAGTTCTATTCCTGGTCGAGGCACATGCATGGGTTGTGGGCTTGATCCTCAGTGTGGGGTGTGCAGGAGGCAGCTGATCAATGATTCACTGTCATCATTAATGTTTCTATCTCTCTCTCTCTTTTCCTTCCTTTCTGAAATCAATAGAAAACAAACAAACAAAACTGCCAGGCTTGCCAAAAGATGAAAAAAGTATGATCTAAAAAGACAAAGTATGTACGTAGAGCTCGGGAAGTATGTCTCAGCGCTGCAGCTGATGCAATGGTGAGAGCACACTCTACCATGACATGCTTCCTCGGCACACCAGGAAGTAGCAACGCCCGCCTGAACGAACTCCTAGAGCCACGTGCACAGCACCCCAGCCTTTCAGCCATTGGTTGCCTGTATCAACGTGTCTCCCTCTGATTGGTCCCCTCATGCTATATATACCCCTGTAGTTCCACAATAAAACGGATCTGTGTCATGGAACCTGGTCTCCGGAGTCGTGCATGCAGACGCCCTAGCGTGTTGGGGCTCCGTCGTCCTCACCCCTGAGGGACCCCCTGCTCCAAAAGTACATTATAATCTGACTTGGATATGGATATAGAATTTGATGTTATCAGACTGGGAATTTAAAATAACTATGATTAATATGTAAAGGAGTTTTTGCACAACAAAGAAAATCATCAACAAAATGAAAAGGCAACCCGCTGGATGGGAGAACATATTGGCCAATACATCTGATAAGGGGTTAATATCCAAAATTTATTAAAAAACCCAATCCAACTAAAAAATTGTTAAAGGACCTGAATAGACACTTCTTCAAAGACATACACATGGCCAATAGACAGATAAAAAGATGCTCAACATCACTAATCATCAGAGAAGTGCAAATTAAAACCACAATGAGATATCAGTTCACACCTGTCAGAATGGCTATCTTCAATAAATCAGCAAACAACAAGTGCTGGCAAAGATGTGGAGAAAAGGGAAGCCTTGTGTACTGTTAGTAGGCATGCAGACTGGTGCAGACACTGTAGAAAGCAATATGGTGTTACCTCAAAAAATAAAAAATGGAGCTGATTTATGACCCAGAATTCCACTTCTGGCAATTTATCCAAATAAACCTGAAACACTAATTCAAAAGAATATATGCATCTCTGTGTTCATTGCAGTGTTATTTACAATAGCCAAGATTTTGGAAGCAGCCCAAGTGTCCATCAATAGATGAGTGGATAAAAACAGCTATGGTACATTTACACAATGGAGTCCTACTTAGCTATAGAGAGGAGAAAATGTTACTCTTTGTGACAACATGGATGGACCTAGGAGAACATAATGCTAAGTGAAATAAGCCAGCCAGAGAAAGACAAGCACCATATAATTTCAATAATACATGGTATTTAATGAACAAACTCAACTAATAAGCAAAATAGAGACAGACCCATAGATAGAGAGTGGGCAGACAGCTCTGATGTGTATGGGGGGCCACTGTTGATGTGTGATTGAGCAAGAAAGAAAAAAAAGAAGAAAAAAAAATCATTACTCAGACAACAGTGTGGTCATTGTTGGGGAGGGGAGATGACAGAGTGGTTTATAAATGGTGATGAAAAAAAATAAAATACAGAAAAATATGTAAAGAAATGTAATAGAAAAATAGAGAACTAATGCAAAAATAGATTGATAGTATGAACAGAGAGATGAAAAGTCTAAGAAATAATCCAAAGAAAAAGCTGGAAATAAAAATACTGTAGACTTGACAAGGCTGAGAAAAGAATTAGTGAACCTGAAGATAGGTAAATACAATCTTCCCAAACTGAAATGCAAAGAGAAAAAATGATAAAAACAGAACAGAACATTCAAGAACTATGAGGAAATTTCAAAAGATGTAACATATATAATTGAAATATTAGGAGAAGAAAAAAACTGTAGAGCAGAATATTTGAAATAATAATAGCTGAGAGCTTTCCAAAGTGAATGACACCAGTCCAAAATCTAAGAAGTTTAGAGATAATCAAACAGAATAAATACACAAAATCTTGACACTTAGTGTAGAAAATCAGTTACAAATATGTAAACATGAATATATCATTAATCTCTTTTTTAAAAAGTGGTCTAAATAAGCCAACTTAACGAGGCAGATTGTCAAATAAAACACAGGATCTAAATATATGTAGTCTACACAAAATCCACATTAAATATAAGAACTCTGGGAGGTTAAAATTAAGGGGTTGGGAAAATATATACTGTGCTAACATTAATCAAAACAAAGCTGGAGTAGCTATTTTAATTTCAAACAAAATAGACTTCAGAACAAAAGAAATTGTCAGGGATAAAAATTGGTACTACATAATGATAAATGGATAAATTCTCCCAAGAAGACATAAGAATTCTAAATGTGAATGTATCTAATAAGATATCAAAATATATGAAGTAAGAACCTGACATGACTGAAAGAGAAATAGACAAATCTATTATTGTATTTGAAAACATTCACATCCCTGTCAATAATTGATAGATTAAGTATGCAGGAAATCAATAAAGATATAGTTTACTTGAATACCACTATCAATCAACTTGATCTCATTGACATTTATAGAATAACATGTCCAACAATAGCAAAATACATGTCCTCAAACTCATCTGAAACATTCTCAAACATAAACTACATCTAAGTAATAAACATACCTTAACAAATTAATAATTGGGTAAACAATTCTGAGACCACTATGCATGTATATTAAATTGAACAATTAAGTAAATGGATGGTGTATGGTAGGATTCATGTTTTTCACTATTGGTGCAGGAGATTATAGCTAGGCAAGGGGGAAGCAGCTAGATACAGCCGTGGGCAAACTACGGCCCACAGGCCAGATCCGGCCTGTTTGAAATGAATAAAACTAAAAAAAAAAAAGACCGTACCCTTTTATGTAATGATGTTTACTTTGAATTTATATTAGTTCACACAAACACTCCATCCATGCTTTTGTTCTGGCCCTCCAGTCCAGTTTAAGAACCCATTGTGGCCCTCAAGTCAAAAAGTTTGCCCACCCCTGAATGATCCATGTGATCATGGATTAGTGTTGGATATCAGTATAAAATTATGTTTCGCTTACTATAGATATAGGTGGTTACATATAGAAATATTTATAGATATGTGTATATACATGGGTTAGTTTATAAATGTATATCTCTGTCAGCTGAGTGTGCCTAGAAGCAATGACATCCCAGTAACAATGAACAATTAACACCTAGATTTTGGTTTCTAACACCATTCTCCAATGGAAATAATGAGGGCTCTGTGGATAAGTGGCTGATCCTAGGACTGGGCAGGAAATATACAAAATGATCCTTGAGCATTTGTAGTGCAGAAAGCAAGCAAGTGCTCAAAAACAAACAAACAAAAAAACCCAATCAAACAAACGCAAACTTTACAATGCAGGGGTATACTGAAGTTACATTGTAGCCAACTGAAAGAGCTCCCAATGGTCAAAGCTGAAAAAATTTCAGCAACAAAATTAATTATTATTATTGCATTGTCAACCAAAGTATAAAATAAATATCTATGGTTCTATCTACATATATAAAAGCCAAGCAACCAGAACAACAGAATGAAAGGAACTACTGGTTGCTATGACATGCACTTCGGCAGCCAACTGGCCTGATTGGGGCCCAGATCAGGGCCCAGATTGGCACCCCCAACCATCTGTGGTGCCTTCCCCAGGTCAGCCCTGCCCCTAATCAACCCCCTCCCCCAATCAGGAGGTGAGGCTGGCCAGCTGACCTCCCATGCCCACCCCCCCCCCCCCAGCCAGCACAGCCCCAATAGACCCCCATTGGGGCAGACCAGCCAGAACCCACCTGTGCATGAATTCATGCACTGGGCCTCTAGTAGTGATATAAATAAATGAATAAGAATAAACATATTTCCTGTGCATATGAATTCTAATTTATTGGCTATTTTGCCCTTAAAAGGTAAGGCATAACATTATTCACTTGGCAACAACCCAAGTGTCTGTCAACAAATGAATGCATAAAGAAGATGCCCAGAGGACACTTATGCAATGAGAAGTAAGCCAGATAGTGAAAGACAAATACTGTATGATCTCACTTAAGAAAAAGTCAGACTCATAGAAATAGAGAGCAGTAGCATGACGGTTACTAGGATCTGGGGAGTGGGGGAGGAGGTGGGGAAATGTTGATCAAAGGGTACATGTCTTTAGTTATAAGAGGAATACATTCTAGAGATATAATATACATCATAGTGACTATTCTATATAATAAAAGGCTAATATGCAAATTGTCCCCTTGGGAGTTTGACCTACCAGGAATTCAACCACTCACTATGATGTGCACTGACCACCAGGGGCTGGCATGGAATGAAGAAAGGCCCTGGCCAGCAGGTGGCAGCTGGGGGAAGGAAGGCCCTGATTGGCCCTGATCCCCAGCCAGGCCTAGGGACCCTACCCGTGCATGAATTTCATGCACCAGGTCTCTAGTAGTTAATAGTACTGTATTATACACTTGAAATTTGCTAAGAGAAGAGATCTTAAGCATTCTCACTACACACACACACACACACACACACACACACAACTATGTGAGATGATCCATATGTTAATTAACCTGATTGTGGTAATTATTTCACAAGGCATATGTATATCAAATCATGACATTGTACACTTTAAATGTATACAATTTCATTAGTCAATTATGTGTCAATAAAGCTAGAAAGATAATAAAATAAAGATAGACCATAAATCTGCATTCCTTAGCTGTGGATTGTGCATAGTGACTTTTGTCCAAAGACTGGAGTATGGAAAGGTAGAAAAAGAAGGGTAATTTTATAGTGGAGAGTCCTGACAAAGGTACCTCAAGCCAGATGATCAACATTAACATCAGCAATACCTCTGGTTTTCCTTCCTCAATATATATTAGCCTAATTTAATTATGAGAAAAACATCATAAAAATCCCAAGAGAGGGACATTTTACAAAATACCCCCAAATTTTAAAGGTTATCAAATGCAAGGAAAGTCTAAGAAACTGTCACAGCCAAGAGGAGCCAAAGAAGATATGAAGACTAAATATAATGTGATATCCAGGAAGGGATCCTAGAACAAAATAAGGAAAACTAGATAAATCTAATTTAAAAAAGAAATCTGAATAAAGTACAGACTTCAGTTAATAAGTACCAATATTGGCTCATTAATTGTGACAAATGTACCATAATAATGTTATATGTTTATAAGGAACACTGAATGTGAATTACACACAAACTCAATACTATTTTTGCAGTGATTCTGTAGGTCTGAAACTGTTTCATACTGTAATGGTTGAGTCTTGTCATTATACAGTTGTTAAAACCCACAGAATGTACAACACAAGGAGTGAACCCTAATGTAAACTCTAGATTTTAGTTAATAGTGTCAGTATTGGCTCATCAATTCTAACAAAGGTGCTACACCAAATGCAAGATGTTAATAATAGGGAAAATGGGTGAGGGATAAGGGTTTCATAGGAACTCTGTATTTTTCACTTAATTTGTCTGTGTAAACCTAAAACTATATCCCAATATTTACTAATTTAAAAAAACACACAAAAACCTGAAGAAAACCAATAAAATGTAAAAAGCCCCCAAAACTTGCAGCTAGGAGGATTTACTGCTGAAAACTGGAAATTGAAAATAATATTTCATTACATTTGTAATTATTATGATTCATCAATCAATGGATACTTAGGTTGTTTCTATGTCTTGGCTGTTGTAAATAATGCTGCTACAACAAACATGATGGTGCATATATCTTCTTTAGTTAGTGTTTTTATTTACTTTGGATAAATACCAGAAGTGGAATTGCTGGATCATATGGTAGTTCTACTTTAAAATTTTTAGAGATGAAAAAGGAACCTAGAAAGGACTTTAAAAACAATTAGAGAAAAGTTTCAAGTTGCTTGAAGTTTCTTTGCACTAAGAGTAAGTTCAACCATGAGGTTCTATGTGGCAAAACAGAGCATATCCTTAGGACAGAAGAAAGTTACCTATGGTCACCTGGGATGCTATGCAGGTTATTTCTACTTCCCAAATCTGTTCTCAAGTGACGTGGTGTTCTGCTGATTCATGCCTTTGCAACACCACACAAAGGAGGTTACCCACATTTCCGTCCAAACACATATCACCTGGGATTTTAAGTCCATTAAGCTCTTCCAAATGATTGGTAATGGGAGGCCTCCATAGCTTTGTTAGCAGAGGCAAATATTTGACTTCATAAAGGAGCGATGTCCTGTTGATTTCAACTAAGAGACCTTGACTCACAGGGCCATCTGGTGATGCCCCACAGGAAGTCAGGGTCTGACATGTAACACCACTCTAATAGTTTTGGATAAAAAGGACAACTGTCTCCTTTATTTTCTTCTCATTAGAGGTCCTAATGGCTCATTCTAGGTACCTATGTCTTATTTTATTTCATTGAGATATAATTGACATATAACAGTATAATAGTTGTATGTATACAACATGATTCAATTTTTGTATATATTGTGAAATGATCATCAAAATATGCCTAGTTAATATCCATCACCACACAGTTATAATTTTTTTTCTACTCTCTACTCTCTTAGAAAGTTTCAAATATACAAGGTAGTATTATTAACTATTCTCATCATGCTGTACATTACATCCACAGGACTTAAATTTATTTTATAACTGGAAGTTTGTATCTTTTTATCACTTTCACCCATTTCACCCAAATACCTTAACCCCCTCCACCTCTACAACTACAAATCTGTTCACTGTGTCTGCGAATTTGTCTGTTTTTTAGATTGCACTTATAAACGAGATCATACTGTACTTGTCTTTCTGTCTATTTTACTTAGCATTAACACCTTCAAAGTTCACTCACATTATTGCAAATGGCACAATTTCACTCCTTTTTATGGTTGAATAATGTTTCATTATATATATGTGTGTATATATATATATATATATATATATATATCCTATTTAATAAAAGAGAAACATGGTAATTAGCATATGTCCACTACCCTTCACATTGGCTAATCAGGGCGATATGCAAATTAACTGCCAGCCAAGATGGCGGCCAGCAGCCAGGCAGCTTGAAACTAACATGAGGCTTCCTTGCTTCAGTGACGGAGGAAACCAACGTTCCCCGCCTGCCTTCCCAGCCTCTGAGCTTGCAGTTTGAAACATTCTTACAAATATAGAAGCTAAACAAAACTCCAGAAACCTGCTTTCAGCCCGCCAGGATCTCAGAGCTGGAGTTGATACAGTGTTTCGATTATAGAACCCAAACAAACCAGATAACTGCTTTCAGCAGCAGAAGCTTCAGAGCTGGAGCCAGAGATAAAGCTGGCCCAGAATAAAAAAGAAAAAAAGAAAAAAAGGAGCAGTTGGGAGCTTCAGTCACCCGCCAGCCTGAAAACAGCCCTCAGCCCCTCACCCAGACTGGCCAGGCACCCCAGTGGGGACCCCCAACCTGAAGGGTGTGTGACCAGCTGCAAACAGCAATCATCCCCTCACCCAGGCTGGCCAGGCACCCCAGTAGGGACCCCCACCCTGAAGGGGGTGTGACCAGCTGCAAACAGCCATCATCCCCTCACCCAGGCTGGCCAGGCACCCCAGTGGGGACCCCCACCCTGATCCAGGACACCCTTCAGGGCAAACCAGCCGGCCCCCACCCAAGCACCAGGCCTCTGTCCTATATAGTAAAAGGGTAATATGCTTCCCAGCACCGAGATCAGTGGAGCCGCGAGGCCTCCCAGCACCAGGATCAGCGGAGCTGAGAGGCTTCCCGGCACCGGGATCAGTGTGACGGGGGCAGCGCCCAAACCCCCTGATCACCCTGAGGCTCGGTGTGTGCCAGGGGGCAGGGCCACAACCTCCCTATCCACCCTGCTCTGTTCATGACAGGGGAAGGCACTCCAATCCCCTGATCAGCCCTGCTCTGTGCCTGATAAGGGGGACTCCCCAACCCCCTGATCGGCCCTGCTCTGTGTGTGACAAGGTGCGGCGCCCCAACCACCCCCCCCTCCACAGGCCCTGCTCTGTGTGTGATGGGGTAGAGCCATAACCTCCCCATCGCCCCTGCCCTGAGTGTGAGAGTGACGGCGCCCCAACCCCCTGATCGGCCCTGCTCTGTGGGTGATAGAGGGTGGCGCCCCAACCCCCTGATCCGCCCTGCTCTGTGTGTGACAGGGGGCAGCGCCCCAATCCCCCAATCGGCCCTACCCTGAGCGTGACTGAGGGTAGCATCACAACCTCCCAATCCACCCTGCTCTGTGCATGACAGGGGGTGGTGCCCCAACTCCCCAGTCGGCCCTGCTCTGAGCCCAACCAGGGGCTGCACCTAGGGATTGGGCCTGCCCTCTGCCACCCGGGAGCAGGCCTAAGCCAGCAGGTCGTTATCTCCCGAGGGGTCCCAGACTGTAAGAGGGCACAGGCTGGGTTGAGGGACCCCCCTCCCCCCTGAGTGCACAAATTTTTGTGCACCAGGCCTCTAGTGTGTGTATTATATATACACATATATATAATTCATCCATCAATGGATGCTTAGGTTGTTTCTATGTCTTGGCTACTGTGAATAATGCTGCTGTAGTAAACATGATGGCACATATATCTTTTTGAGTTAGTGTTTTTATTTACTTTGGATAAATACCCAGAAGTGGAGTTGCTGGGTCATACTGTAGTTCTATTTTTAATTTTTTAGGGAACCTCCATACTGTTTTCCATAGTGACTGTAACAACTTTCAATCCCACTGACAGTGCACAAGTGTTTCCTTTTCTTCACATCCTCTCCAATGTTCTCACTTGCATTTCTCTGATAATTAATGTTAGGTACCTATTTCTACATACCAAACTACCCCCCACTTAGTGGTAAAAGCAAACAGTTTATTTTGCTTAGGATTTTGAGTGTCAGGGATTCAGGAAAGGTTTAACTGGGTGGTTGTTCTCTGATTCATGTGGCATCACCTGGGACAGCCGGAGCTGGACGATCTATGCCTGAGATGCCTTCTTCACCCACATGTCGGGTGTCTTGGGGCACCTTGCCTCCTTCTCGTCCCACGTGGTGACTCACCCTTCAGGGTCTCTTCATGTGGCTTGGGCTTCTTACAGATGGTGGTCTCAGGGGAGTCATACTTCTCCTTCTTCCTTAGATTTGGCTTTCCTTGGGACAAGTAGCCTTAGAGTGAGTTTTCCATGAGACAGAAAGTGAAAGCTGCCGGTCTCTTATGAGCCAGGCCTGGAGACATTTTGCGTCGCTTCTGTCATAGTCTACTAGTCAAAGCAGTCTCAGCCTGTCCACATAGTGGGTGGGGGCATAGACCCACCTCTTCCTGGGAGAAATGTCAGAGAAGGAGTTATCATTAACCTGCAACCTACACCTAGATAGCTGAAAAGATGGTCTAAGCTGGCATATACCTAGTATAAACCAATATAAATAGCAAAAACCAAACTTCTAGGGAGATACAATTTTTCTTTTGGAACATCCTGTCAAGTAGTCAATGAAGTGTGGACAAAAATGAGTAACAGTGAAAATTAACTAAAAGGATGATGGGGAAAAATTGTTACTGCCCCATATGAGACCCCTACCCTGTTTTTGTTTTGTGTTTTGCTATATCTATACCTCACTTAGTTGCAAGCAATTAAAATGCCTTCATGATAACAACTCTGCCGAGTAAGCTGCCTTGTCTTTAGATTTGTGACCATACCTATGTCAAAGTGTGGAATGTTCTAGAAACTTTCTTCCACCTCTAGAGGATTTCAGGGATTTGAGCAATGTATATGCCCCCTTCCTTTACACTTGAGAGAACTATGGCCAAAGCAGTAAGTTGTCCTGGCCAGGGTCCCACAGTGATTTAGTGCATCACCCAGAACCAGGGTCAGACAGTCAGTCAGTGCTCTGCTCTCATCTCAGGCATTGGGAGGAAAGGCAGGACCAGTTCCACTTATAGGCATGTGGAAGAGCTCTCATCCTTTCTCCTCTAAAGCTACCATTGATGCCTGAAATTCTTCCCATTGGGACTCACTTGATATTATTCCTGGTAAAGAGCAATTACATCGAGTGAATGACAGTGAGGGAAATGGGAACATTTAAAACACAAAATTACTAAGGTTTGGTGTAGACCTGTTTCTTAGTCAAGTTTTCCATCCTTTGTGGAATAGCCCAGAACCATGTGAAGAATGTGAAAGATGCGCTGGCCACTTTGTCTCAGTGGATAGAGTGTTGACCTATAGACTGAAGGGTTCTGGATTCGATTCTGGCCAAGGGCACATCCCTTGGTTGCAGGTTTGATCCCCAGCACTGGTCGGGGCACGGGCAGGAGGCAACCAATCAATGTGGCTTTCCCACACTGACGTTTCTCTCTCTATGTCTCTTCCTCTCCCTCCTACTCTCTCTAAAAATCAAAGTGAAAATATCCTTGGGTGAGGATTAACAAAACAAAACAAAACAGAAGAGAATGTGAAAGATGTTCAGATAACAGAGCATGTAAAAAGGAGGACATTTACTGAAGAACAGGACAAATTATTCTGTCCTGTTTTGGCTTTCCATGGGGCTGAGAGCCATCCCTAAAATGACATATCCCTTGAAGAAATGAGAAAGAAGCACTCATCACTTTGGTTTCAGCTCAGAGCCCTGGAAGTGCAGGTGGACACAAAGATGTGAGTTAGGAAAACCAAGAGAGAGAAACAAGATTAGAAACTGTTAGTTGTCAAATAAAATTTAAAAGTAATTCAAGCCTCAATGCAGCATAACTTTATTGTATATGTTATGAAAAAATGTGATTTTTAAATATGTGATTTAAAAAATTAGCAGAGTCTTGTCTATTTTTATTTATTTATTTATTTTTTTGCTTGTACAGGAAAGCTGCAAGCCACAGATGTTCCCCATAAAAAGATGTCAGACCTGAAGCAACAGTGCTGGCAATCAAAGATATTATACCTTAGAGAATTCAAAATGCAAAAAATCGCCATCCATCAGCAGTAAATTCTCCCTGATTGCTGCGCATAGCCTACTCCCTCCCAAACTGCCCAATCTTAGAGATGGGACATTGTCACAGGTGACCTAGTTTCCTGGGAGCCCAGTGCTGGCCCAGGAGCACAGTTAAAGGAAGTCAGGTGATACAGCTCACACAGATATACAATAAATTAGTTTCCATGACCCCCTAACCCCCTTTTATGAAGTATCAGCTCAGCCTCATTAACAGGAGTCCTAGTTTGAGCTTTGCCAAGTTACTGGGCCATGGAGGTAACACATCCCTTGCCTCTTGGTGACTCAGTTGTGGGTACCATTTAGATGACCCTACTTGCCTACTTGACTGCAACATAAAGACATCTGGTAACAAATATCCATAATGATGTCCAGAAATCTCCTGGGTCAAAGGATTTGAGAGCTGTGGAACCAAAGACGACTAGAAATATATTGACCCAAATGCCATGTTTAATATACGCAATTTAACATACATCTTCAATGTTCCAGGCAAGCTCTGGATTCACAAAGATAAATAAAATACAGCCCAATGAATGCCCTTAAGACAGTTCTAGTTTATTGGAAGAGAGAGACAAGTAAACAGATAATTCAGATTCCATGTGATCATCTTTATACTAAATGCACCTAAGAGGGCCCAGCTGGTATGGCTCAGTGGTTGAGCATCAACCTATGAACCAGGAGGTCATGGTTCAACTCCCGCCGGAGCTCATGCCCGGGTTGTGGGTTTATTTCCCAATGTGGGGCATGCAGGAGGCAGCAGATCAATTATTCTCTCTCATCATCGATGTTTCTGTCTCTCTCTCTTCCGTCCCCCTTCCTCTCTGAAATTTGATGAAAATATGTTAAAAAAATAAAATGCACCTAAGAAGGATCGAACTGGGTAAGTGCAGCTAATCAAAGAGACTTTTTGCAGAGGTGTCATTGGTTGGTTTTAAAGAACTAGTGGAAGTGAGCCAGGGAGATGGGATGAAAGGTTGTCAAGGATAGTTTTGGTAAAGGGAATGTACCAGCACATGGCACACACATGGAACTGCCAGTAAGGAGCCAGGCTGTCCCAGAGGATTGTCTGTGGATGGACCGGAAGGGTAAGCCAGAAAGGTAAACATTGCTGAAAAGTGCAAGCCATTGGTAAGAAGTTGGGCTTTACTCTGATAGACAGAAGTAAATCCCAAGGAGTTTAGTTCACAAAGGCAAATATCAGCCGATTGAGGAAAAGGCTATGGATCTAAGACTTTAATGAGAGTAAAATGGTATTAAGTGAGAAAGGACATTGTAGGGGACACCCCCAAAATACACGCTTCTTTTTCCCTTTTGGAAAATCTATGGAGCCTGTAGAAGTGGCTTTATTTTTACATGACCTTCTGATTCCTCTCACAGGCTTCACTCACGCAAACATCCTGTATTTGCTTGGATATTCGCTCTTCTTTTCTGCTTACCTAATCAATTCCCCCCCTCCCCCCACATACTACTTTTTCCATTATGCATTTCCACAGCTAGCAATACCCATTTTGCACTTTTAAGTGGGTGGCCTTACTTTTTATACCAAGAACCTTAAAAATATGAATGACATATTGCTACTCTGGGATATCTAATAAGACAGACTTCTTTCTCTTTGATCATCTTTTCTTACTTTTAATACTTTAAATGCATTTTTCTTTGTATATGAAACAAAGAAATTCTGATTTTTTTCTAACAATGACCCAGATGTATTTGCTCATCATACCCTACAGACTAATTTTGACTCTTTTTAAGAACTGATTTCAGTTATAACCACAGCATGATTTGGAAAAGACTTAACCTATCACTTTGGATTCCTTGGCTTCCAGCTCCCAAGTGGATTTTTGTCAGCTCTGTTAGGCAAAACAGGGTAGAAAGCGGTGGGCAGTGGATCTGCAGGGGCAAAGGAAAGACACAGAGCACACCACTTGAAGAATATCATGACATTAACTTTCAACAAAGGAGGCATCAACTAAAACTGTCAAATGGCAGCTCCACTTGACCCCTTCCAAAGATCAGAGTTCAACATGCTTTAACACAAAGGTTGTATACACAACAAAATGACAAAACAAATAATTAGACTCACAAAAGGGAAGAGGAGGCGAGTATGTTAACCATGAGAGCTAATTTAGTTCTAATAGCTAACATTTGGCTCTGGGTTCTCTGGCAGGCAGAAAAACAATGAAATCACAGAAAGTTTATCAAAAAAGAAGTATATAATATTTTAATAGATATGAGTTTGCCTTGGCATTAAATTCTAAAAGATATTTTTCTTGTGAAAATTTTATAAGATTTCCTGAGACCAGTTTCCAAAACAAAAAAGAGGTTCCATGTAACTCTTAGACCTTGGGTCTGCTGGGAGCCCAAAATGAAAATCCAACACAATAAAGATGATCCTTCAGGGATCTGAGCAGAGGTAGTTCAAAAATTGGACCTGACAGTTATCAAATTTAATATACAAGACACAACCTAGACAGCCTGGAGGGTGTTGGGACTTTATCCCTTAAACTTCCTTCCATAAATGTCACTTTTCTCTGAGACTTTTCAATAAGAGATGCCTAGTGGGAGGTTCAAGGCTTTATTTTTTTGACAGGATGTTTATATACTGATGTTCAGATTTAAGGTAGGTCCACATGTTATAATAGTAAATAAAATAATAAAGCAGTTTAGCTCACAACCTCATGAACTGTTCAGTTTTGGCTGATTGGGCATGAAAGAGTAGTTGCCAACCAGATCCATGTGTCAAAATAATTAACACAAACCTTTATTTCTGGTAGAAAATGATTATTATGCTAGTCAAGATGTACAGCATTCTAGATTCAGTTATCATCAATTGAACTCAAAATATACCAAGAAGTTGGAAGTAGTTTTTTCAGAACTCCCTTCTGCTTCCCACAAGCCAAATGATTATACAAACAGTTCAGATAATTGAGGTGTTTGAGAAAGAAAATGTTTCTTTTTTTCATTTACATAAACTTTTTTCCTACTCTCTTCCAGCTTTTTTTCTATATCAAAAATATTATCTTTTATTAAAGGTATATTAAAATAAAAGAATGACTTCAAAAAGAACAGCATAAATTAAACAAATTTCCAAAATTTTAGCTTTTTTTGCTTATTTACTTCCCATCTCTACTACTTGTCAAGTAGAACTTTATAATACAGTGGGGCATTGACTTAAGAGTTTAATTCGTTCTGAGAAGGAGCTCATTAAGGAGCTCGTTAAGGAGCTCGTTAACTCAAATTACTCTATCAACTCAATGCAAAAAATCAGCAGAGAGACAGCTGGTATCTCAAAAAATTCGTTAGTCGGGACACTCGTAGGTCAAGGCCCCACTGTAGTGGGCACTGTCTCTGGATACATTTCAGCGGCAATATGCACTCCTGTTGCGTAAGAGGACCTTGGCAAGAAGATAGCTGCCAGCGTGACTTTTAAAGGCACAACTCGTTATCATTTTTGATTTGCATCTCTTGGAGGAGTAGTGACTTTGAGCATTTTTTCATATGCCTCTT
The DNA here is from genome assembly GCF_014108235.1 of Myotis myotis. Taxonomy (NCBI): domain Eukaryota; kingdom Metazoa; phylum Chordata; class Mammalia; order Chiroptera; family Vespertilionidae; genus Myotis; species Myotis myotis. Next base: position 75,334,212 of record NW_023416401.1, on the reverse strand, counting down.
GGCCATCTGTTTGTTCACTTTCAAGAAGTGTCTATTTAGGTCCTTTGCCCATTTTGTAATTGGATTTCTTCTGCTAAGCTGTATGAGTTCAGTTTAGCTGTATGAGTTCAGTTCCCTATACATTTTGAAGACTAACCCCTTACTCGATATATCATTGGCAAATAAGTTCTCCCATGCAGTGGGCTCTCTTGTTATTTTGTTGATGGTTTCTTTTGCTGTGCAGAAGCTTTTTATTTTGATGTAGTTCCATTTGTTTATTTTCTCCTTAGTTTCCATTGTCCTAGGAGATGTATCGGTAAAGATATTGAGAGATGTCTGATATTGTGCTGCTTATGGATTCTTCTAAGATTTTTATGGTTTCCTGTCTTACATTTATGTCTTTTGAGCGTACCACCTCATACTTGTCAGAATGCCTAGCATCAATAAATCAACACTGCTCGTGGGAATGCAGACGGGGGTAGCCTCTGTGGAAAACAGTATGGAGTTTCCTAAAAAAATTAAAAATGGAACTCCTATTTGACCCAGTATTCCCACTTCTAGGAATATATCCCAAGAAGTCAGAAACATCAATCGGAAAGGATATATGCATCCCTATGTTCATAGCAACACAATTTATAACAGCTAAGATTTGGAAACAGCCTAAGTGCCCATTAGCAGACGAGTGGATTAAAAACTGTGGCACATCTACACAATGAAATATTACGCAGCTATAAAAATAGAAAGAACTCTTCCATTTGCAACAGCATGGATGGACCTGGAGAGCATTATGCTAAGTGAAATAAGCCAATATGAGAAAGATAAGTATCACAAGATCTCACTCATTTGTGGAATATAATGAACAACATAAACTGATGAAAAAAAGTAGATCCAGAATCATAGAAACATCAAACAGACTGTCAAACTTCAGAGGGAAGGCAGGGGAAAGTGGGGGTGGGTGAGAGATCAACCAATGAACTTGTATGCATATATGCATAACCCATGGACACAGACAATACTGAGCTGGGGGCAGAGGTAGGCTGGGAGAGATCAATGGGGGGAAAAGAGGACATATGTAATACTTTAACAATAAAGAATTAAAGAAAATAAAGGCACAAGTATGCTTGGCATGATTGGTTGTGATGTGTCTGGGATACTGGAATCACTTGAATGATTCCAAGTGGGTGAATGAGGCATATTTGTTAGTATTTGTAGAAAGGTTGCTCCTAAGGAACTAGAGAGTCATGTAACAGTGGCATCAGGGAATGGGTAGACCCCGGAGTGATCTAATCCCTTGAATCTTGAGTTTTTAAATAGGTCCATGCTTTTTATGCTTGTGTTAATAACACTTTTTTTTTTAACACCTCCAGGCCCCTCAAGCACTGTCCTCATGACTTTACCTGTGCTCTCTTATGTAATTACTACAGCTGATGCTCTGGTACCCTGCAACCATTATCCCTTATGTACCATCATCTTCCTTACACAATCACCTGCATCTCTCTATCTGGGTTATTATTTTAATTCAGGAGGCCTTGAGCATGTTAAATTTGTGCACTGGCAAATCCAGATGTGCTAGGTAGTTTCAACTCATGATATCAGCCCCAGACAATGATAAACAGGACTTAGTAAACCAATATCCTATCTTACTTGCCCTTCAGGTGAGACTGTGCTGTCTTCTGGAAGTCCCAGCAGGATTTAGGTCCCAGTTGCCCCCAATATATCCTGTGCACTAATGGCTCTGTATTCACGTCCTTCCCTTCCCATCTCACTTCCCACCCCTAACAGTTTCCTAGGACCTGCCTACAGGTAACTCTTCTCTCAGGATATAATAAGACATAAATAATAAGATAAGTGATTTTTCTCTACCCTCTCTTATAATTCACTGATCTGATTCTCAGCTTCCCCTAATGTGCTGTGTTTTCTTCCCAATGTGTTCTTTATTAGTGCTATGTCATTCTCCATAGTTACTATATCTTTTCTCACGCTGTTGAGCATCCTTGCCATCATTATTCTGAACTCTATATCTAATAACTTTATTATCTCCATTTTATTTAACTCTTCTGAAGAATTCTATTGTTCTTTCATTTGGGGTTTGTTTTTTGTCTCGCCATTTTGGCTGCCTGTTTGGGCTTTTTCTATGTATTAGGTATGTCTGCTATGACTCCCAACCTCTAGTGCAGGACAATTTCAGACACTGTGTGCATCTGTGTTGGGTTTATACTTAGGAGTAAGGCATAGGATGTTGGTTGCACTTTAGTGTAGCCCGTCAAACAGTAATTCAAAGTGGTCGTAGTGCCTTAGAGAGTATCAAAACTAATCACAGCATGTTACAAATTGAAAATAATGAGGCTCAGTTATGTTAACTAATTATCCAAAGTTTTAAAGACAATTAGTGGCAGAGCTGGAATGAACATATGTTTTTAAATGGCACAGCACTCTGCTTAACAGCACTAATGTCCCCCAGTATTTTCCTTGAATTTCACGTTTCACGTAAAACACAATTAGCAGATCTGTTTATTAGCTCAGATGCCAATATGCTGACATTTCTTTTCCACATTCACAATGTTGGCTCCCTGATGGGTTTGAGGAGAATGCCAAAGTGGGGGATCACAATCCAACTCTAGCATCTTAAGTATGAGACAAGGCACCAAGATGGAAAGTGTTTTTCTTTTTTTTAATTAAATTTATTGGGGTGATATTGGTTAATAAAATGATAGGTTTCAAGTGTACAATTCTATGATATATCCTCTGTATATTGCATTGTGTGCCCACCATCCAAGTCAAATCTTCCATCATATTTTTGACCCCCTTTACAGTTTACAAGCTCCCCACTTTCCTTTCCTCTGGAAACCGCTATACTGTTGTCTGTGTCTATGAGGTTTGTTTTTTTTTTTTTCTTATTTGTTGTCTTTCTTAATGCTGCTATAAGGAAGTAAAGTCTTAAATTATCTCACCAGTTACCATCATGGTTTTAGTTAGGTACAGAACTAACTTTCTTTAGGACCTTTTGTTTTGTTGTAGCTTGACAACAAAAGGCGTTTTAAAAATGCTCTTTGGGATAAAATGGGGAAGGAGTTTTCAATTATTACTCTTTTGTTATGGCTCTTCAGAAGAGAGGAGGGCAGGGGTAAGCAGAGGGTCCAGCCTCATAACTGAAGATGACAACGGCGACCAAGGAAGACTCAGGGGGGTAAGGTTATCAGAAAGACTACAGAGTAGGAATATCTGTTATGTGTTTCTACACTCTTACATGATGCATGTTGATGTTTCTCTCCCCAAATTCTTGATCAGAGTAGGTATGTAATGTTGATATTGAGAAGGAGACTGGGTTTCATTTCTGGATTGAAAGGATTTAGAAGAGACAACACATATTGAAAAATGAACCCTAGTCAGAGGTACCATGGGAACATTTGTTCCACCCCAGAAATTTACAGAAATCTTGGGAAATTTTGGAATTCTACAGCATGTGAGAAAAGGGGAGTGAGGTAATTGTGCAGAGGTCTCAGGAAGTCAGGAACCCCCCATACACAAGTTCCATTATATGGGTCCTTGAGTTGGTTTAGCACCAGGATTTTCTGATAGTCTAGTGATCCTTTCTGCAAATTAAATATGCCTGAAAATGCCAAATATGGCCCACAAAATGGATGAAACCTTTGGAAAAATTATCTTTGCTGCTGTCCTAGCCTGAGATGTGTACAATATCAACAACTTGATCAAGAACTTGTCTGAATTCAAATGGGATACTGGCAATCAGTGATCAGCACTGTAGCTAGTACTTTGGGGTTTTACTGCTGCTTAAAGTTTTTCTCTCTTTGTCCTAAATCACTCATTGGCTTTTGAACTTTTCCTCTACTGTCCCCAGGGGAAACTTTCATCTATAATACTGGTGCCCTTTGGATGCCACTGGAATTCTATATCTCATTAAATGTTTCCCTCCTGCCCCCAGGACAAGCTAATCCTGAGAGCAACTTTGTTTGGTGACCTGGAAGTTTAAAGGCTTGTATCTGCTTCCTGATTTGATTGCTTTCTCTATCTCCTGGGGATTCAAATCAAACTGTCATTCCTGGGAGCAAGTGTCTAGTTCTGAACATGATACCTTTTCCAATGGCCTAAGGGAGAAAATTACATATCATCTGTCCCGTTCACTTGATGAGTAAAGGAAATTGAAGAAGCCTTTGCCTCATTTGGATTGATAAGGGGCATGTAGGCATTGTTTATCACCAAACTCCGTAGATGTGGGATTTGGACAAGCTTTATGAGGAGAGGATGCTCTGATCACCTGGGTGTGGATGAAGCGTCATCGGTGTCCCCAGAGAGCCACTATGGGATCATCTGACTTCCACAACAGAAAAATAAAAGCCAAATAATAGTCTTGGGGCATAACCAGCACTTTACTCATGTGAGGATAGAAGAAGGGAGCTAGTGACTTTTTTTTTTCTTTTTCTTTTCATGTATTTGTAGGAAGAAAGGTTCATGTTTGTTAGCTCAGTTAAGAGGAGAGTATCAATGGCCCTGGGAGAGGGGTGTATATATTTCTTATGATAATTTAAGCAATACAACTGTGAATGTTATGACTGAACTCTAATGCGTTTGAAGGATTCAATTAGTCTAAAATCTAAGTAAATCATGTTATGTGGGTCTGAAGGAGAGATTAATTCTTCTGACAATGGGGGAAGTGGCACTGGGAGCAGTAGGACAGGTCATCTTAAAGGTAGAGGAGATCTTGCAAATTTGTATAAGGAATGGAGGTTGAATCTCTTTTAAAGTTTTCCTCCAAGGGAATACAATCCTTCATGGCACCAGCATTAAGAAATTGCTTTAACACATCCATTTTTATATTTAGGGCAATACACCTTAGTAAACACTGATCTAGGTGAGGCTGCTTAAATGATTAGTCAAGGTCTGTTTACCCTTAGGGCGTTCAAGATCAGTAAGAGACTGATGGAAACTCATGGTCAAGCAAGGATTGCCTGGTCTTTGGTGCCAGGCAAATGGGTTTTAGCCTTAGTGCAGGGGCGATGGGGTCAGCTGGCACCAAACACCCCACTACAGAGACTTTGGCAGAGGTTGCTCTGGGGTCAAATTTTCCCTATTTTCATGATGCCATCAGTGCAGTACTAAGGGTTCTAGAACATGGCATATCTTCAGGGATCATCACTTTAGCTCAATTTGATGGGGAAAGAGATGGGGTGTGGGAAGTTTAGTAATGCAGCATAAGTAATTTTATATATTTTTATACTATAGTAATAATAGCTAACAAAAAAGAAATTGCTTTAAATAAGGATAAAATAAACCTTTTTTTACTTTAAAAAATTATAGTTTAGAAAAGGACCAAGTCTTCTTCTTGAAGCACTTTGAGTTCATACATTCCATACATTTGATTTCCACTGAAGCTTGCAACTTGTGGAAACTTGAGGGTTTTTCTGGGCCACAGAGAACTCTGAGGATAGAATATGATTTTCTGTTAGAGGACTTGTAAGCAAACCAAATCTAAGCTTTGAATGTTTCACTTACTACTGCTGCATAACAAGCTCACTAAAACTTAATGGCATAAAATAATCTTTTTATTATACTCACAGATTCTGTGGGTCAGTAATTTGGATGGGGCATAGTAGGAATGGCATGGGGTCTAGCTGATGAGATTCAAAGACAGTGATGAAGTGGCTGGCACTAGGATCATCTGGAGGCATCATCACTCACTTGCTGGTAGTTTCTGCTGGCAATTAGCTGGGATATTGTCTGGAACCTCTACACATGGACTCTCCACACAGTTACCCTGTGGGAGCCAATTTGGTTTTCCTGAGCTAAGATGAATTCCAAGACCCAATGCCCCAACAGAACAAGACAGGAGTGCATAGCATTTTAATGGCCTACCCTGGGAAGTTTCATAGTATTATTTCTGCCGTGTTTTATTGGTAATGATAATGACAAAGTTCTATCCATGTTCAAGAGAAGGGGACCTGGACTCCAACATTCCATGGGAGGAGTGTTAAAGTCACATTGTAAGAAGACCATATGGGATAGGAGCTATCATTGCAGCTATCTTTGAAAAATGTAATCTGCCACAGCCCATAATGCTTTTTAGAACAATGTGGGAGATAGGTGGATGGATAAATAAAACATCCCAGCTGTGTACTGCAGAAACAGCTCTGGTTGAGGCAGATTAAAGTCTTAGAATCAAAGTGTATGGCCAGTCTCTACCATGAACACATTTACAAATGTATATGGCTGGTCACAATCAGGATGATGTAGGAAAATTTGAGTAGCTCAATGAAAATTGATCTTCACTGCTGGGCAGAAAACTCAACAACATGTTCTTCTGCCTGTGAGTTGGCAATGTTCTCCTTCTTTTTATAGAAATGCAAAGATGGTTCCAAAAGTCTCAAGGTCAAAATATCTCAGTCCTTTTTTGCCTGTAGGTTAGTGATCTAGAGCAGGTTGATAACTTGATTAACTCTTGAGATGCTAAACAAAGAGTACACAGATTCCTTTGGAAACACAACCCTGCATTATATTCCCCCCCGCCCCCCCCCGGCAGATCATTGGTTAGAAGCTATCATATTTTTACAAGAACTAATTTGGGCCTGGTTCTCTAAGAATCAACTCATGGTTGCATCCTGTGTAGGAACTACAAATGAACATCATCACCTTTGTAAAATAAAAGATCATTTAATTATTTTTATTAATATTATCTATAATTTCATAGCTGTATAACCTCTTTAGAGAGGGTTCAGAATCAGATAATCTATTTCAGGCAGTAAAATGGGGCCTGTTCAGTTAGTACTTAGTACTTCATAATCATTAGGAGGTGTAAGAGGTCTGCTTCTTAATAGTAATAAAAGTTTTCAAAGTGATAAAAGGCTCTTTTATGTTCCAGGGTCTCTCTTTTAAAAGTACTTCACTTCTGGGATATTCATGGTAGCTCCTTCACTTCCCAGTGTATTTGGGAACCTGCTTAGCATGATCTCATGGCTGGATATGCTCTGCTTTACCAAGTACCACAAACTTGGCTCTTGTCAGTTGAGTACAGATCCTATGTCACCATTATACATAAAAATATTGAGTCTGGACTTCTAATTTCCTGTTGACTCTCAAACAAAACAGATATACACGTACTGAAATGAATCGAGGCCTGGCAATCATATTTGTGTTCTGAGAAAAACTGTGATGAGTTACCAACCAAGAGACTCTTAAAGATCTAACACAACCTTAAATTTTTTAAATATGCCCAAAAACACAGAAATAGTGATGCTGTGAATGTAGAAAATGAATGATAACTAGCAGATACACAATGCCACAAAACCAAGTCTCAATGTTTTTATATGCCTCCAATTGGAGAACCTTAAGAATGAAACACATGACATAGTTGACCTTAGTGTTGCCAGGAAAGGGGCATAGAAGAGTCATGCATGACTGGCTCAATGTGAATCCCTTCCTTTCTCCAGGTGCTTTTACAACAAAGGAAATCAGGGTAGGTGGAGAAAGAGAGGAAGATTTTGACTGAGATAGAATAGTTTTAGAGGTCCTAGCATTGAGCCAGTCAAATTACAAATATTTGAATTCTTGGAAAGTATCTCTTTATTTTTTTAAAGCTTTGAATGTTCTTCAAGAGGTTGTTCACAACCTGATTTATTATATTCTCTTTCTGAAAAGTGGATTTATGAAGCAAAACTGGTTTTACACAGACACATGCATACATCACACATATCTCTTAAACATTTCTGGGACAGTTGTTCTTTCAGTAGGAATACAAAGGGCAACACCAGAAAAAAAAAGAAAGGAAACTAGTAGGATCAACTCACAACCTCAGCCTGTGCTGGTTGAGATAGCTTCTCTCTCTGCTCTCAAGTTCAGGAGTTAGTAGCAATGGTTTATGATAGCATCATCCCGCCTACAAGCTTTCCAGGTGCACAGAAACCTAGGATTTTATAGCAAACACAACTAAACTACTCCAGTAGTGTGAGAATCCAAAGAGATACTCCCTGCCACTGTGAATACATCCAATCCTAGGAGCTCTATGTCAGAAACCAGGGTTAAAGACCAAATACTAGAACAAAAAAAATACTCCTAGTATTTTTAAAAACTTAGGAAATAACAAAGATTTTAGGAACTTTATGCCAGGAACCAAATTATGTGTGTGTGTGTGTGTGTGTGTGTGTGTGTGTGTGTGTGTGTGTAATTTAACAGCAACAAGGTGTATTCATAGAAATTATTATAACTTTGTTAACCTTTAATGATAAAACAAAACAGACTTATTCAACTATTAATGAAATCTATTTGGATATTTCAGAAGATGCTCTCAACCTTGAAACCCATTGATTTAGATTCAGCAGGTCTACAATGCTTATGCTTGCCCAACTCTCTCTGCCCTTGAGAAGTCTCAATCTTTACATACTCCAGCTCCCTGCACTCTCCTCCCACCCTAAAAGTAGGGCAGCTAATTATACCATAAAATATGACCTTCCCTGTCTATATGCTAAAGGATTCTAGATTTGCATAATGCAGGGAGAGAGAAACTCAGACTCAGAATTTAGTCCTTCCATTGTACTGGTGAGCACCTTAGAATTATATATAGCATCACTGTTTAATAAAACTAGAAAAAGACTTAGAAATCATTTTCTTCATTCAATCCCTCACTCCACAAATGAAGAAGCTACACCACCAGAAGATGACAAGATAAATCAAATGTCTAGTTAGTGGTAAGTCAGGGACTGGAACCCAGGCTACTTTATACTATGGAACACTGTTGTCTATATCCTTATTTACATGACATTTTTATACACAAAACATTGTTTTATTTAAGAATTAGGAAGATTGATTGAAACTTCCTTTACTGGGAGACCGCGCCATTTTAAGTGGCGGTTGCCAGCATCCAGAGACCAGCTTCTAACCTAGAAACAAGGGATCTCAAGCAGCGTGACTGCGTGAACTCAGAGGAGCACTGCTTCTTCCCATGGAAAGAGAGAGAACTACATAACCAAACACCTTGAGAAGAGAGATCATGGTGAAACAAAGAACCAACCCAAATATGAAAGAAAAACAGGCATCATCAGAAAAGGAAGTAAACGAAATGGAGGCAACGGAGGCAAGCAACCTGTCAGAGAAAGAATTCAGAGAAATGGCCATAAGGTGGATGAAAAGAATGGAAACTTCCTTTACTGTTTCTAGGTAGGTGCAAGAGGTAGCCATAATGTTCTTTGCTACTTTCTTTTCATAGTGCACAGTCTAAGCACTTATGTGGCTCACTGATAAATTTCTCTAAAACACACAGAAAATTGGATAAGCCCCGATCAGAAAACAGTGATCTTTTTTTTCTTATTTAATTCTTACAACATTTTTTCCTGCTAAAAAGCCTGCTGCTATTAGGAAAACGCCCAAGTTAGACACCAGTGTCTGAGAGTTCGATAAAATCTTAAAGGTTAAGCCCTGGCCCATGTTTCCAAGTGGTTAGAGCATCACCATTCTCCAAAGTGTCATGCATTCAATTCCCAGTCAAGGGCATGTACCTGGATTGCAGGTTTGATTCCCCCACCCCATTTGGAGTGCATGTGGGAGACAATTGATAGATAAGTCTCTCACATCTCTCTCTCTCTCTCCCTCTCTTTCTCTCTCCCTCTTCCTTCTCTCTCTCCTCCTTCTCTCCCTTCCATTCTCTCTAAAAATCAATGAAAACAATCCTCCTGTGAGGATTAACAACAAAAAACAACCTAAAAGGTTAATATTCTATTCATCATTTAAAACTTCCTTCTAGTAGGAAATACATGGAGACAGTAAGAGATGAAAAAGAATCTCAAAGAAAAAGAAATATTGCAATTAATGTGATCTGAAACCAAAATAAGAAAATCTACTTTGAATAAGCACCACAAGATATGGGAAATATTTCTTTGGCTAAAGACAGAATGTTTTGCATCTGATTTCTCTGACAATGAAGTTTTCAAGTTTAAAAATGCTAAGGGTTAAGAGATAAAAACTGCTTCTCAGAACCTTATGTTTATGAATGTCTTAAGGTATTTTTAGGATTCTGAAGGTAGACAAAAATTGTGAGGAACAAATTTAGATGTTTTGTTTCACACAAAGAATAAAGTGATTAGAACTGAAATAATTAGTATGGAGGTGGAAGAGGGGCTACTTACCAAGATAGAGAAGTTTTTTTTGATAGATTTTACTATAATCTATTAGCTTTAGAAAAATGATGGATATGCTGGCAGTACTGAGGTGTAAAACAAGATACGCATACCATAGTTGAAATGCATTAGGGTAAAACTGGTTCAAAGAAGTCTGCCTCCAACATGTGGAACAGACACCAAAAATGCCATCAGAATAGTCACTGATTCCACTGTACTTGAGAAAGAAAAATCCCTCTAAAAGGAATCACATGTACTGTCTCTCTAAATGTATACATTCGAAGGAAGCCCTATATATACAAGCAAAGAGAATGCAAACTGTTGAGTACACTGCATTGAATTTAAACAAACTATTCTATTTCCCCCCACCCCACCCCCACCCTTGGCAGCTTTGTTGGATGGTGCCATTCAGATAAATGCCTCTTTCACCCCTGCATGTGCTTGTATAGAGAATATTCATGGTTCTAAGGAATCAGCTTGACTCGGTCTGTGATATCTTTTACAATACATGGCACCACACAGAGTCTCAGAGAAGTGGGTTATTGTAAGTTCTGCCAAATGAGCACAAATCTCTGAATGGCTTCGAATTGCTATAGTTGGTTCAATTTTGTAAGGCAGGATTCGGTACATTTGGCTTCTTGCAGATTATCAGTAGGGATCAAGGAAGACCTGTTTTATGCTGTTTCATGTTAGAGCAGAATATTCTAGGTATAGGATCCTCTATGGCTATAAATTTTACAAAATAGTTAAAGTAGAAAAACATTGCATAGCAGGTGCCTCCAAAGCTCAGACTGGTACCACAGCATTGGTAGAAGGTTGATTTTCAATTTCCTTTCCTCTATCTGATGGTACCCATGCAAGTGTTTACGTTTCAACATTGATCATTGCCCTCATAAACACATTTGAAACAGACAAGTTTTGCAAGAAATGCAAAATCAACACAAATACTGTGTCATCCTTAGATGCCTCTTGGAATCATTTCAGTGCTCATTTCTGCCAATCAGATTTCTTTCCTCCAAGAACAAACCAGGTCCCCCAGGAAACTCTGTGCTGTGAGCTCTCAGCACCCCCAGCTTTCCCCTTCATAAACTGATCCTTCAAAGGGGCTACTGTTCAATGTAGCATTTTGCATGTTTGTCTTGCAGAGCTATCAATCTTCCCTATGTCCCTGTCTCATCTACCAAGCTAAATACTAAGTCAAGTCCCCTACCAAAGACTAGCAGTTATTTTCTCCCATCTTTTGGCCACTTTTTAGATACACACTTAGTGAATTTACATATTTTAAAAACATAGCAACAAAAAGCTAAACATGCAGGAAACTTTCAATACTTGCATAAGCTTGGTCCTACCCACAGTTCAGTGAGTCCACAGGAGAAAAACACCCTAAATCAACATGATTCACTGGGTTCGCACAGCAGGAAAACCTGCTCATCCTCTATGATTTCTTCAAAAGAACTTGCTGAAGATAGGTGTTACGTGAATCTAAGAGATTTCTGGTATTACAATGTGGCCTAATGTAATGCTTAACAGTTAAGTACCTTTCTTGATTCCAAAGAATTCTTCAGAGAGAAATGGAATAATAAGGTACATTAACACTTTCCACAATGCATAATCCTTTTCAGGAAGCGCTGATGCCCTAAAGGACCCAGAGCTGAGAAAAATAATTTGCTCTTCAGTCTCCTGTGCCTCTTCTCCAAGCAGGAAGGCAATTTCTCTTAGCAAGGTTTGCATTTTACTGACTGTTTTTCATTTCCAAGATGTTATTAGTGTATTAATCTTCTGCTTGCAAATGAATGTGCAATATTTACAAGGGTTTAATTTTGTTGTTGCTCTTTAAATAATGCATGCTCTTACTTCACACAGCCTAAGATTAAAGGGAACTACTTAGTTTTAACTGGAAAAATGATAAGTCCTAAATTAATACAATCCACACCAGTTTTCTTAGCATCATCGGGTTTAACCAGTTACTATTTACTTGGAAGTTTGGGTCCTAGACATCAGTGGGTACAAAAGAGATTGAGAAGCTTGTAACTCCCTAGGACAGGATAAGTTAATAGATTGGAAATTGAACAGGGAGGGTATTCATTTACTTATTCAATCATGTAAATTGTATTTATTGGTTGTCTACCATGTGCCAGACACAGTGGTATATCCATAGACATAAAATCAAGTACACAGACGTAGTTCTTGCCTTCAGGTAGTTTACATTCTAGTTAGAAAGAAATAATTAATTCATAACCCTATACATAAATATATAATCACTAGTAGCCCTGCACACGAATCCATGCGCCAGTAGCTCTCTGCTGCCCTCCTGTAGCTCTCTGCCCGCTTCCACCCTTCTGTAGCTCTCCTCACTCCCTCCCCCCTCACCCCCTCATAGCTTGCTGCCCTGCCCCCTCCTGTAGCATTTCGCCACTCACTTGTAGTTTGCTGCCCCACCCTCCTGCAGATCCGTGATCTGGTCGTTAAGCCTCAAGGCATAACGGATAATTAGCATATTCTTCTCTTATTATATAGGATAGTGTACCAGAGGAGGATGTGCCATTGGCCCTGCCTTCTCTCTCTAGGACTTCCAACTTCAGCCTTAGACACTTTGGTCTTCTAGACCAGTGGTCAGCAAATTCATTAGTCAACAGAGCCAAATATCAACAGTACAACGATTGAAATTTCTTTTGAGAGCCAAATTTTTAAAACTTAAACTATATAGGTAGGTACATTGTTATTAACTTAATAAGGGTACTCCTAAGCTGGCCTTTGCTAAAAACGTCCTCAATCTGATTGAGGTACGCTCGCTGAGGTCGACCCTTCCAACTCTCCCAACCACACTCGTCTTGTATACTTGTTTCAGATAGACGAGTGTGGATGGGAGAGTTGGAAGCGGTCGACCTCAGCAAATGTACCTCAAAACAATGTACCTTTCCCGCGCTGCATACCCCGCGGCCCGCCTGCACGGCGTCTCCCGTTGCCCAACTGACACCCCCCACTTCTTCTAACGCCATTTCTTCAAAATAGACTCGCCCAGGCCAAAAACCGACTTCTGTGCATGGGCCACGAAGTTTCAATCGCACTGTACGTGCGCGCCCACACTTGGTATTTTGTGGAAGAGCCACACTCAAGGGGCCAAAGAGCCGCATGTGGCTCATGAGCTGCAGTTTGCTGACCACTGTTCTCGGACATCATGGTGGAAATCACAATGAAAGTTAGGCAGATACAAGCTTAATAAGAACACTTTAATGCTAATGCCTATGGGGCTAGAGAGACACTGAGTCCCAAATGCCAAATTTTTCATCCTAGCTCTGACATCTTGGATAATTCATCCCTGCCTTTGGGGACTGGGATTTTTGTCTTTGGTATAACTAGAAAGTCTGAATGGGGGATTAGTGAGGTTCCTTCTAGAATCCAGATTCTGCATCTCAAACCACAATTTTCATATTTTTAAATTTTATCCCTGCATCTACCTCTAAGTAAGTGTAATGGGTCACAGACCTTGAACAAGTAAGCCTTTTGAGGCATCATTGTGACCTGAGTGGCAAGTGCCAGGAACCATACCAAACACTGAAAAAAACACACTATGAGACACATAGTCCTTGTCCTTAGCAAGCTTCATCCTAGCTGAGAAGACAGACACATAGAAAGGAGTTTCAGCACAAAGTGGCACAAAGTGGCATGATGGAGGAATGTTCAAGGTCATGGAGTGCAGAAGAGGCATGCCTGCTGCTTATTGGACTGTCCTTATGGGCTCCCACACCTCAACCAGGGGACCACCTGGACCTGGGGCATCCACTAAGTCTCACCTTTATTTTGACACCAAAAGTGTAACAGAATGCCCAGATCCACACTACATGATGGGAACATCCAGGATTGGATGCCTGGTCTGCTCTCAAAGTGGCATCATTAACACTGGCTGGAGATGCCTAGGCTTATGTTGGTTAATGTCCCACCCACACCCATGACCTCCTACCCACCTTCCTTATGTACATGGATTGGTTTATCCTTTTGACTTCTTTCTTTTCACTGTGTTTCATCTTTCTTAGTCAATCACTTGATAGCTCCTTGGAGATATCCCACACCTATCACTATCCTTTGATCTTCCATCTCCTGCCCTCATCCGTAGTCAGTTGCCATGTTCCAGCCAGGCTTTCCTCATAATCCCTCTTTTCATCCCTTAGCATTCTCACTTCTCTCAGATCTGCATATTGCAACAGTCCACTCTGCCCCCTCCAGTTTTCTCCCTTTTCAACCCATCGTTTTTGATGCACATAGCATTCTTGTTGAATTGTGGTAACTGCGAAGTAGTGCACTACCAAAAGAATCTCTGAATAAAAGATGGTCTGCATCGTTCCTACAGTGCTGGGCCAGTAAGTGTCCATTAAGCTTACCTGTGTCATCAACATTCCTTCACCATGTACCCTTCTCCTCAAAAAGAAAATGTAGGTGATTTCTCCAAGCGCCTTGTGGCATTCTTGGGTACTAAAATAGAAGGCTTATTGATTTTGTGGCTTTAGGCAAGTGTTTCAATCGCATGAAGCCAAATCAGTGAAATGGGGATAATTCAATTAAATGAGATAATGTGTAGATGTGCTTTATATGAAGCCTAATCATATAAGTCAGTACTCAGTAAATATCACCTGCTCTATTTAGATGGTCTGACCTTCCTTTAGGTCCTTCCATGTCTTTTCCTGACTCCTGACCTTTTCACAGGCCACTCCTTCTGCCTGGAATGATATCCTCTATGTGGCGAATTCTAATCCATTATTCACATCTCTCCTTAAGGATTATTCTTCCGGCCTCTTTGGTCTTACTTATGTCATTCTACTGAATGCTCTCATAGTTCCCCTCACATCCACTGCCTCTTCTCTTAAGCCAGCAATTTTATACTTATCTACGTATGTACTTGTCTAATGACTGTCTCTCCAACAAAGCTACAAACTCCATGAAGGCAGGAACTATAGCCATGGAGCTTGTCACTGTCTGTCTAGAACTCAGTATACAGCCAGTGTTCAATACATACTTGGCAGTAGAATGGATGCATGAACTAAAAGGAGCCATCTTTTCATGATAGCTTATTTTTATATTATATTCTAATAAATTCAGTATGAATTCAATGTAGTCGCATATATTTCCATTCTAAGCTGAAATGCTTTGTTTCAAAAAAACCTTTCCCGCTCTCTCCCCACTCCCCTTCATGGTTGGCAGTGTTCAATTGTTGTTTGGAGCAGTATTTTTCACAGCATCTTTCTCCCAATCTTGACAAATTAGCAGTCACTCAGAAAGCTCTTCTCTATGCTTTTTTGCCCAAGTACGTTATAAAAGGTTAAAATAAACCTTTTTTAAAATGAGCTTTCTTTGCAATTTATTTCTCTAATTGATGGGATTAAAATAAGAGTGGCAAACTAGAGCCGAGTTTGATCTCAGGTCCAGAGATCGACGTGAGTAATCCCTATAATGCAGGCCTAATTGCTATCCGCACGACTCTATGATTAGGGGCATTACATTATTTATTTAGCCTTTGATGCTAATCTCAGAACCAGAACCAACCCAGAGCTCTTTAAATTTCTGCTCCTAGATGCTGTCTGCTGCTTCTGTGCATCCAGACTGTAGGCCCAGGAAGCTGCTGATGCTGTTTACAAAGCCTAATGAGAGGCACAATCTCTGCCTCAGAACAATTTGGGAAGGAAGGATCCTGGGCTCTGGAATGTTGGGGAAAGTGAAAATCATCAGAACAGCAATGAGGGTCGATGGGACTTTACACAGCTGCTCTGCCATGCCTTGGAAGAAGAACAATGCCTGGCAATTCTGTGAGATGAACAAACTTGACAGTAGAAACAGCCATAGATCACATTATGAAGTAGGCTTGTTTTGCCCTTGGCACCCTGCCCCCCCATCAGGGGCCCGGACCTACTGTGGATTCCACCATCCACAGTGAGTGGCTCCCTGATTTGGTCTGTTCTTCACCCCTCATCAAAATCCCTTTCCAAAGACTGCCCTGGCCTCGATTTCTCTACCAGAGGCAGCATACGATGGTGGAAAGTACAAGGGATTTGCTGTCATCTGGATTCAAATCCCAGATGACAACAGTAGAACCTTTAGCAATATTTAATTACGATTTTGCTGAACTACAGTTTCCTCATAAAATATGTGGGGGTAACAAGAGCTCTCCAACCAATGAACTTGCATGCATATATGCATGACCCATGGACACAGACAATGGGGTGGTGAGGGCCTGGGGTGTGGAGGATGGGGGCCGGCTGGAAGAGGTTTATGGGGGAGAAAGGGGGTCTTATGTGATACTTTCAACAATAAAGATTAAAAAAAAAACACCCAAGCTCCCTAATTGAGTTTTATGTAGTTCAGACTAGGATCAATAAAATATTACTTTCCTTTCATTTTCAACAATTAAAGGCTTCATTTCTTTTTTGTTTTTTTTTTTGCTTAAAGTATTAGAAAGGGTATTACATATGTGTCCATTTTATCCCCCCGCCCTAGACAGTCCCCTAGCCTCCCCTATCCCCCAATGTCTTATGTCCACTGGTTATGCTTCTATGCATGCATACAAGTCCTTTAGTTGATCTCTTACCCCCCTACCTCCTGCCCCGCAACCCTCCCCGGCCTTCCTGCTGCAGTTTGACAATCTGTTTGAGGCAGCTCTGCCTCTGTATCTATTATTGTTCAAAAGTTTATAATGGTCTCTATTATCCATGAATAAGTGAGATCATGTGGTATTTTTCCTTCATTGACTGGCTTATTTCACTTAGCATAATGCTCTCCAGTTCCATCCATGACGTTGCAAATGGTAAGAGTTCCTTCCTTTTTAGAGCAGCATAGTATTCCATCGTGTAGATGTACCACAGTTTTCTAATCCATTCATCTACTGATGGGCACTTGGGCTGTTTCCACATCTTAGCTATGGTGAATTGTGCTGCTATGAACATAGGGGTGCATATATCCTTTCTGATTGGTGTTTCTGGTTTCTTGGGATATATTCCTAGAAGTGGGATCACAGGGTCAAATGGGAGTTCCATTTTCAGTTTTTTAAGGAAACTCCATACTGTCTTCCATAGTGGCTGCACCAGTCTGCATTCCCACCAGCAGTGCACAAGTGTTCCTTTTTCTCCACATCCTCTCCAGCACTTGTCGTTTGTTGATTTGTTGATGATAGCCAGTCTGACAGGTGTGAGATGGTACCTCATTGTTGTTTTGATTTGCATCTCTCGGATGATTAGTGACTTTGAGCATGTTTTCATATGTCTCTTGGCTTTCTGAATGTCCTCTTTTGAAAGGTGTCTATTTAGGTCCTTTGCCCATTTTTTGATTGGATTGTTTATCTTCCTTTTGTTAAGTTGTATGAGTTCCCTATAAATTTTGGAGATTAGGCCCTTATCAGATATGACATTGGCAAATATGTTTTCCCACACAGTGGGTTTTCTCGTTGTTTTGTTGATGGTTTCTTTTGCTGTGCAGAAGCTTTTTATTTTGATGTAGTCCCATTTGTTCATTTTCTCTTTCGTTTCAAGTGCCCTAGGAGCTGTATCAGTGAAGAAATTGCTTCGGCATATGTCTGAGATTTTGTTGCCTTTGGATTCTTCTAGAATTTTTATGGTTTCCTGTCGTACATTTAAGTCCTTTATCCATTTTGAGTTTATTTTTGTGTATGGTGTAAGTTGGTGGTCTAGTTTCATTTTCTTGCATATATCTGTCCAATTTTCCCAGCACCATTTATTGAAGAGACTATCTTGGCTCCATTGTATGTTCTTGCCTCCTTTGTCAAATATTAATTGAGCATATTGGTTCAGGCCGATTTCTGGGCTCTCTATTCTATTCCATTGATCTATATGCCTATTCTTGTGCCAGTACCAGGCAGTTTTGAGAACAGTGGCTTTGTAATACATCTTGATATCTGGTATTGAGATCCCACCTACTTTGGTCTTTTTCAGGATTGCTGCAGCTATTCGAGGTCTTTTTTTATTCCAGATGAATTTTTGGAGAGTTCGTTCTAGATCTCTGAAGTATGCTGTTGGTATTTTAATGGGAAGTGCGTTGAATTTATAGATTGCTTTGGGTAGTATGGACATTTTAATGATGTTGATTCTACCAATCCATGAACACGGTATGTTCTTCCATCTGTTTATGTCTTCCTCTATATCTTTTTTCAACGTCCTGTAGTTTTCTGAGTAGAGGTCTTTTACCTCTTTAGTTAAGTTTATTCCTAGGTAGTTTAATTTTTTTGGTGCGATGGTAAACGGGATTGTTTTTATAATCTCTCTTTCTGAAAGTTCACTATTGGTGTATAGAAATGCCTCGGATTTCTTGGGGTTAATTTTGTATCCTGCTACATTGCCAAATTCATGTATTAAGTCCAGTAGCTTTTTGATGGAGTCTCTAGGGTTTTGTATGTATAATATCATGTCGTCTGCAAATAAGGACAGTTTTACTTCCTCTTTTCCAATTTGGATGCCTTTTATTTCTTCTTCTTGCCGAATTGCAATGGCTAACACTTTCAGTACTATGTTGAACAGGAGTGGTGAGAGGGGGCATCCCTGTCTTGTTCCTGTTCTTAGGGGAAATGGTGTTAGTTTTTGTCCATTGAGTATGATGTTGGCTGTGGGCCTGTCATATATGGCTTTTATTATGTTGAGGTATGATCCTTCTACTCCCACCTTGCTGAGAGCTTTTATCAAAAATGGGTGTTGAATTTTGTCAAATGCTTTTTCTGCATCAATTGATATGACCATGTGGTTTTTTTCTTTCAATTTGTTTATGTGATGTATCACGTTTATTGATTTGCGGATATTGTACCATCCTTGCATCCCTGGGATAAATCCTACTTGGTCATGGTGTATGATCTTTCTGATGTACTGCTGGATCCGATTTGCTAAGATTTTGTTGAGGATTTTGGCATCTATGTTCATGAGGGATATTGGCCTGTAATTCTCTTTCATTGTGTTGTCTTTACCTGGTTTTGGTATTAGGGTGATGCTGGCTTCATAGAATGAGCTTGGAAGTGTTCCTTCCTCTTGAATTTTTTGTAGTAGTCTGAGGAGGATAGGTTTTAGTTCTTCCTTGAATGTTTGGTAAAACTCCCCTGTGAAGCCGTCTGGTCCTGGGCTTTTGTTTGCTGGAAGCTTTTTGATGACTGCTTCAATTTCTTCCATAGTTATTGGCCTGTTGAGATTTTTAGATTCTTCCTGATTGAGTTTTGGAATGTTGTATTTTTCTAGGAATTTGTCCATTTCCTCCAGGTTGTCTAATTTGTTGGAGTAGAGCTGTCCATAGTATTTTTTAACAATCATTTGTATTTCTGTGGGGTCTGTTGTTATTTCGCCTCTATCGTTTCTGATTTTGTTTATTTGGGTCCTCTCTCTTTGCTTCTTGGTGAGTCTGGCTAGAGGTTTGTCAATCTTGTTTATCCTTTCAAAGAACCAGCTCTTGGTTTCATTGATTTTCTGTATTGTTTTTTTGGTCTCTATGTCATTTATTTCTGCTCTAATCTTTATTATCTCCTTCCTTCTGCTCACTCTGGGGTTTTCTTGTTGCTCTCTTTCTAATTCTTTGAGTTGTAGAGTTAGATGATTTACTACCATTTTTTCTTGTTTGTTGAGATAGGCCTGTAGAGCTATAAACTTCCCTCTCAGGACTGCTTTCATTGTGTCCCATAGGTTTTGGATTGTTGTGTTTTCATTGTCATTAGTTTCCAGGATGTTTCGAATTTCTTCTTTGATTTCATTGGTAACCCAATCAATATTTAATAGCATGCTATTCAGCTTCCAGGTGTTTGAGTATTTTGGGTTGTTTTTATTGTAGTTTATTTCTAATATTATGCCATCGTGGTCTGCGAAGACGCTTTTTATGATTTCAATTTTCTTGAATTTGGGGATACTTTGCTTGTGACCCAATATATGGTCTATTTTTGAATATGTCCTATGAGCATTTGAGTAGAATGTATATTCCCTGGCTTTCGGGTGAAGTGTTCTGAAGATGTCTATTAAGTCCATCTGATCTAGTGAGTCATTTAGGATTGCTGTATCTTTGCTGATTATTTGTCTAGAGGACTTATCCAGTGCTGTCAGTGGTGTATTAAAGTCCCCTACTATGATTGTATTGTTGTCGATGTCTCCTTTGATATCTTCCAGGAGTTTTTTTATGAATTTGGGTGCTCCTGCATTGGGTGCATATATGTTTACCAGGATTATATCTTCTTGTTGTATTGATCCCTTTAGTATTATGAAGTGGCCTTCCTTATCTCTTGTTATGGCCTTCACTTTGAGGTCTATTTTGTCCGATATAAGTATTGCTACCCCAGCTTTCTTTTCCTTTCCATTTGCCTGAAAGATATTTTTCCATCCTTTCACTTTCAGTCTGTGTGAGTCCCTTCTAATGAGGTGGGTTTCTTGTAGACAGCAGATGTATGGGTCATGTTTTTTTTATCCATTCAGCCACTCAATGTCTTTTGTTTGGAGCATTTAGTCCGTTTACGTTTAAAGTTATTATTGAAAGGTACTTGTTTGTAGGCATTTCTGTTTTTGTGTGGCTGTTTTCTTTCTGAGCTTTTTATTTCGTATTTTTATACCAGTCCCTTTAGCATTCCTTGCATTGCTGGCTTGGTGGTGATAAACTCCCTTAGCCTTTTTTTTGTCTGTGAAGCTTCTTATTTCCCCTTCAAGATTGAATGATAGCCTTGCTGGATAGAGTATTCTTGGATTCAGTCCTTTGCTTTGCATCACTTTGTAAATTTCCGTCCATTCTTTCCTGGCCTGATGTGTTTCTGTTGAGAAATCATTTGACAATCTAATGGGAGATCCCTTGTATGTAACTTTCCGTCTCTCTCTTGCAGCCTGTAAGATTCTCTCTTTGTCCTGAACATTTGCCATGGTAATTATGATGTGTCTTGGTGTGGGTCTTTTTGGGTTCACCTTGTTTGGGACTCTCTGGGCTTGTGTGACTTTTTTCTTCCCCACCTCAGGGAAGTTTTCTGACATTATTTCTTCTAATAGGTTTTCTAATCCTTGTTCATCCTTCTGTTGTTCTGGTACCCCTATTATTCGTATGTTGTTTCGTTTCATGTTGTCCCAAAGCTCCCTTAGGCTCTCCTCCTGTCTTTTCATTTTTTTCTCCAATTGCAGTACGTTTTGGGTGTGTTTTGCTTCCTTGTCTTCTAAATCACTAATTCGGTCCTCCGCTTCTCCTAGTCTACTGTTGATACTTTCAATGGAGTTTTTCATTGCAGCTATATCACTCTTCATTTCTTCTTGGGTCTTACTTAAGTTGTTGATTTTTTCATCTGTTTCTTCTAGCTTCTTCCATATGTTATCGATTTTTTCATCTGTTTCTTCTTGCTTCTTGCTGAGGTTGTCGATTTTTTCCTCCATCCGGTTTATGCACTCTAGGACCCTTATTCTGAATTCTTTTTCTGTCATGTTGCATGCCTCTGTATTACTTAGCTGCTTTTCTGGAGAGTCCTCCTTCTCTTTCCTTTGGGGGTTTCTTTGTCTACCCATGTTTGATCTCACCGACATATCTAGACATTGAGTCGTTCAGTGGCTGCTCCCTTGGTGGCAGTGACTCCTTGGTCTGCGGTTGCTCTTCGGGCGGTTGCGGTAGCAGCTGCTCTTCAGTTGGCAGCAACTCCTCTGGTGGGTGCTGTTCACAGCTGTGGTGGCTCTTCTGGCTGGTGGGGCGAGGTTTCACGTACAGCTGCTGTTCCTCAGCAGAGGGTGTGGTGCTCAGGAGGTTGCTGTTGCTTGGATCTGCTGTGTTGATTTAAAGGCACAAAATACAACACAACAAGGCACCACGTACCAGGCACTATACACAAATATATTCACGATATTAATAACCCCAAATAAAGGTGACCACCTGAATTAAGAGAATTAGGGGATAAGGAAGAAGGAATAGAAAAGAGAAAAAAGAAAAGAAAATTAGGGACCAAAAAAAGGAGTGCAAAAATGAAATTGGGAAAAAGGAGGGGGGAAAGTAAAAGCGAGAAAAGAAAGGAAAAGAAAAAAAAAGAGCGAAAAGAGAGAATGAAGTGGAAGAGGGGAAGAGACTTTTTTGTATGAGGAGAATACTCCTATAGAACAGCCATTAATCCCAACAAATTCCAGCAACAGCTCCCTGGAGATGAATGCAAACTAGAAACAACCAATAATATAACGATGAAAATAGAATGGAGAACACTAATCCCAAAATAAAATAAAGAGAAAATAAAATGGCACTTTAAAAAAAAAATGGTAAAATGGTAGCAGTAATAATACTGGTTAAAAATAAGAAGGTAGTAATTAAAAGGGTAAAATCAGGTGATGCAAAAAAGAAGAAAAAAAAAAAAGAAGAAGAAGAAGAGGAAAAGAAAAAAAAAGAAAAAAAAGAAAAAAATTGGTTTCTTAGTTAAAAGGTGAAAAAAGAAAAAAAAAATATTGCAGTAGTGAAGGTCCTTCGGTTCTTCTATTCTTCAGTGTGGCTCGCCTTAGACCTGCCAGGTATTCAGGAGAGTGTTGAGTTTCCCTGCGATACACTGTTCCTCTGTGTTGTAAACCACAGTCCTTATTTTAAAGCAAGCCACATTTGTTTCCCAGACTGCCTTATTTTGTGTTTAGCAAAGAGTCAGTTTGTGGGTCAGCCTCTGGGTGGCAGTGTTCTGGGGTTGGCCTCTGAGGCTACAGGGCCTCTCTGTCCAGTGGAAGTTCACTGCCCAGAGCTGGCTGTGTAAGAGTTCTAAAGGCTTCATTTGTTAACAGCCAGGTAAGATATTTGCATTTCTAAGTGAAATAAGCCAGTCAGAGAAAGATAAATACCACATGATCTCACTCAGTTGTGGATTATAGAGAACAACATAGACTGATGAAAAGGGACAGACCCAAAGACTGAGAAACAGCAATCAGGCTATCAATCCCCAGAAGGAAAGTAGGGGTGGGCAGGGGTAAGGGGAAGAGATCAACCGAAGGACTTGTATGCATGTATATAAGCCAAACCAATGGACATGGACAACAGGGGGATGGGAGCATGAGTGTGCGGGCGAGGGGGGAGGAGATTGGGGGTTAATGGGGGGGATGAGGACACATTTGTAATACCTTAACTAATAATAATAAAAAAAAAAACTTAAAAAAAAGATATTTGCATTTCAACAAGTTATATCAGAAATAATCTCTCAGTCCAAAGAAGTTACTGTGTTAGTAAAATCTCAGATACTGGAGGTGTGTAGTGTGTGTGTGTGTGTTTGTGTGTGTGTGTGTGTGTGTGTTAAGGAATGGGTACTTTGGGACCAATGTGGTAGATTGAGCTATTAGTATATGCTCTTAATTCTTCTGAAGTTAAATTTTCTATCTTGTCATACCTCATGGAGCCATTAACTGGGCTCTTGGCTTTTTCATAAAACTGAGTACCCTCATTCCCATACCTACAACTTCATCAAGTGACCTCTTCTCTTGGTTTCCCAGACCAGAGTCTACATCTAGATTTCTGTTTCCCATGCTCATCTACTTGGTCCACTTTGATTATTTACATGTAACCTCCCCACCACCACCAAGTGGGATATACCTGGTTCTTGAATTCCTGTAATTGATGATCTACTACTAACTTGAAGACAGTTTGTGATAAGTGGCCAGTTATCCCTTAGTACAAACCTCTGATGGTGCGCAGACTGTGTGATCAGCATAGACAGTTAGTAGATGGACAACTCTTGGCACTGCATTTAAAATAATACATTTCTGCCGAAACCGGTTTGGCTCAGCGGATAGAGCGTCGGTCTGTGGACTGAAAGGTCCCAGGTTCAGTTCCGGTCAAGGGCATGTGCCTGGGTTGCGGGCACATCCCCAGTGGGAGATGTGCAGGAGGCAGCTGATCGATGTTTCTCTCTCATCGATGTTTGTAATTCTCTATCTCTCTCCCTTCCTCTCTGTAAAAAATCAATAAAATATATTTAAAAAAAATAAAATAATACATTTCCAGTAGATATATCTGCACAGAGGACCTGTTATTAAGCCTGGTGGAAGATTTTTAATTAATTCTTAAACAATTGAGAAGAAACCAGGAAATAGAATAGGTATTCTTAACTAAAAGAATACCTAAAAAGCGAATTAATCCAAAGGTGGTCTCTTTGTCAGAGAGATTACATCTACACAGTTACCACCAGTTGCAAAATTTCCCAACACCCTAGAGATCATTTGACAGAGTTTTACATAAAGTTGACAAGGTTGTTAGTTGCTTTCTTGCTGTAATCCTAGCATTGCTTTGCACTGACATTTTTCAATTGCCAAGCCTTTGGCTCCAAAAAATAAATCATCAGCAACTGCTGAATAGAGGTTGAACATGTGGGCAAGAAGCCCTCATGACATGGGACAGAACCCAGGGTGGAGATAGAAGAGGGGAAGTCTCCATTTATACTTATGCCCAACCCACCAATGTGAGGGAGGGACCTGACTTATCTAGCTCGCAGCTTCTGAGTTGACCTTCACCCAAGCTACAATTTGAGTGAAGAAATGGGACACATTTTGGAGGCAAAATCCATGATATCCTTTCTTAATAATATTAATTTTTCCTACCTCTCTCTTCCCAAAACCTTGCATATACCTCTGCATTATACTGTTCCATGTCCCATTTCTACCCCATGTCGAAGAGTGATATTTGTGGAAGGTTACATCTAGATCATGCAGCCATGGCTCCTCCAAGTAAGCCCTTGGTGCTTTAGACCTTAGGAATGCTGTTTGTTGCATGCTGGCATTTCATGAACAGTATCTTCTGTGTTCCTTTGGTTCTCTGTGTAGATGCCTCTCAGACTTCTTGAGATTTGGCACAGTAACTGACATGCTACCACCAGTGTGCAGTGCATATAAAGTCAGAACAGTGCAACTGGGACCTGAGGAGATTGGAATTCCTGAGGGCCTTAGTTTGGAATCCCCCCAAAGCAGATCTTGTGGAAATTGGGGTTCCTTCCTGCTGGGGACACTCTAAGAGACTGTTGAACACTGCAGAGGTATATTTTACATATGTTAGTTAAAATACCAGTATCTCCCAACTGTGGATATGAAAAGGCAATTTATAGAAAAGGTAGAAATGGCCAATAAATATATGAAAAGATGCCCAATTTCACTACTCAACACATAAATACAGATCACAATATTTTTTACATATATGACCAATTTTAAAAGACTAACACGAAGGTATGGGATCATGGGCTCACTCAAAATAGTTTGTAGGAACATAAATTGGTACTCAAAAATAGCTTGTAGGAGCACAAATTGGTACAACTTCCTATAGGGTAATTTCAGAACACATCTGTAAATTTTATCTCATTGCACTAGTAGCTCCACTGCTAGAAATTTATCCTAAGGATTGTGCTTAGATATGTAGGTATAATGATATTTACCTCAATGCTCTTTATAATAATAAAAAAAAAAATTGGAAATAAGATAAATGCCAACAAAAGGAGATTGGCCAACTAAATGATTGTGTATCTCTCCAAAGGACTAGTTTCAGTTACTCAAAAAGCTGATGGAGATCTATGAAGAGTGTATTATGTTTGTCTTTAAAAATAAAAAGTATGTGTTTCTCATAGCTATGTTACTATGAACACCTGAGCTGGGTGCAACATATGGCTCTAAACCTTGACTGCACATCAGGATCACTTGGGAGCTTTTATAAACTCCAGTGCCTACATCCTCCTTCAGATCAATGAAAGCCGACTCTGTGAAAGGTGGATCTCAGTGCCTGTGGTATATGAAAAATTCTCGGGCAACTTTGATGCTGAGTGAGGGTTGAGAGTCATTGACAAATATTATAATGGTAACTGTGGTTACGTATGAGTGATATGGTCTTTGTTGCTTTTGTAAATACATTTCTGAATTATTTCCAATTAGCTTGTATTTTTTAAGAGAAAAAAGAGCTAATTTTATTTATTTATTAAAATATATTTTTAATGATTTCAGAGAAGAAGGAAGAAGAAGAGAGAGAAACATCAATGATGAGAAAGAATCATTGATTGGTTGCCTCCTGGCATGTGCCCTGAGTTGGAATAGAACTATGACCTTCTGGTTCATAGGTTGATGGTCAACTACTGAGCCACGCCAGCTGGGTAAGAGCTAATTTTGTAATATAAGGAGAATTTTAATTTGTACAACTTGTGGAGTTGTCCTAAAATCGGCCAGAGTTCCCTCACATGCAAGCCATTTGCTGCTTGTGCATCCAGGAGTGGTTTCAAAGACATCTTGTTAGCAACACAGCATCTCAGGCTCCATCCCAGGCCTGCAAATCAGAACCTACGTTTCAACAATCCCCAAGGTTCACAGGGGATTTGTGTGCACCTGAAAATTTGAGACGTGCTGATTTATTAATCCGGGCATTAAGTATCTCCTGACATACAAAAACGATCCCAAGATGAACATCAGTAGGCCCTCTCTCATAAGCTCCAAGAAAGATAACTTACAAACATTAAATAATAATTTCAAGCCAGGTTCCTAACTATCCCTCTTTCAAATCCATAGAGGTGAATTGTGTCTTAGTCACATCTGCCCATAATGCCATATATGTCATAAATATAAAGAGCCCTCTCCGAAGTGAAGATAATTCTTTTAGCAAATCATCCCAATGATAAGTGCGCCCCTGCTCATGCTTCTGCTAAGACAGGAAGTATTTGGGTTACTCCTTTAGAACACATATTAAAGACATATATTATGACTTATCCCAACTTGTATTTTTGTGTTTCCAAGGTTTTTTCCCTAAATGATTAAAATATGCTCCTTGCTGAAATGTGCATTAATTTCTCCTTGCTCTGTTTTCCAGGGGAATGGAGAGATGCTTACTATGGCCCTAAGGTAACAATTTATATTTTTAAAAGTCAGGACCCATAGCAAACTCAAGAATGTTCAGATTTAGAGACTATTTATTTAAACCTCAGAGGGATTTGGAAAAACATAATTTCCAGGTTTTGGGGGGAAAGCTTTAAATTGTTTCTGAAGTGTTCTCAATCAGAGTAGGTTATTACACAGAATAATTCCTCCACAGGGGCCTGCTGGTGGGTGTCATCATAAACATCATCTCCCATTTATTCATCCTCTGACAGTTATCCAATCACAGAAGGCAAAGGAGTCAAAAGAAAGCAGGAAATGTATAGATGCAAAAATAAGTAGCCAAACGAAGTTCCCATCCTGACAACACCTGATCTGAGCTCATAAAGTATGTAGCTGAGAGGGAGGCATTGACGCAACAGAGTGACTGGTCACTGCCATTTGGTCCTGCATCCTACAGGCTGCAGATTAGTGCTGTTGAGGAGCCTTAACTCATCTGCTAAAATGGTCTCAGTGAGGCACACACCTCCTTTTAACAGCTAGCACACGGCTCCCCGAGTCTGCCTTAGAGTGCTTGGTACGTGCTAGGTTGTGAGGTCCCGCTCCAGAGGCGGGCAAGTGAACACAGGAGGAGAAGGAATATTCAATATGGTAGTACACCAACATTTTCAAACTACCTATGGTTCTAAGTTAACAGGAGAACAAGGCTGGGCCATCTGTAGATGTCTGCCTTTAATGTGAAATGCCCTTCCTTTAGATTTCTTATGTTGCTCACTTTAAGTGATGCCTGGGAATAGCAAAAAGAACTTCACAATTGCAATAGGTGAACAGATTAGGTTTATTAGAATTAGAATGTCTATTATTTTTTCATAATATAAGGGACCATATTTGAAAAACTGGTTTTTAAAGCTTTCCCTTGGTGTCCAGCTCCATTTAATATTCGTGATTTATGTGTCTACTTCCTGGAGCTAATTCTGAATCTGACCCACACAATTCAGCAATGACAGAAACGGAGGTTTAGAGAGGTGCAGTGACTCCCTCATTATCTTCTCAGTGGAAGAGCTAAAAAGGAAGCCCTCACCCCCTCACTCCAGGCCCAGGGTTCCTCTCAGTTCACTGTTCTGTCTCTCCTCTCCCCAGAGCCTTCCTCTGTAACCTCTCATTAAAGTACCCACCCGTAATTTGTAATCGGCATCTACTTTTGTTCAGCACCTAGATATCACTCAGACTAATGTAAAAATGATAAGGACAAAAGTACCCGATCTACCTCTCTGGGTAACCATTTGCACTTCTGACGTTGAACCCTAAGACGACAAAGGTGGTATTTCATGCATCGTCTAAAAGGTGGTTGCTAGGTTTCAGTCACGTTGCCAATCTCTAATCAGCTTCTCAGCACTGTCTAAACCAGAAGGAAAAAAATGATAAGTACATAGCACCTGGATGAGGAAACAGTGCACAAAACCAATTTACCATTTAGTTACAAAGCACGGACAAGGAAGGCAATGCTGCCAGCAAGGCAAAGTGAGGCCTCTGGGGAAACTGGGGAAGTTGGGCCAACACTTCCTCACCATCAACCCAGGGAAATTGATGGCAGTGTTTCTCATGATGTTGGGCATGAATAATCTTGATTAAAGGTAAGTCTTCCCCATGATGCTCCCTGTGGCTCACTTCAGAGCTCAAGTCCCTTTCCACCTAAGAATTCTCCCTAGATAACATCCTAGTTTTTAGTATGGAGCATCTGTTTCCTTCATCTGTCAAATTTTCATATTCCATCTTCAGACCTCATCCAACATTATTGGTAGGTATTATATCATCACTGTTATGCCATGACCACTTCTTGTATTTATGCCTTGATGTCCTAAATTAAGCATTTGCATGCTACCCTATCCTATACCAGTACCAGTGGGGTCTCCAGTTACAAAGAACAGAGAAGCAGTTACCATTAAAGAGAAGCAACTTTACTGGAAGAATATCAGCAACTCCCCATATCACAGGGAAGACTGGAAAGCCAGACTCAGGCAGCAGAAGAATTCAGGGAAGGCTGGATGGTGGGAAGGAGGCTGGTTAGGGTACCAGTGAACACACAGCACACATTAATTCTCAACAAGATTCAAGGTGTGTGGAGCGTCCAACTGGTTAAGTCTCCTTCAGGTGCCCCAGATCCTGGTATTTTGACAAGCCATGCACTCTCTGCTTTTGCTTGGCTACTTCTAGTCCCTCCTGCAGCAAGGACACCCCTGTAGCAATGGCTATTGGTGCCCTTACCATTTCTGGGTGCCCAGCAGATAGTACTACCAGTCTCTGACATTTTGGCTGTGCAGCAGGTTGAAAGTGGGAACCAATGGCTGATAGCAACAGGTGTGTGAGCTCAGCTCCCTCAGCCTTCAACCCACATGGTTCTGAGATGTGTGTTTGACACAGAGATCACCGGTGTCAAAGTACTGTTCTCAGGATCTGTTTCTGGGGTCACTCAAACTAAGACATTCACTAAGACAGTGTCTTTCCCCATTAAAATCCTCCTCATCCTTTAAGGTCAGGGGTGGAAATCCACAACCAAAGTGCCCACAGCAAGTTAACAGGTGCATTTCTTTGGGCATCACAATGTTTAACATTTTACATTTTAAATAGCTCTGGGAGGGGCACGGACACTTTGGCTTGGCAATGTCTGTGCCGCATCCCTTGCCCTTCTGCTGACAACATGTTTACATTCCTGGCTCCCGAAGTCTCCTGGCTTATGATCTTTGCTGAGGCTTAGCTCAATTAAAACCCGTTAGCGAAAGCTTCCCTGACCACTGAGGCTGAACAAATCCCTGCCTCCTCTGGGTGCCGATAGCAATATATAAGATATGTGCGTGATTCCAGCAGAACCCAACTCCCCTGCATTAGGATGAGGGGAACTCACTTCTCTGCCCCTCCAGGCCTCTCTTCTCATGCCGATCTTTTTTTTTATAATCAAGGTAAAATTCACATAACATCAAATTTACCATTTCAAAGTGAACAATTCAGTGGCATTTAGGACATTCACAATGTTGTGCAACCATCACCCCAGAAGAAACCCCATTAGACAGTTATTTCCTATTTGCCCATCTCCTCAAATCCTGATACCACTATGTACGTTTTGTCCTTGTATTCTTAGCACTAGGCATAGAATCAGCGTTCAATACATTGTTTGGGGGTAAATGAATGTTCATCAACTGTGATATCAACTGAGGCAAAGGGCATCTTTGGACCACAGCATACTGTGGTTAAAGGATAACTCTGGGAACAAACAGACTGCCTAACTTTTGTGCCCAGGTTTCCGCATCTATAAATGAGAACAATAATAGACTCTATCTTGAGAAGCTATGATGACAATCAAATGAGCATATGTATAAAACAATGGTACCTGGCATGTAGTAAGCCTGATTAGTGCTTGTTAAATAACAACTGACACCATCTTCTACTGATGCTGGAGTAGTAGCCTGAGAGTTCATCTTCCAAGAGAGAGTTAAACAAATCTAGGCCTAGAAAACTGCCCTGCTGAGGTGCTTCATGTTGCTTTTGCTCCTAAGTAATTGCCTGACTCCTCATGTCACTCTCACTGCCCCCCCAGGGGCAACCCCACCCTCCCCTACCCTGACACCAAACCCCTGCTCTGTCTAGTCTCATTTTTGTCCTTTAATGCAACCGGCAGGCAAGTTCCAAGAGAATAGGGACCATGTCTGTTTTGTGCACCTCTGCACCCCCTAAATCTAACAGCACATGATCGACACTCAATGAGTGGCTGTTAAATAAATAAATAAATGTGTGTGTGAAATCCTCTGTCTTTCTGACCATAAAATTTCAGACCATATTACCCCCTCTGCCTCCTCAGCTGCTCCCTCTGCTTCAAAAGGAAACTTGTCAGAGCATAAGAGCTCTTGCAAGGCCTTCTCCTCCCTCTGCTTCTTGACTGTACCTGTTCACCCCTTTTTTCTCCACCTCCACCCTTGGTGGGGAAGGGCGGAGAGGGGGGAGACAGGCAACTGCTACTCTGCCTCTGAGCCGGTCCCCACACAGCTTTAAGTTCTAGCTGGGCCTCAACCTTGACGTAAAACTCTCCAGTTCTATATAAATAATGCTTGTAATTAATAATAAATGAACAGCCTGGGGAATTGCAAAGCAGAATTTAGCAGCTGAAGATTTACACAGCTGTGTTCGGTGCCAAAAGAAGTCATGGATATGGAAAAAACCCGCAGAGCTCTCATTTCAGATCCAGGACACTGCTAATAAGCGCAGTGCAATCGGCAGCTCCCAGCCTTGTAGGGAACTGTAACCATATATTTTCCTGGGTATGAAGATGAGGAGGATATTTTTGAGTTTTTGGTCTCTTTTCCTCCAAACCAGGGTTAGAGCTTCCAAAGTTCAGGCACTTTCTGTGGGGAGAGGCATACGTCTGAACATAAAGGCAAGGCTGGAAGAAGGCTTGGGATGCACTGAGGGCAAAAGGAATGAGAGCGTTATATACTTTTAGAAGAACCAAGGGGATGTGTGGGTCTTAAAAAGATGATGAAGACCTGCTCCTACAGAAAGCAAGCAAAAGTGGACCACAGGATGCATGATTGGGGCCCAGACCCTGTGGGCTCTTAGCTCAGATGTTCTAAGTCAGTACTCACTGAGTGCAGTGGGCAAACTTCTTCATATCATCCAGTCCTTCTAGGCTACACACGTCTACATTTCGTAATCCAATTCCTCTACTTTCTCCCTATGGGTGTCTAGAGCTGCAAACCGTTTTTCGAGGTCACTTGGTTGATCAATTGCCAACAGGCACAAGGAGTTGAGAGGTTGTTGACAACAAATGTGAAAGGTTGGTCAGAGTGGCCGACCAGCCTCATGAAAGAATGAAAGCCACCAGCCTCATGCCCCAGGCTCAGTGCTGCCTGATAGCCATGCATGTCCCATTTGCTGTCCCTGGAGCAAACAGGCTTCAGGGTACTGTTATAAAGAAGCTCATATCCTCGAACAAAACTGCAGCTGTAACCACACATTTTTTTCTGAGTACAAAGGAGAATATCATTTCCCTTCAAATACATTGTCTTTGATTTATAGAAGCTGAATCAAGGCTTTAAGATATTAACTAACTTGGCCAAAATAACAGCTTGTAAATGGCAGAACCATGTTTTGAACACAGATGTGTCATTTCCAAAGTCCATACTCACTTAGCCTCTACCCCCTCCCTGAACATCAGTATCCACGCTCCTGCACCCCCAGGCTAACATCTGTGTGGAAAGAAAAGGGAAAGTGGTCAGTAGAAACCCTCAGGGGCTCACTAAGTCAAACCTACCAGAGTTAACACAATTCTTTCTAGCAAGTGCTGAATGAGGGAGATGCTATATCCATATGGGGATCATATAAGATATTGAATAAGGGACCACAATGGCCATGTGTTCAAAAAGAAGAAATATAAAATGGATACTGGTGCAGATGACTAGGGCTTTGAGGAGGCTTCTGGCATGTGTCCTGAGCAAGGAAAATTCTAAGTTTTTATTCATCCTGTGCATAGTTACAGTTTGGAAAATGTGCACAGTACTGCAAAGGCACTGAAAGAGATGCCGAAAAGTAGGCATTATCTTAGGTCAGATTCTGTGAAGTAGAGCCTGAGGAAAGGACTTGGGTGCATTTGATTTTTTAGAACATTCTCCTAGGAGAAAAATGCAAGGGAATAAGAGCAGCAGGATAGTGAAGGAAAGAAGTAACTTTGTGGTCTCCAACAAAATGTTGCCTTGTTGTGATTCCCAGGGGTGTTCTGGGGCATAAATTATATTCCCAAATTTTCCTCACCTTGATGCAAGGGAACTGGGCTTTTTACATTGCAGAATCAGTCATGTCTCTGAGTTTCCCATACTGAGGCTGTGGGGGGGGGGAGGGGAGGGGAAGGGGAGTGTGGGGAACATCCCATCAGCAGAAGACAGCTCTCTGGAGAAGGGCAGTTCTGAGCCATTAGCAGCTAAAACTCACAGCAGCTGGGGAATGGTTGCATGACCAGCTACCAAAAAATCCACTGTAGACATTTTACCTACAGGAGATGCCATGATAAGTGAGAATAAGTTTCAGTAGGTAGTCCCAGCCAGGCAATGCCACAGGGGTTTAGAAGAGGCTAAAAG
Organism: Myotis myotis; assembly: GCF_014108235.1. Taxonomy (NCBI): domain Eukaryota; kingdom Metazoa; phylum Chordata; class Mammalia; order Chiroptera; family Vespertilionidae; genus Myotis; species Myotis myotis. The sequence goes on along the minus strand of NW_023416401.1, from coordinate 75,301,215 downwards.
AGCAGGTGTGGCTAAGAAGCTCCTAAGGATGCTGGTTATAGAAATAAATGTACCCAGCATTGCCGTGGCTTCATGCTGGGCTGAAGGCAGGTTTTGGACCTGACTTGCTTGGGCCATTGGGATATTGACAAATGCCATTTGAAAAGAGACCCTACACATGTGTAAGAAAATGGCTTACCTCTCACACTCCCGTGAACCTCCATGAAAAGTGCATAAGTCCAGTGGCTTCCAGTGAAGGATAATGTATGAAGTAGACATCAACCCAACTGGTGCTTTGACATATGTCTAGCTGAGACAGAGCTGATCCACAGACCATAAGCAAGAAGAGAAATGTTGTAAACCAACTGCTTGGTATGCAGCAGGATCTAATAGCAAGGGGAATGTTTAATTGACTAGAGGAAAAAAAATTAAATATTTCACTCTCACATTATAAATGGAACTAGGATTTTATTAGGATATCCATACTAAAACCACAAGCAGAGACTGAAAAGTAAATGCACATTTGGGCCTTTCCTCTCTCATTCTTCTTGGAAATCTGCCACCAGTATGTAAATGAGCCCTGGCTAGTGTGCTTGCTGATGAATAACTTGCAGCCCAATCACTCCCTCAACCCAGTCAATAACCCATCAGAGCTGCCTAGATGACAAGAAACTGACCACAGATCCACAAGTAAGCCCAGACAGGGCCAGCCGAGCTGACCAGCTGAGCTTAGCCCACATTGTCAATTCACAGAAGCATGACCTAAATATGTGGCTGCTATCTTAAAATTTACTAAGAATTGGGATGGTATTTTATGCAAACTTAACTGGACTACCTGACATTATGATATAAGGTATAGCAGAAGAAAACATAAGACAAGGTCACTGTTAATAGGGACCTACACTCTGATGGGAAAACAAAGACTATAGAATAAAATATCTAATTAATGGGCAGCTTACTGCCTGTCAGCATTACGTTCTGGCTTCATAAATTATAGAAAAGGTGCTAGTTAGGAGGTATAAGCAGGGAGTGAGAAAGAAGTAAGAGGCATGAGCTAATGATGTATCCTTACAGAAGGAAAGGTAGGGCAGCTTGAATTAGGACAACAAGGAGGTCTGTGGCAGGGAAGACATGGCAAAGAAATTAACACAGGAAGTAGGATAAATAAGTCAAGTGGAAGCAAATGAGCTTGGGGTCTTTTTGGCGAAAGAACTTAACATTAAAACAGAAGTTAATTGGTGACTATTTAAAAGTCCAGAAATAATTTAAGGTCAGTTAATTCAATAATGTGTTTGCCTGAGATTCTGTGCTGAGATGTTGGTGAAGATGAAAATAAATGCCATAGTCATCTAAGGCGCCATCTTCCCTGCCACCTCCTGTCTCTTGGCAACCTCATCATGCCAATGGCAACTTTGGGCTACCATGTTATTATTTTGGGTCTTTGGTTGGACCAATGAATCCTCCAAGAGGGAGAAAAAGGGGGCATTCTAAACCTCTCAGTGATGCTGAAAAGTAGAGAACTTGGGAGCTGCCATCAGGCATGCTTTTCTTTTTATGTGAGAGAAAATGAAACATAAGCTTGGACCAAGCACCATTTGGGGCTCCTGAACCTTGGTTATGAAGGGGAGGAAAAAGTTGTCCTAGTCCCTCTTAATGTGCCTGGCTGGGTCTGAAGTTAAAGTGACAAAAACAGGTAGACAGAGAAACAGGAGAAAAGCATACAAATGTATTTAATATAAACTTGGGCATCTGCCAAGTACCTAAAGCATGGTAGTTGCACGATAAATGTCTATTGATTAAGGAGTTTGTATCACTGATTCAAAACAATGGGGGTCAGAACCAATTGGCCAGCCTTTTAGGCATGCACGAAGGTTTTGCCAGTCTACCCTTTTCTGCGAAATTTATTTTTCAGTAATAATAAACAAACAAGTATTTTATTCCACAAATGTGCATAAAAATTAGTAAATGATCCTAAAGAAAACAGAAACTGTCTTGAGAAGAAAAATGTAAAGATAGACCTAATTTGTGCAAGAATTTTGAAGTTTTCACTGAGTAAGGATTTAATCTTAAATTATAATTTCCCTGAGGGCAGTGGGTGCTAGATGTTTCTCTAACCACAAGTATTATATTCTCCTAAATGTATGTTGAGGAAGGGTAAACCTTGGGAGAAAAGTCTGTCCCCTGAAATTTCTTTGGATATTTTCCCCACTTACTATAATAAGTAGTAAATAAAATACTTAATGAGGAGATATACTGATGATATTATAATACATTTTTTAATAACCTGACTCCTGTGGAATTGATACATTTTGATATTATTTATGCATCAATCTAACTCTTGTGAGTTTGTTCTGTTCCTCTAGCCCCATTCATTCTAACTAGCTAAGAGTGGGGAACCCAGGCTGGGAGGCATAGCAATAGTAATTCTTACCATTTATTGAGCACTGATGATGTGTTAGAAACTCTGCCAAGGTCCTTACATATATTAACTAATTAAACATCATGAAACTCTTTGCCTTGATGCTTTCAGACCTGATACTGACCTTGGGTTAGAAGCTCCTTCTTTTTAACCCTGAGCTTGCCCCCAAAGGCTACCTACAGCAGTGCCAGTGCCTGATGCCCTTCACTGGACTTCCCATGTATCCATCACCTTCTGTTGGCTTTAGAGTTGATGGGAATTCTTAATGAGGTGCTTCATCTCCCATCCCACTACAATGACACTTGACCAGCACCAGCTTTTCAGAAATGGCACCATTTTTTAAGTCCATGGCCCTTTTTTAAATTAATTTGGAAATACCTTCTTTCTAAATTGAAATCTTCCTGTCTAGCCTGGAAATATTTTTACCCTCACTGTCTTAAACTGGCAGCTTCCTTCGCACTGTTTCTGTAACATTTCATCTAAAAGATTATTCACAACAAATTTGTACAACTAAAAAAGCTTCATAAGCATTAGACATAATGTGAGTTTTATGGCATCTCCTCTCTGAAGATATCTATCTAATTATTTTTTCAAGAGAAAGTAACATGGATTACTTTTAAAAGAAATTCACAATTTTTAACCGGATCAGGACTTGGAATGCCAAGTTCTTGAAGACAGGGGTCCAGGAAGCTGCGGCTTGGTGCTGAATACAGAACCCTATTTCACACAAAAACTCATGTATTTCTTTAAAATTCAACCAGTAGTACCCAGCTCCTGAGAAGTTAGTGAGGATTAAAGGAGATGGTGTAAAGCATTTAATATACTGTCTAGCACATCGTAGGTGATGCTCCTCACCTCCCATTCAGTAGTTCAGGAGTTCCTTGGAGGGAATGCAAGGTACAATTACCTTGATTGTAATTCTGTTCAACAGAGAGCACATAGCTAGGTTATAAGGCCCCACAGCATGTGAAGTTGCTGAGGGCCTGGAAAAGCCCTAACCCTTTTTTAAGCCCAAATAATATCACCAGGCATTCCTCCAAATACTAGTATCATCCTCAAAATTCCAAATGAAGTGTTTCTAAACCCTCATTGAACATGTATCTTTAGTTCTGCCTTTAAGACTTCCCTCCCGTCACTCTCGATCCTGAACCTATATCAACGTTGCCAGTTCTCAGAGATAGTAGTGATCCTTACACTGCAGCATCAAAACTGTTAATTGGCCAAACCTAGGCAAATTTCTGTAATGTGCCTGCTCTAGAAGTTTCAATGGAGGTATTTTCCTAAGTGGGGAGGGGTTGGGAACCATCCATGTCACCTGAAAGCAGTGATTTATTATTGCTCTACTTCTGTACATGTTGACCAAATCATGATTCACTACTGGGAGCCAAACAGTCTGTACTTTTTTCATTTAATTGTATTAGATTCTTTCTAAACAGCTGTTCTAATACTGCATAGAGAAAACTCATGTTTCCATTTAGAGCCACCAGAGTTCATTCTAGGAAGGGCTCTATGTTCTCTGTAGGTCAGAGGGGGAGAGAAAAGGAAGGTGGGTTTGGTGCCCGGGGCCCATCCCTTGTTGGGGAGCAGACCTTGTGGTCATATTTACAGCAGATCAGCTCATGCAGTCAGATTCCTCATCCTGCCCTTCTTTGTTGGCACTGCCCTTTTCCTCTCTTGTGTTATGCAGCCATTTGGGTAAATATTCATTTTTAAAAGCATCTTAACGTGTTGCTCTCAATTAGCTTCTTCTCTGTTGATTTGCCTCTATCGCCAGCACCGCAGAGGTGGGAAGTCACATACACAAGTTTGATTTTGCACAGCATGGCAGAAGGATAAAGCCTGTGTGTGCATTTTAAAGTGGTTTAGAAACTGATCTTGAAAAAAAAAATACCCCAGGAAGTGTGATTAATAATTTAAACCCTGACCCAAGCTCAAAACAAATGTGCGATGGTAGAGAAAATGAGCCTTCTGTGGTGCTCTTCTGGGAGAGTAGCGGGAAGTGTGTCCAATGAATGGGGTATGTGGCTCATGGCCAGAAGCTTTCAGGGTGTCGGTAGCCTGTCATTCTAAGTCACCTTCCCTCCACAGCACATCTGAAGAGAGGAACTCAAGGGTGCTGAAGAACATGCCTTGGATTCAGGTCAACTTATTCAAAACTACAGCCAAAATGAAGAGTGGCTACTTGTTTCTCATAGATTTCAGTCCAGTCACTTTGTAATTTGGTGTTTGCCACTTTCAATTGCCATAAATCAGCGATTCTCTTTCTCTTTTGTGCTGTGTTCCCTTTGGCAGCTTGAGAAAGCCAATGGGCCTCGTTTCAGGGTAATATTTTTAAAACTTAAAATACAGAGGGTTTCGAAGGAAAAATAATTATTTTGATATACCTTTATCAAAATAGTATGAAAATAAATTGTGATAGAGTAATAAATGTGGCTCTTTATTTTTTTCTTCAGTTCCCAAATGTAATTCTTTTTAATTTTTTAAAATAAATTTAGACATAGAAATGTTGCAAAAATAGTATAGATTGTTTCAGTACACCCTTCACCCAGATTCCCCTAATGTCTACATCTTAGATAGCAATGGCACATTTATCAAAACCAAAAATTAACATTGGTACTATTTTTTAAACTAAATTGTACACTTATTTGGATTTCATTGATTTTTCCATCAATGTCCTTTTACTGTTCCAGGATCCAATTCAGGGTCCCATTATTATGTAGCTGTTGTGTCTCCTTAGCCTTACATGATGGTGACACTTTAGAAGAATACTGGTCAGTTATTTTTTGAAGGTCCCTTAATTTGGGTTCATATGGTGTTTCTTATGATTAGATTGTGATTATGCATTTCTTGCAAGAATGTGTTTTCTTTTAATACATTTAATAACTATCTACCCTAATAAATGCAGTAAATGCAGTTCTGAACCTATATCAATGTGCAATAAATGGGACCGCATTAAGTAAACTACCTTAATATATATATATATATATAACTATTTTAATTTTCAAGTGGTGTTGGGTGTACATGATATTTTATGAGCTGCAACAACTGAAATATGGTAAGAAAATATCTGGGACTTCATTTGGTGAAAAAATCACAAATACTGCTGATAGTGCTGTGGGTTGTTTCTAAGCTTTAGATGGGAAGGAAATGCTAAATATCAGTCAGGAAAATAAAGGCTTTTCAATTCAACTTCAGAGACTTCTATGATTTCTTTCCCAGGATGCTTTAGGGATCTGAGGACCCCTGGTGAAAAACCCTTCTCTAGAGATACTGAAAACTAAAGAGGATTGAGATGAATAAACCATATGCTAAAAGTTATTACCACAATTGATTTCTTCATTTTTCTCTAGAAACTTGACAAAGGACCACAGCTGGATGGATGACCTTTCATGGGTTGCTTCTAAATTCTTCACATATGAATCTGCAGCTGAGCAGGGTGACTATTAGATGCCTTGGTGGCTCTACTGTACAAAGCCTTCTGGTCCTTCATGGAAATTTGTAATACAGCTTCTCACTAATCTACCTGGTAGTTATGGCCTGGTGTTTTATGGAATATAGTCACAGACTTAGTCAAAGGGAAGGGCTCTGGAGTGGTGACAAAAGAATAAACAAGGACACCAGGATCCAGAAGGTCTATCAGCCAAATCTTGCAGGAATTTGGCTTAGGTAAGAGGGTCAGACAGGTATGCAGGGTCTAAACAAGGAAGAGTGTCTGGAAGTCATGAGAACAGCCTGGATTATGAAGAAGGACACACAGACGACTAAATTCCAGTGCACAAATTCATTCCTTATCATCTTTTGTGTTTCCTGCCCTTTGGGGCTCTCATTGACTCACATTGGCACCCAGGTAGGTGCCTAGAGCCCAAAGATATCTCAGATAGCTAACAGTGCAACTTGCTGGTCATTGAGACTGAGGCAGAAGTGCCCACAGCAGGGGTGGGGGAACCATTCTCTACTCACCATAGGAAACGAGGAGAATTTTTTAAAGGAGAGCTCCCTATCAAATAACATTGATGACTATGGTTGATAACACTGTATTGTAGAACTGAAATTTGCTAAGGGAGCAGAACTGAAATGTTCTCTCTCACACACAAACATAGTGATAGATTTGTAAGCTCATAGATATGTTAGTTAACTAGATAGGAAGAATCCTTTCACAGTGTATGCATATATTAAATCATGATGTACACTTTAAATATCTTGCAATTTTATTGTTCAAGTGTACCTCATTGGAGCTGAAAAAATTTGGACTGGTTTAGACCATGTATGCACACATGTGGAAGAAAAGGGGCACATTAGTTTTCTATAGCTGTATAACAAATTAGCTCAAACTTAGTGGTTTAAAACAAGGCCAATTTATTACCTCACAGTCTCTGTAGGTCAAGAGTTTGGGCACAGCTTAGCTGAATCTTCTGCTTATGTCTCAAATGAATGCAACTGAGGTGTCAGCTAGGGCTGAGGTTTCATCTGATGCTGGGAGTCCTCTCCAAGGTCACTCAGATTGTGGGCCAAATGCAATTACCCGCAGCTGTAGAATTCCTGGCAGATTTCATGGGCAGCAAGAGAGGCTTCCCTGACCTCATCTGTCTCTGACCTCTAACCTCGCTTTTAAGAGATCACCTGATTAGGCCACAACCACCCCTGATAATCTCCCTTTCATTAGCACAATATGAACTGACTAGTGACCTTAATTACATTTTTAAAATCTCAAACTTTGCCATGTAATGCAACCTATTTACAAGGTGATATTCCATCATATTTACATGCTCTACTCACACTCAAGGTTGGGGGGAGGGGATACTATAGGGCCTTTAAACCAGGGGACAGGAATCTTGGAGGCCATCTTAGAATTCTGCCTACTACAGCAAGAAAAGTGCAAAATTTTAATCTCCCTAATAAAGAGAGTTGTTGCATTTCAAGAGCTATATTTAAATACAATAATGTCTAGAATATAAATTTGTCATCTGGCATTGTGACATCTGCTACAGAGACTAGCATAAAACATGAAATTAGTCACTCCCTTCAACAGGGGTTCAAATACACACAGATGAAGACAATAGTGAGTGTGTGTTTTTCAGATCCACATAATCATGGAGAAGGGGAAGATGGAGGTAGAATTTTATTTGCTACTTGGGTAAATGTATAAGGAGAATTCTATTTGTAAATTCCATAGACAACCAAGAGGACCTTGAAAATAATTGTTAAGACAATGAGCTAATCCTTCTGGTGAGACTAACAGAATACCCGCAACTCCTGTGTTATAGATGAGAGGAGACTTCTTTGGAGGTTAAGCACCTCTCTCATAATTGTTGCTCATCGAACTAGTGTCTTCCAAATTTTTGTCTAATAACTGACAACAACACCTATACATCTTATCCTAATATGTTTTATTCACGTTACTCTTTTTATCAGTACCTCACATTTCCCTAACATATAGTATTTTCTTAATCTCTAGGAGACAAACTGCCCTTGTTTACAAAATAATTAGCAACTAATTTTCAAAAGTTGCTTCACTTGCTTGGGAATATCACAGTAAATTTAAGAGCCTTATCTGACCTTCATGAACAGATCACCTTTAACTGGAGAGAAAATTAGACTATATTTTAAGAGCCATTGTATTTCTTTAATTGGAGAGATGTGTACAGATTCATAAAGAGAAGAGGAATTTTACAACTGTCAGTGAAAGAGACCACTTGGTGGGGCTTATGCAAATTTTAGTCATATTACCCTCTAGACATCTATAGAAAGAAGGCTCTAGAATGAATGTCACTTAGCTTTGAAATTTTTAATTTGGATTACAGTAAAGAGCCCCAAGCTAGAGCATACTGTTATTAAATTGCTTCTTGAGCATGAAGGTCATCCATGCCTAATCATTTCCTAACTGGCATCTCAGTGCAAAGCTCTATGTGCTCAAAGTTCCTGGTTCTGCTGGCTTTGCTGAAACCAAGGAGATGTGTTTTTCTTTGGGGGGAGGGAGCAGATTATTACATTGAGTCTTTTGTATTTATGGTCATAATAACAATCACAGGCTGATTAATGCCCAATTATGAATGGAAGAGAAAGGGTAATAGGAAAGGCCACTTTGATTCTGATCATGCTCTTTTGCTTAGATACTTAGAGACTGTCTTCTCTGCCGTAGCAAAACAGTGACTAGTCCCTTGTGGTTGGGTTGGAGCTTTGAGCCTGGGTATTATGAGTGGTCAGGCAGGTCTGCCTCTTGTCAGATCCAGGCCTTGAGGACTCCATGTCCTGACATTGACATCAGTGTGTACTGCATGTTCCTCTTGGCGTCCTTGTTTAGAGTGCTGTTAGCTTCTGAATGGGACCCCTCCACCCAGCAGCCCTCCATGATGCTACCAGCTCATACTTCTTTCTTCTCATCAAAGATGTTTTCTTGTTACCTCCAGGTCAGATGTTGGTTTCCATGGCATCAGTGATAACATATATACAGAAAAGGTTGGTTTTCTGACTTACTAGTATAATTACACTTTATCCTTAACATTATATATTCCTACAAACCCAGGGAAATTTAGATTCAATACCTAAGAAAATTTTTCAACATATTAACAGAGACTATCTCTGAATAATGAGTTAGTGATGGTTTCTTGAACTTACCTACATTTTTTTCAAGTTTTATATACTGAACACATTACTTTTGTTATTAAAAAATTACAGTTGTCAGACAGTCACATAAAAAGCATCAAATGCAATGTGCTGGTTCTCTAGGATATGTACATTCAACCCAAGAGGGAGACATGGACCAAACAAATAGGGTTCTTTTGCCACTCTATTTTCTGTACCATGTGATCTTCAAAACAGGGTACATCACACTCTTTAATGTAAGCATCAGTGATGTATGTATAGCTGTTATTCAAAAACATCTTTGAGACTTTTATCTTTAGTTAAGATTCTAGGACTCGGGGAAAATTATTTTTTGAAGGTCTTGCTGTTGATTTTAAAATAAACCAATCATCACAAAAGAAAAATATCCCTCCTTTTATAAAAAGGTGGGGCAATTTGTTCATTATTAGTTGAATTTTTATCAACAAACATAACAAAAAGTCAGAGAAGTGGCTTCAAACCTTTAGAAATGGTTAGGTCTAATGTATCTTCCATAACCTCCAGCAGGCTAACTTAGACTGGTATACTGGAAGCTAGCACACGCACTGTTGAATTTTTTTTTTATCACAATGATAGCAGTGCCATTGATGAATGTTGAACTGAATAAATTGGGCTTTAAACAAATGATAAAAGGTGTAGAGTTGCATCAATCCAAAAGGTGTAGAGATAAATCATGTTTTTTGTTTTTTTTTTTTTTTGTTTTTTTTTTTTTTTTTTTTTTTTTTTTTTGTTTTTTTTTTTTTTTTCAAAACACTTTTGTTATACAGTGATCAGATACGATAAAAGAGAAATTATCTTAGAATCAAGAGATGAAATTTCTGCCTTGAATGAGGTAAAAATGATATTCAAAAGTTTTTATTGTTCCCACCTCCTCCAACCCAGCAGAAGATGACTATGGCATTTTCTTTAAAATCAATGGACAAATGTCTTGGTAGTTGCTGAAACTGAATAATGGGATCTTCTTTTTATGAGGCCAGCATTATACTAATTCCAAAACCAGATAAAGACATTACAAAGAAAGAGAGAATTATAAGCCAATATCACTGATGAACATTGATGCTAAAATCTTCAACAGAATATTACCACATTGGATCCAGCAATATATTAAAAAGATCATACACTGTTACCAAGTGGGATTTACTCCAGAGATGCAAGGCTGGTACCATATTCGCAAATCAGTAAGTGTGATATATCACATAAACAAACTGAAAGACAAAAGTCACAACATGATCATATCAATAGACGAAGAAAAAGCATTCAACAAAATCCAACACCCATTTTTGAAAAAAACTCTCAGCAAAGTGGGAACAGAGGGATCATACATAATAAAGGCCATATATGACAAATCTATAGCCAATATCATACTCAATGGCCAAAAACTAAAACCATTTCCCCTAAGAACAGGAACAAGACAGAGTGCCCACTTTCACCACTCTTCGTCAACATATTACTGGAAGCCCTAGTCACAGTGATCAGACAAAAATTTATGCTATGTTTATTGCTATCCCCGGGACCTTGAGTAGTGCCCAAAGCATAGTAGAAGCTCAATAAATAGTTGCTGAAGAAATGACTGAATAGATGATTCTCATTGTTATATTACTTATAAAACCTGATAATACTACAATATCAGAATCCATAAAATCTCCACCAGTTGATAATAGTTAAGTATATCATGATACAATCAAGCAATGAACTTTTATGCAGTTATCAATATTAAGCATTAACATTGTTAATATTATGAAAAAAAAATGTCTGGAACTGGAAAAGTGCTATTGTAAAATTAGGTAAAAAAAATTTTAAAATTAAATCACATATATGTTAGGACACAACTAATGTTAAAATATGCAAAGTTTGACTCTCATCTCCTTCTTATCCCAACCCCTTAATCAGAAAAAAGAGCCAAAAAATTTTTATTTAAGCAGAAAAAGTCAGCGAGACTGAAAAAGCCTCTCTTGGTAGTAACCTAGGCCATTTCACAAAACCCACCAGGACCACCCATTTTAATCCTCAAGAGTCTTTCATGAAGCAATGAGCAAGGGAAGTCATGTCTCTTCAACACTCCAGCTTGTCTACACTGATTATGATCAAGCCATTGGGGGGTGGGGGCGTGATAATAGAAAATATTTATTGAGTCACTTTACCACAAAGCAAGTACTATTTTGAGCATTTTGCATCCTTTTATTCTCAAAATCCTCATCACAGCTATAACTATTTTCATTTTACTATCAAGAAAACGAAAAGCCTAGTTTTTCATACAACCAGGATTTGAACCCAGAAAGCCCAAACTGGAAATCCACACTTTTAAACATTATACTAATCTACCTTCTATCTGTGGGGTAAAATTCTGTTTCACTTAGAATTCAAGTCCATCCTCCTTGTTATCTCTTTTTCTACTGAGCAACCTCTCTCAAATTCCTCCCCTGGCTTCCCCCAGATGTAACTTTCTAGAACGAACATGCCTGCTTAGTTCAAACACATGTGTCATTTCTCATTGTATTATCATTGTCCAGAGGAACTCATTATTGGGGCAAAAGGAGTTGTACCTGCTTGGTTTCAGCATACCTAGACCTCTGTATCATTTAGTTGAACCCCAAAATGAGCTCTTGGCTCACTCCTTTCTTGTCTCTAAATGCAAGTGTTGTGCAGTCTTTTCCTCCTTATCTGTTTTTGCCAATGTGTCACTTTATTAACACATATCATTTCTAGTAGCACCACACATAGGACATTTCCAAACATTGCTAACTCAATTCAAGCTACCAATTACATTTTATATGTATGTTCTAAACCAAATAGGTTACATTTCTTTTACACAGTACATTTTACATACTAGTATAATCATTACTTCTAAATTCTATGAGAATCAAAAATCTTAGCACTTTTATCTCTGGTGCATTCATGAATAATTTTTACTCAAAAAACTTTCCAAAACCTAATAATTAATATTTCAAATAATATAAATAACTAATTTAGTTTAAAATGGGAAATTATCTTTTATTTATAAGACAATAAGCTCATAAGTGATAATAAAAAGAGCCAGTAAATATGTAATATAATATTTTATAGCCTGAATCAGGTTTGTCTCTTTCTTTATGAAGTTTTCTACTACCAATCTGTATAAGAGCTGACATATGCCAATGGGCCACACTCTTGATTATGGTCATAAAACTAGTCATGTGCAGTTCACATGATCCAATGGTAATGCAATGGACAAATCTATAAAGTAAAAATGATATGAAATAAATAATTCAAAAACTTTATTTGGCCCAAAACTTCTGCAGCAATACCAAAACTGTTACCCTATAAATACAATGGCTTTCTTGAAGAATAAAAAATCAAACTCATGCAAAGAATCTATAATGTCTGAAATGAGCACAAATAATTTCCTTGCATACAAAACAAAATGTTAAACTGATGAACAAAAATAGATACCAAGGCAGAGAAGCATTGAACAGACTGTCAAACTTCAGTGGGAAGGCAGGGGAGGGTTGGGGGGGGGGTGATAAGAGATCAACTGAAGGACTTGTATGCATGCATATAAGCATAACCAATGGATACAGACACTAGGGGGTTGAGGGCATGTGCTGGGAGGTAGGGGAGGCCAGGGGGAGGTCAATGGAGGAAAATGGAGACATATGTACTACTATTGTAATACTTTAAACAATAAAACATGTTTTTCTTTACAAAATAACTAGCATATTAAAATTACAGCTCTGAGTCGCTTTGACTGATTACGCATGAGACCAGTGCAAGTGGACGTGTCTGGCTTCATTAAGAGAATGCATATTGCAAGAACTCTAGAGAGCAAAGAGTTTACTCTCCTCTCCTATGACCAGCTGCCTTTAATAAATGCTTGTCTTTATACAGGAAAAATATTCACAAGGTGTTAGAAATACCTCTACAGCTAAATGCCACACATGGTCAATGATAGGGCCAATAAAATGGACCATCAGGAGAATGTGCTGGAGAATTCACAGATCAAATGACAAAGTATATAAATACATGAGCTGGCCATGAGATAATGAGCCAGTGAGTCACCAAGGAGTGTAGCTCAAGAATGGTTTCCATCTGGCACCTTAAAGAAAGCCAGGAGCATCGCCCTGCAGAGCAGAAGAGCAAGAGGAGGATTGGCTCTGCTTTGCTTGCCATCTGTAGATTTAATCCCAGTTGTGTTGGCAGAGTTGTCCCAGCATTTACATATCCCAAGAGTTGTCTTTAATTAAGAATGACAAAAAAGGTAAAAACCCTCGGCCATACAGACCCATCGAACTATTGCCCTTTCTTCTTACCTTCACAGCCAAGTTCCCAAGAGGAGCATTTCTATCTGATGCTCAGGTTAGTTTAGCGCACTTTCACGTTGAATTATGTCAGCCCAATCAAACCGTGAAATCACTGCTTCTTGTTACAGCTAATGCATATGATTGACAGACCTGAATATTATTCCACCTCAGTCTCTTACTCTAAACCCATGTACAGACATTTATCTTATTTATTTCTGTATTGCTTAAATGATTTATAGGTTTGAGAGATTCTATGATTAAAAAATGAAGATCCATTCTGAAGCTGAGAAATGAGAGCTCACACTGTGAGCTAACTCCCCAACACCTCCACAGTCTAAAGATACCAGACCGAAAGGGGTTGGCCTGGCCAGAGAGACTCTAAAAAGAATAGGATGCACACTCTGAAATTTTTAAGTAAGTAATGGAGTGTGCCTCATAGCAATGGGTCGTTCTGCTGTTTGGTCAATTTGCATATTAGCTTTTTATTATGTAGGATATGTAAAGTACTCATAATAATGTCTGGCATATAAGAATTTAATGTGTTATATTTTTAATTATTATTATTTTAAATGTACGTGTACTTTTAAATCTACAAAGGTTACCTAGGGGTAGAGATCTGGGACCATAATATTTATGCTCTTACATATTTAGACAAACAAATAATGCATATGATTCAAAAGGGAAAGCAATGCATGCATCCTTATTCATCTACTGGCATAGACTGTTTTTCTTATAAACATATTCTCACCCATTAAAGCACTGAAAGTATGTCTGAGGCTTCAGAGGATGGAGCAGAAACATGTTTTAGTTGAGGGAGAGGGAAAGCAGAGGTCTTCCTTAAAAGAGCCCTGGCCGAGATGTCAGCAAATCTGGCTTGAACTTCCTGTTCTGTTCCCTACTAGCTGTATGACCCTGGGTGAATCACCACCCCTCTCTGGTTCTCAGTTCATTTCTGAGAATTGAAGCAAATACTCTCTCTCTCTCTGTGCAGCTCTGAAAGTCTATCCTGCTCACTTTGAGGCCAGGGACACTCTCTCCAAGGGCCAGTGTTCAGGGGACTATCTGAGTAGAGGTGAGACCAGCCCACCACTTTGGGTTGGCTGCTTCCTTGGACACAAAATTCTTCTAATAATAAACATGTGGAGTTTTTTTAATTTACCAAAGATAGGCATTAAAGCACAAATGACAACCTGGCTAAGAGTCCATCCCAATGCTCCCAGGGGCCCCAGAAATAAGCATAGCCATGCAGCTGAGCCCAGGAAGGCAGAAAGGACCTTCTGCAGCTCCTCTCTAATCTGTTTTTTGTCTTCAAGTTGTGGAAACAGTTTGGCATCTCAAGAGAAATTAGGAGTGTGCAAGGCAGATCTGGTAATTTATTTCCAGGGTTTTTATAAAGTAGCTTTGCCTCACTCAAGTCTTATTTTTCCAGCCCTCTCTGGCTCTTTTTTTCCCCTGCTTCTTTCTGCTTGGGTTATGTTAGCCACACAAACAATTAGCAATTCATAGCATACAACTTGCTGTGTGCTAATGGCAGTGGATTTATTTGGCTCAAAAATCCACTGCTTTATTTTTAGAACATTTAAATTTTATGGTTAGATATTAAAACTGTAAATTATATAAATTATAAAAAGCAATTGGAAGGCCTAAGGAATTCAGCCATTGGAATATATATATATAGAATATATTTTAGAGGCCTGGTGCACAAAATTCATGCACTGGGGTGGGAGGGGTCCCTCAGCCTGGCCTGCACTTTCTTACAGTCCAGGACCCCTCATTCCTTACTGCCCACCTGCTCGCTACTTCTTACCACTCAGCTTGCTGCTCCTTAGTACTGCCACAGAGGCAAGAGAGGCTCCCACCACCGCCCCTGCACTCACCAGTCATGAGCCTGGCTTCTGGCTGAGCAGCGCTCCCCCTATGGGAGCACGCTGACCACCAAAGGGCAGCTCCTGCATTGAGCATCTGCCTCCTGGTGGTCAGTACACATCATCATGACTAGTCGTTCTGATTGTTTCGCAGTAACAGTCACTTAGGCTTTTATTTTATACACACACACACACACACACACACACACACACACACACACACACACATACATACTAGAGACCTAGTACACGAAATTTGTGCACTGGTAGGGTCCCTAGCAGCTGGCAGCGGCCGGCCGGCTACTCCCTTCCTTCCCTCAGCCACCTGTCGATGGCCAGGGCCTCCCTCCATTCCCTTGGCCAGCCCCGCCCCCTGGTTGAACTTCGTGAAGAACTCCTGGTAGAGAGGACAATTTGCATACTACACTTTTATTATATAAGATATATATATATAGTCATATATATAGTCATATATATATATAGTCATATATATATATATGATTAATTCCCTCTACTCCCATAAAATAACCCTACTTTCTGCTTTTCAATATTTCACCACTATAGATTATAAACACTCTTGTATAATTTCCCCTTTCTATAACCAAATTTAAATTATTGATGGGATGGAAGAAGCATGAATTTAAATCCAATGGAAAAAGACATAAACAGCACAGCCACCTCATTTTGACAAATTTTCAACTTTCCCTCACATCAGACTTTGGGTAGCTCTGCTAAGGAAAGCCCTCAGTCTCAATGCCTTCTCATTTCTTTGCCTCCTAACAACCATGGTGGAAATCCCAGCAAGAGAAACACTGGTGGAAAAACAATGGAGGCATAAAGAAATCCAAGAGCTGAGGGGGAAGCTGAGTGTGACCCATAGGTGACCCATTTCTAATAAGCTTACTGTTGGCTTATTTGGGGTAACTTAGAGTTACAGTTCAGGGCTGCCAAGTGATTTATAAAGGCATCCCATCTCTCCATTTCTCAAGGAGGATGGCAAGAGGGAGCCCTGATCAGAACACTAGGCAGATGCATTTTCCAAGGCAGCCAGAGCATTACAAAAGAACAGGAGAGAACATTGATTTTATTTACCTTGTTCTAACACCATGTTCTGTCATGTTGTTCAAAGCTTGCCTGACATCCTCTAAACAAACCAAAATAGATGGATAAATAGTATGTTTAAGGGCTCTTCCAGATGAACATACCTTGCTTCTGTGTTTTAACAATGCTCAATCCTAACTCATGCTTTACGGGATCAGAAACCATGTTTATTTCGACACAGGCTCCATGCATCAGGATCTTTTAGTACTAACACAGTGAATACCCTTTATAACACCACACTTCCTACCTCATGGAGTTATTGTGAGGATAGAAAAAACAATTAAGCAGAGGCCCTACTGTGTGCTTGGCATGGAGATTAAAATTAGCAAGACATTGTTCTTGTCTTCAAAGAGCAAATGGTCCGATTGAGCAGACCTATGTGAAAATAGATGACTGTGATTTAATGAGAGCAGAGAGGATACCGCTTTATAATCTGCAAGGCAAACTATAAATGTTACAATGCATGGTTTCAAGTCTAGTTTCCAAATGTTATTCTTATTGTTTTTATCTTCACCAATGTTCTTCATAGTCTTTGTCATTCAATACTTAATGTAATACTATATTCACTGAGTTCCATTCTTAGAATTCATAGCCTTGGTAATGCAAATCAATGTAGTTATTAATTATTTAGATATGAAAGCTACAGAATCTCTCTCTGTTCTTTCTACCCTGCTTTTCCTCCTGAATATTTTTGCCTTTCTTAACTATGGATTTGTCTTTATGAAGCTCATTCTGTGGCTACCCCATTTTCCTTGATGTTTGTATAATAATGTGTGTGTGTGCACGTGTGTGTAGCTAACAAAGGAGTATTATATTGAAAATAGAAAGTTGGAGAAATTTTCTTATCTGGGATCAGAGGTCCTGAACTATGAAATTAAAAAAACCCAGAAAGTAAGCATAAGCATATCTTCTTAATGACTTACCTCTTGCTCTAGTCAAGGCTTTGACAAAGGTGGGCTGGGATAGGTCATTGTGAAAAGCTGAGGGCAGAGTTTGCACAGACATAAGGAAGATCAAGCCCCTACAGGAAGTCAAGTTCCAGCACATGTGGAGTAGAGGAAATGTGTGAACTGCCACAGAGTTGAGGACATCCCATTAAGTATCTGGCAGAAACTTGGGTCCTGGGGACTGGATAATGGAGTTAAATGGTCAACAGGGTCAGGACACAGGAGGCCTGAGTGATGGGATCCAGATCCAGCTATGGAGTGATTAATACAAGATGTCCAATCTCTTTACTCCTGGCCAGGACACTCGGCAGGTGGAGTATATTTCTAGGACAACCAGGAGCATCCTATCTAATAAAGAGGAAATATGCAAATTGACCATCACGCATTCACAAAGATGGCAGCACCCATAGCCACAAGATGGCAGCGCCCAGTCTCCTCAGACCCACCGGAGTCCCCCAGTCCTTTCAGCCCTGCTGGGGGGTGGCAGGCACACGATGTGGCCAGACCTGCCTTCAGCCCCCCAGCTGCCCAGGGTGGACCCAAGGTGCAGGCAAGCCGCAGATGGTGGCTTCCCACCCTCCCAGGGCCACCCGAGGCTCAGGTAACCAGGGCTGGCTGAGGCTTACACTACCGGCAGTGGCAGCAGCAGAGGTGTGATGGGGCTTCGCCTTCCCCTGATACCTGGGTCACTTCCTGCCCATGAGGGATCCCGGACTGTGAGAGGGGGGCAGGCCGGGCTGAGAGACCCACCCCCCTCCAGTGCATGAATTTTCATGCACCGGGCCTCTAGTTGCAAAATAAAAATCTAAAGCCTCTATCTCAGGTTACAAAATGACCCATAGATCAAAACCAGCCTTCATGCTTAATAACAGTAGCCAATATATGTGTCATACCTACTGTGTGCCAGACATGCCTCTAAATTATATAAATACATATATATGAATTTAATATTCACCACAACCTTGAAGGGTAGAGATATTACTTTGAAAATTCTAGTTTCTCTTGAATAATTGAAAGATATGTCAACCTGGGTCCACATTCCTTCATAGCAACAAATTGCTGGAGATGGTGGTCATGGCCTATTAGATGGCATATGAGCTTTCTGGTTAACCATAGTCCATACCAACCCAACCATCCAGCCAGCCCCTTGACTGTTCCCACACACAAAATATCCTGCCCACAGAAAACACTACAAGTAGGATAGGGAAGAGAAGGAACGCTTCTAATTTACAATTTAAAAACAAGTGTCTTGAATTTTTGTCCAGCTACCTAAATACAGAGCATTCTCCATTAGTCCCTTCTTCAAGGCAAGCTTTAAGATCCCTCATGAACCCCCTCTCCTTCCTTTCCCTACTTATTTCTCTCTATTCTCTCCTCCCTCTCAGGTACACCACACACTCCTCCTCTGCTATCATGACAAAGCTCTTTCTTTGGTAGTACTTTACAGCCCTGCCTCTGTCAGACCCTTTCTTTCCCTCAAGGTCTCAGCTACTCAAAGCAAAGCTGCTTTAGGTAATTTCCCCAAATAAGGAACACTCTGGTACTAGTAGCTATTAAGAAAACTGACCTTTCACCTCCACATATAAGCACAAGTCTTACTTTCTTTGAACCCCTTAGACTCTAAGAGGCTTAGAGCCTGCATTTTTATGTAGATCCATTTCTCTATTGTGGTGTGGTAATGAAACAGATCAAATACATTACACATCAAGGAGAGGCTATACTCTGATTCACAGAAAGACTTGCAATGAACTGGACTGGAACCCACAGTTCCATTAAGCACAAGACTTGGAATCTGAGAGTATGGCAGTTTCAGATTAGGGGGACTTAAAAATCTCATGGAGCTAATAAGGGTTAATGTAAACTTTTCAGGTTATGACTTCCACTGGGGCCTTGACTTACGAGTGTCCCGACTAACGAGTTTTTTGAGATTCCAGCTGTCTCTCTGCCGATTTTTTGCATTGAGTTGATAGAGTAATTTGAGTTAACGAGCTCCTTAATGAGCTCTTTAATGAGCTCGGTCTCAGAACGAATTAAACTCGTAAGTCAAGGCCCCACTGTATTTTTTTTATTTAAAGTCACCTAAATGAGAATGATTATCGTTTCTACATGAGACTAAACCTCTGAACCATCAATCCCAAAGGCACAACTGTGCTGCCAACATTAGTTTCCCAGGTAACTAAAACAAGGGCAGAATACCCTTTCCGGGACTGGGTCCCGTCATTCAAAGTTTCTTTCACATAGTGCTTACCCAACCTCAGTTTACAGCAGAGTTCTCATTAAAACACAGTTTGCTGGGCCCTACCCTGTAGTTTCTGATTTAGTAGTCTGTGATAAGAATTTTGTTTTCTAAATGCAAATACAGAGAATTTAAAATTAAAAGATTAAACTGTGTGTGTGCATGTGTGCGCACGCACTCACACCAACCCTACATATCTACTGTAAATGTGGGCTCACTTTTTAGTTTTTCTCATCGTGGCCTAGGCTGCGTCCACTTCCCCAGGCAGATTGGGAAGAACTGGGAATCACAGAAGATGCTAGCACACCACATTTCCCCACCCCATTTTTTTAAGGGCTGGCATTTAATCCAATCCAGAAACATAGAACCCCTACCTAATTGGCATCATATCATCCCAGAAGACAAGACTTCTATGTTGGACAGTTTTCAAAGCTTTCTAGGTGAAGGGAAAAAGACTACCCAAACCCATGATGGTTAGGCCACCAAGCTGGAACTGAATCTTTAACTTTCAAGGATTCTTCAGTATAGGAATAGAGTAAATTTCTGGGACAGGGAGAATATAAGGGCCTATGAATCAGGTCCTATGCATGTCTGCCTTCATAAGGACAACTGTTCTTCCAGAATCCTCCTAAAACCCTGGGGATTCCTCATCCTAAACTTTGTAACCCTGGTGACCATCAGCTCACCCTGAGATTGGCCCAGTCTTGGCCAATCTCACCAAAACAACCACTTTTCCCACTGACTGATGTGTGTCTCATCTAGTACTATTTTTTCCTATGACTAAAACCCCCTTTTATGCTCTGTATGCTTCCATCATAACTGATTATTTGATACAGGGATATATGAATAGCCAGATATTTTTCATGTTTAATTACATAGCTCCGCCAGACATCATGTCTCTCTGATGAAGAGTCCTTGTAACCCAATGCCATTAAGAATAATTTAAGCTTTTTTTTCTTGTCATTTGGTGTTTTCTTTTAAAAATGGAATGATCAAAAAGTAGCAGCTATTGAGTCAGCCTGAGATTTAGCCCAACTAGTTAGGTTTCACAGTGAAGAATAATGTTGTTATTAAGTGTTTCATAATAAAAAATGATCTTAAAACAAAGTCCACCTTAAATCATGAGAAACTAGATTATCTTGTAGATGAGAGACATTGCTTATCTGAGCATGCATTGCTGGATTCCACCAGCCAAAAGCATCCTGCAAGTGTGTGGCTATTTCTCCACTAACTGAAGAAGAGAATGGTAAGAAAGGGGGCCCTTGGTGAAGCTGTGAATTCACAAACAGTTGTCTTTGTTCTTGGCTTCCTTCTTCATCTTTTGCCCTTAACTAACTGGATATATGGGTACCTGCTTGAAATTTTTCTGCAAGATTAAAATCATTACAAGATTTAAACATTAAAAGTACTGCAACTTTAGTTATTAAATGAAAATAGGTCCTGGCAGTAGCAAACACCCCTCTTCACTTTTTAAACTTTCTGCATCTCACCTCGATTCCACCAAAAATATTGCTATTCTTGGTCATGTTGTTTTGGGGAGGAAGAAAAAGTCTTTCTGGAATACAATTTCTGTTCATTTCATTAAAGGAAAAATGTATAGGTAATAATGAGTTCAAAGTTCTCCACTGCTATACCTATCAATCCTAACAGCTAATGTTATTGAGTACATGTACTATAATAGGCCAGTTACTTTGCAAGATGCCTTACACATGTTATTCCATGGAATTTTCTCAAAATTTCCACCAGTAATCTTTAATGAAGAAATAAAGGCAGGAAAGAGTAAGTAAATAGCCCAATGCCACACAGCCATCAATGGCAAGCCAATGTGACTATGAAACTCATGCTGTATTCTGAAGATGGGAATACATTCTTGCTTCTCAGTAGAGAAGAAAATCTGACCCTAGAGGAGGAAAGGACGTCTTCCATAATAGACCTTGCTGGCTGTAAAATAGACTATTACAGGGGGATATAAAAAGCAGGCAGAAAGAAGATATTAATGACACTTGAGACTCCTTTTTGGAATCTTTGCATTTTCAGATGCTGAGTTGGAAAATCTCTCTGTTCCTAATTACTTTTGACAATCTCAGAAATGAAGTCAGGTCAAAATATAGTCAGAATACTCAGTCAAAATATCCAGGCTGCAGCTGAATTTATTACCAAAGGACAGAAAATAATTTGATTTTGGTGAATTCGACTCTGTAATTGCTTTAAAAAAATGTTGGCAGAGGCAAAACTGAAAATATAAATAATTGAAGGAACAATAATCATTATTATTATGGACATGCAAGGTACATTCCTACAGAACCAGATAAATACCTAAGTCAGCACTTAAATCATAGCTTCTAAATTTATCTGTCCTCTGAGATGCTAAAGCAATGTTCTAAACAACCTAGAGGAATGATGGAACTGAATAATGAAAATAATGAAGCAGAACACTGTCCTTGCAACCTCTAAGGCCTCTATGTTTAATCTTCAAAAGAATTCATTGTGAGATACAGAAGCCGTGTAGGAACAAATTCCTCTTTTGTCCTTGGAACCAGCCTTGTTCACCTGGTCCATATGTTTCCTCCTGTCATTTCCCTGACTGGCAGGCCTTGGACACTCTTTGCCTTCCTGGGTCCTGCCACCCTCAGGTCCAGTTCAGGTTTGCTCCCCCAGATCGCCTTCCCTGACCACCCCACACAGCATGAATGGCCCATTCAATAGACAGTTATTGTACATGGTCTTGTGGTCATGCTTAAATTAGAGACATATGAAATCATGCTCAAAGTCACTAATCATCACAGAAATGCAAATCAAAACAACAGTGAGGTACCATCTCATACCTGTCAGAATGGCTATCATCAACAAATCAATAAATGACGAGTGCTGGAGAGGATGTGGAGAAAAAGGAACCCTCTTGCACTGCTGGTGGGAATGCAGACTGGTGCAGCCACTGTGGAAGAAAGTATGGAGATTCCTCAAAAAATTAAAAATGGAACTCTCATTCGACCCAGGAATCCCACTTCTGGGAATATACCCCAAGAAATCAGAAATACCAATCAGAAAGGACATATGCACCACTATGTTCATAGCAGCACAATTTACAATAGCTAAGATTTGGAAACAGCCTAAGTGCCCATTAGTAGATGAGTGGATTAGAAAACTGTGCTGCTATGAATACTATGAATACTATGAATAATAGTATTCTAGCACAATAGAATACTATGCTGCTATAAAAAAAGAAAGAACTTTTACCATTTGCAACGGCATGGATGGAACGGGAGAGCATTATGCTAAGTGAAATAAGCAAGTCAGAGAAAGATAAATATCACATGATCTCACTCATATGTGGGATATAATGAACAACATAAACTGATGAACAAAAATAGATCCAGAGACAAAGAAACACTGAACAGACTGTCCAACCTCAGAGAGAAGTCAGGGAAAGGAGGGTGGGGTGGGATAAGAGATTAACCAAAGGACTTGTATGCATGCATATTCGCATAACCAATGGACACAGACACTGGAGCAGTGGGGGCTTGTCCTGGGGAGTGGGAATGGTGGTGGAGGGGTCAATTGGGGGAAAAGGGAGACATATGTAATACTTTAAACAAACAAACAAACAAACAAATTATTGAGGGCCTCCCAGAACTTTTGTTTATATTGTTTATATCTATTGATATTTACTGTATTAAAAATTAAAACAGAAATTTTTAAAAAGACAATTTAAATCTTTAATCATATTTTGACTTTTAATGTATAGCAGCTTTGTCTCTATCTAGTTTGGAAGTTCCTCAAGGCAAGTTTTGCATTCAGTGTGATTAGATGGAGAGCAGAGCCATTAACTCTGGTAGAAAAAGGCAATGGCGCCTGGCTAGCGTGGCTCAGTGGTTGAGCTTCAACCTGTGAACCAGGAGGTTGTGGTTCAATTCCAGGTCAGAGCACATGCTGGGGTTTTGGGCTAAATCCCCAGTGTGGGGCGTGCAGGAAGCAGCCAATCAACGATTCTCTCTCATCATTGATATTTCTATCTCTCTCTCCTTCTCCCTTCCTCTCTAAAATCAATAAAAATACATATTTCTTAAAAGGCAATGGCACTATTGGACAGCCGTGGAAAGTAGTGGGAAAAGGAGGCAAGCTGAAAATGCTGGGGTAGAGGTGGGAAATACAACAAACAATTTATAAGGCGTAAAGCTCAAGAGAGAAGTCTGGTAGATCTATATAAGGAAACTGGTCAAAATAAAAGTTTGCGGATAGTAGCACTAGAAGTTTGGAAGCAAAAGGACAGATAAAAAGTAGCTGCTGATCCAAAGCTGAAGAAGATGAAGACAACCTGGGAAAGTGAGCAGGAATGATACAGAAGAAAGAACAAGATTAGGAGTCTGATGCTGAACTTGGACTCTGGTTTTACCACTTCCTATTTCAGTCCAATGAATCCAATTCCCAATTCACTGTGGTTTGCTCATCTGTAAAAAGCAGATAAAAGGACTTATCTGAAAGCACTGCTGGGAGGGTAAAATGAGATAACGTTCATAAAGAGCCTGTCGGTGTTTAACACCCTGCAGCTGTTAGTACATGTGCCTTTCTTTCTATATTGGGGGAACTGTGAGATGACTATCACAATTACAGGATTGGAAGTGAGTTCTGTGGGAAAATATAGGAGATATTTTCGAATCCAAGAGCCAACCTAACATGCATATAGTAGATATCTGAGTTCCACCTCTGTAACAATGAAAGTAAGGAAATGACAAGGAAATGTAAGCACTAATTACACACCTATTATATCTCAAGCACTCTTTTGGACGTTAGGGAGCCAAAGATGGTAAAGAAGGCAAGGTCCATGCATCCCTCATCCCAAATAATCAGAAGTATTTCAGAGTAGATTAAATAGCAAAAATCTGGAGAATTTTAAATAACATTATTTGAAGCTAGAATATAAACTGGTGTGACAAACCACATGCTAGTCAACTAAATGCCATTTGTGGAAAAATACTAGGAGCATTTGTGAAAGGAACAACTTGACAAGCATAAGGTAATTTGATTAGGAACATGAAATATGCTTCTAGTGGCAAAAGATGTTATAACAGCTCACTGGTCAGCCTCCTTTGAAGTCATTTACTGCCATGGTGTCTGATTTTGGACCAACATTCCTCCTAATAACTATATTGGATTTGGAGCACCAACCATATGATAGCTAATAGCTTAAACTTTTATTAGGTGTAAAAATAGAACGCGGAACAAAAAGGATGAAATCCAATTTCAAGGAAACTAAATGTTGAGGATGAAAAAGATAGTATGGAAAAATAGATATTTCAAATCTGAGAAAATCCCAGGTAAAATATATACTTTTAAATTCCCACAGAGTTTGCATTGGGAATATGTATTTCATCCTTTCAAGTACACTGTATGGAAACCAAAAAAAAAAAAATTTTAAAAATAGTTGATTGATAATATAAAGCAATATTAGGCAACTTGATACATTCTAGTAAGACTGCAGTTATTCTTGTGATGTCTATGTGGGAATTAAGAATTAATGATGTCCATTGAAAGAATGGAAAAAAAGTAAATCACTCTTAATAAACTAAGGCATCACTTAGTGAAGATGGTCAAGAGGAGATATCTGGTATTAGATGGAACTCTCGAAATGAACTTTCCCCAATTCCTTAGATAATTCATCATGCACTCATCCCCTTTGATTTTCTCCTGGTCTTCATCAGGCTCTGCTTGGCAATGCTCTGCCTACAAGTCAAATGGTAAGCAGTGGCTGAGCATGACTTCTGTTCAGCCTGGGGGCCAAATGGGGCAGTAAGGATGTCCAGCTCTCTCTCCAAGTGCTCTCTAAAGACTCCAAGTAGAGTGTGGAGGAAGTACACCAAGCATCTAAGTCAGCTTCATGTCAGATTTATCCCACTGTGGGTGTGGAATTGTCCTCTCACATGGGATCAGACCCCAGAGCCTCACACACTGTCATTTGGATGCCCAGGTTTCAGCCCACCCCAGAGCGGCAAGTTCATATCAACATTTAGCTTTATTTTCAATGGTGACTTTTTTGCCTTACTCCAGCAATAACCTGCTGTGTGAGTGCAGTCAGACCATATCATTTGTGTTTGTCTTGGGGAGACAATCACAGCCACCTCAAAATACTATAGCATTATAAAGTGCCATCCTTCAACCTCTATCCTTTTCAGAGACCTTCCTGAAATGCCTTCTGAATTAAAATCATAATGTCCGCACCACCTATCTCACCAGGTTATCTGGGGGTTGAAACAAGCTAATTCATATCAAAAGCTGTTGAAAAAGTTGAAACTACTCTACAACATCAAAATAAGACATTAAAAAATAAGACTGTTTTTAACACTACCATTTTCTATGGGATCAGTTGTTTGTTTGTTTTCAACCTTCCTAGAGGTCAGAGTACTGCAAACAATCTCTAAATATTTGATTCTGTTGCAAATGACAACTTAATAAGTGAAACCTCCTATTTGTTCTTTTTTTTTTTTACTACAAAGTGAAAAACTAAATGCTGAGATAAAAATTAATGATATGAAGACATTTGACTCTTACCTCCTTGATAAGTGATATGATGTTTTATTCATCTCTGTCTCCCTAAGATCTAGCAAAAATGCTGATCCCATAATAGAAGATTGATAGGTAATTTTTGGCTTTAATAAGAAAAATTCTGCAGGCCACACAGCTCATCAAAATAATACAGATCCTCAACTTCTTGTTTCTCTTTAAAGAAAGAGAATTCACAATTAATTTTCTTCATGTGAATGTTTGTGAAATGCCAAACATTGTTTTAAAGAACTCCTTGAATTATCTCTTGTTGCCTTCCTTTTCTAATGATGAGCATTCCCCAGTTCCCTCAAATACCCACGGAAGTTTTTTATTTCTCTCTTGATGGTCAAAGCCTGGGTGAATTTCCTGTCATAGTGATGGGCAGAATGAGGCCCTACTGCCAACTTCACATATATGACTGCTGCAATGAATATCTGGGTTGCACACTATTTTATGTTAGTTAAAATGAAAAAGAAAGATAAATATGGAAAATTAATTCAATATAAAAGCTCCTTATATGGCTGGTGAAATGACTGAGAAGCCATGTGACATTTTACCATCCCCAGAATAATCTTCAACTTGGTCAGAAGTCAGAATACTCACTTGAATACCGGAAGGACAAGTGCTTGCCTCAGATGTGATATGGGTGAGATGGATTGCAAAGGGACATGAGGAAACAATGGTAATGTTTGGGAACTTGATTGCAGTGGTAGTTTCATGGATGTATATGTCTGTTAAAACTCATCCAATGACACCCATTAGGTATATGTAATTTACTATGGATAAATTACACAAGAATAAAGTTGTCAAAAAAGGGGAAATGGCAGAGCAAATTAAAAACACAGCAAGAATTAGCAGGTGAGGAAGAGAAAGAAGCTTGGCATTAACCCTAGTAGGGCTGTCAAAAATCGTCAAATGCATGTTTCCTAAAGTGGGTTTCCTTCAACAATAGTCCTGCAAGAGGAGAAGAAAAGTACTCTTCAAGGTCAAATAAATATTGGAAATGAATAAATGTTTTATCGGTGTATGTTATCATAATAAATAGGCTTTAAGAAGTCCTGCAAACAAATTTTGTTTAATTTCTTTTACCTGGCATGCCCCAAACTAATTTCAAGTGAAATCTATTTAAAAATGGCCTTGTTTGGCCCCTTCCTTTCATGTGGACCTATGGAAAGTTACATAGCTAATTAGGAGACAGTGTTGGTTAAGAGCACAAGCTTTGACAGAATAGGACTACTTAGCAGAGAGATTTTGAACAAGTCATGAAAACCCTCCAAAACTCAGTTTTCCCCTCTGTAAAATGGGATAAATAAAAGAACCTAAATCTGAGGGTTGTTCTGAGAAGTAAACAAGTAATTCATTTAAGTGCTGAGGACTGAATACATCAGGCTCCAATAAATACTAGATTTATGGGAGTAGGCAAGATGTGACTAGAGTTCACATTTCAGATATATCCCAGTGCATCACCTTAGATTTTTGAGCCATTGACAAGAAAACATCCTCTGTATAATCTGTCAGATGGGAGGGTGTTTTGAGTGAAAAGAGTGAAGGGATTAAGCAAAGAAAAAAACTCATGGACACAGACAACAGTATGATGATATCCAGAGGGAAGAGGGGTGGGGCACGGTAGAAGAAGGTAAAAGAGGAATAAATGGTAATGGAGGGAGACTTGACTTGGGGTGGTAAACACACAATATGATATATAGATGATGTATTATAGAATTACATACCAGAAACCTATATAATTTTATTAGCCAATATTACCCCAATAAATTCAATTAAAATTAATTAATTAAAAAAGAAGCCCTGGCTGGGTAGCTTAGTTGGTTGGAATGTCATCCCATGTACCAAAGGGTTACAGGTTTGATTTTCGGCCAAGGCACATACCTAGGTTTCGAGTTCAATCCCCAGTCAGGGCACATGTGGGAGGTAAACGATAGATGTTTCCCTCACATCAGTGTTTTTTTTTTTCTCTCTCTCTCTCTTGTTTCATTTCTCTCTAAAAATCGATGAAAAATATATCCTTGGCTGAAGATTTAAAAAGAGAAAGAAAACACACTCTGTATGGGTCAGGCTCTCCAGTGGACAGTCATTGCCCATACTGAGTATTCCACAGCTGACGTCCTTGTCATTCATTTCATCTCACAAGTGGCTCTGAGAAAAAGCAAACGATGCAGGATTGACTCTGAGTGAAAGAGAAATTCATCCTCCCAGAGCTGACTATGAAGTTAATCAGATCAATCAAAAC
Organism: Myotis myotis; assembly: GCF_014108235.1. Lineage (NCBI taxonomy): Eukaryota > Metazoa > Chordata > Mammalia > Chiroptera > Vespertilionidae > Myotis > Myotis myotis. The sequence goes on along the minus strand of NW_023416401.1, from coordinate 75,272,982 downwards.
TTTTCATGATTACTTCAAATAAAGATACAGTGAGCCTCCATGAGGTGGGGGCTTGGAGTGAAGAGAAGCATTAAAGTAGAAAGCTCAGAGAAGTCTCTGTAAAACAAAAAACAGAAACCAATTCTCCATTTGGTTTACCTCCAATGGACCTGAACCAAACACCCACACACTTAAGTTTACTGAGAAATGCAGCTGATGATTAACATTCGCACTTTTATTTAATTATCCTGCTCTATCCACAAGTCCTCATCTACAAATTGACGGCATGAGCAATCTGTACTCCATCAGAGGTGGAGCCCACTGCATAGCACAGCAGCTTTTCAGAACACATACTGAGAAAGGATGGGGTTGCCATAGCAACACCATCTGGCACTGGCACTGCCTACTCCTCCCTCCCCTTAGCACTCCCCTGTCTAGGCCCTCATCTTCCCTGACAGATTGCTTTATTTTTTTCACTTTATGACTTATATGGACAAAGAGTGCATTTAAGGGCACACTATGTTAAGCCCTGGATCTTTGTGTAGGAAAAGCACCAATGATCAACATGATAACTATGTCCAATTATTTTCAAATGAAGATGCACATGAGAACCATCCATGACTTGAAGCCCAGGTGCCTGGGTCCAGAACTATGGATTCAGACTTCCTAGGAATTCAGCCTTATTTAATAATAATAAGCTCCACAAATTGGAGAACCACTAATTTACTCTAATTCTTTGACTTTATACATAAAAAAATAAGATCCTAAAGCCCCAGGGAGTGAACCAAACCTCCTGACCCTCTTGCAACTTATTTATATTGACAGGCTAACAGCCCAATTTAATGTCCCCAAGTTCCAGAAGCATTATCTGCATATGCCTGCTCTGTGCCTAGTTGTATGGAAATATGCTTTCCCCAAATTCCCTGCCTCTAATTTTCTTGATTGATTAGCTGCTTGGCTGAGTGTAGCTGATTATAAAGAATCTCTGGAAATCCTAGAAGAAGCCTTCTAGCTGACATATGTTTATGTTGGATTCTGTGTAAATTTTCTATCAAATATACAAACCTACAAATTTTATTTCTGAGCTAGATAATGGCTAAAAACCCCCTCCTCCATTTTGTGAGTATTTATTATCCTTTGAAACTGGATTCATAAATAATATACAGACACTGGGTTATGATTATTTGTAAATTAGGAAAGCTTTATTTTCTAGTCTTTAGAAATAAATGGCAAACAACTTTTCTTTGATTCCCGAAAGTTTATGAAAGTTACACTAAATATGGCACCTGCCTATAAGGACAAATTAATAATATACTATTTTGTATTTATTTTTGAACTACCAGCTCTTAGAAATTGATCAAATTTCAGTGAATTTCCACAAAGCCAGATTCTGGATGGAAAGTAATTAAGATTTATACCGGTGATGGCAAACTTATGACATGCGTGTCAGAGGTGACACACGAACTCATTTTTTTGGTTGACTTTTCTTTGTTAAAAGGCATTTAAATATATAAAATAAACATTAAAAATATAAGTCTTTGTTTTACTATGGTTGCAAATATCAAAAAATTTCTATATGTGACACGGCACCAGAGTTAAGTTAGGGTTTTTCAAAATGCTGACACGCCGAGCTCAAAAGGTTCGCCATCACTGATTTAGACTGTAGATTGTTAGACTGAGGCACTCTCATGATAAATGATGCCATTGGGGCCCTAACCGGTTTAGTTCAGTGGATAGAGCGTCAGCCTGCGGTCTAAAGGGTCCCAGGTTCGATTCCGGTCAAGGGCATATACCTGGGTTGCGGGCACATCCCCAGTAGGAGATGTGCAGGAGGCAACTGATTGATTTTTCTCTCTCATTGATGTTTCTAACTCTCTACCCCTCTCCCTTTCTCTCTGTAAAAAATCAATAAAATATATATATTTTTAAATGATGCCATTGGGTAGCAACTTCCTACCCCTACTTAACCCAAACTCTTTTGGTGAGTTGGAGTGCAAAGAGCAATACTACTATCTGCCTACCACCTTTCAGCTAAAGAGGAGTTTCTCAACTTTAGCACTATTGCTTTTTGGGTGGGACAACTCTTTGCTGCAGGGGCTCTTGTATTGTAGGATATTTAGTAGCATCCTTGGCCCCTACTCACTAGGTACCAGTATCACTCTTCTCTGTTGAGGCAACCAAAATTTCTCCAGACACTGACAGCTATCCCTGAGGAAGCAAATCACAGTAGTTGAGAACCACTACTCTGGAGTTTATTGGCTTGGAACATCCCATCTGTGATTCTTTCCTGCAGCTACTTTTAGAATAATGTTTCCCTTCAGAGCTTCAGACAAACTACCTGCTTAATTCTTTTATTTTAACATCTTTATTGAGATATAATTCATGTACCACAAAATTCACCCACGTAAAGTGTACAGTTCAATGGTTTTAGTATATTCACAGAGTTGGGCATCCATCATCACAAGCTAAGTTTAGAATACTTTTATCACCTCAAAAAGAAACTCTAACCATTAGCAGTCACTCTCCTCTCTACTCTCTCTCCAGCTCTAGGCAGCCATTCACTAATCTATGTTCTATTTCTATAGATTTGTCCATTCTGGATTTTGCACATATATAGAGTAATGTAATATATAGTCTTTTGTGACTATTTTCATAATGCTTTCAAGGCTAAGCTATGTTGAAGCATGTATCAGCAATTAAGTAATTTTTATTATTGAATAAAATTCCACAGTATGAACATACCACATTTTATTTAACCAGTATTCAATTCATGGACACTTTAGGTCATATTTATTTTTTGGCTTTTATAAATAATGTTTTATGAACATTCATGTGTGTGTGTGTGTATGTGTGTGTGTGTGTGTGTGTGTGTGTGTGTGTTTCCATTTCTCTTTGGTGTATATATTGGAGTGAATTTTCTGGTCATATATTAACTATGTATTTAACTTTTTGAGGAACTATCAGACCGTTTTCCAATGGCTGCACCATTTTTTATTATCAGCAGCAGTGTATGAAGATTCCAATTTCTCACACGTCTCATGGTCTACCTACATTTACTGGGATGCTGTTGCCTAGGTGTTTGTTCAATTTAGTGAAATTACATAAATGCTGGACTGGGTGCATGCCTTTGGTGATAAAATAAATGTAAAAATAAGCATTCTCTTGTCTGCAGATGTTGAGGTTTTATTATCACTATTCATGCCAATTTTTGTCAGAAAAGAAAGCCTAAAGAGCAGTCATTTAAAACCAAACATTTTGGTTTAAAAAAACTACTCCATTTCTACCCACTGTCATTTAAGCTATCTATATTTAACATTCCTGTGAAAAAAGTCACTTCATTCAAATGCACAATGTTCAGTTAGCTACTTCCAGAAGAAGTTGACCTTTCCAAATGGACCTTCTTTTCATGCATTTGCTGAGCTTTATTTTACTATTTATATGTCAAAGGTTGGACAGTTGATTACACAAGCTATAGAATTTTCTTGAAACTATGCATGGAAAGAATAGCTTGCCCAATTATTCACGTGGTTACACTAACAAACAATTATTTTCTGGGGAGAACTGTGAACTGCTGATAAATACTTCCTCTGATTACCTTTAAGGGGAGATGCAGAAGATGTTCATTCAGGAACATGTCTTTCCCCTCAACTTTTTTTTTATTGATTACAGAAAAAGGAAGGAAGAGGGAGAGAGAGAGGAAGAAGCATCAATGATGATAGAAGATCATTGATCGGCTGCCTCCTGCATGCCCTGCACTGGGAATGGATCTGCAACCCAGGTATGTGCCCTCACTGGGAATCTCACCGTGATCTCCTGGTTCATGGGTGGACACTCAACCTCTGAGCCACACTGGCTGGGCTCCCCTCAGCTTCTAAACAAGTGAGTCCTACCCCCAAGCTCTTCAGTCATTTAAGCAACAGTTCCATATTTAACTGATATTACAGGATCATGGCACTTCAGGTAATGACACATGGACAACTTGTACATAAGGCACTTGCTATTTATCAGCAACTAGGCTTACTTAAAAAAATTATTTTAACTATCACAACAACCCAGTAAAGTAGATATTATTTTACCCAATTGATAGTTATGAAAACTGGAGCTTAAGTAATTTCCCCCATCTCCCAGTTAGGAAACAGTAGAGTTGGGATTTTTACCAGGCTGGGCTGTGCTTATATTCACTCTATCATTGACTCCTTGGTTGGTACTTGTTTGGGATATTCAATTTGTAACATTCAGTGGCTCAATATTTTCAAATTTGTCACAGAAAGAAACAAGATTTAATTAGCAGTGCATGATGGATAGAAAATCATTTCATTTTCCTAGACACTCTGAGATATCCCTGGATTAATCAGGACTTGTATACAGCCTGAGCAATATCCTTTTCTCTGTCCCCACGCTCCAAAGACTGCTTATTCTAACTGTGCTTTGTCATGATACCTTGGTTCCGTGCTGAAGGAGCAGGAGCCCATAGCACTGCTTTTGGCTTTTATTATGAAAAGGCAGTGGTTAAGGTCATGGATGAAAAGTCATGCTGTATCTATATCACTTGGAGTTGGGTAAACTTGGACAGGTTTTAAACTTCTCTGTGCTTCATTTTCCTCATCTGCAAAATGGGCATCTGTGTTGTCCCTACTTCATGTGATTGTTGTGATAATTAAAACAGTTAACCCATGTCAAGTTCCCAGGGCATTGCCTGGCATAAGGGTAGGACAAAATGTGTACCCTATAGGACATTTAGATTAAATAGGGATCTTTTATTCCAAGCAATAGAAACCTACTTTGCCCAAATTATGCAAAAAGGAATTCAATGGGAGGAAGTTCATAGGACATAAGAGTCAGGGGAAGAACAGGAACCCCAGGGAGCTGTAGAATCCAGACAGCGAAAGAAATGGAGAGCCTGTTACATCGTCTGTTATGAGGATCCATGGAATAAAATGTTGTTTATTTTTAAAAGTATGCATAAATTGTTCTTCTTCTGAACAGTACCTGCCCAGATGGTTATAACTCAACAACAAAATGGCTCAATTAAAAAATGGGCAAAGGACTTAAATAGATATTTTTCCAAAGAAGATATGCAAATGGGCACTAAGCATATGAAAAGATGCTCAACATCACTAATCATCAGGGAAATGCAAATCAAAACCATAGTAAGGTAACACCTCACACCCATTAGGATGGCTACTATTGAACAACAACAGAACATAATAAGGCTTTAAAGGATGTGAAGAGGTTGGAATCCTTGTGCACTGTTGTTGGAACAGTGCAGCCACTATAGAAAATAGTATGGATTCCTCAAAAAAATTAAAAATAGCATTACCATATGATCCAACATTTCCAATACTAAACAATTGAAAGCAGGAACTTGGACAGGTATTTGTACACCCATGTTCATAGCAGAATTATTCACAATAGCCAAGTGGTGGAAACAACCCAAGTGTCCATTGGTGGGTGAATAATTAAACAAAATGTGGTATATACAGGGTGTCTCAAAATAATGTATATAAACTTTAACAGATGGTAGCTCAATTTTGAAAATTAAATGTATTTTAATAAACACTGCTTTTATAACTATCCAAAGTATGTATACACATTTTTTGGGGGACACCCTTTAAAAGGAATATTCAGCCTTAAAAAAGAAGGAAATTCTAACATTAATATTCGATCTAAAAAGGAAGGAAATATTCATCCTTAAAAATGAAGGAAATTCTTAACACATGTTATGACAAGGATGAACATTGAGGGATGTATAAGGGACTCCTACAATTCAACAGCAACAATACAACAAAATGGCCCAATGAATAATAAATGAAATTAGCCAGTCGCAAAAGGGCAAATATTATATTATTCCACTTATATGAGGTATGTAGAATAGTCAAAATCAAAGAGACAGAAAGTAGGGTGGTGGTTGTCCTCATTTGGGGGGAAAATATGGGAGAACAAGGAAATGAGGAATTGTTGTTTAATAAATAGAGTTTCTGTTTTGCAAGCAAAGAGTATTTAATATGAGTATATTAATGTCACTAAACTGTACACACAAAATGGTTGAGATGATAAAATTTTGTTATGTGTATTTTACCACAGTTAAAAGTTTTTTTAAATCAAGTCACATAAGATGCCCCATATATTTGTAAATTGTTAAAATTTTAAATTGCTCAAAAGTAAAAGACGAAATGATAATAATAAGTTCTTTAAAATCTTGGAACTGAATAAAAATAAAAACTCTCCTTTTCATATCAGATGAGATCTGGATACTGTTGATATTTTAAGTCCTTAAAACTATAGGCAGAATAAAAAAAGAGAATAGCCCTTCAACTTCAAAATAGAAAATTATTTTTTGAGGGCAAAGAGTGCAAACCTTAAAAGAAAGCATGGATATTTGCCAGAATCTATCATTTCTGTTCATTGATAACCCCATTAAAAGTGAAAGTGCAACCCCAGCCAGGAAGACTATATCTGCCACTCATGTAACAAAGAAAAACTGCTATCCAGTATATGTAAGTAATTTCCACAAATCAATAAGACAAACCATTGGAAAATGGATAAAACATATGGGAGGAAACATTACAGATGAGGGAACAAAGAGCAATAAATATATGCAAAGACATTCAATTTCAATATTAATCAGGGAAATTAAAATTCAAACAATACAATAGCCTTTCAGAACTGTCAATTGGCTAAGATGAGAAGTCTGAGGCTACCAAGTGTTGGAAATGATGTAGAGCCAAGGAAACTCATTCACTGCTGCTTGGAGGATAAATTGGCACAACCATTTGGGGAAAAAATTGACCGCATTTAATAAAATTGAAGATGCATATATGCGATGACCTGGCAAGTTCTTTCTTAGGCACATGTGGCCAAGAAGATATAGACAAAATGTTCATAAGAGAATGTTGTAATAGTAAATATTTTGCAGTAGCATAATTCCATGCACAGGGACCTCTGTAAATCAACTGTGGCACAGGTATACAATGGCATTTAATCCAGCAATGAATATACATGAACCAAAGCTGCACATAACAATATGGATAAATCTTACAAACATAATGTTGAGGGGAAAAAACTAAGTTGCAGTAGAATATATAATATCACTATTTTATTTATAGACATTTTTAGAACATGTAAAATTGTGTGTGCCTTAGAATAAAATTGCTGAGTCCTAGGGTATGTGAATCTTTAGTTATAAGAGACAATACCAAATGTTTCTTAGGAATTGCTTTGTATTGTTTCTTGTGGTCAGGTGTGGTCAGGGCATGGGGAACAAAGTGTATTATACTCAGGTTTTAGAGAGTGAAGAAACTGAGTCACACCACAACATGAGAGACCAGAAGGGATAAGCACCAAGGGAGTGGGTTCAACCAAATAAGTAAGGGGGAGAGAGAGAGAGAGAGAGAGAGAGAGAGAGAGAGAGAGAGAGAGAGAGAGAGAGAGACTGGGTGGGGAAGTGCCTTTATAGAGGACGAGAGTGGTGTGCATTTGAATATTCTGTTAGAACAAATTATTTTGTGGGTATTTTATTTTTATTTATTTATTTATTTTTAAATATATTTTTATTGATTTCAGAGAGTAAGGGAGAGAAAGAGAGCGAGAGATAGGAACATCAACGATGAGAGAGAATCACTGATTGGCTGCCTCCTGCATGCCTTCTACTGGGAATCGAGCCCGCAACCCAGACATATGCCCTTAACCAAAATGGAACCTGGGACCCTCCAGTCTGCAGGCCGACACTCTCTCCACTGAGCCAAACTGGCTAGGGCTTTTTTGGATATTTTAAATCTCTCTTTTTCCCAGCCCTTTATTTCAGTAAAGCCTGCCCCACCTACACAGAAATAACAAGAGACATAAGCTCTTGCAGAATTTAGAGAAAGCTTTGAAGAGAACATTGGATCCCAATGCCCAAAGCCAGGGATAGAGAGATCAAGTCAATTTCATCTACTTAGCAAAATCTACGGCTCTTTACTTCAGCTCAGGCAACATTTGGGGAAGCCTGGGTAGTTACAGGGGCATGAGACAGTGTGTCTGAGGGAAGTTGGATGTAGCTCTCATGGTGCTTCTAGAAAGATGGGAAATCTATGAAGCATTAGTTTCCCTTGTAAACCACATTTTCATTCTTAGGGTTCATTTTTATGTTCCTACTACAGCTCTGAAGTAAGAAAGTGGCACTAGAATTGTAATTTACTTAACCGTTCAGACACTGGGATGGCCTTTGGAGGCTGCAAGATGCTGCGTATCAGCTATTTATTCTTGTCTTTAAAACAGTACACACTTGCTCACAGTCCATTTAACCATGACCATGATCAACAAGCCCTTTCCTACCACCAGCCCAGAGTGAGACCCTCTCCCTCTTTCCAAATAAGGGGGAACAATAATCCTGCTCATTCAGGGAGGTACAGAAAAACAAGGGCTACCTTGACTACATGCAATGAAGTAAAAATCCCCAGCACCCCTAACTTTTGAAAATCAAAGCTCATTTTCACAATGGCAACAAATGGTACCAATTCCCACTGAGGAAATGTCAAGTGCTTAGTTATTTTGGTCTCCATTTGCTGTTCAGGGATAGGAACACAAGATATATCTTACTTATCTGTAGACTAATGTTTTCTGGTTTCATTTTTAAAGGTTTGCATCATCTATAATGTATCTGGAATAGGACTGGAGTAGAGAACCACATTTGCATTTTTACAAAGAGTTTGCCATTTGATACAGAACAATCCATTACAAAAGTTTTCCTTTCCCCACTTATGTTTAATGCCACCTTTAAGTATAAACAATTCCCATGTGTATTTGCATCAATTTCCGAACTCCCTATATTATTTTGTTAAATTGACTATTTTCTCCTATACTATGCTGTTTTAAAATAGTTTTTATTTATGTAATGGTTTAATATAAATAAACAGGAATCTCCCTGGCTATTCTTACATAGTTATTTCTCCAGCTGACTCCTGATATCATTATGTCAAGTTTCAAAATAGTGCTGAGAATATTCTTATTGGGATGACATTGAAAGTATAGATAATGTCAGTGGACTTAATATTTTTCCTATTATTGGTTCCTCTTATGTGTGTTTTCATTAAACTAAGTGATTTTTTAAGTATGCCATTACCAATCCAAACCATTTTTGTGAAAAATTTTAATACAGAGAAGTTATAAAACTAGTAAAATGATAAGCCATATATTCACTCCCTTAGATCTAAATATTACTGATATTTGTCATATGTTATTTCTATCGGTGGCTGTTTATGCTATTTATATATTTGCTGAGTTATTTGCAAACAAGTTATAGGCGTTATAATACTTTATTCCTAAATATATCAGTATGTATACCCTAAAAGAGACATGCCCTTGCTAACCACAATATTATTATCATACCTGTATAATTTCATCTAATACTCAATCTCTATTCAAATTATCTCAATTGTTCTGAAAATGCCATTTACATCTTTTGGATTTTTGTTGCTCCTTGCAGCTTTGCTACATTTATTTATTTACTTATTTCTTTTCTTTCTTTGTTTGACATACTATAAATTTCACCCTTTAAAGTATATCATTTAGTGAATTTTAGTATATTTGCAAAGTTGTACAACCATGACTACTATCTAACTCTAGAATATTTTCATTAATCCCAAAAGACAGACACTCTGCACCACTAACAGTCACTACCCATTTATCACTCTCCACTTCTCCATCCTCAGCTGGTGGCAATCACTAATCTACTTTCTGTCTCTATGGATTTGCCTGTTCTGAACATTTTATGTGAATGAAATCATACAATATGTAGCCTTTTGTGCCTGGCTTTTTTCACTTATATAATTTTCAAGGTTCTTCCATGTTGTACTATGAATCAGGCTTTCACTTCTTTTTTTATTGAACAATATTTCATTGTATGAATAAGTACTACATTTTATTTATTCATTCATCAATTGATGAACATTTGAGTTATTTTTAAAATCAAAATCCAATCAAGCTCTACCCGTTTTAGCCTGCTGTTATGTCACTTTAGTCTCTTTAATATAAAACAGTCCTGTCACCATCTTTCTTTCTTTCTTTCTTTCTTTCTTTCTTTCTTTCTTTCTTTCTTTCTTTCTTTCTTTCTTTCTTTCTTTCTTTCCTTCTTTCGCCTATTTTGTTGAGTTTTTGAATAGACTAGGCCAATTTTTCTGTAGAATGTTCCACATTCTGTAACTATAAGGGGTTGTGACATTTGCTCTTCAGTGTTTCTATATTTCCTGTAAACTTGAAGTCAAAAGGCTGGCCTAGCTAGTGAGAGTGCTTCACAGGAGATGCTGTCTGCTTCACACTGGATCACACCAGGAAGCCCACAGCATCAGGCTGTCCTAATGCCGGTGATACTGTTTTATCACTTGGTCCAGATGATCTCGCCACTATGAAGGTTTATGTTTCCCTTCCCTGCCAGGAAGTGCTCTGCGGGTGGTACTTTAGCACCATGAAAGTATCTTATTCCCTAACAATTTTTCTCTATTTTTTTCTGCACTTTTATAGAAATAATTTTATTCACTCTAATCTGTAAGAATTCCATACAGAATAGAAAACTGTTGTGTATCTTATTAACTTTATTTTTGGTTTTAAAAATTATCTAGGTTCCTCTTTTAAATGAAATATTTATTTCAATTATACTTTCAAGCTGGTAGTGGCAAATTGTCCCCCAATGTGTTGTCTTCCCTTATTCTTTAACAATAAACAGTTGCATGAGAGGAAGGAATATGATAGTGCCTAGATTGCCTACCTCTGGACTTGGTGAGAGAAATACATATTTATATTCAGACCACTGCTGTGTTTGTTTTGTTTTCCTAAAGATTATGACTATTATTTCTAACTAAAAACAAGCTATTGATTTTTGCATTTTTAATTTCATAACCAATGTCTCTCAATTCTCTTACTGTTTGTAATAGTGTGTGTGTGTGTGTGTGTGTGTGTGTGTGTGTGTGTGTGTGTTCTCCTTTCTTTTTCCTAGATTGTCTGGGTAGAAAATAAAACACTCTACGAATAATGATACATTTTATGCCTTCTTTCCAACATGTAAACCAAATGTCCCTTCCTTGTCTAATTACATTGGCTAAGCAAAATAAGCCAATCAGGGAAAGACAAATATCGCATGATCTCATTTATATGTGGAATCTAAGGAACAAAATAAACTGATGAACAAAATAGGACCACAGACAGGGGAGCAAGAAAAAGACTGACAGACCTCAGAGGGAAGGTGGGAAGAAATTAAAGAACTTATATGCATAGCCCATGGGCACAGACAATAGACAGGTGAAGGCCCAGGGTGGGGTAGGAGATTGGCGGGGGGGAGGGGAGGGAAAGGGGAGAAAATTGGGGGCAATCTGTAATGTGTCAACAATAAAATAAATTTTAAAAAATGCTACAGCCCTAGCCGGTTTGGCTCAGTGGATAGATCATCAGCCTTCAAGCTGAAGTGTCCCAGGTTCAATTCTGGTCAAGGGCATATGCCTGGGTTGTAGGCTTGATCCCCAGTGGGGGTCGTACAGGAGGCAACCAATCAATGATTCTCTCTCATCATTGATATTTCTATCTCTCCCTCTCACTTCCTCTCTGAAGTCAATTAAATATATATATATATATATATATATATATATATATAATTATATTATATTATATTATATTATATATATATATATATATATATATAAATTATATATATATATAGCTTAGGCTATGTGCCTGTTACCTCTCTACCTGGTTGCAAGAGGAATGAACATCTTATCCCTTACATTTCTGACTATACTTTTCACTAATTAACTCAATGGCAAATTTCTCCCAAATAGAGGGAAAGTTTGGACACTGAATAGCTCCCCCAACAAATTAACAAATATTGGCTTACAAAATCATTTTGGGGAACAGACAAGTATGTTGTAAGGCAATTTTGTTTGGTTTAATTTTTGTAGGACTGAATATTGACTTTTCCTTTTAATTGACTTACAGTATTTTATGTTACCATTTAATATTTACTTTCGTCATTTTCATTTATAGTATATTATGGATATAATACATATTTCACTTTATTATTTTATTTTTACATCATATTAACATTTATTAATTACAAAACATTATTATATTTTAAGGATGGATTCCTTATTTCTAAAGTGCTAATAGACTCCTATTTGTTTATTTTTATTATGATTTTTTCATAATTTGATATGAGTGAATTGAATTCAATCTTTATCAAAACTTTTAATTGACTCATAAATGATGCAAGTGAGATTTCTTTGAATTCCTGAGGCTTGGGTCTCTTGCTCCCAGACCTTCAGTTTGAGGGTTGTGTATGGAGGACATTTTTATAGTGTTATTGGATTGCAGGTTGGAAATACTTTCACTATCTCTTATGAAATTTTAACTGCCATGAACCAAGGTTCATGCCATTTGGTCTAGGAGGTATATGTGCATATCTGCACATTTCAGATCATTTCCCCAATTCAAAAGTGGACCATAGAGGCATCAATTTCATCAAAGACCTTCAGTTGTTCCATTCCCCAATATCACCTGTTTCTCCCCAAGTCAATTTCAAATCCTTTCAACAAGTGGAGGGAAAATACAGGTGAGATCTGTGAGTTTACAGGAAGGAAAAAGAAACCTCACCTGGAATTCTCATTACTCTTTCCCCTCTTTCTCCTTCAAAGAAGTTTCTCTTTTGTCTTCTATTCTGCTAGATTCCCATTCATCTTCGGAGATAATTAATCCAGAGTCATTATGATTATTTTGTCTTCTATTTCACCTTTTGCCCTGCAGGGGAAACAAAATAGTAAAACCTGATATAATTTTAATCTCTATAGAGCCCTCAAGGTGGTTGGAGCACTTATTTTCACAGATGTTTCATTTATTTCTGGGCTGCCTACACACCCTTTTAATTCACTCTGCTCAAAATTTGGCCAGATTCCTGAAGATTTTTTTTCCATACTGCTTTGGGGTGAGGTAGGGGCACTGAGTCATGACAAGCTCTTCCGTCTCTCACTTATATCACTGCCATTTTTCATTTTTCAAATATTAGGACATGGAGTGTTGTCTTCTTTTCTCATTTAACTTCTGATGGCCACCTCTTTTGCTGGTATTTAACTTTAGTCCAATTTTCAGGTTTAAAAAGGAAAGAGGTGGCATGTAGCACCATTCTGCCATTTTACCCAGACATTCAAGAGTAATCATTTTAAACTAATAATATATCAATGCATAGTTACAGTTTAACATTACAAAAGGCTGTGTTATATATTCACACTCACAGCTTATCATTTTAATTCAATTGTGATATTTACACAATGCAATATTATGCTACCAATGCAATGCATAATAACCTAGCAATATTATTTTTTCAACAATCCTTAAAAATGTTATTTAATCATAAAAGGCTGGAGAAATACTGAGTTTTAGTAAACTCTGAAACTCAATTTCAAGAGGAATAAACAGTGTAGACTCATCCAAAGTACCTGGATCTATCCATGTTGTTGAAAATAGCAGTGTTCCATCTTTCCTTTTAGCTGAGAAGTATTCCATTGTATATATGTACCATATCTTCTTTATCAAATCATCCATTGAAGGATATGTAGGTCACCCCAATAAACTTAATAAAAATTTTAAAGAGTATCTGGAAAGTAGATCAATAAATCTAGAAACTAGATCAACTTGATCATATATAACCTAACAAAATTTTGGTGTCTTTGTTTACTTATCTATAGAAGAATGACTATACCTCCCCAAATTCCTTTCATCTGAAATTTATCTTCTGCTCAATAAGAATTTTCAAGTGAGTGAAGGGTGCAAGTTGGGAAGGAAAATTCAGGGTTCTAGATGGCAAAGATCTACTATTGCAACTTGTACAGGCTGCTTCATTGTAACTGTAATTATGCATTGATATATTATGAATCCACAGAGAACGTCAGCCTCAACAGCAGTTACAGGTGCCCAACCACCAGAGGGGGGCTGGATATGCAGAGGCATTATCCACTACCCATAACCTCTTGCCTCAGATCATATGCCTCCTCCTGGTTTATGGCTGGACTCTAGGTTAGGATCTCTTCATTGCACATTTGGACTTACTCTGAATAGTTATTTTCTGGGACTAAGCTGTTTTGGGCATTTAGACACTCACGACTGCACTGTACATGAACTTTCTCCCTGGTCATGGGGGAATCATCTTCAGCTGGCTGGACCAGCCCAAACAAATCCATGTCTTAGAACTGTTCAACATTTTGGAAATATCTCAAGCTCTTTCTAATGCACACTCATATTTGGCAACCACTGAGGACTTTAAGTTAGTCTCAAATTTTAATATTCATATGTATCATCCGTGAATCTTATAAAATGCAAGTTTTAATTCCATAAGTCTGAATGGGGCCTGAGAATCTACATTTGAAACAAGCTCCAAGGTGATGCTGACGTTGTTGGTCCATGGAACATACTCTAAGTAACATGGACAATAATATGCCAAGTGAGAAGGCAAATTCATTCCTTTTTGTCTACCTTATTGCAGAAAAAAAATTTATTCTGTAGTGACCCCATGTTTCTGCCTATAGAAAAAAAATCAACTAACAATTTCTACATTAAATGCATCCTCACTGGGCACCATGTTATCATAACTAAATAAAAATAACAGCAAAAAAAAATACAAAACACAACAAGAACTTCACCAGAGTTTTCCTTGAGCAAACAAAGGATCTTCTTCTGATTAAGCTACACTGAGAACAATTGTTCCCTGCTGATTACCTAGAACCTGATCCCTCTCCTTCTCTGTGCTTCTCTCTCCACCACCTGGAATCCCCCAGAACAATCTATGTTTACAACCTGTGCTCGCTGGTGGAGCCAGATATCAGGTTGGTGAAATAATCAGACGGCAATTGATGGGGACCTGCCCTGGACAAAGGGCATGCCACTTGAAGTGAAAGAAGAGATACATTGAAGGAAAATGATAATAAGATTTGATGGTAGGCTGAGTATCGTAATAAAGGAAGGCAGGGGTCAAGGACTGTGAGATTTCTAATTTGGAACAGTGAAAGATGAGCGGTATCACTAAAAAAGCATACGACTGCCAAAGGGTATTCTAATGTTGGGATCAGCCAGGTTGTTATGTTAGTCCGTTATGGCGGAAGAAAACTGATAATGTGACATCGGGAATCATAAACAATTTTCACATTTTAGAAGTAGTTGATTTTACAGTCAGTTCTGGTAAACGGGTTCCTCCCCCCGCCCTCATCCCCCAGTGACTTTCAAATAAAATTAAGGAAGTTCCTATAAGAAGGGATGGACAGAATCTCCCAATTGACCTGATTTGCTGCTTTTTTTTGGGAGGGGGCGGGTATTTTTGTCATTTGTTTTTGGAAATAACAGTATTGCAAATGCCAGGAACATCTAGAAACCCTCCCTGATAATGGCATCTCCTCTCCCCGCCTCCACTCAGCCTACCACCCGTGTCCCAGTGTCAGATTCCTCACATGAAAACTTAACTTGTCTCTTTTTAGTCTGATTGCTTCCATGTTTAATAGATTTAGAATCAATTAAACATCTTTATAACACGTTTGAAGTGAACCAGCCAAAACAAGATGTCCATGTAGCTTTCAATTAAGTTAATGCCTATTTTAACCCCTAAATTACTGACATTCCAAAAGGCCATGTATACCGCTGTTTAATGATATAAATTAACATTTATTTAATTATATTTTAAATAGGAGTGTGAAAAGCAGCTATATCCTGGCAAAAAGCACAAAAATACTATGACCATGTATACATATTAGGTTCCTTCCTCCTTCCTTCCTTCCTTCCTTCCTTCCTTCCTTCCTTCCTTCCTTCCTTCCTTCCTTCCTTCCTTCCTTCCTTCCTTCTTTTCTCCCACAGTTACATATTGAGCCTCTGCCAAGTGCCTTGTTCTGGGGATACAACAGCAAGCAAAATGAAACCTTGATCCAATCTACATTCTAGAGCAGTGGTTCTCAACCTTGGCTGCACATTAAAATCACCTGGGAATCTTTTTAAAATCCTGATTTCTGGGCCTCATCCTCCAGAAATTCTGTTTCTTTGTTACGAATGTTGTAGCCCCACCCCATAACAAAGAAACAGAATTTCTGGAGGATGAGGCCCAGAAATCAGGATTTTAAAAAGATTCCCAGGTGATTCTAATGTGCAGCCAAGGTTGAGAACCACTGAGGGAAAAGACAATATATGTTTCAGGTGGTAATAAGAGCTCTGGGAGGACTGTCTCAGGGAGAGTGAAGAGCAGATGCTAAGGCCTTGCCCTTTAAGGCTATTTCCCAAATGTTAAAGCTTTCTTCTCAGTGGCAATGCTTGGTAAGTTTTGGAACTATGATTGTAATTATATTAATTGAATATGAATGTCAGTGTTTAATTTTATTCAAAATATTTTAACTTTTACTCCATTATCCTGGGGCTTCTAATCTAATTGGAGACAGAGACATATGCATGTGGAATAACAACATATGAAGCTATTTTAAAATGTAATAGACCTCTGCCTCTCAAGAAATACATTCTGAATTTTTATGGAAAGAGTATCTGCATTCACAATAGTTAGTGAATAGGAGGATAGTAGGCACTTATAATTCTCATGCTTATTTTTATACCAGGTGGCTCATATAAGAAACCAATGGAAGGAGATAAAGAAATCAAGTAGATAAAGATAAAAAGAAATTTATCAGTTGACAATCATGCCTATAGTAGCAAAGATTCCGTGAAAAACAGGGTTTGTGACACTAACTTTGGAAAATACTGTTTTAAGAGATTTGTAACTCACATTAATAAAAGAAAGGTTCTGAGAAGCCTATTTACATTCTCAGAGAACATAAATTTGACTAGGGCCAGTCCTCTTAAGAAATTTCCATTAAGAAAGTAAGAGGGAAGTAACAAATTGGATTTGCTCCTAACATCAACAACTTGAGCTCTAGACTAGGAGAATTAAAATGTCCTCATTGTGTCTCAATAAATTCACTTCCTGATACTCACAGGGCAAATGTCCTATATCCATGATCCATGGTAACCAATATATAATAAAATGCTCCAAGTAAGCTAATTATGATTCCTTCTTCAGATCTTCAGATTCAGAATTAGCTTCTAACTCACCTCCAACTTGAATAAGTTCCAATAGGAAATCTATTAACTTCTGTTGACTGAGAGGAGGGGTATTCTTCTGTTTATCAAGAGATACAATTCATCAGTCTCCTATTCATATATCATAAAAATGAAAAAAATTACTTGTGTTATACCTGTCATTGAAAAATTAAAGCTCTTTATCATCTCAGGTATGGTTTTTCCAATATGAGGAAGTGCAGAATACTGTTGCTATCTACATCTTCCTGGGATATTCTGACAAAATGTGTTTGGGCCCCACTTGTAAGAGTGTCTACAAGCTAACGCCAGGTACCAATGCTGAGCAGGAAAGTCCCATGAGCCTGTGACTAGACAAGACTATTGGAGAGGATCTTAGATTGGATTTCTAGGAGCAGGTATGAAACAAACATTTGTCAGGAGCGTATTAGGGAAGTTCTAGGAGAAACCGGTGAAGGAATGGAGAAGCAAGTCAGGAGGGAAAGAAGGCAAGCAAGGGTGTGATTTCAGGCCCAATCCAGCCTAAGAGGAGCTCTGAAACAGCTGGGCTTTCATCTTCCCATACTCACCAGTCTTTGCTAACATCCACCCCAAAGGCATTTCCAACTTTGAACATGTGGGCAAAACGGATCCAGTAACCCAATGACAGACCTTCAAAGAGAGTCAAGATAAAGACCATTAAAAGCAGAACCAAACAGCCCAGCTGGCATGGCTCAGTGGTTGAGCATTGACCTATGAACCAGGAGGTCACGGTTTGATTCCCGGTCAGGGCACATGCCTGAGTTGCACGCTCAATCCCCAGTGTGGGGTGTGCAGGAGGCATCCAATCAATGATTCTCTCTCATCATTGATGTTTCTATCTCTCTCTCCCTCACTTTTCTTCTCTGAAATCAATAAAAATATATTTTAAAAATAAATAAATAAAAACAAACCACACAGAAAACAAGGGAGGGGTGATGAAATGGTAAAAGAGATCAAGAAGATATGGGAACAACACCTACAGTATCTGATAAGAAAGTTGTATAGAACCCTACGAGGACCAGTTGAGTCAATAATCATTGCATCCAGACCAGGTGGGTTTAGCTCAGTTGTCTTCCTTCTTTCACTTTCAGTAATATCCATTCCTTTCCTATGCACGTGAATTCAGTGTAGCCAATGGTAATTCTTCCTCTTTAAGAAGAAAATACTTTTAATGTAGTTGTCTCTGGTTTTACAGCTCCTTCTTCTTCGAGTCTGGATGTGATAGTTCCTTTGCAATAATCCACTTCTACATATTATTTCTAAATTAATTGTATGTTTGCATTGTGCAGAGAAGGAGCTGGACTTTTGTAGAGAGGCTAGTTTACGTACTGGACAGAGAGATGGGAAATTAGCTGCCTGAGTGACGCTGGACTCTGTGCCACTTGCTTTTAATCCAAGTGGATTTCTACAGAGATGAGTAAATTTCACTTTCCTTTAGAGGAAATGCCATCTGTTAGCACTCCGGAAAGTAGCACTAATATATGATTCATTAGTTTATGTATATTCTGATATGATCTGTGAGTGAAAAATTATTTTTTTCAGACCTTTGTGAATCTTATGAGTCATTTTGGAATATTCTTCTTTTATTTCCATTTTATTATTTGGCTCCAGAAACAAAATTAGAAGCCGAAATGAATATTTTATGGCCCACACTGTCTCAGTTCTCTTATGCATAATATCAAGTGCTTGCAATTAAATAAAGGCAAATAAAGAATTTCAAAAAAGTAATAACATTCAAAACTAAAAAAAAAACTTAGAAAAGATTGCCTTTCTAGTACATGGCATTCATATAAAACTCATGTTTTCCCTTAAAGCCAGGACTATCATTCACATTGCTGGCTCTTGCCCCATCTGATATAGCAGATCCTTCAATGCCCTGTAAAGCAAATCTAATACATATTTCTGAGCACCCACAGCAGTGTGGCACACTTGCTCACAAATATTGTCAAAAGACAAGTGGCTGCCTTGAAAATACTTCCTTCCCTGCTCTAACCCTCACCAATGGTGTCCACTAAGGTTTCAAATGTTGAGGAAGCTCCAGAAAATTTTCACTCTTGTCTCCAGAACTTGCAGCAAGGTTGCCCCTTTGAGTCCATTTCTGTTGGATACAGCTTCTTCTTAACTAATGTTCAGGAATCCTCTCCAAAACTGAGCTCAGGAGGCAGTGAGGTAGTACCAGAAATTCTGAAGCCCTCAATTTTCTGGAGTTATGTTGTGTTTGAGCATAAATAAGGAAATAACATTTCTCCAGATTTTATATACATGCTATTAGCCAAGCAATGTTAAATATCAAGGCTTTAGTATTTATGTTAGTGTTGGCTTGTAAGGCTCCTTCTCTCTAGGATTAAAGATGAAAGTAAGTTCTTTATGGAATTTTTGCAAAATGATGGGTAACTTGACTTCATTCCTTGCTTTCCCAGTAAAATCTGCACTAATTCCTAGTATTTTGGGGGCTACTTTAGAGCTTTGATTGGGGAAAGGAAGGGAGAAAAAAGGGGCACTACAATGAGTTAAAGGCATAAATAGGCCCTCACAAAAAAACCCCAGCTATGTATGTGCTTCATGAGTACATGGAAAGAAGGAGCCTTCTTCTGAATATATTATTAAATATATTATTAAGTATACGCAATATATTTTACTTCTAAATATATGGTTTGTGGAAAATTAGCTATTGCAGCTCCAACCCAAGTGTCAAGTGCTGTGAAAACTATAGCTGCATCCCTTTGTGTAAAAATATATTAGAAGTGTCTGTCAATCAGCTTCTTCCCACCCACTGTATGTTTCTCCAGCTCCCACAATGGTTGAAGAATGTCAAAGGAAATTTATTTTAAACTGTCGGAGTAATGAATATTTTTGTGGCTGCCGGCTGTGTCATAATGAATTCCAGTTATAAAAGGTGAAAGGGGGCATGAAACTTACTGAGAAGTTGTAAGTTTGAGTCATTTGCTTCCATATTTGGCTGATAGGAAGATAGGAATGATGTCAAGGGAAGAAAATGTTGAAAAGCTTGGAATCCTTGATCAGGAGGAGGGGAAATCTTGGCAATAACACTGTGCAGAAAGTCTGAGAGTATCTACATATATATATATGGCTAATATGCTAAGCCAGTGGTCTGCAAACTGCGGCTCACGAGCCACATGCGGCTCTTTGGCCCCTTGAGTGTGGCTCTTCCACAAAATACCAACTTCTGCACATGGGCCACGAAGTTTCAATCATACTGTATGTGCGCTCCCGCATGTGGTATTTTGTGGAAGAGCCACACTTAAGGGGCCAAAGAGCCGCATGTGGCTCCAAGCCGCAGTTTGCCGACCACTGATTTAGGCCATGAGAGTTTGTGGGTTTAAAATTTGTGTGGACTCAGCTGGGTGGTTCCTCTGTTCTTGGCTACACCCACTCACCTGTGTGAAGAATACCTTGCTCTCAGCTGATTGTGATTGGCTTCACCTGGGGTTACTTTGGTGCTTTGCCTTTGCGTTACCTGTTATCCTTCAGCACTATCCAGGTTCATGGCAAAGATAGAGATGCAAGAGAAAACAACCTAAAATATGCAAGACCCATCTCACACCTTTGCTTGTATTGTGTCAGCTAATATCCTATTGGACAAAGCAAGTCAGAAAGCTGAGCCCAGAGTGAAGGAGTGGGGCAGGTATCCCATGGTGGGAAAGCATCACACTGCAAAGCCTTGTGGAGAAGGAGTGGGTACAAAGAGGGAAAAATTGGGTCATTTTGCAATCTATTATGCTATTCATTCTGCCCTTATGTTGATCTGTCAGTTCTGTGTTATCAGTTCATAAGGAAAATGGTGGTATGAGAGAGAGCAGAAACTATTTACTGTTAGAATACAGCCGAGTGACCAGGAAACCTATCAAATAAAAGATCTTTGTAACCAGTGGTGCAGAGGAGAAAAATAACACCTGTTCTAAGCACTAAATCTGTTTTCTCAGGTGCCTTTAAATAGAGATCCCACGTTTGCTATTTAACATTTGCATAGCACTTCCCTGTGTGCCATGTGCCTCACAACAATATTTAGGAATTCTCCTCACAACAGCCTAGGGAGAGTGGCGCTATGCTTATTTCAGTTTATTACGGAGGTGGTTGAGATGGCAGATGTGTCCCAGCAACACCAAACTAAGTAACGGAAATGTGGAAAGCTTCAGCGGTCCCCTGGGGATGCAGTTTATACAAGCATGTTTCTGGCTGAAGTGACTAATGATTGGACTGAAGTAAATAAACCAAACAGATGTTTCAGCAACATGTTTTCACAGCTTCAACGCATATTAAGGATTTTCAAAAGACCAATTCATTTGCCTCAGATTGTAATAGATGAGTTGATATTATAATTAATGGCCTATAAGTTTTATTTGTGCCGAATCACCCTGTGACTGAACATATGCAACTTCAGGGAACTTGGGGTATCATACTGTTTGTTGTAAATTGGGTTCTGTCAGAAGTAGATTTTGAGACAAGAATCCAGGGAAAGTATTTTATTTAAGAGATGAGTCCAGGAAATACTGGAAGTAAGATTAAAGCATTCATTGTTAAGCCAGCTACCACTGTGGGTGACTGGAGCTTCAGTCTAGGGGAAAGTATAGGACACACACCCCAAAGTTACCCTGCCTGCAAGGCAAGGGAGCTGGTTATTTGTTACCTGAATCTTGTTTGTCACTGTCTGACTCCTGTTCTTAGGGTGTATTAATTTCTGGACACTTCTGATCTGCCATATTCTTAGACAGATGTTAGGTGAAATAATTCCTCATACTCAACCAATGTTACCTTAGGAAGCAAGCTGACCAGCTGTTTACCTCAGGAGGGGTGGCCCACATCACCTGAAAAAATGTTCTTGCGTAGATAAGTTGTTTAGTGCCTTGGATTATAAAGCTAATAACAAGCATGTGCCTATGAGCCACTGTATTAGCAAGTTCCACTTGAGCTGTATAGACAACAAACCTCACCCCCTTATGGGTACAACGATCCTCCACCGTCTTGCTACTGCCAAAGACACTGCTTCTGTCTATAAATTCCCTTAATGAACTCTGTTTAATTCTGGAGTTGTCTGCCTCTTTCTTTGGTTTATTGGCCCCAGGAAAGAGATGTGGAAGTAGATAGGTATGCTGAAGTGTTAGAGCCCATGGGATAAGAAAGGATTGAGACAGAGTTTGCTGCACACAATGATGCCAAAACAAATCTGCTTACATGTAGAATAGAGGCATGTTTGCCAAAGCCCCCTTTATCTATACTAATAAAAGGGTAATACGCTAATTAGAACAAATATCCTTTTGGAAATCCTTCCAGACAAAGCCACGGTGGCAGGGGCCGATGCAGAGGTGATTGGAGTGATCATGCCGGCAGGGGAGAGCAGTTAGGGGCAATCAGGCCAGCAGGGGAGAGCAGTTAGGGGCAATCATGCTGGCAGGGGAGAGCAGTTAGGGGCGATCAGGCTGGCAGACTAGTGAGCAATTAGTCCCAGATTGTGAGAGGAATGTCCAACTGCCGGTTTAGGCCTGATTGGCAGTTGGACATCCCCTGAGGGGTTCCGGTTTGGAGAGGGTGCAGGCCCGGCTGAGGGACTCCCCTGCCCCCACCATGCACAAATTTCATGCACCGGGTCTCTAGTTAAATTATAAAAACAACAAGGAGAACAAAAATAATTTTTTTATAAAAGAGAGAGAAAAAGAATGTACTAGTCAATGTCTCAATAGGGGACAAAAGCCACCTCGATTACTTGAGCAAGAAAAATTCAATCTAAAAAATTGTTAATGAGTTGAAGGGGTAAAAGAGAACTCTGAGAAGTCCAATAGCACAAGAACAAAAACCAGCTGCTATGTCTAGGCTGAGTGGCCAATGAAGGAACCAAGGACTAGGAGAGGGGTCCTTATCCCACCCCAAGGCAGCGGTTCAGGCGAGGGCACCACAGAGATGGAAGATGATGTTAGTCCACACCGAAAGGAGCCAGGCCAAGAGACATAAGAGTTTAAGCAATTTTATTACATTCTCTGACAGAGGTCTGAGACCAGCGTGTCAGTGTCAGCACTGAGGGGGTGGTTAGATTCTCTTATATAGGGTAGAAATATGCAATATAGGGTGAGGATGTGGTGCATGAGTCAGTGAAGCCTAGGGGAAGGCAGGAGTTGGTCATGGGAGTGAAGGGAGGAGAGTGCGGAGGTCAGTCAAGCGAAGGGGGGGGTTCATCTTATCTTGCTTCTGCAGGTGCCAGCCGTCTGCTCCAAGCTATGAGAAAAAGCTTATCACAATATATATTTCAGAAAACATGTCCAAGCAGGAGAGATTAAGGCTAGTTCATCCTGACAGATGAGAATACACCTTTCAGTGATATCTCACCCTGAAGAGGCTTCCCTGAGTGACATGTGGATGCAAGGCAGTGGTCAGACCAGGAAAGCATGGAGCCTGGGACCCTAGGCTAGGTGTTCCAATACCAACACCACCTGCACTGACACCACCCCAGTTAGGCTTCCTGTATGGATCCTTTTTAATTTCCTCTTCCCATTACTCATGTTTCAACATCTGCCCAGATGCTCCCACCCTCTAACCTCGTAAATCCCCATGGATTCAAGGACTTTCACAGGCTTAGTCCCATTTTTGTGCATTTATTTTCTTTTACTGCTTTGAATGATAATTTATCTCCTCTCTTAGGAGGCTAGAGATCCTCTCTTTTCTTCACCTTGTAACTCCTTAGAAGAGCATTGTCCAATCAGGTAACTATGAGCCACCTGGGGCTATTGAGCACTTTTGGAGCATTAGTTAGTGCAAGAATATGAACTACATTTCAGTAACTTAGTATGAGAAAATAAAATATATCAAATATCCCATTAGTAACTGTTTATGTTGATTATATGTCAAAATAATATTTTAAATGCAATGTGTTACATAAAACATATTATTAAAATTAAACAGCTATTTTTTAAGTGGCTACTAGAAAATTTAATATGGTTTTTTTAAATTGATTTTAGAGAGAGAGAAAGGGAGAGGGAGATAGAGGAACGTTAATCAGCTGCCTCCCATATGCACCCTGACTGGGGATCAAACCCACAGTCTGGGTATGTGCCCTGACCAGGGATCAAACCCAAAACCTTTTGGTGTATGAAACGACATTCCAACCAATGAAGCCACACCAGCCAGGTTATTAGAAAATTTAAATTTGCATGTGTGGCTGTCATTGTAGCTCACATTATATTTCCCTGGATGGTGCTGTCTTTTAACATCCATATTTAAGTCGATATTTAACAAATGTTTGAATAAAAGACTGGAGATTCTAAAATGTTTGCATTTCTTGGTCCAGTATGTTTGTATGTTACTAATTAAATATGATGATCACTTTATTTTTTATTTTACCCAAATTAAATGTAAAATCAAAGAAGTCATCTGTTATAAACATCACTTCATAAAAGAAAGGAGGAGGGGAAACCAAGATGGCGGCATAGGTAAACACCAGAGATTGCTGCCTCGTACAACCACTTCAAAAATACAACTAAAAGATGGAATGGACATCATCCGGAACCACAGGAAGGCTGGCTGAGTGGAAATTCTACAACTAGAAGGAAAGAGAAAAGCATACTGAGACTCAGAGGAGGCGCAGTACGGAAGTAAAGTACTAAGGTGCGGAGGTGCATGCAGAGAGGGCTGGCGGTTGAGGTCATGATTGTCTTTTTCAATCGGGAGGGAGTCTCAGGCTCTGAGCTCCAGTTCCGGTGAGTCTCTGGGGACCCAGACTCATACAGGAGAAATGGGACTGTCTGGCATCGGTTGGAACTCAAGGGCAGCTTTCTCTCGGAGGCACACGCAGCAATTGCCAGGGCATCTGAGGACAGGACTGAGAGCAGCCCAGTTGATCCCCTGGGGCTCCGCCCCACCTAAGCCCTGCACGGAGGCTTTTGCATATGAAAGGCCCGGCCCTTTGTAATCTGAAAATTACTTAACAAACTGAAGCTGCCCAAGGCTCCAGGGCAACTTGCATTGCTTTACAGCTGGCTTCTGCAAGGTAGCTTCAGGCAGAGGCTAGATTAGCACCTCCTTAGATCCAAGAGCCAGTGTACCCAGTGGTCAGAGTGGGACCATCCAATTATAACTCCGCAGATCCATAAGGGACACACTCAGGGGGCAGACTCAGTGAGCACCAAAGCCCTACTGAAGCAAGTCTTGCCCCAGAAGGGTGTCTTCAGCACAGAAGTTCTCCCACTGTAGACACAGCTGATTCTCACAGCCAATTGGCCTGGAGGTCAAATCCTCCCAGTGTTACCTATAACAATCAAGGCTTAACTACAACAAGACTGTGCACAAAGCCCACAAGGGGATGCACCAAGAGTGTCTACCTCAGGTAATTGGGGAGGCTGAGCCACCGGGCCCTGTAGGACAATTAGCACAGAAAGCCACTCTATCGACACAGCGAAGCATAAAAAATGCCGAGACAAAGAAACAGGACACAAATGACAGAAATGGAGGAAAGCAAATTGCTGGATATAGAGTTCAAAACCACACTTTTAAGGTTTTTCAAGAACTTTCTAGAAACCGCCGATAAATGTAGTGAGATCCTCAAGAAATCTAGTGAGACCCTCGATGTGATAAAGGACCAACTAGAAATTAAGCATACACTGACTGAAATAAGAATATTATACAGACTCCCAACAGCAGACCAGAGGAGCACAAGAATCAAGTCAAAGATTTGAAATACGAAGAAGCAAAAAACACCCAACCAGAAAAGCAAAATGAAAAAAGAATACAAAAATATGAAGATAGTGTAAGGAGCCTCTGGGACAGCTTCAAGCATACCAACATCTGAATTATAGGGGTGCCAGAAGAAGAGAGAGAGCAAGATATTGAAAACCTATTTGAAGAAATAATGACAGAAAACTTCCCCTACCTGGTGAAAGAAATAGACTTCCAAGTCCAGGAAGCGCAGAGAACCCCAAACAAAAGGAATCCAAAGAGGACCACACCAAGACACATCATAATTAAAATGCCAAGAGCAAAAGACAAAGAGAGAATCTTAAAAGCAGCAAGAGAAAAACAGTTAGTTACCTACAAGGGAATACCCATGTGAGTGTCAGCTGATTTCTCAACAAGAAACTTTGCAGGCCAGAAGGGAGTGGCAAGAAATATTCAAAGTGATGAATACCAAGAACCTACAACCAAGATTACTTTATCCAGCAAAGCTCTCATTCAGAATTGAAGGTCAGACAAAGAGCTTCACAGATAAGGAAAAGCTAAAGGAGTTCATCACCACCAAACCAGTATTATATGAAATGCTGAAAGGTATCCTTTAAGAAGAGGAAGAAGAAGAAAAAGGTAACGATACAAATTATGAACAACAAATACACATCTATCAACAAGTGAATCTAAAAATCAAGTGAATAAATAATCTGAGGAACAGAATGAACTGGTGATTATAATAGAATCAGGGACATAGAAAGGGAATGGACTGACTATTCTTGGGGGGCAGGGGAAAGGGGTGTGGGAGATGCGGGAAGAGACTGGACAAAAATCGTGCACCTATGGATGAGGACAGTGGGTGGGGAGTGAGGGCGGAGGGTGGGGTGGGAACTGGGAGGAGGGGAGTTATGGGGGGAAAAAAGAGGAACAAATGTAATAATCTGAACAATAAAGATTTAATTTTAAAAAAAGAAAGGAGACATATTAACACTCAGATGCAGGCAGTAAGTGATCTCAAATTAAAGAAAACATTGGTCAATGTTACATAATTATTTTAAAACAAACAAGAGAAATGGAATATAAATTTAAATTGTCAAATATAAAACAAGTACAGTGTAAAATGGTACTCTGAGATATTACATTGTGAACTACTGTTTTCTTGACAAAATTATCAGTTTGAGGGCAGCTATGTCATAGATCAACAAGAAGTAGAGCCTCTTGTTAGCTCTTTATTTTTTTTAATATGTTTTTATTGATTTTAGAGAGTGGGAGAGAGACAGAAACATCAACAAGAGAGAAATATCATCCATTGGCTGCCTCCTGCACACCCCCTACTGGAGATGGAGCCCAAAAGCTTGTTGTGCCCTGTCTTGGGAATTGAACCAGCAACCTCATGGTGCATGGGTAGATGCTCAACCACTGAGCCACACTGGCTGGGCTTAGCTCTTTGCTTTGATTATACTTGCTGAAAGTCCAATTTGGCATAGGAACAGCAGTGAAAATGGAATGGACACAGTTAACACTAGTTCAGTCCATTTGGAATATTCTGGGTGACTCCTGCCAGGAAATAACTACACCAAATCCTTATGCTTAAGCCATTCCAGTTAGTCTGTCTGGCTGCTGTTACCAAACACACCTATACTGCCTCTCCAGTTGGAGCACACCAGGGGGCTCGCTTTTCGGGGCTGCAGGAAGGAAGCTGTGGGGCTGACTGCTGGACTAGTGACTCCCCTCTCAGATCTTGTTGGCTGAACACAGAAGAGCAGGAATTTGTCTGAGAAGGATTCTGTCCCAGTGAGCAGTCAAGACCAAACACTGCTGCCAGTGTCTAACCTGATGAAAATACTACCTTAGTGCTGTCAAAATAAAGCCAAAGTCAGACAGGGTGAAAGTGGTGACGATAGGTTTTATTCAATAAACTATTGCAATAGGACTCCAGGATAGAACTGGGCTCAATTCCAAATACAACCAGAACAAGTGGGAATTTATAGTCAAGAGGAACAGTTTGCCATCCCAAAATATGCCTTTTGGGATATTGATTATTTTAAGCTGGTTATTTAAAAAAGAAAAAAAAAAGACTCAGGAAAAACTTTTTCCCTTTTCCCTAACTGCCTAAAATAGTTTAGATAGAACCTTTTTCCAAGCAGGAAGCTATCACATAAATCAGCAATTTTCAACCTTTTTCATCTCATGGCCCACATAAACTAATTACTGAAATTCTACAGCACACCAAAAAATATTTTTTGCCGATCTGCCAAAAAGTTGGTATAATTTTGATTAATTCACTTCAGAGGACTATTGTTGTGCTGGCTGTTGTTGTTTATTTATTTGACAGTCTAAGGAAAAAGAGATCAGTGCCCCTGACTAGCTAGTCAGGTATTGCATGTTTTAAAAATTCTTACTGCACACCAGCTGAAAATCGGTCATAGCTAACAAGTTTAATATGAACTAGTGTGATACAAAATCGGACTTAGCAAGGCACCTTTGATCAAAGTCCCCTCTGTGTCCAATTGTTAAAGATGGCCCAGCAAACATTTCTTTCCCAAACATTTGCTTTTCTCTCTTCATGTGAATTACCTTTCTGTACAAGAATGGCATATAAGCCTTAAATGTCCTATGTGTCCTTGGGCCCCATAATTCTTATAAAACCCCTACATATACATATACATATACATATACATATACATATACATATACATATACATATACATATACATACACATACACATACACATACATATACATATACATATACATATACATATACATATACATATACATATACATATACATATACACATGTAATAAATGTGGTCATTTTCTCCTGTTAATGTGTCTCATGTTAATTTGATTAATAGTTCGCTCAGAAGAACTTAGAAGGAGAGAGAAAAAATTATTTTTTTCTTCCCCACAATAGCCAACAAGCAAATTAGAGGGATGGAGGGGGTGGCACTGATGAACTTGGGGGCGCATTCTGGATGAACTGATCTACTAGGATTCTTGCTGAAGGCAGGCCCGGGTGGTGAGCTATCATCTGCAGTTGGTAGTGGGGATGAGGAGTTTGATCAGCTGTCGAAGGTGGGGCATTTTTGATAAACTGACTTAGCAAGATTCTTACTAAGAATGGATTCCACAAGGAAGCACATCAAAGGGCTTTACTGGGGAGAGGGTCCAGGGGAGCCAGACTAAAGTATGGTCAGGCAAAGAATCTGTGTCCGTGTTTCACCAATAAGCTGACATGATCACTGCTCTATTTACATCCACAAGTGGATCGAGAATCATTTGTTTTCCTACCAGCCCAAAGGTTAATGTAAGCACTGCTTTCTGTCTTCTCTGTCTCCCATCTGAGAATTGTGTACTCCCTGCATCTAAGTGTCCTCTGCTCATAAAGGAAAAGGGGATGAAGACTGCGAGGGGTGGGGAGAGGATGAAGACTGTGGAAAGAGACAAAGAGGTGGTTATTCCAGCTACAGCTCTTTTGGCTCCTCAGCTGTCAGTTTCCCTGGAATATCACCACCAGCCAATTGAGAGGCTCCAAGGCTGGGTTGAACACACATTACCCTCCATCTGGGAAGCTGCACTTTTAGATCAGAGCTTCTGTTGGCTTCACAGCTCTCCAGAAGGCAAGGACATTTTCTCAAAGCTTCCCTCTAATGAGAAAAGAAAAAATAATGGAAAATGAAACATTTTTGTGAAATGAAACATTTTTGTGAAAAATTTTTTTTCCAGGAGTTCTGATTATTGATGCTGCCTTTTTTTTTACAACTATTTCTTGTGCTGCTTCTGGAAAGTCCCTTAACTATCTGAAAATTAGAAAGCTATTTTCCTAAAGAAAAAAAATGACATTTCTTTCTTCTCCACATTGATCTTAGGAACCCTGTGATAGAATCTAGCAGTCTGAGATTTGCACTCAAACACATTGAGATCCAGGTTGACAATATCAGCCTTACCAGCATTGTTTTCCTCCTATGGATGGTCCACCCACACAGGTAAGGATGGAGCCAGCTTCTGCAAGACCCAGCCCAACCTGAGAGCATTTCTTAGGTGATACAAGAAGAAAGGGAATTGGTGGAAGGGAGCCTCCCACATGTGAACTCTGTATTTCCTCTAGGTATATAACTATCTATACTAATAACAGAAGATATGCAAATTGTCCAGGACGCCGTCATAGTAACGGTAACAACCGAATAGCAGGCTGTGTGGGGCGACAAGGCTGGCAGGGGGGGTTAGTGAGGGACAACCAAATGACTGAACAAGCAGGCTGCATGGGGTGACCAGGCAAGCAGGGGGGCAGTTGGAGGCGACCAGGCTGGCAGAGGGGCCAGTTAGGGGCGATCAGGCCAGCAGGCAGAGGTGGTTAGGGGTGATCAGGCTGGCAGGGGAGCAGTTAGGGGCAATCAGTTAGGGACGATCAGGCAGGCAGGCAGGTGAGCGGTTAGGAACCAGTGGTCCCAGATTGTGAGAGGAATGTCCGACTGCCCCCAAGGGGTTTCATATTGGAGAGGGTGCAGGCTGGGCTGAGGGGACCCCCCACCACCACCACACCTGTGCACAAATTTCATGCACTGGGCCTCTAGTTAATTAGCATAATCACTATCATATTTTCACTGTGTCTAGTTGCCATGTATAAATATATAAACACACAGATTAAAATGCAATCAAGGTCAATGCTATGGTTTGTTTATCTTTCTCAGAACAGACTTCCCCTATTTCCAGTCACACTGGGGCCCATCGTGAAAGAAATGTTTCTACCATCTTTGTAATGGACTAGGAAAAAACAAGGACCCAGAAAAACAATTCAGTCTCTCTGTGGCTGTAGGTGTAAATCTGACTTCCTCTTCATCTGCTTACTCTCTTCATTCAAAAAGTGTCATTTCTCAATACACCCCACTAGCATTTCTTTTGACTATGACAGAACTGTTTCTTTCTTTTCTTTTTTAATTTTTCTTTTAAGAAAACCTTTTGCTCTAAGTGATTTGGCCAGAACCAAAAGAAAATCACCAGCGAATACACTGCAGGGTTTCCTGTCCTTTGAAGCCTACATGGCTTAAATTAGCTCCAAATGCCAAAGATTACCCCTTATCCATGTCAGAATCCTCCAGCCCGTCCTAGACCTGTTTCTATAAGATGTTTCTCCTTTTTTCTTCCATTTTCTGTACATTTAAACAGAATAGATTTCATTCACACCTTGTTGCCTCTCACAACATTTATTCAAGTACTACATAAGAGAAATACACCACCTCTCTAGTGTAGAATTTTAAAACAGTCAACCTTCACCATCCCAGGAAGGTGATCTGTTACGCGTTTGTGTTGCCAAATGCAGGGCAGACTTGGCTGTTTAGAAACCACTCAAATTTTTCTTCCATCCCTTGGAGTTTAAGTCTGTCAAAAATACTACACTTTTAGTCACAAGGAGGAAAAAGCAGACAGATGTCATGTGTGCCTCCCACATTCTCTGGCTCAAAACCCACTCAGGTTCTGAAATAATCTCCCACATAAATTCACAGATTTGTGTGAATGCAAAGCAAACTACGCAATTATTACAAAACTAAGAGTGCAATCACAAATACCATGAGTGCCCTTTACTCAAAATTCTGATATTTACCCAAAGAAGCACATCATACTATATTTATGAAACAATTTGCAAATGTCTGAGGTTTAGCTGGTTGTTCTTCCTCTTTTTTCCAGTTCTTTTCCTCATTCTTCATTAAAGAACTTAATAAGAAGCCCTAAGGACATCAGAATGAATATCAACAAACATAGAATACACCTAATTTACTCTTGAGAAAAACCAGCAAAATATTTTATACTCCTACCCATTATCTCCATAGGAGGAGAAAAAGATTAAAATGCATGAATTCCAAATTATATATTACTCAAAGCCTAAGTCAGTTTCACCCTAGACAAATAAATCCTTTAGGAGTCTGATTTGGCATGCAGATGGCTGATAGTTCAATCTGGGAATGAGGAGTTGGTGTGTTAAGCGCACCCTGAAAGCCAAACCTGAAGGTCTAGGACAATATCAGGTTGGGCGAGGACAGATGTCAAATGTGGAGAAATAAAACAGAATGAGAGATGTCAGAACTGAAGAGCCATGATGTGGGTATAGTTTATACAGATGAGGGAGGCAGGAGAAAGCAAACATTCCTTCCTGGTTTTGCAAGTAGATGAGATGATGATGAGGGGGATTGAGGGTCAAAGTCTGGTGACTATAGAATTTATCATTCAAACCAGGCATTAAAGAGCAAAGGGCACCTTTTAATACAGGTTTGGTGATTAGAATTATGTCCCCCCAAAAGACATGTTCAAGTCTTAATCCCCAGTACCTGTGAATATGTCCTTTGGAAACAAAGTTGTAATCAAGTTAAGAGGAGGTTATGAGAACCGTGCCGGGGTCCCCGGATAGTCAAGGCCAGTGTGAGCACAGAGGCCTTGTTGTCAATGGCCAAGGCTGCTCTGATCATAAGCCTAATCAGGGTGCCCAAAGCTAAAACACCATGAGTGGACGCCAGGACACAGAGTACACAGTGCCTTTCTGTAACCCAGATGATTGGCGTCACTGTTCTCAACTAGCCTTCTTCGTCTCTGGAGTAATATACAGGTTGCTGACCAGGAGAGGCTAGAGAAAGAGCAGCTGAGCAGAGGCTAGAGAGCTCAGAGAAGCAGGGGCAGTAGACACAGAGCATGTAGCTCCTATATGTGCAGGAGAGGCTGGAGAGCTCAGACGGAGCTGAGAGATGATACTGCTGTGATGTAAGGCTAAGAGCTTATAGAGAGCTCAGATATAGCTACCATGCTAACCAGCCAGTGTGCTACCAGGTTAACCAGCCAGTGTGCTGGGCAAGCTGCTGAGGCTGTAGCTCTAAGCCAGAGAGTTCAGGTGCCACTATAATGTAAGGCAGTGAGTGTGGGGCAGCGTGCGGCTGCTCAGATACTAACTGTGGGTACAGAGACTAATGCTGTTTTGTGGGAAAGATGTATCTGTTTACCAGTCGGTGTCCATCTGCCTGCCTATATGAGATTGCTTATGGAAAGAATTGTCTTGTCTGATGGCTATGTGGCCACTGGCGTCAGCAATAAAGACTCATTCTTATATAGACACAACTTCTCTTGGCTTCTCCATCCAAGATAGGGCATCCAAGGACGTCCAGCCCTAGGCAGGGGGGCTCGGATCCAACACCTGTAACTAGTGAGCAGAGGATAAAGGGGGAACTTGACTAAGTTCCCAACAATTAGTACAGTGGGAAGGGTTCAAGGAAGAACCAGCCCTGGTGTAGGTGGGAAAAATTTAAAAAAATATATGGACTCGGAACAACTCAGAGCAGCAATGCTGAGCAGAACTCCTGCTGTCTCTGACAGAGGTCATACTGGATTAAGGTGGGCTTTCAACCCAATGACTGTTGTCTTTATAAGAAGGGGGAGAAACAGAGAAACACACAGAAGAGACCATGTAAAGATGGAGGCAGAGATTTGAGTGATGTGTTGGCAACCGCTAAAAGTTGAGAGACAGGAATGGAACCGATTTTCCCTTAGAACTACCAAAGGAGCCAACCTTACTGGCAACTAGATTATTTATCCCTTAATCTCCAAAACAGTAAGGAAATAAATGTTTCTTGTGCTAAGCCACCTCGTTTGTAGTATTCAGAAACTGATACATGGGGTCAATAGGCATTAACCAGAATAATGCTCTCCAAACTGGGGCATGGCCATCCAGGTAAAGATGGTTTCAATGTTGTAGGTCTGGGTGACTAAAAGAGTAACATGATTAGCCATAATACGGAACAAAGTGGAGTGCAGCTTCTGCAGGAAGATGCTGAGTTTGGTTTTGCCACTAAAGGACAGTCACCTAATTAAAGATGCAGGTAAGTTTCATACAGACCAGCTCTTCAGGGAAAAGGTCAATAATTTAGGCTTTGATATGTATGACTACTTTGCTATTCTTGGCCTAGTATGGAACTCTTATTTTTGAAAGCATTTTCACATCAATTGTGGAATTATCTCTAATTGACTTTAACATCAACCTTGAGAGGCATAGTTATTTTCTGTTGATAAGTAAAGTGAGGTTTTGAGAGGTTTAGAAACTAAGTTATCAGCAGAGCAACAAAAGAAACACAGGTATTTTCTTCATAGCTAATATTTATTTCCACCATTGTTATTCTACCCCTCTTAATGTTCAAATTCAGAATAATGTAAACGTTTGCTGAATTGGCCAATAAGTAGTGAAAAATAATGACTAGCATTAAATTCTTGAAGAACAAACAAGACAGTTATCATTAAATTACTGTAATTTAAGATAAGAAAATTTAAGTCCCAGTAAAATATCCAAGTTTCTCTAAGAAGTAATTTCAAAAGGGTCATGAATGACAAAACCAGGAATTGGAGAGGAGGCCAAAATAAAAAGAAACTTGACCAGGGACTTTTTGTATGACAAAGATGATGATGGAAACTCCAATGGGGGTGAGTAAGGTAAAAGAGGGTCAGGGCTGGATGCTGTTACAGTTGGAAAGCCAAGTGGAGAACCTGAAAGAAGCTATAAAGCTATAACACTGTTAGCTCTCTTAGCATAAATAAAGTGAGAAGCACTGCATAAAGAAATAAACATGATTTAATAAATTACCTACAATTTATGTGAACTCACTGATTTCTACATCAAGTTCTCATTTTATTTTTAATTCAACAATTAAAATTCAACTTCTAATTTAGTTCAAAATACTTGTTATTCATAACTTCTAGGTATTTGGGGGATATACATGAGAGATATAAGACTGGGCATCTGCACCCAGAGTTTGGTTTTATTAGGCAGTCAGGACCTTCCACCTATGCAGTGGTTCTCAACCTTCTGGCCCTTTAAATGGCCCTCATGTTGTGACCCAACCATAAAATTATTTTTGTTGCTACTTCATAACTGTAATGTTGCTACTGTTATGAATCATAATGTAAATATCTGATATGCAGGATGGTCTTAGGCGACCCCTGGGAAAGGGTCGTTCTACCACCAAAGGGGTCGCGACCCACAGGTTGAGAACCACTGTATTACAGTCAAGACAGTAGCCAAATTGGTCCACCTGAGAAGATGGTGTGGCTTGCCCAAGATCATAGAGCTAATAACAGAGATTGCATCAGAAAAACCTCCCTGCTGGTTTCCCATGACAGATAGCTTAGAGGAGGGAAAACGCAGCCTCCATAGGGCCTTGTGGAAAGAATCATTTTCCATGTGACCTGAGATGTATTTATGAAATGAATGGCTTACACCAGATGAATAATTTTATGCCATCAAATTATGTCTATTAAACTACAGTTCATGCTTCCTAACTGTTGAATTAAGGAGGTCTGTGAGAATAGCAATAACACACTCAACTAGTTGTGATTTGTGCTTCAGTACCCGTTTTATTAGAGTGATAACTCACGAGGCTGAACTAATCTCTCATTAATTAATACTTAAAACTCTTTCTGAGATGGAGCAAGCAAGGTGTTCTATGAGTAATCTTAATGTGGTTTGTGGAACACACACCTCAGGCGGCACCCTGCTAGGACACTTCTTTCAAATTAATTCAGCATTTGCTGCATATTTATTCAACCATGTCTGTGCTTACCTATGGTCTTTCCCCCCTAACTATCTCTGCTCACTATGAGAGATTTAGTAAAGCATTGTAGAGCAATAATTTCCCAGAAATGGGATTTTATAGTCATGAATATATCCCTTCCTTTTCTGAGATCAAGAGATAGTAGGAGAAAAAACTCCAGGAAAGCAGGCAGAGATCATAAAAAAAGAAAGAGACAAGGTGAAATAAGGAGAGAGAGAGAGAGAGAGAGAGAGAGAGAGAGAGAGAGAGAGAGAGAGAGAGAGAGAAAGAGAGGAAGAGAGAAAAGATCTAGAAAATAAGAAAAATTGAAGCTAATGATGAAAAAGAAATTTGTGCAAAACTCAGTAGTGTTTATTCACTTCTATGTGTACAGGAAGGACCCTGGTATGCAAGGGCCAGGAGCAGATTACCCGAGTCTGGGAGGCCGAGGACTTATATGTGGCATTTGGATCCCCCTGTTAACATAAAAAACCACTGAAACCTGTAAAGAATTTTTGTGAGTTTATTTGAGCCAAACTGTCAACATATGCTGGGAAGCAGAACCTCAATGAATTGAGATAATGCTCTGGAGAATGGTGGTTACATTTGTATTTATACATTGCAATCAAAGGAAAGGGACATAGGTGGGAGGCAGGAGAAAGCAAAGTGGGGAAACCCCTGGGATTGGATAAAAAGTAAAATGATAGACACATACTTAGGTGGATGCAATTAACATAACAATGAACGACTTTGTGGTATCTGTCCTGGTGCCCAGCACATTAGGTTGAGCCCCAAGGGGTCCAGAAAAAGGGAAGTTACAAGTTACCCAGACATTTCAAGGGTATGTTATTATAGATGCAAAAAGACACATAGACTCAGTTAAGGAAAAGGTTGACCTTGTAGTGAAGATACCAGCCTAGGATGTAACTACCCACCATAACTCTTTTTAGTTAAAGTTTAATTTCAGACCATCCTTTGTGGTGACTTTAGGTCTCTGAGTTTGCAAGACCGCCATGCAGGCCTTCCCTGAGCTTGTCAGGTTAGCATGTGGCCCCTTTTGTCCACACCCCATAGTGTGTAAGCACGTGAGGATAGGTCCAGTCAGGGAACTCTGGCTCGATCATTCTTAAGCTATGCACAAGCTGAGAAAGGATGTGTTTCCAGCAAAGCTGAGAGGTTCTATAAGAGTATTTACTAAGATTTTCTAGTGGAAGCCAAAGTGGTAAATTGGACACAATAGAATACCTTTCATCTGTGGTTCTCCAACTGTTTCCTGCTGAGCAGAGGTGCAGCAAGGCCCACTCTGGGGAGGGCATGTGAGAGAAAGGAGTGAAGCCCCTCCCCTTCCTTTCTTGCATCTGCTTCTACCAAAGCCTCTGACTTCTATCTGTGGGCTCCACGTCAGATTCTGTGTTGCTGAGGGAAAAAAGAAGAAGAAGAAGGAGAAGAAGGAGAAGGAGAAGGAGAAGGAGAAGGAGAAGGAGAAGGAGAAGGAGAAGGAGAAGGAGAAGGAGAAGGAGAAGGAGAAGGAGAAGGAGAAGGAGAAGGAGAAGGAGAAGGAGAAGGAGAAGGAGAAGGAGAAGGAGAAGGAGAAGGAGAAGGAGAAGGAGAAGGAGAGGAAGAAGACACTTCTTTTATTTATAGAGAAGTGAACTCTTCACATACATGGTATTATTTATTGGGTAGTAGTTGTATTATTAACCTTGACAGCCATCATCTGAAACAGTCTAGATAATTTGAATGAATTTGTGATAAAGGCAACACAAAGGCATAAGTATCCCAACCCAGAATTTTGCCCAGTCAAAGGCTTCCTGAATCTTTTTAAAAATCCTTTCAGTATGCTAAGCAGAATAAGCTAGTCAGAGAAAGATGACTATCACATGATCTCACTCATATGTGGAATCTAATGAACAAAATAAACTGATGAAAAAAATAGATCCAGAGACATGGAAGCATAGAACAGACTGATAAATCTCAGAAGGAAAACAAGGAGGGTAGGTGAGGAGAGATTAAGTGAGGGAATTTATATGCATATATGCATAGCCCATGGACACAAACAATAGTGTGGTGAAGGCCTGCGCGGGGGGTGGGGGGGGTGGAAGAGGTTAATGGGGAAAAAGTGGGGACAAAAAAGTAATTTTTTAAATGCTTTCATTACTTTGGGGTAGTAGGAGCAGGATAGCAGAGCTTTTGTTTAGTTGATATACATTGTGTTTACACTAAATATATAGATTTTGTGTACAGTTTGATAAGTTTTGAAAAGTATAAGACTTCAGAACAATTACCTAAATCAAGATAAAGAAAATTTCCCTCACCTCTGGATTTTCTCATGACTATTTCCAGCCAGTGACACACAGAGTCAACAATTGGTCTAATTTGTATCATTAAGAAACATGGGGTGCGGGGAGCAGATCTCCCCTGTGTGGGTTCTTGCCTCACGAAGTTTGAAGAATAAAATTCCCCGACTAAAAGGACTTGTTAGTAAAAGGGTGGAAATTTATTGAAATCAAATACCAACTCCCTCATAGGTAGGGATTCCCAAGGGGGTAACCAGCTAAGCCCCTTTATTCTAAGGTTTATAAAGACTGTAGTTTTTTTATGACCCTGCACTTTTCTAATCGGTCATTCTTTTGCAGAATATCAGCTTCAAAGTCCCAAACCCACCCCCCATGGGGCCTTCCTCTTTCTTTCCCCCTTTGTGGAGAGCAGCTACAGTGTTTGGACAGGTTCAAGCCTCGGACTAATGAGCTATAGTTGTAAGCTTGACCTTATGGTCCAAACCTGTGGTCCCACGTGGCTAAGTGATACAGACTGTGGGAGGTGCAGCAAGGTGCATGTAACTGAGTAGATTCGAAACCCATGAGAATGATGTAAACATCTTGACCACGTCCTTACTTTGCCTCATGGAATCTGGCTATAAAATAAAGACTCCAAGCTGTGGCGCTGTCTCTCCATCAGAGAGGAGCGTCCCACCTAGCCCCAGCTTTATTCTCTTGTCTGTCTTTTCTAAATCCTTCACCACCACCACCACCCCCCCCCCACCCCACCCCCGCCCCGCCTCAGGTCCACCCATGGTCATGCTGGCGAAGCACAGCCCTTATCTTGCAACATTCCTCTATCTCCTGGGAACGTGTTTCCCTTTTTCCAGCATCTGTTGACATTTCTCTATCCTCTGTGAAAGTTTATTTCCTTCTTCCCCAGGCTCTGTGACTTTTCTTTATCCTCTGTGAATGTGTGCCTTCCTCTCCCCTTATTCCGTGACACTTTTTTTTTCTTCTGTGAATGTACTAGCATGCCTTCTGGTGGCTCTAAGCCCTCACCTATGCATTTCTTCCCCATGGACCCTCTTTATTCCTAAGAGTCCCTAAACCTTCCTATTTTGTCCCTAAAATTCCTTTCTATAAATTAATGTTATCTCTTCTTGCCCTTCACATAATCAGCATCATATACTCTATCATTTACTTAGGTCTGACTGCTTTCATGCAAATTTGTCCATGTTGTTGTTTATATCAGTAGTTTATTCATTTTTATCAATTACTAGTTTTCCGTTTATGAGAATACTGCACTTTGTTTACACATTTACCTGTTGATGGACATTGGGTTGTTTTCAGTCTGGGGCTACTATGAATAAAGCTTCTATGACTATTCTACATTCTTATAGTTTGTGTGTGTTTGCACATGTGTTTATGTGTTTGTGTGTGCACTTCTATTTTTATTTCTTTTATGTAGATACTTAGAAATATAAATTCTGGTTCATATGATAATTCCATGCTTAATTTATAAGAAATCTTCAGACTGGCCCATGTGGTTCAGTGGTTGAGCATCAACCCATGAACCAGGAGGTCACAGTTAGATTCTGGGTCAGGGCACATGACTAGGTTGGGGGCTCAATCTCCAGTATGGGGCGTGCAATGATTCTCTGTCATCATTGATGTTTCTATCTCTCTCTCCCTTTCCCTTCCTCTTTCTGAAACAATAAAAACATATTTTAAAAAAGGAAAAAATAAATTGTCAACTAGTTTTCCAAGATGGTTGTAGCATTTTACAGTCTTACCATAGAATTGAAGGAGAGTTCCAATTGTTCCCCATCCTTACCAAAAGTTGGTATTAACAGTCTTTTTACAAGTTTTAGTCATAACAGTGGGTATAGTGGTATTTCAATGAGCTTTTAATTTCCATGCTTATTAGTCATGCTTCTACCTCCTTTTGTCTTTAACCATTTTATTAAGTTATTTTCTTTTATTATTAATTTGTAGGTGTTTTATAAGAAGTCCTTTAACTTTTTTCACAATTTATGGCTGACTTGTTCACTTTCTTAATGTGTCTTTGTTGAGAAATTTGTAATTTTAAGCTCATTTATACTTAGTGTCTTTAACCACAACAAAAACAAAAATTGGCTATGTCACAATAAGAAATATTGTTCTAGCCTAGCATGTGTGGCTCAGTGTTTGTGTGTCAACCTATGAACCAGGAGGTCACGAGTCCATTCCCTGTCAGGGCACATGCCCAGGTTGCGGGCTTGATCCCCAGTAGGGGGCATGCAGGAGGCAGCTGATCAATGACTCTCTCTCATCATTGATGTTTCTGATTCTCTCTCCTTCTTACTTCTCTGAAATCAATAAGAATATATATATTTTAAAAGAAATATTATCCTATTTTTCCTTTTGGAAAATTTATAATTCTAGCTTTTACACTTAGGGTTATAATTAATCTCAAATTAATTTGGGACTATGGTGTGAGGTAAGGATGAAAAACTTTCATATGGATATTAAAGGGTTCTGAACCCTTTTACAATGTATGTGTGGGAAAGAGGGTTCCCCACACCAACCAATAAGCAATTTTCTAACACCAATGGGTGTCCTAACTTTTAAATCAATTCTGACACTATACCCATATACAGCATCAGATTCCATAGGTTAAGGGCTCAGTACCTGAAACTGCCCTCCACTTCAGTTGTCACCCATATTTCTGGCAGACTAGCTATGCAGTATATAGATTGAAAGTTCCAGTGACTCCTCCACTCCCTGCTTGGGGTTGATTAATTTGCTAGAGTGGCTTGCAGCACTCAGAGAAACATTTTACTACTAGACTATCACTTTATTATGAACTGATATAACTCAGGAACAGCCAAATAAGAGATGCATAGGGCAAGGTATTGAACCACATAGCACAGAGCTTCTGCACTCTCTCTGAGTGTACCACTTTTGCAAATCTCCAAAGCTCTCTGAACCCTCTTCTTTTGGGTTTTTATGGAGGCTTCATTATTGCATAGGTAGGATTGATGATTGATTAAATCATTGGTCATTGGTGATTGATTTAAGCTCCAGCCCCTTTCCCCTCCCCAGAAAAGGTGGGACTAAAAGTTCCAGCCTTGTGTTCACTTGGTTCCTCTAGCAACCAACCCCCATCCTTAGGGACTTTCCAAAGTCATCTCATTAACATAAACCCAGTTGTGGCAGAAAAAGACTTGTTATGAATTGCAAAACATCCATTTTACCTTTATGCCTCTGAAGCAATTTCAGGAAAAGGACAAGAGACCAAATATCATAACAAAAGATGCTCCCATTGCTCTTATCACTCAGGAAGTGGCTTGGGGAGCTCTGAGCCGAGAACCCTGGATGAAAACAAAATATATCTGAGAAATATGTTTTGGTCATCTGAATGACCAGGTATATATATCTTCTAAATTACAATGTCACAGATATCCAGTTGTTTCATCAATATTTATTGGAAAGCATTTCTTTTATTAAATCTCATTGAGTCCTTTATATAGAATAATTTCACCATGTATTTTACCATCTTATTATTTCTAGGCTGTC
The DNA here is from genome assembly GCF_014108235.1 of Myotis myotis. Classification (NCBI taxonomy): domain Eukaryota; kingdom Metazoa; phylum Chordata; class Mammalia; order Chiroptera; family Vespertilionidae; genus Myotis; species Myotis myotis. Next base: position 75,231,857 of record NW_023416401.1, on the reverse strand, counting down.
TATTATTTTTCTAAAATTTATTTATTTATTTATTTATTTATTTATTTTTGCTAATTGCCACTGGAGGATATATATTTTTTTCCCACTGATGTTTAGAGAGAGTGGAAGAGAGGGAGGGGAGAGAAAAAAAGAGAGTAACTTTCATGTGGCTTCTCCGGGGGGAGTCATTTGTTCTCAAACCACCACACAGAAGAGGCTTGCTTGTATTCAGGTTTCTCAGGGCTGCCTGTGGCGACTGAGACAGGAGGGACTGTCTTTTTGAGGATAGAGGGTGCCGTGTAGAATGTTCAGCAGCCTGATGGCTACTCTGGCACCCTTGGGCACCCCAGGGCTGGCACACAGGTCACACGAAGGAGGCCCCAAAACGGAAGTTTGAGGGCAAAAGGTTGACTTCAGATTTTCCAACCTTGTCAGCCTCCCACAGTATCTGGCAACCTTGAGTGTTTCCCCTTGAAACAAAATCACTTTGCTTTTTCAAAGGGATGTGAAATAAAGTTCAAAAACGTTTTTCTTCTTCAAAGAAACTAAAATGAGTTTCAGGCATGCAAAATAACACAGGGGAGATGTCCTGGGTCTTTCTCCCATTCCTGCCACTGACTAGTTGTGTGGTCTTGAGAAATCCATATAAGCTCTCTAGTTTCTTGTTTCCTCATCTCTAAAATGTTGGGCTCCATAGATGGTCTGTACCATCCCTTTCAGGCACAATACTCTGAAATAACAAACCCCTTTCTTAGTCATCCTTGCTAAGCTAATATCTATTCTCCACTTGAATGTTCCTAGTGTCAGGAAGCTTGCTATATTTCTAGGGTCCGGAGTTCTAAATGCACCAACATCACTTTAGTAAGAGCTACCCAGCATTTCTTTACCTCCTGCCAATTCTCTTGAAATTTTCCTAGCTCAAATCTCAAAATATCCACACAAATTAAGCCAAAAAGGAAGAGAGGCAAAGCAAAATACAGTGGGTTTTTTTTGTGTGTGTGTGTGTTGTTGTTTTTTTGCTTTCAATACCTGAACAGTGATAGTTTTTAAGGATGCCTTTTCTCACAAAATCAAAATATGCTAGAGCTACAATACCTGCTAGTGAACTTCATCCAACTCTTCCTTTCATCCAGTGAAGAAATTAAAGACCAGAGAAGTGATGTAACTTACCCAAAATCACACAGCTGAGATTAGACTCACACTTCTGGATTCCTACTGAAACCAGACAATCAGTGGGTCTGGGTTGCCTATCACTACTTGAACCATGAAGGAGAAACAGGGTTGAACCATATATGAGCATTTATTCAAATAATGCCAGCCTTATGGGAGAGCAGCAGGTCATCCACAAAAACCTGCTCTGCCCGCCACCATAAGCCAGCTGCTTATATTGGTAGAAGGACAAAGAATACATGGGGAAGTAGGAAAAGGGATAAGAATAGGTATGCAAAATGGGCAGTTTATAGGCAATGGGGCTTGGGGGTATGCAAAGGGCTAGGGTTTGCAAAAGGGCCTGGCACCTCTGGTTTCTGCAACAAGGTTGTTATCAGCTCCCTGATATGGAGGATGGACTTCATTTCCAGGTGAGCTCCCAGGTCCCGCATGCCACTGCCAGCCAGGTTGGAATGTGCTTTCTTTAATCAGAACAAAACAATCATGGTTAACAGAGCATGATAAATATTTCTTACAATTATTGCTGGTCCCAAATATTCTATTTCTGCCCCTAACACTAGCTCTCAACCTACAAACCCTTAGGCATTTTCCAAAAGATGCTCCATGCAACACAGATTTCCCAGGATATTAGATGTTCCTTTGGGGACAGGGATTGGATGGGGAGATCGGTCCTGTGGCCAAATGTGTCTGAGAAATGCGAGTTTAAATGATTTTGTTTTGTTTATAGCAAGGCTTCTCGGAGGCATACCTATTCTATACTGTTGGGGTCTACTCCGGAAGCAGCAACCACATTGGGATTGTACCGAAAAAGATTGGCAATGGGGGGATTAGGATTCTATGACCCCGTTGAAAATGCTGGAGCTATAAAGATCAGGTGAAGGTACCATCAGATGCAAGTATCACCAGAGTTGGGAAGTTGCAGTAGCTTCACTTGGGCCTCCTCCAGCCACGAGGGCAATGCTCAGGGGAATATCTGAAAAGGATGACAAAACCTCATATCCACCAGGCGCATGTGTCCTCTGCCACTTGCTAGAGAAACAGCAGTAGATCCTCTTTCCCTCCTGCCTTTTATTTCTTGGATAAGTGCCTCTCCATGTCCGCATCTAATGAGAGCCCTGCCCCCCAGGGAACCTTAGTAATGTAGTTTTCAGGCTTCTAGTTCCTATAATTTTTGCAGAGATCACAGAAGGGAGTGATATATTTTGCTGTTGTTGTTTTGGAAATGATGCCTTGAGCTAATTTTGAGGCTCTGGCTAGAAGCCGATCGATTTCCTTTATTAAGTCCACACCCAACCATTTCACTTGTCAGGTTCTCATACTTCCTCCTGGCTATTATGTATTCACCCAAATTGCCTGGGGTCGGGTACCAAATAATTAGGGACAGCCCTTCTGCTTTGGAGCCCACAAAATTATTCAAATTGGCCAGTTCACAGAGAGCCGGTGAAACTTACCTAACACCACCCTTCCTGCCATACATAAGCTGCCCCCTACACCTCTGTTTGCCGTTACCCTGTCCCCCACTGCAAACCCTGCATGGCCCTGTGTGGCAACCTTCTGAGCTGTAAAAAGAATTCTGCCTTTTCTCTAACCGAGTGTTTGCCCTTTATTGTGTCCTGCCTTCAAAGAATCTTTAAACCTTAAAAGAGAGGACAGGAGTAGGGCTGTCACCAAAATCAATTTGGGGCGCCCACTAGTGTGCATTGAAAGTCTCCATTGGGGATAGGATGAGTAGTCTTTCCTAAGCTTTATTGACCACCTGTTTTTCTTTTTAGGGCAAGACCTATTGATATGTTTCAGAAGGTATCAGGCTTCCATGGAACTCATTGTAGGCATCACATTTTAAATTACAATTTCTGGGGTTCATGTACTTTGAAGACCCATAGTCTAGAAGGAAGCAGGAGTGGTGATTGTGGTCTGAGCTATGTACTCAGTGTATTCATGAATCCAGTCTGAGCCCAACTGTACTGTGGTGACACTGTATGTAGAGACCCTTCTGAGGAGGTCCCAGCTAGTTGATTTGTACATGGCTTCTTGAACCCATATTTCTTCCACTTGCAAAGCCATCCGCAACCTCTTTTCCTATCAAAATCCTAGTCAGTCATCAAAGCCCGACTCAAGTCCCTTCTTTTTAGCAGGAAATTCAATTATTCCAGCTTTCATTCTTCTCTTCTTTCTCTGAAATCTTGACATACTGTCAGCACTTGTCGCAAATCTGCCTGTGACATCTCTTGTACTACTTCCCTGCTCTACTTAGCAGCAACTAGTGTCATTCGTTTATCCCCAACTGCATTGTTATCTTCTCAAAGGCACAGATTAGACCTAATGCTGCTGTGCATTTCCCCAAACATTTAGGACAATACTTATTACATAACGAGTACAGGGGTATCTGCGGGCAGGGCAAATTAATTAACTAAGCACTTTAGTTTCCTGCACAAGTTTTCTTTCTTTTCTTCCCCCAGAATTTTAGTTGAACCAGAACCTAGTTTGCATATGGGTGTATTTGTCACACAGATGAGAGTAAAAATGGAGTTCCATAGAGATGACTATTACCGAGTGGTGGGAGTGAATTTCCTCAGTAACATATCTCAGCTACTCAGATGTTCTTAAACCATGAAGTGCAATATGATACGACAACGTCCTAAATGACTTTTTGCTTCCAAGAATTATTTTAGGCTTGAATTCCCAGCAATTCAGAAGCAATTTCTATTTGTGCCATGTTCATACTTTGCATCTTTATAGCCTTTTTTATTTTATTTTTCTTTTCAAGCTATGGTTTGTTTATCTCCTAGAAATGGCCCTGTGATCTGGGTTGAGCTGACACAACATTATTTTCCCCACTTAAGCACCAAGGAATTGAGGCATGGAGTTGCCATCTAGTTAGTGACAAAATTAAGGCTTGAATTCAACTCTCCTGCCTCACAATCATTGCTTTTTGTAATGTTTTCCAAAGTAGAGAGAAGTGCGTGAAGGCAAAGATGAATATGGCATATTTTATTAATCAGATAAAGGACAAAAATTGACATAGAAAATATTGATTTTTTTAACTCGTGGGATTTTCAGTAGAAACATAACCATACATTTAACCCCCAAACTGATTTTTTTTAATTCCAACAACAACAAAATATATGCCTGCCTACTTTGTCTCTGAAATCATCTTTAGGAATTTTATAGCCTGTATACTGCTTTCGTCTGCTCAAGCTGCCCTCACAAAATACCATAGACTGGGTGACTTAGATGGCAGACATTTCATTCTCACAGTTCTGGAGGCTAGAAGTCCAAGATCAAGGTGCCAGCATGGTCAGTCTCTGGTGAGAGCTGTCTTCTGGCTTGTAGAGAGCTGCCTTCCCACTGTGTCCTCACATGGCAGGGAGTGAGAGAGGGCAGGTTCTCTGATGTCTCTTCTTTTTTTAAAAAAATATATTTTATTGATTTTTTACAGAGAGGTAGGAAGAGGGATAGAGAATTAGAAACATTGATCAGCTGCCTCCTGCACACCCCCTAACTGAGGATGTGCCTGCAACCAAGGTACATGCCCTTGACCGGAATCGAACCTGGGACCCTAGTCGCCAGGCTAATGCTCTATCCACTGAGCCAAACCGGTCAGGGCTCTGATGTCTCTTCTTATGAGGATACTAGTCCTATCACAGGTGCTCTACCTACATGGCCCCATCTAAATCTAACTACCTCCCAAAGACCCCCACCTCCTAATGCCATCACTTTGGGGGTTAGGGTGTCAACATATAACTTTTGAGAAGACACATTTTAGTCCATAATACATACACGACCATGTTTTCAGAAGTGTATGTGTTCTTATAGGTTGTATGCAGCTAGTTGATGCAGATAAAGGAACCCTGGAGAGTAGTTTTAATCCAGCCTCCATTAGCCAAAATTCTCCTTCAAATCCATCTTTCTAACAGGCATCACAGTGTAGAAAGCTAATCGTGTTATAGTGCTATTTTCTCTCCAGTAGCAAGACAAGACCCAGCCCTGTCCTTTGAGAAACTCCCTCATGTGTGTCTCTCTAGCTTCACCCACCACTTCCAGCTTCCAACTATATTTCATGTCAAAATATAGTCAATTCCTATTATTTGCAGAACATTGAACCATTGCTTCCAGGGGAAAACAGGGTTCAGTTCCTGTAAGCCTCCCGTCACAACATTTTCATCACCGATCAATATATAACCTTGTTTAATGTAACTTTATATTTGAAGACACCTTATCGAATATCTATTGTTGAGTTATTAACATCAAACTCACAGCCAATAGTACTGTAAGTCATGCCTGAATGAAGTTTATCTAACACACATTATTTCCACAAGGCACATCACAACGTTCTTGCTCTTAGAAACACTAGCCAGCATTTCAATGCTGTGATTGTGCGGCCATTTAAACAACAAAATCACCAACAAACAGCACAAAAATGTGGCACGGTACATAGATCATGAAAAGGACACTTATTTACTGTCAAGAGCTAAAACAATAAGCAGAACATCACCTTGGTCAGCCTTACCTGGGAATGTGCATGGTGAGTGACTCCAATTTTTTGCGTCTTTGCACTTGTCCCAACGACCATGAAAGCACTGTGAGAACTGATGTGGGGGTCACAAACAAATCTTAGCAAGTAGGTAAATTTGCAAATATGCAATCCATGAATGATGAGGCTCGCTGTACTTGCAATTCCCTGCTCTTTAGCTCCTAGTGCCCTGCTTTGGGACTGCGCCCACAGTCGCGTGAAAACAATGAAGGTCATGGATTGCACTCTGTAGATCCATGGGGAGCAGGCATTCATTAAATATCTGTCGAACTGAATCAAACTTCATGTGCTTCATACCTTCATGGTGCCACTTTGGGCACACACAGGGAGGTCCTTCCCTGTGCTCTGGAGTCCTCACATCAGGGCTGATGACTGGGAATCCTGAGAATCTCTCTGGGCACCTTGTTTATATCAGACTTAAGGATGGGTAGAGGGGCCAGGTGTTTACCTGGAGTTATGCAGGACGGCATGCGGGTTCCACAGACTGCTTCCTGCAGAGGTGGCTGTCTCAGATAGTTGTTTCTGATGTGTAAATTTCTCTTTTCACAACTTTATTTCTTTATTTCTTCATACAACTATAAAGGAGAAGGGAACTAAAATCTTTAAGGGTCTTGTGTGTGTAGGTACTTTGCATGTGTTACCTCCTCTGACCTATACAACAACCCTAAAAAAGTGGAAAGAACTGTCCCCTGTAGAGATGATTTTTCCGACCAAGAGGCTGTGAAATCAGAGATGCACTAAAAGATAGCATATGATCTAGCCAACATTTGTAATCAGTTTTGCTTGATCACAAAGACATGGTTACTTTTGTTACCCAATGCACAAATACTCCTGGACAGAAGGTCATACAGCCATTTACTGGCCACAAAGTATTTCTTCTGTTCATTCAACAAACATTAATAGAGAGCTTATAATGTCAAAGCCATGTGCAGGAGATAAGAAGCAATACAAAGCTGAATTGGGCATGGCTCTCAGCCTCAGGGGAGAACACATACATAAATAATTAGGATCTGAGATTGAAATTATAGATGCCACACACACACACACACACACACACACACAAAAGAAATACAAAAGGGGATTGTGTTCTCAGCTGGGAGAGGGATCAGGGCTCCACGGAGAAGGAGACCTAGACTTGCCTGAGGGGTTGTGATTAGGGAAGAATGATGTTAATTTGGAAACACACAGGCACAGGCAAAGGGATGAATGCAGAAGAATGTAAGACACAATAAGGAGAGATGGGGTTAGATTTAACCATGAAAATAAATTTGCTGCCAGGGTCAGACCATTGCGCTTTATTCACTAGGCAGCAGGAGGACACTGTGTGGTCCTGATGAAGGGGTAAAGTAATTCTTAGAATAACAGGACATGCTAGTTTGCTAGGGCTGCCACCTGAAAGTACCACAGACTAGGGATTAAAACAACAGGTATTTATTTTCTCACAGTTTTGGAGGCTGGAGTCTGAGGTCAAGGTGTCAATAAGGTGTTCCTTCTGAAGCCTCTCTCCTTGGCTTGGAGGAGGTCGTCTGTCTTCTCCCTGTGGCACCACGTGGTCTTCTCTCTGCACCTGCCCATGTCTTCATCTCCTCTTCCTATAAGGACACCAGTCATATTTGGATTAAGGTCCACCCTCCTGACCTCATTTTACCTTAATTACCTATCTCCAAATATTGTCACATTCTGAGGTTCGGGGGTTAAGGCTTTGACATATGAACTTTTGGTGGGGGGTGCATAACTCATTCCATCGCACAGGGTAAGATGGACCAGGAGAGGGAGAAAGTGGGGAGGCCAGTGAAGAGGCATCATGGCACAGGTGACCAGGCAGTGGCAGTGGAAGAGTGGCAGGAGGGCATCGATGGACATCAATCTGGTGGCTTTCCTCTTTGTGGGGAGGAAGACAACGACACCAGCAACATTCTGTGAAGGGCACGGGAAGAGGCAGCCAGAATTAACTTGGCAAATTTTCTTCAATCCACAGAGACATCCAGAGCCATCATTTCTCACTGCCTCCCTGGAGCAAGGGGGTTGCTTCTGATTCACAACCCATGCAGGACAAAATGTCTCATTACTCTACGGTCTCAGTGTTTACATCGCATTCTTTCATGCCCAGATTCGGAATCACAGCCAGGACACTCCTGTGTGACAGTCCTCATGAGCTAATTATTAATGTCCCTGGCTCAGAGTCTGGGTGGGCATTTACTTCCATTACCCAAGCCGAGTGATGAATTGAGCTTTGCTCAGGCTGCATACTTTGTTTCTCCATAAGTCTGATCCTTCTGCTTGCATTTTAAGGAATGCATTTTTATGGAGTTTGGTGCTCTTCAGTAATTTTCCAGGAGGGCACATTGCCCAGCCCAGATGGACAGATTTTTTTTCTGGTTCCAGCTGGTGAAGTCCCGTTTGATAAGATCCTATCTCATCCTACTTGAACAGAGATTCACAATTGGCTTGCAAGGTGGGTGGTGAAAAATGACTCAATCAGCAGTTTGTTATGGTGGGCTGTGGGAGGGCCACCTGAGTACTAAAACTTCCCTAACTCAAGCAATGCCTCTGAAGGACATCTTTCCAAGAGGAACTGATATCATGACATGGAATATAATGGGACAGGAAGTAGAGAAGCCAGTCTATCTATGTAGAGTTACTCTGTTACTGCATTGAGAGCCCTGTGTTTCTCTCTAAATCCATTTGTCTTTAGGAAGAGAAAGAAGCCTGGTGCACTGATGTCTGATGAAAAAGAATGAACTTTGATTTCACTGGAGAGGGTCACTTGAATTTTTCAGTTATACTGCATTATGGGGTCACTCATTATCAATTATACTCTGCAGTTATTGGGACAACTACAAAGTGTAATTGTCCTGAGGCTCCAAACGAAGGGGGCAAAATTCCCAGTACAGGGCAAGTGTTTTTGTATGAGAATCCTTGGATTCTGTGCATAGGATCTACTTTCTTCCTTTTTAAATTAACTTTCTAAAGCAGTGGTTCTCAACCTTCCTAATTCCACGACCCTTTAATATAGTTCCTCATGTTGTGGTGACCCCCAATTTCATTGTTACAAATTGAACATAATTAAAGCATAGTGATTAATCACAAAACAATATGTAATTATATATGTGTTTTCCGATGGTCTTAGGTGACCCCTGTGAAAGGGTCGTTCGACCCCCAAAGGGCTCGCGACCCACAGGTTGAGAAACACTGTTCTAAAGGGAACTGAGGCCAGACAATACTTTCACAGAAAAGTACCTTCCCACAGGAAGTGGTCCTAACGTCATCAAAGAATGAAAATGCATGGCTTATTTTACTTCTCAATGTTTGGACTTTCTCTTAATTTGCTGGATATTAATCATTTTCATATCTTCTTCCTAGTCTTTTCTCTTCCTTCTCTGGAGTCCAACCTTGCCAAGGGAAAGCAGTCCTCTCTGCTGCTGTTTCTCTTTGATTTCTGCAAATGAGGATCCTATGACCACCCAAAATTTATCAACAATTTTGCTGTAAATCCTCACTTCCCTTTTGCCTCTTCAACTTTCTGCTGCTAACTGAAAACTCTCAAATCCCAACAATGTTTTTTCTTCTTACTGCATGCAAAGTTCTTAATATATCCAGGAGGCAACAAAAGTTTACCTAGAAAGACAGGACTACTGTTTCCATTTAACAGATAAAAAAACTTAGTCACAGAAAGGTTCCATGACTTGTCCTAGGCATGGCTTTAGATATCAAGACACTTTTTTTTTTTTTTTCAGAAATTCTACTAGGGTGAAGAAAATACTTTAGACAAGGTGATTTAACCAATAAAAAATAAAAAGTAGATACAGAAATGTTAATATGAACCATAAAATGAACAGATGATAAATTAAACTCCATCAAAATTTCAAAGTTCTGCTTTTCAAAAGACACTGTTAAGATAGTAAAAAGACCCCTGGCCAGGTGGCTTAGTTGGTTGGAGCATTGTCCTGTAGACCAAAGGGTTGCAAGTTCAATTCCTGGTCAGGACACATACCTAGGTTGTGGGTTTACAGTACATACGGGAAGTCAGGGTGCATATGAGAGGCAACCAATCAATATTTCTCTCTCACTTCAATGTTTCTCTCTCTCTCCCTTCCTTTCTTTCTAAAATATCAATGGACATGTATCCTCAGGTGAGGATTAAAAAACAAAAGAAGAAGAAGAAGAGAAAAAAAGGTAATGAAAGAGAAGCTACAGTCTGGTAGATGATATTTACAAGTCATATATCTGATAAAGAGCTTATATCTAGAATATACAAAGAATTCTCAAAATTTAATAACAGGGAAACAAAAATAAACCAATAAGAAATTCACGCCCTAATCAGTTTAGCTCAGTGGATAGAGCATCGGCCTACGGACTGAAGGGTTGTGGGTTCGATTCCGGTCAAGGGCATGTACCATGGTTGCGGGCACATCCCCAGGAGGGGGTGTGCAAGAGGCAGCTGATCGATGTTTCTCTCTCATCGATGTTTCTAACTCTCTATCCCTCTCCCTTCCTCTCTGTAAGAAATCAATAAAATATATTAAAAAAAAAGAAATTCACAAAATATTTGAGTAGTTTCTTCACTAGAGAAGATAATACGGATGGCAAATAGCATAAGAAAGGATGCCTACCACCATTAGTGTAAAATAATGGGGATAAGGACCCCTCTACATTTATTTTAGTGCTCTTGAGAGGATGAGGAGCAACTCTCACACCTTGCTGGTCAGAATGCAAAAAAGTACAGCCACTCTGGAAGGTAGCTTCTTATAATGTTCGCTGTACACTCACCACATGACCCAGCAATTCCACTTCTAGTTAATGTACCAAATAGAAATAAAGACTTAAGACAACACAAACACAAATTCATTAATGTTTGCAATAACTTTGTTCATAACTCCCCAAACTGAAAACAACTCAATGTCCAGTGGCTAGTGGGTGGGTAATCTGTGACAAATTCATAAAATGAAATAGTTCTCGACTCTGAACAAAAACAAACCTGAAGTACTGATATTAACAAAAACATGGATGAATTTCATAAGCATTATGGTAGGGGAAAGAAGTCAAATTCTAAAGACTATATATTAGCATAACCAATGGACACAGACACTGGGCTTATCCTGGGGGGTGGAAGTGGCCGGGAGGGGTCATTGGGGGGGAAAAGAGACATATGAAATATTTTAAACAATAAGAAAATAAAAAAAGACTACATATTGTTATGATTCCATTTATGTAACATTCTGAAAAAGGCAAAATAAAGAGTAGATCAATGATTGACAAGGACTAGGGGTAGGGGTGAGGGTGAATAACTACAAAGGGCACAGGGAACGTTGGGGGGTGATGCAAAATGTTTATATCTTGATATGATAATGATTACCTGAGAGTATACATTTGTCAAAATTCAAAGAAACATACATCAAAATACTGAACTCTATTGCATATACATTATACCTTAAAATATTTTATTTTATAATATATTTTATTTATTTTTTATAGAGAGAAAAGGAGAGGGATAGAGAGTTAGAAACATTGATGAGAGAGAAACATTGATCAGCTGCCTCCTGCACACTTCCTACTGGGTATGTGCCCTCAACCATAGTACATGCCCTTGACCAGAATCGAACCTGGGACCCTTGAGTCCGCAGGCCAACACTCTATCCACTGAGCCAAGCCGGTTAGGGCTACCTTAAAATATTTTAAAATATAAAATGGAGAGAAGGATTTTGTGACAAATATTCTATTTTGCTTTCATTTATTCTCCATCAAACTCTTCCCAGGGAGATCCTATACAGCAGATGTTGTCCAGTAGCTCAGAAATATAGAGATAAATATCAGGGTTTTTACTCTCAGTGTGGTGGGGGATGTTAAAGAAAATTTGGCTGTTTTCTGATAGTATATATTTTTTGCTGGGGATCAGAGAAGTGCTAAGGTTGTGAAATATAAAGGATAAGAAAGCTCCCTGCTCAGTATTTGTTGGAGCTGAGGCTGGTTGAACAATTAGAAGGTGAAGGGGGACAGTGTTTGGGCGTGAGAAACAGCAGGAATGAAAACAGGAGAGCAGCAGAAAGCCCAGGGGAGTGGACACTCTCCTCCCCCACTCTGCAGCTGCTGCGGTGGGGGTCAAACAGCCAATGGGAGCTTTACAAACCAGCACTCACCCCCAGGAAAACAGAAGACAGAAGGAAGGTTGGTTCCCTGACCCACCTTCCTCAAAGCACAGACATTTAGAAAATACTTACTAAATTCTGCCTCACAGTCGAATTCCAACTGAGGAACAGATAAAATGTAGGAGATAGGATGAAAACAGAAAACTACTGTTAGTGGAGAAAAAACAGTATCTATAATAATAAAAGGGTAATATGCTAATTAGACAAGATGTCATTCCAAATGTCATTCCGGATGTCCTTCTGGACGAAGCAGGGGCCGGAGGGAAGCCCGGATCCCAGGTGCCAGAGGGAAGCCGGTGCCAGCAGCCGGGGGAAGGAAGGCCTATTCTTGCAAGAATTTCAGGCATCATACCTGTAGTCTTCAATAAATGGTGTTGGAGAAATTGGACAGCCAGATAAAAAAGAATGAAACTGGACCACTATCTTGCGCTGTACATAAAAATTAGTTAATTCATTTAATTAGTCAAAATTAAAGATATGAACATAAAACCTGAAACCATAAAACTCATAGAGAAAATATAGGCAGTAAGCTCCTTATCAGCAGTCTTGGTGAGGATTTTTAAAACCTGACACCAAAAACAAAAGCAACAAAAACAAAAATGAACAATTGGTACTATATCAAACTGAAAATGTCTGCACAACAAAGGAAACCATTAACAAAATGAAAAGGCAACCTACAAAATGGGGGAAGATATTTGCAAGCCATATATTTGATAAGAGGCAAATATGAAGAACTCATGAAACTAAAAGCAAAACAAAAAGAGAAATCGGATTTAAAAATGTGTAGAAGAGGTCCAGTCAAGACGGTGCATAGATAAATGTGACACTCCCATCCTCCCACAGCTGTATCAAAATTATAACTAAACTACAGAACAGCTATCATTCAGAAACACCTGAAATCTAGCTGAACAGAAATCTTACACCTAAGGTTTAAAGAAGATGCTACATTGAGACTGGTATGAAGGGTGGAGATGCAGAATGGGCTGGTCCCACACCCATGTGTGCTTGGTAAAAGGTGGGAGGAATATCTCAGCTGCAGAGGTCCCTTGTAAGGAGCGAGGGGTCCCAGCCCCACACCAAGCCCCCCAAAGGATTCCAGTACCAGGAAGAGAATTCTCCATACTTCTGGCTATAAAAATCAATGGGGATTGTGGCTGGGTGAGATGTAGGGCTCCTGAAGTCCCAAGCAGTTCCTTTTAAAGGGCCAGCACATGGACTTATCCAGACTAACTTGCTCTGAGCAAGGGGGTTGCAGCTCAAAAGGCACCATGGACATACAGGAAAAAACTGAATTGTCTGGTATCAAAATGAAAGAAGTGCTGGCAGAGGCCACTGTTCCTTTTCTGAGTCCTTCACTCCCACAGAGCTGACAGGCAGCCACTATATCTGAGTCTCCAACAACCTATCAATGTTCACCCCACTCTGGTGATTCCCTGAAACTCCATCCCAACTGGCAGGCCCACCCATACAAATGGCTTTCTAGAGCAGTGGTTCTCAACCTTCCTAATGCCGTGACCCTTTAATACAGTTCCTCATGTTGTGGTGACCCCCAACCATAAAAGTATTTTCATTGCTACTTCATAACTGTAACTTTGCTACTGTTATGAATCATAATGTAAATATCTGATATGCAGGATGTATTTTCATTGTTACAAAATAAACATAATTAAAGCATAGTGATTAATCACAAAAACAATATGTAATTATATATGTGTTTTCCCATGGTCTTAGGCGATCCCTGTGAAAGGGTCGTTCGACCCCCAAAGGGTCGCAACCCACAGGTTGAGACTTTTCATACAAAATGTCTAGAGACTTTTCCATACTAATGTACTTTCTTGGCTCATGCGTCAGACCTTCCTAAAATCTCTCACACAAGCAGCATCTGGCCTTGGTGTACCTTGTCCCTCTTGCTAAGTGGCCCCAGTCTCAGCACTAGTGGCAGAAGGCCTTGACTTGCAGCTTGGCCCCTCCTGGGCACCTCCAAGCCCAGCATAAGTAGCAACCATCTGTAGATCACTTTGTAGCTCATGCGGGTAGAAATATGCTTCTGAAGCTTCACATTCTGGTTCCCCCTAATTTGGCTTACCAAAATCATCGCAATAAGAATTGCATTTCACTTTTTTTTAGTAGCTTCTGATAACATTTACGCCTTTACAGAAGTCTCAGAGTATAAAGAATAATCTCTACTGGGTCACTTGCAGACTCCTGGTAAATGGAATGGCTTTGCAAAATCTTAAAACTATATTTTAATTATAAAGCAATATTTTCATAGTTTTTCTGGAGTTTGAGAACTAATATTATTAAAGTTTTGAAATAAAAATAAGTAAAACACATCTATAATAAAGGAGGGCAAAAATAGACTCACAAAATATTTTTCTCCTAAAGTCTAATAAGAGAATAAACTTAGAAAGTAGCCTAATTTTTCTCAAATAATTAAATAGTTAGGAAACAAACAAACAAAAAGAGTGCAACTTATACCTTATACTTTTATGGCCACGTCCTTCAAAAAAAAAAAAAAAAGGAAAGGAAAGGAAAAAGAAGTAGAGAGGAAAGAAAGGAGGGAGGAAGACACTGTGATGTTGTATATTACAACTTCTAACTCCATTAATGGCCCCTGAAGTACTGAAGACTCTTTATGAGGTGAGAAAAATACTGGAAATTCTCATTAATACCATTCAGTATAAATAAAATAGACTGAGGAGTCAATAAGATAGTCCTGGATATCATAAAAGAAACAAACTTCCAGCCCTAGCTGGTTTGGCTCAGTGGATAGAGCGTAGGCCTGCAGACTGAAGGGTCCTGGGTTTGATCCCAGTGAAGGGCACATTCCTGGGTTGCGGGCTCAATCCCCAGTCAAGGAGGTGCAAGAGGAAGCCAATCAATGATTTTCTCTCATCATTGATGTTCCTATCTCTCTCTCCCTCTCCCTTTCTCCTTGAAATCAATAAAAATATATTAAAAAAACCAAACAAACTCATACAACTTAACAAAAGGAAGATAAACAATACAATAAAAAAAATGGGCAAAGGACCTAAATAGACACTTTTCAAAAGAGGACATTCAGAAAGCCAAGAGACATATGAAAACATGCTCAAAGTCACTATTCATCCGAGAAATGCAAATCAAAACAACAATGAGGTACCATCTCATACCTGTCAGAATGGCTATCATCAACAAATCTACAAAGGATAAGTGCTGGAGAGAATGTGGAGAAAAAGGAACCCTCTTGCACTGCTGGTGGGAATGCAGACTGGTGCAACCACTGTGGAAAACAGTATGGAGTTTCCTCAAAATATTAAAAATGGAACTCCCATTTGACCCAATAATCCCATTTCTAGGAGTATATCCAAAGAAACCAGAAACACCAATCAGAAAGGATATATGCACCCCTATGTTCATAGCAGCACAATTTACCATAGCTAAGATTTGGAAACAACCTAAGTGCTCACCAGCAGATGAATGGATTAGAAAACCCTGGTACATCTATACAGTGGAATACTACACTGCTGTAAAAAAAGAAGGAACTCTTATGGACCTGGAGAGCATCATGGTAAGGGAAATAAGCCAGTCGAAGAAAGATAAATATCACCTGATCTCACTCATTTGTGGAATATAATGAACAACATAAACTGATGAACAAAAATAGAGCCAGAGGGAAAAAAAATAATATTTTAGAATATAATAGAAGTAATCCTGTTATTTGCAGATTTTAAATATTTCTTACAACTTTTGTGATATACTATGTTAGTACAATTTTGGTAATATTATTACACTTAAACTAGGGGCCCAGTGCATGAATTCATGCACCTTGAAAGGAACTGTGGGCTGCAAGGCTGCAGTGGGCACAGGGGCAGTCTCAGCCCATCCTCTGCACCCCCACTGGCCCCTCCCGCCACAGCCCCTGGTCCCGTCTGCCAGCAGTCCCACTCCCGCTGCTGCCGCTCCCACTCACTGACAGCGCAGCCACGCTCTCACACCCACTGACAGTGTGGAGCGATTGGGGCTGTTGCCAGCAGCAGGTTCCAGCGGCAGCTACCAGCCTTGATTGCCCCTCAGGAGCAGGGGAAGGTGGAGAAGCCCTGAGGGGTGATCAGGGCTGGCAGCCACCACTGGAACCCACTGACAGTGCTGAGTGATGGGGGCCAACGTTGGGCGCCAGCAACAGGTGCAAGCACCAGATGGGACCCTGGCATGGGGGAGCAAAGAATTTTCAGTAACCACCAGTGGCTCACCTGATGACAGCAACCAGCTGGCACCCCTGCTCACCTGCTCCACCATCTCACCGCAGCCGATGCCCGCCATGTTCCATGCTTGCCTCCTGGTTGTCAGTGCACGTCATAGCAACCAGTTGTTCAGTTGTTCTGCAGTTTGGTCTATTTGCATATTAGGGTTTTATATACATCGATTCCTTTTTTGAAATATTAATGTTTATTGCATGTAATATATTTAAGATCACTTTTCTTGAATAATTGGTGTTTACTGCATATAATATTATTATACTTAAAATCATTTTTCTTGAGATATTAATGTTTAATGCATGTAAAATTATTATATTTAAAATCATTTTTCTTGAAATAAAAAAGTTCCCTTTTTAAAAAAATATATAAAATAAAGAAACAAACTTCCAAAACAGAAGCTGATATATTTTATGCAGCTCCTCAGTAGAGGTAGAAAGAGTGACCCTGGCTTGCCATGTTCCACAGCACTGTGCTGACCTGGGAGAAGGATATGAAGTGCACAAGGGTTTTTTATGGTGCTAGACATATCATGGAATCTCAGAAAAGAAAGAGTAAAATCTGGATCGCCCAGAAATAGCTGCACACAAATGCCTCTCTCCCCTCATCTGTGAACCCTCAGCCCCAGAAAACTGGAGAGAAAACTTCAAACTACAACTCAGAAAGGAAAAGCCAACAAATTCTATACGAGACTTTCATATATCAAATGGGTAAGAAGCAAGCCCAGAACAATTAAAACTATGGCAAGCACAAAACCTGGGGTCTTCCCTTTGAATGTGTCTGTGTTCAGATCTCCTCTTCTTATAAGGACACCAGTCATATTGAATTATGACTCACTTATATGACCTCATTTTAACTCAGTTACCTCTTTAAAGACCCTTTCTCAAAATACAGTCACATTCTGGGCGCTTGGGATTGGGGCATCAACCTACAAATTTTGGAGCAACACAATCCAGTCCAAAACATAATTCATTCCACCTCTGCCTCTTACTAAAGGCCAGACATTCAGAAAGTTCTGTGATTTTTTCTATAACATGTAAATGTTAACACCCACTTCACAAGGCTATTGTTAGCAGTTACACATTAAATAATTCAACACAATAACTAGCACATAATGGGGGGATCTGGAGGAATTTATTGATACTGACACTCAGTGGAACAGTGCTCTGTCCATCTAAAGTATTCTATTTCTTTCAAGTCTGTAAAAACTTTTGCTTAATCAATTTCTTCTTTTTAAACAAAATAAGTGATTTTTTTTTACTGTTTATGTTTTCTTGTGTTTGACTATATAAGAGAAGGACTGATAGAAGTAGACACAAGAGGTAGGAAAAAAGTGAGAAGACTTTGCCAAGAAGATATATTTATTCTTTTAACTGCATGTGGTATAGAGAAAGCCAAAGCAATTTAGCTCTGTGAAAGGGGTCTTTGCTTCCCCTGGCCTGAATTTTATTTTCCCATAATCCCGGAGCAGTGCCATGGACTTACTCTCATGACCAAATTAAATTTATTTCCACCAAGCCAACGCACAGGGGCATGCTACTATCAGCACAGCAGGTGCGCTCCCCTGGCCCCTCCAATGGTGAGCTCAGGAATAAATAGTTCAGGGGCATGTTCTGTGCCATGTTTTATACCCTCCTATGATTCAAGAGATCACAAAGTTTATAAATTTTATAAAACATATATGGTCTATTAAAATAGAACCAGATGCTTATCTCTCTCACTTTGAAGTCTGCACCTTCCCAGGGGTGACCAAGGTTGAAGTATCCTGACCTCACTGTCCATCTCATCCTTAAGAATCCATATACATAAGAGATTGCAATCAACAATGACTTTGACAAGTAAGACCCCCCCACCCGCCCCCACACACACACGCAGACACACACACACAAAGCAGATTAAGAATTTTTAAAGGATCACAACAAAAGTTCTGTGGTATTTTTACTTCTATGTTCTGTATCATGTGGGATAAAGGGAGGGACAGCTGTCACTCCATGTCAAGCCTCAGACCTGGGAGCCCAGCATGGAGATCTGGGGTTTCTTCCTGAACCCCACCAGGACACTGGGAAGCATCATGGACAGTGTGAGTTGGCAGAAATGGGAAAGACTGGTGAAGGGCCAGGGAGTTTATTGTTGTGGAGAGGTGATAGGTAAAGAGCTCTTACCTTCCTTCTTTCAAACGGGGGAACCGTGGTTACTTGAGAGAAGGCAGAAGAGTAGTAAATGCTTGGAACAGCTGTTGTGTTGAAAGGAATAAAATGACAGAGTGGGAAGTGACACGGAGAGTCAATAAAATGATTGCTGAGCAGCATGGTGACCTTGGTTAGGTTGGAAGTCACATATTTAAAAAACCGCCAACCAGTTGGGTAGGAGAGACTCTCTTACAGAAATCTTGGGTGGAACTGAGCCCAGTTTAAAGAAGACAGGACCGGAGCTGAGAGTACAACAACGAAGCAAGACTGGCAGGAGTTAGAGATCCTAGCTGCAGAACATTCAATCCTCTCTTCTGTGCAGCACTCGGAGAAGTTGGGAATGGTGTTAGTAGAGAACATATGCTACCCTTTCTCTCCCCCAAAGGGTAAAAATTGAGGACACACTGAGTCATGCCATGAATAATAGCATTTCATGACAATCCTTTCTGATTGGATGCATACCAGTGATTTTCTGAGCTGGCATCTCTGCTGTATTGCCCTATGCACATAGCAATGAGTCAAAAATCTGTCTTTCTTGTTTGGTGACTACATTTTTACATACTTGATACACATATTTGAGAGCTTGAGGAATGAGGGGCCTTGAGATTAAAGGGGGCTTGAATGATCATAAGAAGATGAGTACCCTCTAAGTCTCCTCTCCTCCATTAATCGCAATAACATGCTCAGACAAACAAAGATATTAGAAAGTGATACAGTACAACCTGGAGCAAGGCACTCTTCAAGCCTCCGTTTTCTTTCCTGTAGAATATAAACTGAATTTAATAGTAATAACCTCTTCATAAAGTGGTTGTTCAATGACATATAAAGCACTTGGTAAAATTGTGGGGCACTTAGTCGGTGCTCAATAAATGGGAGCTATAAATTAGGTAATGAGGAGAGAAAATGAATAGATCTAACTTCACCCCACTTTGTTAAGACTGTGTTGTCTTAGCCTGAGTTCTTTAGAAAACAGAATCAGGGCAACATAAGAGAGGGAAGAGAATGGTGCTGATAAAATAATAGAGTAAATACGATGGGCTGTGCTAGAGAGATGGCCACTGCTTCATAGTAAAAATAAATAATTGCACCAACTCATGGGTCTTTGGAGAGGCCATATGGGCTACTGTATCCTAATATCCTAAAGCATTTTGGGGGAGGGGTTGAAGCTAGAGAGAGGGGAATTTATCTACCAACTCTCAATTCCCACTGATCAAAGATTTATCCTATGGAACATTCACTCCCCTGCCCTTTGGGATGTGTTCATGTGAGTGCCAAGTTGTTCCCAATGTATCTCAAACCTCAGTGGCATCAGGGAAGCCCTGTATTGAAGACAAGAGGCTCAATGTGAGGGCTGGATGCATGGCTCTGTCACATAATGTCAGTTACAGCCATCTATATATATATATAAAAAAGCCTAAGCAACTGGCCAACTGGCTGACTGGCTGGTAGCTATGATGCATAATGACCACCAGCGGGCAGACGCTCAATGCACAGGCATAGAAACATGGAACATACTGATGAATCTCAAAGGAAAGGGAGGAGGGGGGAGGGCGGGAAGAGATTAAAGATCTTATATGCATACTAGAAGCCCAGTGTGTAGATTCATGGACTGGTGGGCTGCCTCAGCCTGGCCTGCGGGGATTGGGCCAAAACCAGCAGTCTGACATCCTGCAAGGGGTCCCAGATTGCAAGAGGACGCAGGCCAGGCCAAGGGACCCTACTGGTGCACGAATCCATGCACCAGACCTCTAGTTGCAATTATAAGAATCTGCATGAAGTTGTTCTCCAAAGTGAAAGCCAGAGAGGAACAAATGACCTAGAGTCCTGGAAACAGATGAACCTGGGATGATCTGCAGTGGGATGAAAAATTCCTGACATAACTAGGTTTTAAAAATATATTTAAAAATTTTTAATTAATTTCAGAGAGGGAGAGAGAGAAACATCAATGATGAGCGATAATTATTGATTGGCTACTTCCTGCACACCCTCCACTGAGGATTGACCCCACAGCCCTGGCATGTGCCCTGACTGGGAATCGAACCATAACCTTCTGATTCATAGGTTGACACTCAACCCCTGAGCCACACCAGCCAGACCTGACATTCCTAGGTTTTAAAATACCCTTTTAAATATATTGAATTCTATTTTTTTCACTTAAATATTCTGAGACATGAAGATATACTTCCAACCTTCAGGGATTCCTAATATTCAAACTTTATTTTATTTGGCAGGTGTCCTAAACTGTGTCAAATAGCTGTTGGTACAAAAATCAAGAGTTAAGAACTAGAGGGGTACTTAAAAATCAAAGAATTTGTAAGAAAAAGTCTTTACATTATGAATAATTGCCTGTCAGTCATTCTGTTTTGATATGTTGGATTTTCTACTGATAAAATGCTCTTGTACGATGTCTCTCCTGTGGGGCTATTTTCATTCAGTGTGCTATTGGATTTTGTGGCATTGGGAATTCTTAACATCTGCTGAAATGTGAAGGCTATCGTTCCACAGTATATCTGACTCCGATGTTCGGCCTCAAACTCCTTGAGAGGAGCGGCAGCTTCTTATATACCTTGCACTCCTCCACAGCATCTCTAGAGGATAACGCATCCTCACTTAGTGTCTGTTATGTGGGAAACAACTTAAATACCAGACATTAGGGGAAAGTTAAGTAAATGGTGGGGCAGCCATACAATGGACTTTCATACAGGACAGTTGTAAAAACAATAATAGGAGGTTCCCTTTAATATAAACATGGGGAAATAGAAGACAGCTATTTTAAGTGAAAGAAATGAATTGCAGAACAATATGTATAAATAATTCTATTTTGATTACATATGCATGCACATTTTACATGTGGGTGAGCACATTTAGAAATCTAGAAGTGAGTGTACATACTAAACTGCTAAAGGCTATTGTCTCAAGGGATGAGATTGGTAGGGGGGGAAGAATTTTCTCTTTTTATTTGTATTGTTTGTGGGTTTGGTAACAAACATTTATTACTTATATACATTAGAAATGGACAAGTAAAAAAAGCAATGCTTTGGATGATTCATGGGTGTTTTATAACACAGTAAAAAAAAAAATAGGCAAGTAGGTGCAAATGATTACTTAGTTTTGACACTGAATTAGTCAGTTACCATCCTTTATTTAATGCTGTATGGAGAAAATGCTGGTTGCATCTCTTTCAATCCCTATGAGAGCCATCGGAACCTCTGCATTCTTAATTCTGTGCAAAATAACAGTGTTCTTGGCTGACTTGTTTGGCTATTTATCATTGTATTTGCAGCATCGTTCTTTCTTCTGCAGAGTTCTGTTTACAATCCCAGTGGGGAGATAAACACTTCTTAGTCAATATAGGTCACCAGCTATACATAATTAGTGCGGGCTGTTGCTTATTTTAATTCTCAGATTTTTATTACCTAGTTGAAATATTTTTGTACACTACAAACACTTAAACAATATTATAGGAATCATATGTTTGGTAAAATGGTTTCTACACCCTAATGAATCCCATATACAAAGCATAAATACCTACTTAAAGTCCTTGGAAATCAGGCATCAGCTATTTTAGGCTATGTTCATTTCTTGGATTTTTTTGTGTGTGATATCCCCCGTGATATACAGAGAATTATCCAGAAAGGGCAGGGTGCAACTTTTCCCAGGATGGGAATCAGGAATGGGATGAAACATAGCTGCTTTCTGGGTTTTTATTAGTGGCCCCAACACTCATCCCCTCCACATTTCAAAAACAAAAAAGCACATCTTTGTCATCCCAGAAAAACTGGAATCTCATCCCATTATTCTTCTTAGTTATTTACATCCTGTTCTAACTCCTTCCCACCACCAAATCTTTATTCTCAGGCCACCAATTACATATACTAAGCAAATGTGTTAGAATGGCAGATACCCCAGGCATCAGAGAATCCTTTGGAAATATTTAATAGATAATGTCAAGAAAGGCTCATCTGAGTCCTGTGAAAAAGAATGATAAAAACTAGCTCTCTGAAGCTTTTGCAGAATGCCAAAGAACCGCAGATCTGGGTTAGAACATTTTGTTACACTAAACTCTAGCAAACAACACATAGCCCATAAGAAATACCAAGCAATAAAAGCCAACAAGAATTGAAAAGAACATGCATTCATCAAGATGGAACCACTATGTTCCTAGATTTTTGACACTTACACCTTTGCTTTGCTAAGGAAAAAAATAAAATCAAGAAATGTAGCCATAATCTATGAGCAGATTTTTCCTTTTATACCAGTATAGAGGAGACCTATGAACCTGAGCAGATAAAAGAAATATGCATCATTATTTTTCATTGTCTTGTGAATGAAATTTAATATTTATTTCTATTATGATTTAAGCAACAAACGACGGTCATTATTAAAAACCCGTGACTTTGGTACCAATAGAAATATGGATATTTTATATCACATTAAAGTTGTTGAAGAGATCTCAAAATACTCTTTATATTCCCAGTATTAAAAATTATGGTAGCTAAATGACCTGCCACTGGATCTCATTATTTAATGTGTTAATAAAGAAACAAAATATTGTAATATCACAAATTTTATATTTTGATACTTATCAATTGCAAAATAATCGGTCTCCTTTATAATTCTATGTATTTTATTTTATGCTTCTAGAAACACCATTCTGAGAAGGTATCTGTGAGCCAGCCTGAAGAGCCAGCCAGGTGCAGAAGAGCCACCTAACAGAGTGCAGCCAAAATTGGGCATCCATGAGACAGCCATCCAAATACAGAGGTTGTAGTTGGAGCCACTAACTTTTGGAGTGGTTTGTTACATGACAATAAGTAACCAATACATATCCCTACTGTTAGTTATCCAACACTTTTTCTAAAGCAACTTTTTCACTTAAATAAATTCCTTTTAAAGCAGTCTTTATAACACTCTGAAAATAGAAAAAGATTTTCACTTGACACAAATAGAAGCAAACCAAAAACAAATATGAGGAAAACACTAACCAACGTTATTTAGTTGTTGTTCTACTTATTTATTTGGGCATTCCTTGCTTGATTCTTGTATGTGCCCTGACCAGGAATTGAACCTACAAACTTAGCGTATCAGGACAACACTCTAACCACAATATTTCATCTGGGAAGGTCCTTCATTAAAAAGAAAAGTGCTAGAAGTGTGATAAAGACACATGGCCTTGAAAGTGAAACCTTTACCCTGATGAAGGCAGAGGACAAAATGGGACATGTCATTCCATGTTATCTAATTCCTTTCCCCTTTGCCTTTCATAACCAGGACTCCCAGTGCGTGGGCTAAGCCCACATTTTGAGAAGCACTGGTCAGGGCAGGACAGTCTAATTTGACTTAAAGAAAAATGGAACCATCCTATACATGGGTGCTTTATATGCTAAACTTGAATGAAATGGTGTAAACCGGAGGGTGTTAGGCGACACTGCAGACCTTCCACCCAGACTATGGCTGTGAGGAGTCAGGGCTATCCCAGACCAATCAGTTCTCCACACGGATAAGAAAACTGAGGCCTGATCAGATTTGATATCTTGGCCAGGTTCTTACAGTGAGTCAGGGGCAAAGCCTCTGTGGTACAACAATAGTTTTGAAATAGTTCACTCCTGCCACCACAGGACAGAGACACTGCTCTCCTATTCCATAGATCCCACCTGCTAAATTAAGGAGTTAATAGAAAAGGACCAGAATCTCTCCCAGTTCTATCCTTCCATGAACCTATGAGTTTACATGTTGTAGCAAGAAGCCCAAAGAATTTACTAAGGAATAATAAGGGAATTAAATAACATGGACTCACACATTGAAAAACATATTACCTTTTACTCTATTTTTCCTCTACTTTGGTCAAGTGAAGTGCTTTGCATCAAGCCTGGCATATATATCAGTAAATTTTACCTATAATTAATATTGATAATGCTAATATTCATAATCTTAATAAATAGCTGAGCAGTTAGGAACATGGACTCCAGATTTGAATTTTATCTCCCTGTACATCCTACATTTCTACCCAGGAAAACGAATTAACTTCTCTCAATTTCTTCATCTGCAAGATGTGCATTTAATAGTATTTATAGCCCTGGTCGGTGTGGCGCAGTTGGTTAAGGGTCTTCCCATACACCAAGAGGTCGCGGGTTCAATTCCTGGTCGAGGCTTGATTGCCAGAGCAGGAGGCAGCCAATCAATGTTTCTCTCTCATTTATGTTTGTCTTTCCCTCTCCCTTTTTCTCTTTCTAAAACAGTGGTTCCCAACATGGGGCACATGCCCCACAAGGGGGGCAATTTGATTTTTAAGGGGGGCAATTTGAGAACAAGTCATTAACAATGAATTTTTTTGCATTTCTTATGGTTCTAGGGGCCTCATATACCGTTTATAAATATATATTGTGACATATTTATGCATTTCAGTTCTCTATTATACTGAAACTTTATTTGCTATTTTTTCATATCACTTCATATTATTTCAGTTCTCTATTATACTGAAATTTTATTTGCTATTTTTCATATCACTTCATATTATTATTATTTTTTCAACAATTTCTTAGTGATTTCTTCCTCACTACTTCAACTGTCCTTTTATTCTTTTATTTTTCTCTTTCATGGATGCCATGTTCTTTGGACGCTTGTGTTTAGACCAAGTTGATGGCCTTTTACACTTCCTCCATGTGAATAAGAGTTTACTTTTTGGATAATAAGAATTATATGTTATAGGGGGACATCAGGATTTTAGAGATGCTTGGCTGGGGCATGGTCAAAAAAAAAGGTTGGGAACCACTGCTCCAAAAACAATAAAAACACATTTCTAAAAAGTATTTATATCATACTTTGTTCTGAGGATTAAAGGAAATAATACATAAAAAGTATTTAGAACTCTGCCTGTTGCACAGTATTTACAAAGTAATTATATTATACTAAGAGGGCCTGATGCAGGAAATTCATTCAAGAGTATGCCTTCCTTCCCCTAGTTACTGGCACCAGCTTCCCTCTGGCACCCAGGACCTGGGCTTCCCTTGCAGCCCTGGCTTTCATCTGGGAGTTTGTCCGGAAGGACGTCTGGTCTAATTAGCATATTATGCTTTTATTATTATAGATATCAAATACTCAAATATTAATGTTTATGACGATGATGATGATGTTGAGGTGAATCAATTTATCAGCAGCAAACGATTGTTACAGCAGAGACTTTGAAATAAGATTCCCTTACTTAAAACAAATTCTCACTGTTCCCTGATGTGTCAAAGGTAGAACCTTGGCATTATTTTTGGATTCATTATATGATTGTTTCCAAGGACAGAACTGCAGAGAAAACATAACTTTTTCTGTTCTTGTTAATTATCTGTACTTTGTGACATCATTTTAACCTATGCTGATGTATATGACCCAACAGTGCCAACAGGATTTACATGGGAACTTTCAGAGTGTAAAAATTATTTCCTTCTCTGGTACTCAGTTCCTTTTTCCTTGTTACCATGTGGATACTTCTATGAAAATATGCAATATAACAGCGTTCTGGTTCTGAGAGCAACTTTGACATTTAAACAAGATTCATACATGGCATGCTATTTTGGTAAAAATCATTTTCCAAAAACAGCATTATGAGAAAGTGAGGCCAAGAAGAACTTGCTGTTCTCGCTCCCACTGGCACAGCCTGAAATCTGCTTACCCTGCTGTGGGCTCAGGTATTTAAAACCCATAGTAACTTTTTTTTCCTCTTTTGCTTTAAATGGCATCACAGCTTTAGCCTGTTGCCAAGTCTGACTTAAATTAAACCTAGACACGCAAAGGACACATTTTTTAGGTACTCGTGTCAGAGTGGGTAGGTTAATGAGTTGCTATGGTAATAATTTTTAGTAATTAAATTGAGTGATGGTAAAGAGATTAGGTTTTGAAATCAGATATAAGTTTAAATGCACATTCTGTCCTTTATTATATGTTCAAGTGACTTTGAGCAATTTACTTGACCTTTGCTGGTACATGTTCTCATGGGTAAAATAAATTTAATAATATCTATATTGGAGAGTTATGATCTTGATTAATTCTCAGAACAACTCTCTGGGGTAGGTATTTTTAGCACCATTTTATAGATAAGTTATATAATTTGCCCAAAGTCACACAGCTGGTCAATGGCAGAGCCAGGAGGTCCAACTCATGATTCCTGGGAATTAACTGGGCTCAGCCAGGTGGTTTTCACATAGGTTTTCTCCTGGGGTTTCAGGAAAACAGTGGCTGGGCTGGTGGCATCTCGAAGCCTTCCTTACTCTCATAGTGGCTGTTAATGGCTGTTGGCTGGGGCTTCAGTTTGGCACCATCAGCTAAAATACATTCATGTGGTCTTATCATGTGGCCTGGGCTTACCCATAGCATGGTGGCAGGGTTCCCAGGGAACGCATGTCAAGAGAGGTCAGATGTAGGCTGTACTGCTTTTTATGACCTAGTTTAAGAAATTAAGGAGTATCACTTTCTATTCATTAAAAGCAAAGGGGGAGAGATCAACCAAAGGACTTATATGCAAGCATATAGGCCTAACCAATGGACACGGACAACAGGGGGGTGAGGGTATGAGTTGGGGGGATGAGGGGTAACGTGGGGATAAGGACACATATGTAATAACTTAATCAATAAAATTTTTTTTAAAAAAAGCAAGTCACTATAGCTGGTCCATATTAAGACTAACATCTTATAGTCAAGATGACAATAGATGGTTACCTTCAAAGTGTTGATAAAAAATAACTAGATCTTACAATTGTATACATAGCTAAACTAACATCTAATCACAGTTTCCTCTTATAAACTGATCCAATCTAAGACATTTGAAATTGGTTATGTGATTTATTCAGTAAAATAGTAAGATCACTTATTTTATTAATTTTTCGTTAGCAGGTATGGACTTGGTGTGGAATATTATTGCTTTATAAACACTAGAAGGTAAGAAAAAAAGGAACAATGAGAATAGAGTTAGAAAATAATAAATAAAAAAGCAGAAAAAAAATAAAGTACTGTGATAGTTAATTTAATGTGTCAACTCTAATGAGCTAAGGGATGCCCGGGTAGCTGGTAAAAGATTTTTTCTTGATGTGTCTATGAGAGTGTTTCTAGGAGAGGTTAGCATTAGTAGACTATGTAAAGCAGTGGTTCTCAACCTTCTGGCCCTTTAAATACAGTTCCTCATGTTGTGACCCAACCATAAAATTATTTTCATTGCTACTTCATAACTGTAATGTTGCTACTGTTATGAATCAAAATGTAAATATCTGATATGCAGGATGGTCTTAGGCGACCCTTGTGAAAGCGTCATTCAACCACCAAAGGGGTCGCGACCCACAGGTTGAGAACCACTGAATTGTGAAGAGACTCGGCCTCACCAATGTGAGTGGGCATATCCAATCTACTGAGGGCCTAAATAGAACAAAACGGCAGAGGATGGGTGAATTTGCTCTCTCCTTGAACTGGGACATCCATCTTCTCCAGCCCTCGAACATTGCCACTTCTGGTTCTTGGGCCTTCCTCAGACTGGGACTTAGAGCACTGGCTCCTGGTTCTTAGGCTTTTGGACTGGGACTGAATTATATCACCAGGTTTCTTGGTTCTTCAGCTTACAGATGGAAGGTCATTGAACTCAGCTCCATAATCCAATAAACCAATTTCCATAATAAATATGTATATATTGTCCCCCTCTGGAAAACCTTGACTAACACAAATGCAAAACAAAACAAAAATGCAATATAGTTAACTAAGATGATTAAAAATGTATATTTTGAAAGATTAATAAAATAGATGACTCTTTGGCAAGTATGATCAGAGAGAGAGAGAGAGAGAGATAACACAAATCCATGTGGGGAACATAATTAACAAATATAGAAGACTTTTAAAAATAAGAGAATATTATATAAAAATTTATGCCAAAATTGCTACAACTTAAAATAGAACAAGTAATCATCAAAACTGGCAGAAAAAATTAGACAATCTGAATACATCAGTAATTATGAAAGAAAATATCACACTAGTCAAAGATCTATCCCAAAAAAGGTAATAGACCTGGAATTATTCCAGTAAACTTTTAAGAATAGATCATTTCCATCATAATTACGTCATTTCAGAAAATCTACCTATAAGTACAACTTTTTTTAATATATTTTTTTATTGATTAAGATATTACATATGTGTCCTTATCCCCACATTACCCCCTACCCCCCAACCCCCCACCCCCGCTCATGCCCTCACCCCCCTCCCCCATTGTCCGTGTCCATTGGTTAGGCCTATATGCTTGCATATAAGTCCTTTGGTTGATCTTTCCCCCTTACCCCCACCCTCCCCTACCTTCCCTCCAAGGCTTGACAGTCCAATCAATGCCTCTCCATCTCTGGCTCAGTCCTTGTTCATCAGTTTTTGTTGTTCATTATATTCCACAAATGAGTGAGATCATGTGGTATTTATCCGCTCTCCAGTTCCATCCATGCTGTGGCAAATGGTAAGAGTTCCTTTTTCTTCTTCCTCTTCTTAAAGAATACCTTCCAGCATTTCATATAATGCTGGTTTGGTGGTGATGAACTCCTTTAGCTTTTCCTTATCTGTGAAGCTCTTTATCTGACCTTCTATTCTGAATGAGAGCTTTGCTGGATAAAGTAATCTTGGTTGTAGGTTCTTGCTATTCATCACTTTCAATATTTCTTGCCACTCTCTTCTGGCTTGCATGGTTTCTGTTGAGAAATCAGCTGACAGTCGTATGGGTACTCCCTTGTAGGTAACTGATTGTTTTTCTCTTGCTGCTTTTAAGATTCTCTCTTTGTCTTTTGCTCTTGGCATTTTAATTATGATGTATCTTGGTGTGGTCCTCTTTGGATTCCTTTTGTTTGGGGTTCTCTGCGCTTCCTGGACTTGTAAGTCTATTTCTTTCACCAGGTGGGGGAAGTTTTCTGTCATTATTTCTTCAAATAGGTTTTCAATATCTTGCCCTCTCTCTTCTTCTGGTACCCCTATAATTCTGATGTTGGTACGCTTGAAGTTGTCCCAGAGGCTCCTTACACTATCTTCATATTTTTGGAATCTTTTTTTCTTTTTTCTTTTTCAGTTGGGTATTTTTTGTTTCTTCGTATTTCAAATCTTTGACTTGATTCTTGGGATCCTCCTGTCTTCTGTTGGATCTCTGTATATTATTCGTTATTTCAGTCAGTGTATGCTTAATTTCTAGTTGGTCTTTTTTCATATCCTCCAGGGTCTCACTAAATTTATCGGCGGTTTCCATAGAATTCTTGAAAAACCTTATAAACGTGGTTTTGAACTCTATATCCAGTCATTTTCTTTCCTCCATTTCTGTCATTTGTGACCTGTTTCTTTGTCTCCGCATTTTTTATGCTTCCCTGTGTTGGTAGAGTGGTTTTGTGTGCTAGGTGTCCTGTAGGGCCCAGTGGCTCAGCCTCCCCAGTTACCTGAGGTGGACACTCTTGGTGTACCCCCCTTGTGGGCTTTGTGCACAGTCTTGTTGTAGTTATGCCTTGATTGTTGTAGGATCACTGGGAGGAATTGACCTCCAGGCCAATTGGCAGTGAGAATCGGCTGTGTCTGCAGTGGGAGAACTTCTGTGCTGAAGACACCCTTCTGGGGCAAGACTTGCTTCAGTGGGGCTTTGGTGCTCATTGAGTCTGCTCCCTGAGTGTGTCCCTTATAGATCTGAGGAGTTGTAATCTGGATGGTCCCCCTCTGACCACTGGGTACACTGGCTCTTGGATCTAAGGAGGTGCTAATTTAGCCTCTGCCTGAGCTTACACAGCAGGAGCTACAACAAGAACTGCAGATTCCCCTTCCTTTTTTGGAGTTTGGAGGTGCCCTGATGAGGCCCAGCTGTGAAGCAATGCAAGCCGCTGTGGGGCCTTAGGCCTTCTCTTGGAAGTTCTGGGTCTGTCTGGCCCAGCTGCCATTTGTTAGGTAATTTTCAGGTTGCAAAGGGCCAGAGCATTGATATGCAAAAGCCTCTGCCACAGCCTGGGTGGGGCGGGGTCTCAGGGAATCAAAGGGCGGAGCAAGCAGCTATGGCTGGTCCTCAGCCCTTCCCTAAGGGGCCTTGAGTCTCAGTGTCCCGGTAATTTAATTGCTGCAAGCACCTCTAAGGGAAAGCCGCCCTCAAGTTCAGAGTTCTGCCTGC
The DNA here is from genome assembly GCF_014108235.1 of Myotis myotis. NCBI lineage: Eukaryota > Metazoa > Chordata > Mammalia > Chiroptera > Vespertilionidae > Myotis > Myotis myotis. Next base: position 75,201,468 of record NW_023416401.1, on the reverse strand, counting down.
TACCAGACAGTCCAGTTTCTCCCCGTATGAGTCCTGGGTCCCCAGAGACTTCCCAGAACCGGAGTTCAGAGCAGTCGGGAGCTTGTGACTCCCTCCTGATTCAAAAAGACAGCCGCTTCCTCAGGTGCCAGCCCCTTTCCGCGCGGGAGCCTCCGTACCTCTGCACTTTACTTCCGCAGCTACTCTGGCTCTCAGTGTGTTTTTCTCTTTCCTTCTAGTTGTAGAATTTCACCTCAGCCAGCCTTCCTGTAGTTCTGGATGATGTCCGTTTTGTCTTTTTGTTGTATTTTTGAAGTTGTTGTGGGAGGCAGCAATTTCAGTGTTTACCTATGCCGCCATCTTAGTTTCTCCTCGATAAGTACAACTTTTAATGCATAAACCATAAGATGGCCATAAAGGAAGAGAAAAATCATAAGCAAGTTTCACCTATGAGTATAGGTAGAAAAATTCTAAATAAAATATCAGCATACTGAATACATATTAAAACAAAATGTTTACCACTAAGAAGTATTTATTCAAGAAAAGTAAGAATTCTTCAATGAGTATAGAGAGAACCAAGATGGCAGTATAGGTTAACGCCGGAGATTGCTGCCTTGAACAACCAAATCAAAACACACCTAAAAGACGGAACGGACATCATCCAGAACCACAGGAAGGCTGGCTGAGTGGAAATTCTACAACTAGGAGGAAAGAGAATATCATACCCAGACTCAGAGGAGGCGCAGTGCTGAAGTGAAATACTCAGGTATGGAGTGCGCGTGGAGCGGGCTGGCGGCGGAGGGCGCGGTTGGTGCTTTCAATCAGGAGGGAGTCTCAGATTCTGAGCTCCAGATCCAGGCAAGTCTCTAGGGACCCAGACTCAAATGGGAGAAGCGGGACTGTCTGGCTTCAGTCAGAACTCGATGGCAGCTTTCTCTCCGAGGTTTGCAGCGGTTGCTGGGACTCTGTGAGGCAGAGCCCCTAGGGACGGAACTGAGAGCCACCATAACTGCTCTCTCCGGCCCACCCTGTTGATCCCAAGCCCCAGCGACCCACCCGCCCTGCCCAAGCCCTGCACAGAGCCATTTGCCAGATAGCCTCAGGCAAAGGCTAGATTAGCACCTCCCTAGAGGACAGAAGTTTTCCCACTGCAGACACAGCTGATTCTCACAGCCAGCTGGCCTGGAGGTCAAATCCCCCTAGTATTAACTACAACAATCAAGGCTTAACTACAGGAGGACTGCACACAAAGACCACTAGGGGGTGCACCAAGAAAACAAAAAAATGCGGAGACAAAGAAACAGGACAAAACTGTCAATGGAGGATATTCAGTTCAAAACCACACTTTTAAGGTCTCTCAAGAACTGTCTAGAAGCCGCTGATAAACTTAATGAGATCCTCAACAAATCTAATGAGACCCTCGATGTTATGATAAAGAACCAACTAAAAATTAAACATACACGGACTGAAATAACGAATATTATACAGACTCCCAACAGCAGACTAGAGGACCGCAAGAATCAAGGCAAAGATTTGAAATGCGAAGAAGCTAAAAACACCCAACCGGAAAAGCAAAATGAAAAAAGAATCCGAAAATACGAAGATAGTGTAAGGAGCCTCTGGGACAGCTTCAAGCGTACCAACATCAGAATTATAGGGGTGCCAGAAGATGAAAGAGAGCAAGATATTGAAAACCTATTTGAAGAAATAATGACAGAAAACTTCCCCCACCTGCTGAAAGAAATAGACTTACAAGTCCAGGAAGCACGGAGAACCCCAAACAAAAGGAATCCAAAGAGGACCACACCAAGACACATCATAATTAAAATGCCAAGAGCAAAAGACAAAGAGAGAATCTTAAAAGCAGCAAGAGAAAGAAACTCAGTTACCTACAAGGGATTACCCATACGACTGTCAGCTGATTTCTCAACAGAAACTTTGCAGGCCAGAAGGGAATGGCAAGAAATATTCAAAGTGATGAATACCAAGAACCTACAACCAAGATTACTTTATCCAGCAAAGCTCTCATTCAGAATTGAAGGTCAGATAAAGAGCTTCACAGATAAGGAAAAGCTAAAGGAGTTCATCACCACCAAACCAGTATTATATGAAATGCTGAAAGGTATCCTTTAAGAAGAGGAAGAAGAAGAAAAAGGTAAAGATACAAATTATGAACAACAAACATGCATCTATCAACAAGTGAATCTAAGAATCAAGTGAATAAATAATCTGGTGATCATAATAGAATCAGGGACATAGAAAGGGAATGGACTGACTATTCTTGGGGGGGAAAGGGGTGTGGGAGATGCGGGAAGAGACTGGACAAAAATCGTGCACCTATGGATGAGGACAGTGGGTGGGGAGTGAGGGCGGAGGGTGCGGCGGGAACTGGGAGGAGGGGAGTTATGGGGGGAAAAAAGAGGAACAAATGTAATAATCTGAACAATAAAGATTTAATTTTAAAAAAAAAGAAAAGTAAGAATTCTTCAACATTAGAAAAGCATTAATGGCCTGGCTAGTGTGGCTCAGTAGTTGAGCACTGATATTGAACTATGAACCAGGAGGTCAGGGTTCGATTCCTAGTCAGGGCACATGCCTGGGTTTTGGGCTTAATCCCCAGTGGGGGGTGTGCAGGAGGCAGCCAATCAATGATTCTCTCTCATTATTGATGTTTCTATCTCTCCCTCTCCCTTTCTCTCCAAAATCAATAAAATATATATTTTTAAAAGGCATTAATGTAAACTACTACATTAACACATTAAAGAAGAAAAAGTATAACAATCGCCATATATGCCAGAAAAACTAGGCAAAAAATAATTCTTCATAAGCCAAAAAGAGGATATTGACCAGACTATTTCAACAAATACCACACTAATATTGAAACTTCAAAAGCAATTCCATTAAAACAAGGCAAAGATGCCAGCTGTCACTACTACTATTCGAAGTTGTCCTGAAGATTCAAACTAATCAATTTTTTACAGGGGAGGAGAGACAAATCATTATTACTTGCAATTATATGCTTATCTACCCAGAGAACAATATAGTTCACTACAAACTCTGAAATTTTAAGTAAATTCAGTAAGATGTTTAGAAATATTATTGGTACGCTAAAATGAAATACCTCCCTATTGAGCAACATAAACAAAGAGCTTTTAGAGACTCTCTGCATGAACTATCTGCACGAACTGCTCATCCTCTGGGCTGGTTTTGCATTTAGGTCTCAGCCCAAAGTCAGCTCCTCAGGAGGCCTTTCCTTCCCACCCATCCCCAAAGCCCCAGTCACTCTGTGTCCTGTCACCTTGCTTTGCTTTCTTCACAGAACTCACTACACATTAAATTATGTTGTCAGTCATTTCTTAATTTTTTTTTCATCTCCCTCCACTAGAAAGTAAGTACCAAAAGCCCAACGCATGGTGTACATTCCATAAATATTTGTTGAATGAATGAATGAGCAAGCCTGGGTATGTCTGACATCAAATCCACGCTTTTCCCATGTCCAGTTACCTCCTGATTTAATCTACAAACATACCCTGTGTCATCCATTGTGACTAAAAGCATCAGTAAAAAAAAAAAATGCTTTTGAAACAATGAAGTATGAGTCAAAATGGCACCATATAGCTTTATTTATTTATTTATTTATTTATTTATTTATTTATTGAAGTTCATGTTCACTGAGGACAAGACTCACACTGTGCAGGACTTGAATCATTGACAGAATTGGCAATATTGATGAGCTTTGACTTTTCCAGTTGCAGGGAACACATTATCCCCTTCCTAAAGATTTATTTAGAGGATTCAGTTCTCCTTTCTACATTAGTTCCCTGATGGATAGATTAACCACATCTTTCTGCAGGAAGAAAATCTTTTGTGCGGTCTTTTGAAGTCACAAGCTAGATTAGGAGACTCAGAGGCCCTCCAGGATCTAGTCTGTCACTTGAGGCATTATTTATTAATCTTTATCATCCCTGACCTCAGATGTCTTCTCTCAGCCTTCCTTTTCTCTACTTCCCGGCTTCACGTGGCTCACATATTCTCTGTGCTTCCCGCAGCTCCTCCCTCCTTCACTGGCAACCCTTTCTCCCCTGAGCCTCTCTTTCCCTGAGCTTTTCTGAGATACTCACCCCTGCTCCATACCTGCATGTGGTCCCTGTCTTGTCCTTATTCTCTGTCCCTCTAGGGGGGACTAGATCCCATTCCCCTCCCTGCACTGTTTGTACGAAGCTCTGACAAAGCCCAAGGTAGGGAAAGATATGCGGGGTTTCATAACCTTACCAGAGATTTTATTTGAGGGCTTGTTCTGGGTGATTTGAGTTTGCTTATTGATTTGGGGTATTGGGGGAGTGAGATTTTGTTAGCTTCTCTGACTCCTGCAGAAATTATCTTTCAGCTTGGCAAGTGATTGATGCTTTTTTTCCGCTCTGAAGCCTGTCCCATATAAGCTTCAAAAATAAATTGGGTGTCATAACGCTGGGTATTTGATATGCTTACTGAGTGCCAGGATCTGTGTTTGCTTACTTCTCACAGCAACCTCGTAAAATACGATTTATTATTCCTATTTCATAGCTAAGGAAATGGGAAACATACTGCGAGTTTAAGCCACCTGTCTGTGATGTTTCACTCTAAATCGCTCTCTTTCTCCAGATCATGTAAGAATATACCATGTAAATTTATAAAACCAGGCTCTTCAGGCTCCTGGCCTTTCTCCCATCCTGCCCCCACACTCCAGCCACAGAACCCAGTTTGGAACTATCCCAGGCCAAAAGGCCTCATTAATAATTTACATTTCAGATGGGTATCATGCTGCAACCCTTCCTGCATAATCAAAGGGGAAGTTGAATAGTCAAATGGAATACAAATGAGCAAGGCAGCCTCCTAGTTATCAGATGGAAGTTTTTATAATGCATTTTCCAAAATGTTTAATTATGAAACAGTTCAAGCATGCAGACCTCAGGTATGCATACAGTTATGAGCACACACACACATATACCCCTACACACCCTCACCCCCAACCCACCAGACGTAACCACTATCTGGAAAATAGTATATACATTTCCTGGGTATCTTCTGTGCTTTCATACACACACACACACACAACACATATGTATGAAAATGCAAGTCAGTTAATATAGTATATGTGTGTGTGCATATATAAGCAGTTTTTCATATTACTTAATTTTAAATTTTACTTATATTGTATCACACTGTATTTTTGAAGCCTTTGCAACTTTCTTTTGGATTTTGAGATTTACCGTCATTTAATCCTTGTATTATAATACTAGTGGCCCAGTGCATGAAATTTGTACATGGCAGGGAGGTGGTTCCCTCAGCCCAGCCTGCACCCTCTCCAATCAGGGATCCCTTGGGGGATGTCCAACCACCAGTTTAGGATGTCGGACATCCCTCTCGCAATCTGGGACCGCTGGCTCCTAACTGCTCACCTGCCTGCCTTCCTGATCACCCTTAACTGCCTCTGCCTGCCTGCCTGATTACCCCTAACTGCCCTCCCCTGCCAGCCTGATCTCGCCCCCAACTGCCTCTGCCTGCCTAATCACCCTTAATTGCTCTCCCCTGCCAACCTGATCTTGCCCCCAACTGCCCTCCCCTGCTGGCCTGATTGGCCCTAACCCCCTGCCAGCCTGATCTCACCCCCAACTTCCCTCCCCTGCTGGCCTGATCACCCCTAACTGCCTCTGCCTAGGCCCCCACCATCATGGCTTTGTCTGGAAGGAAGTCAGACATCCAGAAAATGGCCAATCAACCTGGTCTAATTAGCATATTACCCTTTTATTAGTATAGATAGATTATATAGGATAGGATTGCTTAAATTTGCAGGGAGGAGAAAGCCTTTTTCAGCAGGAGGAGATGCTCTTGGCCGACAAAAATACATACTCCCTATATCTAGACTGATAGCCAGCAATATGCACTATACTGCCAAATTAAAAATTTGAACCCTTTTCTTGTACCTTACACCAAACAACTGTTGCCCTTAAAACTCCTCCTCAGCCCCCACCTCAGGTTCTGCCTTTGTAGTTCACCCAGATTAGGTTCTGATTGGTCAGTTTCTCTGACAGTCAATGTCAAAAGCTCCGCCTCCTAGGTAGCCATTGGCTCCTGGCACTTCACCCAGATTTGGTCCTGATTGGTCAGTTTCTATGTCATTCAGCATCTCTGGGCCTATCTCTGGGCCTGATCAAAGAGGTGGGACTGATCAGCAGCCCCCTTGGAGGCCCAGAGAGAAACAGAAGCTCGGCTGTTGGCGAAGCCCAGAGAGAAAACGAGAGGCAATGGCTGATCAACAGCTGCCACTGAGGCTGCAGATCAGACCCTGCCTCTCTCTCTGCAGGCCTCTCTCTGGGCCTGATCCACAGCCCCCTTGTGGCAGTCAGTGTTGGGTTGCTGTGCTGGCACCAGCTGCAGTCAGTGCTGGGTCCCCACAGCAACCCAGCACTGACTTCCAGTGTTCAGTCAAGCCTTCGGTTGTTGTGGAGGTTACAGACCCTGGCTCTCAGATAGATAGATAGATAGATAGATAGATAGATAGATAGATAGATAGATGATAGATAGATAGATAGATAGATAGATAGATAGATAGATAGATTGTAATAACCATTTTAAGTGCTTTCAGGTTGGCATGCCAGGCTGTATGTAAGCATTTTTTGTGTATGTTCTTCTGTAATGCTTACAACTGTAGTGTGAGGAAAGCATCAGTACTACATCTGGGGGTGGACTGTTAAGTGGCTCCCTGGAGGTCATAGCACTAATCCTTGGCTCATCAGCATCTGACTCCCGAGCCCAAGATCCTACTCTGAAGGCCATTCTGCCCATTCCACAGACTCTTCATTTCCCCACTTCCCAGTACAGAGACACCTGGATATTTAGAGAAACTTCCAAAGGATGGAGAAAACTGATCGGCAGCCTGAGTTCTGCTCTCAGCTGCCCCACTCTGGACACAGCCAGCAGACAGTCTTACTCTTGAATGAGAAGAAAGGGGCAACTGAAGCTGGAAAACAAAGGTTGAAAAGGGACAGCTATGCTCAGCCCTCAGGAATGTTTTGGTGGAATTTTATTTTATATTTTATTTTATTTTATTTTATTTTATAATCATATGCAAAAGAAATGTTGGGATCATGGGACTCAACAGGTATTAGAACCCAACAGGTAGATGGAGCCCTGCTTTCTGGGCCTATAAACTAGTACACCCTAATAATGGAGATTATGATATGACCAGAGTTGTATAGAGTGGGTACACTACAGGTAAGGCAGAACAGCACAGGGGAATTAGTGTTTAATGGGTACAGAGTTTCAGGTTGGTAAGATAAAAAAAAGTTCTAAAGATCTGCTGTACAACAATGTGAATATCTTTAATAGTACTAAATTGTACACTTAAAACTAGTTAAAATAGTAAATTTAATGTAATGTGGTTTTATCACATACAAACAAATATACCAATAATAAATAGATGATAGATAGATAGATAGATAGATAGATAGATAGATAGATAGATAGATGATAGATAGATAAGTAAATATTAAAAAAGGAAAAGGGAGACGATGTGCTGGGCTTGGGGTATCTGCCTCAGTGGAGGGCAAATGAAGGTGGGAGAGGTAGTCATAGAGGTGGCTTTCCATTCCTGGTGTCCATCCTTCTGTGTCACTGTCTTTATTGGACTGTGAGCCATTCCTTGAGGCTGTGGCTCTGTGGGTTCACCTTAGTCACATCAGCCACACCCATCCTTGTCATACATGCAGAGGCCACTCAATAAACACTGATGAGTTTCTGTAGTGCCTTCACAATGTTTGGTTGCAGGTGATAGAAATTCAGCTTGTAAAAGTTCAAGGCAAATGGGAAATGATTAGTTTGTGAAATTCAGGAAAACCTGAACAACCTAAGCAACTGTTTGGGCCAAAACACAGCTGGGCCTTAGGAAAACGTAGAACAGCAACTTGAAGTCTGTACTTTTATTGTTTTTACCATTGCCTCTGACTGTGCTCAATACATATTCACTATTATTGTTATAATAATAACTAGAGGCCTAGTGCACAAATTCATGCACGGGTGGGGTCTCTTGGCCTGGCCATTGATCGAGGCCTACTGGGGGACTGGCTGGCCATGGGGATGGACCCTGGGAGGTTGGCCAGCTGACAAATAAATAGGGGCCTATGGGGGGGCGGGGGGGCCGGCACACAATGGGGAGGGGCCACGGGAGGTTGGCTGTGGGAGCACACTGACCACCGGGGGCAGCTCCTGCATTGAGCACCTGCCCCCTGGTGGTGAGTGCACATCATAGCAACTGGTCGACCAGTCATTCCAGTCATTCGGTCTTAACAGTCACTTAGGCTTTTTTATATATAAATTATTATTTATCATGAGTGTTGACCAATTATTGGCTATGCTTGTATATTATTTGTTTATGAGTTTATTTATCTGCCCCCTCCACCCCCACCACACTACAACTGCCCACCAGAAAAAAAGGCATTCTCTTTAATTCAGTGCTATAGCTCCAGAGCCTAAGACAATACCTAGGCTAGAATAGGTACTCTGCTTCAGAAATTAGAGAGTATCTCATTTCTATTGGTCTCAAATCCAAAAATTCCAGAGAAGAATTCTGATTGGCCTAGCCTGGTCATGTGCTCATCCTTAGACCAATCAACTGAGGGCAGAAGGACAGAGGTCTGTTATGCAAAATGCTGCCTCTCCTTCACTGTGATGAGAGAAGGGAGAGGCGCCTGCGCCAGATAATTCCATACTCTTCCACTAGAGTTTATGATTACCCTCTCCAAACACCAAATTAGAAGCTAGTAATTTATTGACAGTATCCATTTAGAGTGATCGAGAGTCTCAGAATACTCATAATAACCTCATAATCTCAAGGCTGGGATATCTTTTCTGCCACTTGTAAAACTGTGTTATATGATTTTGGCAGACAAAAAGGAGTATTGAGGAATAAATGTGAACAAATGTTCAAGCACTAAAAAATGGGGATAATGTCAATGTGTCCAGAAAATGATTGAACTGTAATTGTAATTCATCAATGCACAGTAAAAACACCACCAGAGACAGACTCGAAGTTATTCTGCAAATCAGGATCTCAGCAGAGGACTGCAGCTCGTGGGCCCCCTGTAGTCTCCCAGCTTCCTGTCTTTGTTGAAGCATATCACCCATCTCCTCCACTGGCCTGGGATGGCTTTAGGGGATGGTTCCACAACTCATTTTTCTATCCATCTTCCCAGTACCTGCATAGTATGCTTCACAGTAGTCACTCAACTAATAATTAGCTAAGGAATAAATGAAGGAAGGGGTGGACACAGGTTGATCTCCACAAAGGGAGGAGGAGCAGGATGCCTTGGCAGTTGAAATGCACTATCCTTAAGATAAGAGAACCCTCCCACAACCTCTCTACCTGTTTGGGGTACCCGGTATATTTTTTAAACAAGAGAAATCCCCTGGACTTTTTGATAGAAAATATCTCAACATATTGGCCAACGTCTCATACCTTCTCCATTTATTATTCCTTTGCAGATAGATTTGAGGGTTGAATAGTGTGGTTTTCAAGCCCAGCTTCACTGCAGTATCACTGGGGAACTTTGGGGAGATACAAGTTCCTGAATGTGTATCTTCCCCCAGATCAATTCAATCCAAATCTCAAACCTGGGATCCATGTTTCTCAATAGCTCCTGGGTGACTTTACTAAACCAGGGGGGCTCAGAAATGGCCCTTGACTGGAAATCAAGATATCATGTTCTAGCCCAGGTCTGTCACTCACTTTATGTCTCCTTTTGGGGCCTCAATACTTCTCTCAGAAAATGAAGTTATATGAGCCAACTTAAAGGTCCTCTGGAGCCAGAGAATGATCTGGTCCAGGTACAGATCTTCCAGAATTCTTCAACAAGGTACAGAATTCTTCTGCTCTTGTCAAAAGATCCCAAATCACCCCAACCCCCTATAAAGCAGAGAGAAAAATAAACTAATTTCTATCAAAAAAGAGATTCAGCTATAAAGTCTTCAGGAGCAATAGATCACCTTCTTATTGAGATATGATTGACATATAACATTGTATTCATTCGGGATGGACAACATAATGATTGAATTTTGTTAGAGGAAGCCTCTAACAAATGATTACCACAATAAGTTTAGTTAACATCCATAACCTTTCTTTCTTCTTATGAGAACTGTTAAGATTACTGTCTTAGCAACTTCAAAATATACAATATTGTCAACTAGAGTCAATATGCTGCACACTATAGCCCCAGGACTTATATATCTTATAGCTGGACGTTTGTACCTTTTCTCCCATTTGCTCACCCCTCCCATCCCCTGTCCCTGGCAACCACCAATCTGTTCTCTGTGAGTACAGATCACCTTTATGCACTAAACATCTACAGGCTGCTCAGCTGGGCCTGAACCTCTTTGAGCTGGTCCTAGCCCTGCAAGGCACACAGGAGGCTGTACTTTGTTTTGTGGTTTCCTTTCCTTACCTCTCTCTTTTGCTTTTCTTCTCTTCCCTCCTTTTTTTCCATTCTACATCCCCCTCTTTCCCTCCTTCTCTCCTACTCACCTCCTATTTTTCTTCCATCAGGTACAGAAGACTTGGTAAATATGCCTCAATTCATGGCACACTCTATTGACAGTATGAAGTCTCTCTTCTATTTTATTATAATCCCCTTTGTCCCACTTCCCCAGTCTCATCTACCCTCCACTCACCCCATAGGCAAACATCTTAGTGGTTTGATGTCCATCCTTTTGTTTATGTATGTTTTTATAAAATGTATATTGTTTTGTGTTTACATAAGTAGAGCTGTGCTTTAAAAAATCATACCTTGTACAGTATTATATCTGTAAGCCCTGTCTTCATTGCTGTGGACATCTCCAGACCTCGGCCCCTGGAAGTGGGCATTTATGGTGTTTTATATGCATACACCAGTGATGGGCATTCGGATGTCTCTAACTACCCACCTCCCACCACCACAGACCCTGGTTTCCCAGGAGCCTGAGGGAGCGTTTCTTTGGGAACTATAGCCCAGAGTGGAACTGCTGAGTCATATATATGAATGTACTTCTATTTTTCTGAGGCTGATGAATTGCCCTTCAGAAGTGCTGTCCTTTTAGTGTATATGCCAGCCTGGTCTTCCTCCTGGAGAAAAATATCTCTCCCACCCCCATAAAATGGACAAAATTCCACCAATAGAAATTCCTTCAGGTTGTAAAGTCTTTTAAGTCTCTAAGGCTTCCTCTAACAAGATTCAAATATCCCTCTGTATGAAATACAGCATATGTTTTCCTTCTCTGGCTTTTTCATAAAGATCACATAAATAAACGCATCAAAGGTGCCAAGTCCAAGTGCTTTGCACATTCATGGGTGCTCAATACATTTTGATTTCTTTCCTTTCTTTGAATACATTAAAAACAAGCAAACTACTTATTAGCAGCACCTGGGAAGGGAGAGAGACTGAGATGGGGTGGGGACGAGGTACCTTTCAGAGCACAGCTGTGGGAGAAGGCAGGGGCTTAGAGTAGCAAAGCTATCATTTTCAGGGTCCCCACTGACAACAGACACCCCCCCCACACACACACACACACCTGAAAGCTGAGCCTTACAGCAGGACACTCTTGTAGGGTTTGTTTAAGCAGGCTCACCCCCAAGAGTTTCTGATTCAAGGACTCTGGGTGGGGCCTGAAAATTTGCATTCCCCATCCCCCGCCCCCCAAATTCCCAAGTGCGGCTGCTGCTGCTGGCTTGGGTCACACTGCACTGCCTAAATCTCCTTCACATAACTCAGAGTCTTTAAGCTCTCTCTGGATTTTCCTTAGAAATAATCCACTCTGACAGGACAGACGTAAGATCATTTCAGGCACCCAGAATGAGTCAGTGATAGACCTCAACAATATGAACAAGCCCAAATGCACCCTGAGATTTCATTTGATATATTACTTCAACATGAAAACTCAGCAAATGAATTTTTATTTTGTAAATTTAGGCTGGATGAAGAAATTCACCTCCCTTACCTCTACTAAACCTATGATCTTTTTTCTGTATGTATTTTCCTCTACAGGAGCATTTTCTGACAAGACTGTTCACCTTTTGAGGATTCTCAGGTGTCAAAGTATCTGGCCTTCTCATATGACACAGCTATTTTGGGCTTTACCCTGGGGCTTTTGGACCTCTTACTAGACTCCCCATGGCCGGCTGGAGCTAGTGGAACTGCAGAGGAACATCTGTTCCAACCTTCTCAGCTTACAGGAGTAAAGTCACTTGCCCATTGAGAAGGAATACACACAGCAGCATAAAAAGCTGCAGGACTGAAGTCTGAAGTGGACCTGGGTAGAATTCAACCTGTGCCACTCCCCATTAACCTGACTACCGAACCCAGAGCATGTGTCAACTCTGCCAACCTCAACTACCCCTTCCTTGGAATGGGCATCAAAATATCTGCTGTTACATCAAAGCCAAACTTAATAAAGATTATTGGGAAAGTGTGGTTTTCAAATGCAGCTTCATTACAGTATCATGGGGGAACTTTGGGGAGATACAAGATCTTGAACCTTCCCCAAAGCCAATTCAACCCAAACTGCAAACCTGGGATCCATGCTTCTCAATAGTTCCTGGTGACTTTATTACGCAGTGGTGACTCAGAAATGGCCCTTGACTGGGAATCAAGATGTCATGTTTCGGTCCAGCTGTCACTCACTTTATGTCTCCTCTTATCATTTCAACCAACCTCTTGCCCCCTCCTTCCTCACTGTTTTTCTCATTTCTTTCTTTCTTCTCACCTCTTGAAAGAAATTCTCCCTGAAAACAAAAGTGTTCTATCCCCCGTTTCTATCCCTCCAGCAGAAACAAGCTTGGAATGTTCATTTGAGTCCTGGTAAAATAAATCAGGTACATTTATTACACATCTGAGTTTGGAAATAGAGACATACATCTTATTTTGTTCCTAATTCTACATCTATCACTTGCTTGGTTTCATGACATAAGTAGAACCCTAAGAATATGCTCAACATGTGCAGTTTCTCCTGTAGTTGCCCTGCATGAATGCTGAGCTGTATTTACTGCCAATTGAGGCTAATAAATAAAACTTGTCATTTTTACTCCATAGCCCAGAATTACTCAAATATGTCCTTGTCAAAATAACCTATGTTGAACAAGCACTGGTAAAAAATTTTATTTTTCCCCCTTTAATCAAGGAGAATTTCACTTCTTGGAACACAGAGCAGTGATACAATCAAAACCGACTCAGAGAAGCACTTATTCTCATTTCATGCAGCTCCTTGTGCCACTCTCGAGTTCCCTCTCCTGGAGCCTGATCATTTTCCTCTGGTCAGCTCAGAATTTTTATGAGTTTGGCTGAAATCTTATGAAATCCAGAGCTCAAGGAGAGAAGACAAGGTGAACTTCTTTAAAAATAACAGATCAAGGCAGAGGTGAGGGTGAGTTTCTAATGATTCAACCTGGTAATATTTGAGAGTAAACTTTATAAAGTGATGTTGCCAATGCATCCTATTCATTTCAACTGAGAATCCAAAATATTATGTGGAACTCTAATTTTTTTTCCAGTTAGACATGGAAACAGAGCCACTCTCAAAGTTAAGTAGGTTATGTCACAAATAACATGACTTCAGTATAAAGCAAGGTATTATAAGTTTTAAAAAAAATCTATGTAGTGGGCATGCTGTAAAGATTAATATATAAATATTATGTTTCTTGTCCTGATTCCATATACCTAGGCTCACATCAAAGAGGATATAAAAAGTTGTCATTGTTTATCTCCACCCACCTTTACATCTTGCCTATGCCAGGATGAAAGTAAGAAAGAAAGACAAGAAATTTAAAGATATGGATGTTGGTACATAATGTTTATTTGATAAGTAATATCATGGTAAGTAACTAGAAAAGTGAGACTGGAAGAAAGAAAAGTTAATGAAGATAACATTTACTAGGTCACCATTAGGGGCAATGGGATCAGTCTTATTGGAGACATTCTGAGAATCTATGTGGAACATAGCTGAGGGGAGAAAACTCTTGTTTATTTATCCACCAACTCTTGTCCTCTTTGTCTAAGGGTCACTCCTTAGGCATTCTTTTTCTAGAACTTCCTGCTGAACAAAAATCTATCACCATATGCCCAATATCAATTTAGACAGACACATTAGAATTATTTGACAAATATTTTAAAGCAGTTATTATAAAAAAAAACTTCAATGATCACTTATGAGCAGACTTGAACAAATAAAAAAGTAGAAAGTCTCAGCAAAGAAATAGAAGATATAAAAAAATCAAATGGAAATATTAGGACTGAAGTAAATAACTATTGAAATTTTAAAAAATCTCAAGGAATCGGCTCAATAGCTAATAGGAGGGAATAGAGGAAGTGAACTTAAAGTTATAACAATAGAAGTTATTCACTGTAAACACACACATATATGTAATATATAATATAATACACATAATATAATATGTATTATAATATATATGTACTATTATGTACATTATAATACGTATGTAATATTACCAAAATTGTTAAAAGACATAAACCTACAGATTCAAGAAGTTGAGTGAAACCTAAATACTATAAATCCAAAGAAATCCACACTAGGAAACATTGTAGTCAAATTTCTAAAAGCAATGAGAAACAGCAACTTACTAGTATATGTAAGGAAAAAACAAGTTGAATGACAGCATATTTCTCATCTGAAACCACAAAAGCCGAAAGAAAGTGGCATTAGCATTTTTCAAATGCCTAAAGAAAAGAACTGGAAACCCAGAGCCATATATCAAGTGAAAATATCCCTCTGGAATGAAGGGGATATCAAGAGATAGACGGGTAAAGAAAACCAAGAGAATTTGTCACAAACATACCTATCCTGAAAGAATAGCTAAAGCGTATTCTCTAAATGGAAAAGAAATGATAATAAAAAAAAGTCTTGGTGCACAGGAAAGAAGAAAGAATATAGTAAGCAAAATCATGGGAAAATAATGGACTTTTCTTCTCCTCTTGAATTTTCTTCATTATGTTTTTTAGTTAAAGCAAAAATTATAACACTGTGCGATGTAGTTCTAATTGTATACAAAGAAGATCTTTAAACAATTATATTCCATGCTGACAAGAAATAACAGGATGTGAAGAGAGGTAAGGTTTATATACTTCACAAGAACTGGTGTGATTATGGCACTAGTAGAATGAAAAAGTAAATATATATAATGTAATTCCTAGAGCAAACACTTAAAACACTTAGATGAAAAAAATTACATTCAGAAAAACTAGGTAAATGAAAAGGAAATTCTGAAGTATATTAAAGTAAACTGGGAGTAGGTAGAGGGAAAAATGGAGAAAACAAAATAAGAGAATAAATACAAAAGATTTTAAATGGCAACATTAACCCTAAAATAGCCACAATTATGTTAAGTGTAAGTGGTTGAGTGCTGGCAGGGTGACTCAGTTGGTTGGAGCATCATCCTATACACCAAAAGGTTGTGGGTTTGATTCCAGGTCAGGCCACATACCTGGTCAGGGCACTTACAGGAGGCAACCAATCAATGTTTCTCTCTCTCTCTTTCTTTCTCTCTCTCTCTCTCTCTCTCTCTCTCTCTCTCTCTCTCTCTCTCTCTCACACACACACACATACACACACACACACTCCCTACCTTTCTCTCTCTCTAAAACAAAGCAAAATAAAACAAAACAAAAACACATACAAAATAACATATCCTCAGGTGAGGGTTAAAGGCCTAAATACACTAATTAAAAGATAGAAATCGGCAGAATGGATTTAAAACACGATTCAACTTCATGTTGTCTATAAGAAAGTCACTTTAATATAATAATATGGGGAGGTGGGAGGTAAGTGAATAAAGAAAGTCGTATCATGCAAACATACATTAATCAAAAGAAAGCAAGAGGATCCACATTAAATTTCCCTATGGCCAACTGACCTTTCACTGGTTCACTGCTAGCCTTGAAAAATGGCAGCCTCACACTCATAATAGCTACAAAAATCTGTAGCCTGGAAGCTATTGGATGGAAGGATAAGGTTTAGAGCATCTTTAAGATGATAGAGAATGTCACTATTTAACTTATCTGGCATCACCTGGAAAAGGCTGATTTGTAAGATTTGCCTTCATTTCACCTGATTCAGAGCTCCTCAAAGAAAAAACGTACTATCCCCAGAGCGCCCGTATAAAAAAAAAAAAAAAATCAACAGATTTCCATTTTGTCATGGCAGTGTGAGCTCCATAGACCTACTTTCCAGAGAAACTGGTAAAAGTTATTTTTAAAAACAAACAATTAAATTTTTTGGAAATGGTCCTAAGAGCATCCAGCAAAGGAAGAAACATTTACTGAAGAAAACCTACTAAACCTTAGTAAGAACAGTATTAGTCTGTTGCATTTAAACCAAGATCCATTTGTTCCCTCCCCACTCTGAGATGAAGACTTCACTCCAGACCAATGCAGCCAAAAACACAGGGTCCCTTCTCCCCTAAGCTCCCAGTAGGAGGACTATCTTCCTGGGAGACGACACGTCAGCATTTTCTATCCTGCCTCCACCTGGTACTGAGGCTTTTCCACCTGTTACTGAGGCTGCTCCACATGTTACTGAGGCTACATTCTGGGGGAGTGCAGTTGAGAAATGGAGGTTCCCTTCTTTCACCCAGCCCCAGTTATTAGGATGGAGGCTTTACTTTGCGTGTGGTTCTGTTGAGAATAATGGGGCCCTGATTGCCCTTGCTGCAGCTTGTAAAACAGGTTTCCTGGTGAGATTAGCAGGCTGAAGAGACAAGAGGCCACTGCCTCCCCTCTACTGAGTTTTCCTAAAACAGAGGTATTACTCAGAGAGAAGGACACCATTGTCCTTACCCTAGTCTCCAGAGCCCTGGCTCAGAGATTTTTACCTGGGAGAAAAACAGGACATAAAACAGAGAGCTCGGAATCTCTTTGGGGAACAATTAATGACTTCTAAAAGAAACTGACTTCATTTGCAACAGTGTGTGGAGAAGTTAAACCTTAAAGGCACTCTCAAAAATAATGGCATTGTGGTGAAAGGCAATTGGAAAGAGAATGATAGTCTAGCTATTTTCAGGGGAGAACCTAAGAAGGAGACACTCGGAGGAGCCCTCCTAGTCCATCTATTGAGAGTCCTGTGAAGAAGAGGCTCAGGTGCCTTAAAAGCAAACGCATATGAGACTGCAGGGAGGATGCAATGACGTGGCAGCGAGAGGACACCAGGCTGTTGGCTACACACATCCTACAAGGTTAAGTCCAATGACATAGTAATGTGCTGCCTTTTACCAGTTGACTCTGACCTCCTACCCACCCTACCTCCATCTATAAGACTCTACTGTACAGCATCTCTAAACTTTTTAATATCCTCCTAACATGCCATGCCCTCTCAAATATCTATCTGTCTTTGCCTATTCCTCCTTTATTATTAATATTGACTTTAATATACAGTATAAAGATCACCTCCTTGATGAACCCTTTTCTAATTTCAGCACCAATAATTGCAATGAATCATTCCATTCCCCTTACTCCTCTAGCATTATATTGATTTTTATTATAGCTCTTAAACACTATATTATAAAGATGTTCATGTGGCTGCCTTTCTCTTCCCCTAGATATCTTGGAAGCAGAAAGTGCAGCATTCACTGTTATGCTCTAAGTTGGATTTTTTTTTAAAGCTGTGGATAGTGCGACTTAATAAAAGTCAATTCAATTTATTTGAATTGGTAAGGGTATAATGTAAGTTCATACAGGATGTCTTGGGGATAGGGTCTCACAAATCCATGACTATCCTAAGTTTACTTTGAGAAACAGAAGGCAATTTGGCTCTTCTCGTTCCACTCTCAGACTTCTGAACTGTCAGGAATGTAGTCTTATACACTGCAGAGAAATGCCAGTTGACATATTCAAATTTAGGCACCATATTTATACCCCAGAGAGATGCTCCTTCTAATATCTGAGGTTTTTTGTGTGTGTTTTTCCTGAGAAAGTTAAGCAAATGGTGTTTCCTGGCAAAGCAACTCAAATCCATTTACAAAGTTATGGCTGGTGTCCAAAAGTTAAACAACTTAATAATTAAAATAGTTAATTAAATAATTAAATAGTTAATTAATAAATAGTTAATTAAATACATAATTAAAATAGTTAATAATACTGAACTGCATATTTGAAAGTTGCTGAGAGTAGATCTTAAAAGATATCATCACAAGAAAAAATTTGTAACATGTATGATGACAGATATATAAATAAATACTGAATCATTATGTTAAACACCTGAAATTAGTATAAAATTATATGTCTATTCATACTTCGATTTTTTTTAAAAAGACAATATATCTGTGATAATTGATTTTAGGTGTCAACTTGGCTAGGCCATGGTACCCACTTTTTGGTCAAATACCATTTAATATATTTTATTGATTTTTTTACAGAGAGGAAGGGAGAGGGACAGAGAGTTAGAAACATTGATGAGAGAGAAATATCGACCAGCTGCCTCCTGCACACCCCCCACTGGGGATGTGCCCACAACCAAGGTACATGCCCTTGACCAAAATCGAACCTGGGACCCTTCAGTCCGAAGGCCGACGCTCCATCCACTGAGCCAAACCAGTCAGGGCAGTCAAATACCATTATCAGCGGTTCTCAACCTGTGGGTCGCGACCCCTTTGGCGGTCGAACGACCCTTTCACAGGGGTCGCCTAAGACCATCCTGCATATCAGATATTTACATTACGATTCATAACAGTAGCAACATTACAGTTATGAAGTAGCAACGAAGGTAATTTTATGGTTGGGTCACACATGAGGAACTGTATTTAAAGGGCCAGAAGGTTGAGAACCACTGATTTAGATGTTCTGTGAAGATTTGCTTTAGATGTGATTAACATTTAAGTCTGTATACTTTCAGTAAAATGGATTGCCCTCCACTGTTTGGCTGATCAGTTAAAAGCTTTAAGAGGAAAGACTGAGTTCCCCTGAGGAAGAAGAAAATCTGCCTTTAGACTCAAACTGCAGCATCAATTCTTCCCTTGGTCTCCAGCCTGCCTTTGAGCCCCCAGGACCATGTGAGTCAATTTTTAAAAATAAATTTCTGCGTGCTCGCTTCGGCAGCACATATACTAAAATTGGAACAATACAGAGAAGATTAGCATGGCCCCTGCGCAAGGATGACACGCAAATTCATGAAGCGTTCCATATTTTTCCTAGGAATAAACTTAACTAAAGAGGTAAAAGACCTCTTCTCAGAAAACTACAGGACGTTGATAAAAGAGATAGAGGAAGACATAAAGAGATGGGAGAACATACCATGTTCTTGGATTGGTAGAATCAACATCATTAAAATGTCCATACTGCCCAAAGCAATCTATAAATTCAACGCACTTCCCATTAAAATACCAATGGCATATTTCACAGACCTAGAACGTACTCTCCAAAAATTCATCTGGAATAAAAAACGACCCCAAATAGCTGCAGCGATCCTGAGAAAGAACAAAGTAGGTGGGATCTCAATACCAGATATCAAGATGTATTACAAAGCCACTGTTCTCAAAACTGCCTAGTACTGGCACAAGAACAGACATATACATCAATGGAATAGAATAGAGAGCCCAGAAATCAGCCCCAACCAATACACTCAATTAATATTTGACAAAGGAGGCAAGAACATACAATGGAGTCAAGATAGTCTCTTCAATAAATGGTGTTGGGAAAATTGGACAGATACATGCAAGAAAATGAAACTAGACCACCAACTTACACCATACACAAAAATAAACTCAAAATGGATAAAGGACTTAAATATACGACCGGAAACCATACAAATACTAGAAGAATCCAAAGGTAACAAAATCTGAGACATATGCCGAAGCAATTTCTTCACCGATACAGCTCCTAGGGCATTGGAAACTAAAGAGAAAATAAACAAATGGGACTACATCAAAATAAAAAGCTTCTGCACAGCAAAAGAAACCATCAACAAAACAACAAGAAAACCCACTGTGTGGGAAAACATATTTGCCAATGTCATATCTGATAAGGGCCTAATCTCCAAAATTTATAGGGAACTCATACAACTTAACAAAAGGAAGATAAACAATCCAATCAAAAAATGGGCAAAGGATCTAAATAGACACCTTTCAAAAGAGGACATTCAGAAAGCCAAGAGACATATGAAACATGCTCAAAGTCACTAATCATCCGAGAGATGCAAATCAAAACAACAATGAGGTACCATCTCACACCTGTCAGACTGGCTATCATCAACAAATCAACAAAGGACAAGTGCTGGAGAGGATGTGGAGAAAAAGGAACACTTGTGCACTGCTGGTGGGAATGCAGACTGGTGCAGCCACTATGGAAGACAGTATGGAGTTTCCTCAAAAAACTACAAATGGAACTCCCATTTGACCCTGTGATCCCACTTCTAGGAATATATCCCAGGAAACATGAAACACCAATCAGAAAGGATATATGCACCCCTATGTTCATAGCAGCACAATTCACATAGCTAAGATCTGGAAACAGCCTAAGTGCCCATCTGTAGATGAATGGATTAGAAAACTGTGGTACATCTACACGATGGAATACTATGCTGCTGTAAAAAAGAAGGAACTCTTACCATTTGCAACGGCATGGATGGAACTGGAGAGCATTATGCTAAGTGAAATAAGCCAGTCAATGAAGGAAAAATACCACATGATCTCACTCATTCATGGATAATAGAGACGATTATAAACTTTTGAACAATAATAGATACAGAGGCAGCCCTGGCCGGCTTGGCTCAGTGGATAGAGCGTCAGCTTGGGAACTGAAGGGTCCCAGGTTCGATTCCAGCCAAGGGCATATGTCTGGGTTGCAGGCTTGATCCCCAGTAGGGGGTGTGCAGGAGGCAGTCAATCAATGATTCTCTCTCATCATGGATGTTTCTCTTTCTCCCTTCCTCTCTGAAATCAATAAAGAAATATATATATATTTAAAAAAAAATAATAATAAATAAATAGATACAGAGGCAGAGCTGCCTCAAACAGATTGTCAAACTGCAGCGGGAAGGCCGGGGAGGGTTGGGGGCAGGAGGGAGGGGGGTAAGAGATCAACCGAAGGACTTGTATGCATGCATATAAGCATAACCAATGGACATAAGACACTGGGGGGTAGGGAAGGCCAGGGGATTGTCAAGTGCGGGGGGGAAAAAAGGACACATATGTAATACCCTTTGTAATACTTCAAGCAAAAAAAAAAGAGAGAGAGAGATGAAAATGGTCAATAAATAAATAAATAAATAAATAAATAAATAAATAAAAGAAGTTGTGGCCCTGGCCAGTTTGGCTCAGTGATTAGAGCATTGGCCCTCAAACCAAAGGGTCACGGGTTTGATTTCTGATCAAGGGCATCTACCTCTATGGCAGGTTCGATCTTGGTCCCCGGTCAGGGATCATGTAGGAGACAACCAACTGATGTGTGTCTCTCACATTGATGTGTGTGTGTCTCTCTCTCTTCTCTCCGCCCTCCCATTTACTCTCTAAAAATCAATGGAAAAAATAACCTCTAGTGAGGATTTAAAAAAGAAGAAGAAAAAATCCATGGCACCAGAGTTGGAACCTCAAAACAGATCCCAAAATTTATGAGAGTTTGGTTACAATTAAAGACACATCAGCAAAACAGTAAGAAAAAATAAATGATTTAAAGTTGAAGTTTAGAAGTTGACTGTTTGGAAAAGAAAATTTAATTTATCATGTCACATCTTATACAAATTAGATACTGGATGGATAAAAGAGTTAATTCTAAATAAAGTAAACCATAAATTATTCTAGAGAAAAATATTTTATTAATCTTGAAGTAACAGAGCTGCCTTTTCAGAGCAAAAGCAACGCAAGATGTCAAAAAGAAAAATCTGCTAGATTGGATGAAATTTAAAAATTCTATTTCTATTCATTTCAAACTAAAATTAAAAGACAAACTAAAGGCAAATTACAACCTGGATGCATATTCCAAAAATATTATAGATAAAAAATAAAGTATATTTATCTATATATCCATATTGTATATTAAAAGAATAATAGCACCCCTCAAAAGGGCAAGATTATGAATAATTTTCAGAAGAAATATAAGTGGCCAAAAAGCACATTGAAAAATACACTATAATTCAAAAACATAAAAATGAAAAGAAGGCTATTATTTTTCACCTATCAATCACTAGTCAAAGTTAAAAAGTCAATTATAATACTGAATGCTAAAGAATGTGGCATGAAACTCATTTTCATATTGAGTAATGAACACAGTCTGTCTGGGAAGCAATTTGGCACTATGAACTAGCACTTAAAATATGTATACCCACTTAACAAATATTTACTGAGCACCTGTTACATGCCAATTTTCAAGAACTTGAGAAAAAGCAACTTTTTTTAATACAAAAACATGGCATATTCTCTAAACCACTAATCTTTCTTTTCTAGTCTAATAAAATAATCAAAGGTACACACAAGATTGCCAGAATGTACATTAATCATATAATTATGTACAATACAAAATATTAGCTACACCTTAAGTACCCAGAAATAAGAAAATAACAAGTGTGGGTGAGGATGTGGAGAAAAGGAAACCCTTGTGCATTATTGGTAGGAATGCAGATTGGTGCGGCCACTGTGTATGGAATTACTTCCAAAAATTAAAAATGGAAGTGCCTTATGACCCAGTGATTCCATTTCTGGAAATATATACAAAGACACCTGAAACACTAATTAGAAAGAATATATATACCCCTATGTTCATTACAGTGTTATTTACAATAGCTAAGATTTGTAAGCAGCCCAAGTGCCCATCAGTGGATGAGTGAATAAAAAAACCTTTGGTACATTTACACAATGGAACACTATGCAGGTATAAAAGAAGGATCTCTTACCCTTTGAGACAGCATGGAGGTACCTGGAGAGTATTATGCTAAGCAAAATAAGCCAGTCAGAGAAAGACCCAAGCATTACATGATCTCACTTATATGTGGAAACTAACCAACAAAATAAGCTGATGAACAAAATAGATCCAGAGACATAGAAACATGAAAAATACTTTTGAATCTGAGAGAGAAGGGCGGGATGAGTTAGTAGGAAGGAAGAGATTAACCAAAGAACTAATATGCATACTAGAGGCCCGATGCATGAAATTCGTGCAAGGGGCTTGGCCCCTGACACGGTGGCCACCTCTGCCTCAGCCTCTGCCACCGTGGCTTCATCTGGAAGGTCATCCAGAAGGACATCCAGAAAGACGCCTGGTCTAATTAGCATATTATGCTTTTATTATTATAGACTAGAGGCGTGTTGCACGAAGAGATTTGTGCAATAGGCCTTCCTTTCCCCTGGCTGCTGGTACCAGTTTTCCTCCAGCACCCGGCACCCGGGCCTTCGTTCTGGCCAGGCTCCAGCTGGAGCCAGCCCCGTGGCCATGAGTCTTTCGCTGCTCCGCCAGCCCCGGGGCTGTCAGGCTTCGCTCCACCCCTTGGAGCCTATGTATGCAAATTAACCACCATCTTTGTTGGCAGTTAATTTGCATATCACTCTGATTGGCTGGTTAGCATAGCAAAGGTATGGTCAATTTGAATCTTTGCCTATTATTAGGTAAGATACGCATAACCCATGGACACAGACAATAGTGGGGTGAAGGCCTGATGTGGTCCAGGAGCTAGGTGGAAGGCAGACAAAGGGGTTAAAATGGGGGACATCTGTGATACTCTCAACAGTAAAAAAAAAAAAAATCTGTGGGACATTTACACAATAGAATACTACTCAGCCATAAACAAGAAGGCTATCTTACCTTTTCCAGCAGCATGGGTGGACCTTGACTGTATTATGCTAAATGAACTAAGCCAGTCAGAGAAAGACAAATACCATATGATTTCAGTTATACGTGGAATCTAATGAACAAAATAAACTAACAACCAAATTAGAAACATACTTATAGATAGAGTAGATTGACAGTTGTCAGAGGGGAGGGGGCTTGGAGGAGCTAGTGAAGGGATTAAGCAAAAAAGATGAAGGGATTAAGCAAATCAAAAAACAAAAACAAAAAAAACCTCATAGACACAGACAAAAGTATGGAGGGGAATTAAACTCCATCTCTTGAGGGAAGGAACCCCAAGAATTTGTGGACATAACTTAGAAGCCACCACAGAGAGTTAGTGAAACAGAGATGGGCAGACAGAGGTTAAATAATGATTCAGTCTCAGTAGTGGCTTGGCTGACCCCAGCCAGGGTGGGCTTTGGAGCTTGGATGGCCCTTCAGAAATGTACCAAATTGATATAAGGGGGCCAGCCTTTTCCTGCCTGCATCCTAGTCATGGAGGCAGCTTGGTCCCTGGAGGGGGCATAACCTTGGCATGGGTAGTACCTTTTGGCAGAGGACAGTTATGGTTGGGGGGCGGGGGGCGGGTCCAGCTGTGGGGTGTCAGCAGCCAATACACCCAGGAGGTGTGAGTGCCTTGGCTGTGGTGAGATATCTGGGGCCATATCAGTCCAGTCTCTGTGCCTGTTGAATCCAATTGCTTAAAATACTGTTAACCTCCTCTGGAAGTAGCTCCTCTAGAATTCTGGTTGGTCTTGGTTTTGAGTGTTTTGGGTGTGTGTGAGTGTGTGTGAGTGTGTGTGTGTGTGTGTGTGTGTGTGAGTGTGTGTGTGTGTGAGTGTGTGTGTGAGTGTGTGTGTGAGTGTGTGTGTGTGTGAGTGTGTGTGTGTGAGTGTGTGTGTGTGTGAGTGTGTGTGTGTGTGTGTGTGTGTGTTTTGTTTGTTTTTGTTTTTTTTATGTAAAACTTGCAAGATGAAGGCTAGCATTGGTCCCAGGTCCACAGCTGATTATCTTCCTCTTATTACCGATTCTAGCCCCACCCTAAACCTCTAGTTGGTTTACTGATGGAGTATCCCAGACTCTCATCAATGCAGGGTCTGAGCCTCTGGTCACCATGCCCTTCTCAGGTCAGGGTTGCTATACTTGTCCATTCACAGCCACAATTGGCACTGCTAGTACCAAGAGACACTCGATTGAATCACCTAGGTCATTGGTCGGCAAACTCATTAGTCAACAGAGCCAAATACTAACAGCACAACGATTGAAATTTCTTTTGAGAGCCAAGTTTTTTAAACTTAAACTATATAGGTAGGTACATGTTATTAACTTAATTAGGGTACTCCTAAGGCTTAGGAAGAGCCACATTCAAGGGGCCAAAGAGCCTCATGTGGCTCGCGAGCTGCAGTTTGCCGACCACCTAGGTCCTAGGTGCCAAACATATTTCTCCCCCTGTGTAACAGCAACCTTGCCTCTTATAATGATCAGATTCACTTATTCCTGCCATGTGGTGACTCATCTATTTGCCTGCTGTTTGTTTGATATAAGGAACCAGAAGTGACCAGATGCCAGCAGCACCTGTAATTTAAATTGAACTTCCACTGCCTCCTGATGGAAGGATTACCACTCTGAGGAACCAAGACTTTAAGACCTGCAGAACTCAGGGTTGTAGGTAACAGAAAAATGCAAATCCCCAAAGAAGTCATTCAAAGTGATGATGAGTGAGGCCATTCCTATATTTTATTCACATGGGACACAGCACCATGTAAAGACGCTTGATACAGGGTGTGTACTGCATCTTGGAAGATGATGCCCTACATTTGTGGGAATCATCTCTAAGTTGATGCCTCAGCTATCCTTTCAGAACCCTCTATGAGCTGACAACGTCTGGGTGATGTGTTATGTGATAGGACCGGAGGATCCCATGGTTATGGACTCACCACTGCAGTTCTTTGGCTGTACAGTGGGTCCTTCTAAAGATCTGCCATATAGGACTCCATGATGTTGGGGGCAATCATATCCTTCATCCTTGCCACTCCATTCATGTGCTCATTGTGCCAACAGTGGAACAGTCAGTGACAGAGGCAGGCCAACTTAGATTGACAAAATTATTCTGTTCACTTGGTTGCTTTGTACCACTTCCATAGAAAGTGCTCTCAGCGCAAAACAAAGTTTTCATATTCTGTCCCATTCCATCAGTCTATTGACATCTTTACTCAAACCCTATTGTCCTTTATCTTTTTAAAAAAATACATTTTACTGATTTTTTACAGAGAGGAAGGGAGAGGGATAGAAAGTTAGAAACATCTATGAGAGAGAAACATTGATCAGCTGCCTCCTACACACCTCCCACTGGGGATGTGCCTGCAACCAAGGCACATCCCTTGACAGGAATCGAACCTGGGAACCTTCAGTCCGAAGGCCGATGCTCTATCCACTGAGCCAAACCGGTTAGAGCTGGCCTTTATCTTTTAATCCTTCCCCTCCACACCCCTGACCAGCCAGCAAAGCCATTCCCATTGCTTATGAATTGTATATTTTCTTATGTTGGAGCACTTCTCATTCTACAGAAAGTATAGGACCAGGAAAACTCAAAAATGTGCCAATTGAGAGCATTTAATCCTCACAGCTGTCTTTCAAGGCTACAAGCTTCACCATTTTTCTGTGTTGTAGAGCAACCATGTCAAACTCGCAGCACGCAGGCCGCATGCCTCATTTATTTGGCCCTTTGAGCTTGACATGCTTGTGTAAAGAATCATATGGGAGTTATACACATAAACACACACACACACACACACACACACACACACACAGAGCCATAACTGTGAGCTAAAGGAGAGGATCTGGTGTAAAGTGCTGAATGACATGGGAATCTGGGTCACTTGCTCATTCGGGTTACTGTCCCTGCTGTGTCCAATCCTGGCTGTATGGCTTTCATTTTCATGGTAGGTTGCTGCTGAATCCACCCAACCTTATAACTTGGCAGATTTGACAGAACCTACGTCATGATGAATAGCTTTGGCCCCATGGTTAAGTGATGTTCCATAGTCAGGGTCTCTATCCCTACTAAGTCCAGTAATGCAAGGAGTTATTCTTGATATATATATAATTTTCTGCTAAAGATTACAGGGCCTTGCCCCAGAGCCCTAGGAGTCTAAATTGATTTTCTTAATAGGGCTTGCCAAAGCCCATGTAGGGTCTTTTGTCCCACAGATTTGCAAATGCCTTAGGATTTGATGGAGCATATGGACAAGCAACAGAGCTATTTATACCACAGCCTGGATCTGCTATAGCATCCTTGCCTAGTCTGGAACCCACTCAAAACTGGCAGTCTTCCATGTCACCTAGAAAATAGGTCAGAGCAGTATGTGAAAGTTGGACAGGATGTTCTAGAATCTAAAAAGTCCTGCCAGGAATTGCGCTTCCTTATAAACTGGTCGAAGTGTTGGGAAGATCCAGTACTTTGCCTAAAATATCCTTCATGTTCCCAGACCATTGTACTCCTAAATTTTCACTGGTAAGTGGCCCTGAATCATTATAGAGTTTACTCCCACCCTATTGAGTGTGTCTCTTATGAAGACTCCTAGTACTCTTGCCAAGGCTTGTTTATTTAGACCAACCATCATGACATCATCAATACTTTGGATCAATGTGCTGCAAAGATAGTCCAGATGTGATCACTTGATAACCTCTATAGCTCTGCCACTTTTTAAATAAGTCTTAGGCCTGATCCTCAGATTTTTACAGCAGTATATGACAGTTCCTTTACACAATGGCAAAAAGTCCTCTGACTCTCATATTTTACCTTAAATTGATGATTAATCACTCTTGACCTTCTATTGAATTTTTTCAACACATCATTTATACTTAGCAAGAGGCACCCAATTGCATAGTCATTGTAATTACTACTTCTTCTGTGCCTCTCAAATGCCTTACATGGTGCACCTGCCAGAGCATTCTGTTCTACAGGAATCACACTTCAGGTGACCAGTAGTGAAATGTTAATGACTGCACTGCTACAGCATGACATGCTAGGGATGGTGCTCACCCACATCCTTCAATGGGGTCCTCATTCCAGGCTGGTGGCGGAGACCCAACTCTAAACTCCCATTTTGGAATCTGTTTCCTTGGACCACTTCTGATACCAACTCTCTAGGTCATTTTCCCAGGAAACACTCAGATGTAGACTTGCCTGCAGGTGTTTAATTGGGGAGGGCACTAGGGCACACCTGCCCAAGAGTAAGAAAAGGAGGATTAGGCTGAGGCAAGCATTGAATAGTGATTTGATTGCAACAAAAGCCTCAGCTGATCCCTTGAGGAGTTGGAAACTAGAATGGTCCTTCAGATATGAGTCAAGGGATTGGATCTTTAGACCTCTCTCTTCACTAGTCAGTGGATTGCTTAGGAGAAGAGGTAATAACCTTGAGCAAGGCAGCTCCCTTCAGCAGAAGGCCATGAATGGAGAGGAACTTGGCTATGGGCCATCAGCAGGGAACAATTCCTGATCGGTATCCATCTCCTTCTCTTACCTCACCTTCTGCCTGTGCTGCTTCCATTAATATATTCCAGCTCACTCCCTTTCATATTCCTGAAATGTGAAAAATTTGTGCATGCTTTGGGATTTAAAGAACTTGCCGTGCCTGAACCACATTCTAAGTCACATTCTCCTCTTCCTTCAGATTTCCCATGGCTGGTTCTACCTTAGTCATCAAGTGTCAAGGCTCAAAAGTCATCTCCTCAAAGAAGCCTTCCCTGACTACCCCAAAATACACCTCCACTCCAGTTATCTCTACCACAACACCTTGTACATTTCCATCATAATATTTATTATCATCTCAAGTTACCTTGAACCTTTATCTGTATGCCTGTCTATTATCTAGCTCTTCTGCATATATGAGAATATAGACTTTTATGGGGAGAGATTTTGTGTCTGTTCCTCACTGCCAGAGTTCTTGTCCCAGCATCAAAAATGGTTCAGCCCTAACCGGTTTGGCTCAGTGTATAGAGCGTCAGCCTGCGGACTCAAGGGTCCCAAGTTCGATTCCGGTCAAGGGCATGTACCTTGGTTGCAGGCACATCCCCAGTAGGAAGTGTGCAGGAGGCAGCTGATCGATGTTTCTCTCTCATCGATTTTTCTAACTCTCTATCCCTCTCCCTTCCTCTCTGTAAAAAATCAATAAAATATATTTTAAAGAAAAGAAGGTTCAGAAATCTGGAGAAGGCTGTGCGTAGATGTTAAATAAGAGTCCAGAGACTGATAAAGAGTCCAGAGATGAAATATAATTTTGAAAGGCATTTGGGGGTCAGAGGAGCTTTGCTAAGGGATCTAAATTCTAAGGTCGTAAGTCTAAGGCCTTAGGTTCTCCTCCTCCCCAGAACCCCATGCTTTTTATTAACACAATTTGTTCTGAGGCAAGGCAGAGATACACACATCAAAGTGTCAGGGTTTTGTATAGAGTCCATTGTCAGAATGGGGGAACTAGCCTACGGCTGTACAGGTGTTTGGCCAGTAGGAGGCAATAACATGTAGATTAAGATGCCTTTTAGCTGTCTGGCAGCCAAGCAATAATCCCTTTTCAGGTTTGGGGAAATGCCCTCAGCCATTCCCAGATGCAGCCCTGCTGTCATGCTGGAATTGGTCTCCGGCACCCACTTTACCCCAGCCCTTAGAACACGGGGTGGCATTTGGTATTACCTCAACAAACATAAATATATATTAGTTAATCTGTGGGTAACTTCACTGTCTTCTGGCATCATATCCTCCTGATAACTCATCTAGCTTATGGCATTTCATCTTCGTGGAATATTTCTCAGCCACTAAGATGGAGCTAAATCCCCTCCCTTTCACTCTCCTACTACTACTTCTAGTCAATTCCAAGTACTTCTTATCTCTCCTTTCAGGCAGTGTTTAGCTCCATTCTTCTGCAATAATGAAATGCATAATATCACTCTCCAGTGGTTTCTCACTTTGCATCTTACCTTGGTTTTCCTAGCATCAGACACCAAGACAGGACTAGTTGCAGTTAATTGTATGGGAGATGATTCCAGAAGCACACGTGAAGGCGATAAAGGAGTGAAACAGAGAAAAGCCAGGAAACAGTGTGTTAATCGGGGAGTTACTTCTATGGGAAACCAGGACTCCATTTTGCTGGGCACTTTCTGAGACACTGTGTGGGATACATCTCAGAAACAACTCCAGGGGGGCTGGGAAGGATGGGGATTATCCACCAACTCCGATACCCTATAGTCTGAAAGCTGCCCCTGTGGACATTCACTCCCTTGTCTTTCAGAGCTACCCTGAACCATAGAGCTGAAGAAAACACTCAAGCAGAAAAAAAAGAAAAAGAAAGACACTTTAGGAGAGAAGTTCTCAGCTTGGTGGGAGCTGTGTGTGGGCTGTTACTGCTGTCAACTCTGGTAGATGGAGAAGATATGGAACTGGCAAAAATATTGTTTGCTACACTGGTTTTTCAAATCTTTAAATAAGTGTTTTGCAGTAGGGATTGCATAACATACATCTACCTGTCTTCATAGTGTTCAGCAGAGCTCTGGGTGTCTGACATCTGCTGTGTCTGTTTTATCTTTGTTTGTGAATCTGCACCCAATCCATTCAACCTTATTATGGAAATGGTATCCCATTTTTCCTCTGGGAAGTCACTTCCTTCCTGTGGATTCAGTGGACGTGGCTCCAGAGGTGAGCAGGTAGATTGGGTCTGGCCAATCAGAATATATTTCTCTGGCCACAGTAATCAGTTTTGAGATGGGCAAGTGATACAATCACACCTAATGAGATGCAAGGGGTCTTCTACTAAGATTGCTTGGAAATGCTCTCCTCTTTTCTCCTAGCATTAAACCTGGAGGTCTTCTTAAAGCCTCCTGTTTAAGAGTTACTCTTGAATAAAGCCAGCAACTAGGACTCTGACACAAAAAAATAAATAGAGGAAAGCCAAGTCTTGATGATGTTATCTGACTCTTGGATCAAGTTAGGCACCTGGAGACAAACATTCCCATTTTCATGAGCCTGCTTGACTTGGGTTTTATTGTTACACTAGAGGACTGGTGCACAAAATTTGTGCACTGGGGGGTGGTGTCCCTCAGCCCAGCCTGCACCCTCTCCAATCTGGGACCCCTCAGGGGATGTCCGACTGCCGGTTTAGGCCCGATCTACAAGGATCGGGCCTAAACCGGCAGTCGGACATCCCTCTCACAATCCGGGACTGCTGGCTCCCAATCACTCGCCTGTCTGCCTGCTGATTGCCCCTAACTGCTTCTGCCTGCCAGCCTGATCACCCCCTAACCACTCCCCTGCCAGCCTGATTGATGCCTAACTGCTCCCCAGCCGGCCTGATTTCCCCCAACTACCCTGCCTGCCAGCCTGGTCGCCCCCAACTGCCCTCCCCTGCTGGCCATCTTGTGGCGGCCTTCTTGTGACCACATGGGGATGGCCATCTTGTGACCACGTGGGGGCTGCCATCTTGTGATCACATGGGGTGTCCATCTTATTCGAGGGTGTGATGGTCAATTTGCATATTACCTCTTTTTTATATAGGATTAGTGAGAAGAGTTTTGATATATATTTTCTAGTCAGGACACTGGCTTCAAGGAACAGCCACCAACTTGATCCACCTCAAGTTTTCATCTCACTGACTCCCAGTAACAAGAAATAAAGTTCAGAAAGACAACACAGGAATAGCTCTAGAAAGGACTCAGGAGGCTCCATAGCTTCACATGTCTCCAACCTTCTCCAGTGGACAGTCACTGAAAGAACTATTAACGGGTGAACCTTAGGAAGGAGAGAAGTGAAATGAGAAGGGATGAGATGCAAAAATAAGTGGGGAGAAAATAGTTGCTGAGCTTGAGGGTAAATCTGAGAAAGCATGGCCATATAAATTGACAATGATGGCTAAATTGGGGATTTGAAAACAGAATGGCATTTAATCCTGAAGCCAGTGTCATATATGACATAAGGTTGAGGTCAGCGTTAAAGCCTTTGAAGGTGTCAGCATTGTTTGAGAGAGGAAAACCGATAACGATCACACCAGGCATAGATATTTTTTAAGGGAAGGATAATCACTAAAATATTAGACATAAAATAAGATTTGTCAGCATTGTTTTGTAATTATAAAATGTTGGGGAAAAATTAGTGTCCATCCACAGGAGGGAAAGTATAAATAATTCAGAGTATATCAAACAATGCAATACTACAGCAATGAATATAAATACAGATGAGCTATGTATATCAGTACAAAAACTTTCAAAATGGAATAAGTTAAAAAAAGCAAGTTGAAAAATATATGTACAGTATGATACCATTATATAAATGTGGAAATGTTTTATAAGAATAATATATTTTTTATGTATACACATGCATTGAAATTATAAACAAAAAATTTAGGATAAGACTATATCTGGGGAAGAAAGGGAAAATGAGATTGGGGGAGTATATACATTAGAAAACAGAATACACCTTCCTTTTATGTGTTCAGCCAAGTCTAAAAATAAATACAGGCAACATCCTCAGACTACAATGCAGTATAACTAGTACTTAACTTTTTAAAAGTGTAAAAAGCTCATCTACCTAGAAGTTAAAATAAATCAAAACTAAAATAAAATTTTGAATTACTAAATATCTAGAAAAATGGGAGTAATTTATTACATAAATAAATGTGAGTATAAATATACATACTCACATTTATTGAAGTTACATAAATGTCTAACTTCAAAAGTGATCCCCCAATAAATCTATTACCCACCTGACACCATACGTAGTTATTACAAATTATTGTCTATATTCCCTTTGCTTCACTTTACATCCCCATGATTATTTTTTTATCGTTGACACTATTACAAATGTTCTCCATTTTAGATATAATTTTGATATAAATATAAATATTTATCTAAACTTATGGGATACAGATGAAGTAGTGCTCAGAGGAAAATGTATAGTCAGATACTCAAAGAAAATGAAGTAGAAAGTTAGAAAAAGAACATTATAAGAAAATCAGAATGAAGGAATTAATAAATTAAAATAACAATGTTAGAAAACATAAAAAATAAGTATATACATTTAAAAGCTGACTTTAACACGGTAAAATAAACCATTAGCTAACCCTTTCCAGGAAAAAAAAAAAAGATAATGCACAAAACAGTCAAAATAAGAAACAAGGTCAGGTAAATAATATAAATGAAAAGAAATCTAAAGACTTACAAGAGATTTCTTTGTTCAATTATAAAATGTTTAAATGTAGGGGAAATTGATGACTTTTTAGAAAATATAAATTATCAAAAGTGATCCCAAAAGAGCTAGAAAATCTTAGTAGACTAAATACCATAAAAACAATTGAGAAAGAACTCAAAGAACTTCTCATCAAAAAATATTTCAAGGTTCTGGGCTTTTCACAGAGGAATTCTCTCAGACCATTAAACAAAATAGATACCTCAGAATGTATTTCCATTGTTTCAAACCATTGAAAAAAGGGAAAATCTAAATTCTATTTACAAATAACAGTGATGCTAAATCCCAGTGAATCAATCCTAATAAAATATTACCAAATAAAAGCTAAAAGCCCATTGAAGAAGCCAGAACACACAGATAAGTGGTATTTATTATAGGAATTCAAGTTTGTCTTAATATTGGGAGATTTATTATTATACTTCAACATATTAACAGATCAAAAGAGAAATATGACTATATCTGATACTGAAAAGCATTTCATAAAATCCAATATCTATTCTTATTAACAAGCAAACCGCCTCCTAATTAAATGTGACTACAATACTATATCCTTAATAATATTTGTCTTACACAAACATGGAAACAAACTGTTTTTTAGGGAAATAATAAAATATGACAGAACAAGATGTCAGCAGTTACTACTATTATTTAACACAGTTCCGAAGGTCCTAGCCATTGAATGTGGCAAGAGAAAAAATAGGAGATATTTCAAGATTAGAGAGGAGATGGTGAAATTATTATGAATTACATATTACATAATCTGCCTACATGAAAAACACAAAGAATAAACTGGAAAATTATTAAAACCAGAATTCAGCCCAGCCAGTGTGGTTCAGTGGTTGAATGTTGTCCTATGAACCTAGAGGTCATGGTTCGATTCCTGGTCAGGGTACATGCCTGAGTTGTGGCTAAATCCCCACGTGGGGTGTGCAGAAAGCAGCCAGTCAATGATACTCTCATCATCATTGATGTCTCTATCTCTTTTTCCCTCTTCCTTCCTCTCTGAAATCAATAAAAAAATATTTTTAAAAAAGAAAAAAAAAAAACAGAGTTCAGTAAGCTGTCTGGATATATCAATATACAAAAATCAATACTCTGCCCTACACAAACAAGAACCAAATGGAAGTCAGAAGGAAGAAAATACCCCAATTTAAAAACTAATATATGTATAGGAGAGATATGTAGTGTATAGAATTAACCTTAACAAAATGCACAAAGCTTATATGAAGAAACATTAAAATGCATTCCCTATTTTGTGATAGAAAGGATCAGTAACATTTTAATTCATTAAAAATACACCAACAATTTTTAAAGAATAAATGTTAAATTATTTAAAGCTTATTCTAAAGTTTATGTAAAAAATAGCCCCCAGAATGTTCATATTCCAACCAGATATTAGAACATATTTATATGTATGATGCAGCCCTCATATACAAGACCACAAGAAATAGAAAAGTAATTACAAGATATACCATCAGTTGACAACACCAAGATGCATGATGATGCATGCCATTTAAATAAAATATATGTGTATTAAATAAAAACATGAGTATGTATAATTTATCTTGAAGAATACACAAGAAGCCACTAATAGTATTTGTCACTTGAAAAGAAACTAGACAGGGATGGGAATATATTTACTTTCCTCTATGGAACATTTGCACTTTTTATATTTTGTTTCATGTTATCTCTTCAGAATGTTTTTAATTAAAAAATAAAATAAAAAAGCAAATTAAATTCAAACTTTTACTATGTGGTTTTCTGCTAAGTAGGAATGTGGCTGCTCAGGTCAAGTAGAGGGTGGAAGGCAAGAATAAGTTAATCCTGCTCTTCTCCTCTGGGCGAGACAAGGTTTTATAAAGACTACACATCTCAAGCTGGGAAGACCCTTTTGTTTACTTGCTTCTAAAATGAAAATGATGCCTTCAATTATCACTCTAACTGTAAACACCATCAGCTGCTCTAAAAATATTTTTCTGAGTAAATGCCACTTGTACCTTCTGGCACTCAAAGCATTTTTTAAAGCAGCTGGGAATCTTGTTAGCAAGGCTCTGGATTAGGGAGTGATAGACTAAAACAGCAAAGTAAGTAGAGGCTCAAATTCTGGAAATAGCACAAAGGAGAGAAATCAACTAACAAGAGAGGCTATAATAAATTCTTCCCCTGTACCCAACAAATGCTTACCGAACATAAGAAGTGGATGACAGGTGCCACAAATTTCAGGGGGCTCAATGGTGTATAATATGCCTGTTGCCTTCAAGTAATTGGGAGTAAGACAACAAAAGGAGTAAGTAGGAGACTATATAGAGCAAGAGAAAATTAGATGATAATTTAAAATATTAAAAAACAAACAAACACCTTTGGAGAGCCTGGAAGAAGAGTTGAGACAAATAAGAATCCTGATAGTCTACCAACGAAATTAAACAACTCTTGAATCCAAGGTTCCATTATGATTTGTGTCCAAGGCACCAGAAAAGTGACACTTCCCTTAAAAAATTGGAGAAGTCACAAGATTAACCAGAATTTACACAGAAGAGAAACAGGTGAGCTGCTGACATTTTCATCCGACCCTTCCAAATGCATCCATCTCTATGTTATAAGTTACTTTTCCCCTTAAACACCAGCAACCCAAATACCCACATCATTGTACCCAGGAACCATCGTAAGAATGAGCTTCTCACTGAAACTTTTTCTTCTGCTCTTGCAACCGAAGCTGTTTTCTCATTCTTTATGCACTTTGTACACTGAATGCATGAGCATTCAATCAGATTCTACTTTCTGCATTAATTAGCAGCCCTTTTGAATTATAAGATGTTCAATGCTTCATTTGAATGAAATACTCAATAGACCCTTAAAGTCAACGTGCAGACAACCAAAAAGCATTAAATTTTTATTTTTCTTTGAAATTTTCAAGACTGAAAACAAATACCACCATTTACTGTGGACATTATGAAAAGTGAAACTCTGAAGGTGGCTGAGGAGCGTATGAAATATGAGACCTTTCATGTTTTCCAAATTTTTCTTGGTGAAAATGATACTCTCATCATCATTGATGTTTCTATCTCTTTCTCCCTCTTCCTTCCTCTCTGAAATCAATAAAAATATATTTTTAAAAAAGAAAAAAAAACAGAGTTCAGTAAGCTGTCTGGATATATCAATATACAAAAATCAATGATTCTCTCTCTTCATTGATGTTTCTATTTCTCTCTCCCTCTCCCTTCCTCTCTGAAATCAACAAAATTGTATGGCTCAAAATAGATCTTAGACCTAAATGTAAAATAAAAAACTATCAAGCTTTTAGAAAAATCTTTGCAACCTTGAGTTAGTCAAAGATTCCTTAATCTATAGCTCCCGTGCATTCCAGATGGGCTATTTTGATCCTAAAGACAAAATACCTATTTGTATGCCCTTGAGTACCTTGAGTACATAGCACTTTGCTAACTGCTTTTTAGGCACTAGATCATTTCATTCTCAAAATGCCCTGGAAAAGTTAGGTGCTATTGATAGTTCCACTTAATCTATGAGTAAGTTGAAGCATGGAGAGTTTATGTCATAGTAAAAACCATTTTATTTTGGCTATTTAGTGTCTGCCCTTTTCCTAACTTTAGAAAAATACCTGTTTTATGAATTCAAATGGGGGCTTAATCCCACCGCCCATCACTAAAGATGGAGGAAATAGTGACAGTGAGATTGGGTCTATGGAAGGAACTTGTCATGGTTAGCTAGCTATCCTAAAGTGAAAAAAATTAAAAATTTTATTGCATCGTTAAACCATAGTACTTTCTTATGGACTTACTTTAAGGTGTCCTGTGGGCCTGAAACAACTTCTCGATCCTTAGAATTGAATTCAATATGGACACTCTCATTTCCTGTTTTATGATGATTTTCACTCAGTGCTTGTTTGTTAATGTCCATGATTATATGGTTTTTTTTCACATTTGTGATGTCATCAAAAGTAAGGTTGCACAATCTAATGCTAAAACCAAGTATCTTAAGCTAGTAGTTTGTGAGGTGTCCAGCAGAAGGCGCTGTATTTCCCTTGACTTAAAAAAAAAATTTTTAAGTATAGTTGACATACAATATTGTGTTAGTTTCAGGTGTACAACATATTGATTAGACATTTATATACCTTACAATGTATCACCACAGTAAGTCTGGTAACTATCTGTCACCATACAAAGTTATTTATGATATTATTGTTTTCTCTATGCTGCAAATTACATCCCCATGATTTACTTTATAACTAAGAGTTTATACTTCTTATTCTTTTTCACCCTCCCACCTTTTCTCTTACAATCATCAGTTTGTTTTCTTGACTTTTTAAAATATCCCTCAGAACCTCTGTTAATTGGATCTGGTGCCCTAGGACACCTTAGTGCATATCCTAAGAACTGTGGCTCCATGTGAAGAACATCCAGACATAGACAACAGTCAGTGCAGATGCCCCGAGGAAGCCAGTGTGGCTGGGGTAGAAATAAGGGAGCATGAAATTAGTAGGGACACATTCATGTAGTGGTTTGTGTTTTCACTCCAACTTGAAGAATTTTGAGAAAATAGTGAATAATCTGATTTTATTTTTATTACTACTATCATTATTAAGTAAGGTTTTATTTTAGTTATTTTTATTAAAGTATAATTTACATAGTATAAAGTTTACTATTTTGCAGGGTGGGGGAGGGAAGAGTTTTGACAAACATATACTGTCATGTAACTACCACCATAAAGCAGTTCCATCACTACCAAAAATTCCCACATGGCTCTTTGTAGTCAATCTTACCCCTCTCTTTCTAGTCTCTAGCAGTCATTGATCTGTTCTGTCTTCATAGTTTTGCCTTTCCCAGTATATAAAATAAATGTAATTATATAGTTTGTAGCTTTGTGAGCTAACTTCTTTTACTTTGCATAATACATTTTAGATTCCTCCATGCTTTTTCATGTATCAGCAGTTGTTTTTTTAAAAAATATATCCATTGTATGTACACGATACAATTTGTTTTTTCATTCCCCAGTTGAAGGATATTTAGCTATTTTCAGTTATTTCATTATTAATAAAGCTGCTCCAAAATTTGCAAGATTTGCCCTAGTTGGTTTGGCTCAGGGGATAGAGCATCGGCCTGTGGACTGAAGGATCCTGGGTTCAATTCTGGTCAAAGGCACATGCCCGGGTTGTGGGCTTGATCCCTAGTGGGGGGCATGCAGGAGGCAGCCAATCAATGATTCTCTCTCTTCATTGATGTTTCTATTTCTCTTTCCCTCTCTCTTCCTCTCTGAAATCAACAAAATTTGTATGACTCAAAATAGATCTTAGACCTAAATGTAAAATAAAAAACTATCAAACTTTTAGAAAAATCTTTGCAACCTTAAGTTAGTCAAAGATTTCTTGGACATCTATATAAATAAAAGCCTAAGCAACTGGCCAACCAGTTGACCAGCTGACCAACCAGTAGCTATGACATGCACTAACCACCAGGGAGTAGACACTCAATGCAGGAGCAGAAACCACAGGTATGGAAACATGTAACAGACTGATGAATCTCAGAGGGAAGTGGGGGAGGGCAGGAAGAGATTAACCAAAGATCTTATATGCATACTAGAGGCCTGGTGCATGAATCTGGTGCATTGGTGGTGTCCCTCGGCCTGGCCTGTGGGGATCAGGCAGAAACTGGTTCTCTGACGTTTCCTGAGAGGTCCCAGATTGTGAGAGGGCACAGGCCAGGCCAAGGGACCCCCAATTTGATGAAGTCCATTGTATCAATATGCTCTTTTATATATCACTAGAGGCCCAGTGCACAAGGGATTCATGCACCGGGCCTCTAGTGATATATAAAAGAGCATATTGATACAAAGGACTTCATCAAATTTAAAACTCCTACTCTGTGAAAGACACTCTTAAGAGAATGAAAAACAAACCACAGATTGGGAGAAAATATTTGTAAATCACATGTCTGATAAAGGATTTATATCTTGAGTATATGAAGAGATCTCAAAACTCAATAATTTAAAAACCCAATTTTTAAATGAGCAAAATAGTTCAATAGGCACTTGATCAAAGAAGGTACACAATGGCAAATAAGCATATGAAAAGACAATTAGTCATTAGCCAAATACAAGTTCAAACCACAATGAGATGCACTTACTTGAATGAAAAACAAAATAAGACAAAATCTAAAAATAATGCTAATCAGAAAGTGTAGCAATTAGAATTCAAATACATTGCTGGTAGGAATGAAAAACAGTTTGGGAGTTTCTTTTTTATTATTATTATGGTTATTACTCTAGCTAACTTATTGAGTTCTCACTATATGTAATGTACTGTGCTATATACAGTATATATTATTATATGTTATCTTAGTAATTTTTCATTAAAGCCCTCCCTTATTTCTTTTTTTTTTTTTGGAAGTTTGTTATAACATTAAATATACATTATACAAACCAGGAATCTCATTCCTAGTTATTTTGTCAAATTAGAATTTATGTTTACATGAAACCCTGATTTACATTTGAACATGATCACTATGGCTTCCTTTCTAAGAGTAGAGTATGGTGAAAGTGGGTGGGATCAAGTCAAACGGAATAGGGAGCTAGTGTAATAATTCAGATGAGAGATGATGTACCTCAGATTAGAATGGGAGCAGAAAAGGAGAAAAGTAGGGCCAGATTCTGAATATCTTTTAAATATGGAAACAAGAGAATTTCCTAATAGACTGAAAATGAGAAGTAAGAAAAAGAAGAGTAAAGAAGTGAAAGGATGGAGTGACCCTTAACTGAAATGAGAATGGCTAGGTGCAGGCTGGAAGAGAAGGAGAAGAACAGAAGTTCAGTTTGGGACATATTGTGGTGAGTTTTCCCTTGAACATCCCAGTCAAGATGTTGAGTAGGGCGTCGAATATGACTCTGGAGTTCAAGGAAGAGATGGAATGGAGATATAAATTTGGGAATTAGCATCATAGAGATAATATTTAAATCCATAAGGCCAGGTGAGAATACAAAGGGATTGAGGATAGATAGTGATGAGAAATGGACAAAAGACTGCACCTGGGACTCTCTAGCACTAAGAGGTCTCCCTGCCATCACTCATGACACCCATGTCCAGGGTGTCTGTGGTATTGTCTGGTGCAGTGGTGGCAACCAGTGTCCAGGCATCATGGTTGCAGGACCTAGACCAGGGGTGGGCAAACTTTTTGACTCGAGGGCCACAATGGGTTCTTAAACTGGACCGGAGGGCCGGAACAAAAGCATGGATGGAGTGTTTGTGTGAACTAATATAAATTCAAAGTAAACATCATTACATAAAAGGGTACGGTCTTTTTTTTTTAGTTTTATTCATTTCAAACAGGCTGGATCCGGCCCACGGGCCGTAGTTTGCCCACGGCTGACCTAGACTGTGGTTCTGGCTACCTAGTTTGCCTGCTCTTTTGTTTTTCTCCCACTGCTTTTCCAGCTTTCCCAACTGCTATCCCTCTAGTTAATTTCCGCTATGCCTAAGTAAGCCAGACTCTTAGTTTTTACTTGTAACCAAAGCCACGTAATTCATCCAAGTTTATGTGGTTAGTAAATGGTGAGGCCAGACTGGGACAAATTGTGTCTGTCACCAAAGGTAAGTTTTGCTTTGAACCACTAGATGTGCATCGATCCTGTCACACACAGATCCCCTTGATTATAAAGGCTAAATTTTAGGATATAATTTTCCAAATAAATATTGGGATTATTATTCTTGTTTCAGGTTAATGTCACTCTTTTTAAACTGTAGCATAAATGCACTAACTTGGCTTTAGAGACATAATGAAATGAATTGAAATATGATATGGTTAAAGTTCTAGGCATACACATATGTCTGAAATTATTTTATAGATTATTTTATAGATAAGGCTATTATCTATATTTTATGTGAACTTGAGGTTCACATAAAACATCTGCTTTGCTGCTTTTTACCTTTGCTGTAATGCAAGAATTTGAAATTTAATAGGATTTTTGTCTTTCTGTTATTCCAATGACCTAATTATCTGCCCTATTTACAGAGTGACAAAATAATGAAGGAGAAAAAGAAAGAAATCTTAGTTGATTGTTTAAATAATTGAAATCTGACTTGAAAAGATAGCCATTCCCTCCCACCCCCCTTTATGTACGAAGCATCTTTAGTTCTCATGAAATGTCCTATTAGGAAATCTCAAAAGGGAAGAAGAGATTACCTCTATTATTCTCTTTGGTTATTTTTATAAATCCTATTAAAAATAAATAAATGTCCATGTGTATCAAGCTGAGGTGACATTTCCTTTGCACTGCTTTCCTCCAAATCTACATAAAAGAAGTAGGGAAATCTCAGGCCCCTCATTTTAGAATCAAAAACAGCAGATATAGTTTGTCCACAGCACACAATGGCTCTAAATGATACATGAACGACCTTCATCTTCTTAGGCTGAATAGAAGATTCTTCCAGACAGGTGTGCTTTGTTGATGCTCTGTGCTTTCTATTGTGGTTGCTTTCTCCTGTTTCCAAGGGGAAGGCATTTATGTTCAGGAACTGGGATGCAGTTCCACTGTTAGAAATCCTAGGACAATAAGTGGACTTTAAGATTGGTTTAAAACAAAAGATCCAATCTGGAACCACTTCCCCATCTTGTGGATAAAATATTGCTCTAGGAAACAGAATTTGTTACGTATTAGTTCCCCCTTATCATGAGGGGTGTGTTCCCAGGACCCCCAGTGGATGCCCGAATCCACAGATTACACAGAACCCTATATTTACTATGTTTTCTCTTATGCATGCATATCTATGATAAAGTTTAATTTATAAATTAGGCATAGTAAGATTTTAAGAACAATAACTAATAATGAAATTAAATAATTATAACAATATACTGTAATTAAAGTTATGTGAATGTTTCATCTCTTTCTCAAAACATCTTATTGTATTGCACTTACCCTTCTTGTGATAAGAGATGATACAATGCCTACAAGATGAGATAAGTGAGGTGACTGGCAGGCATTTTGACACAGCGTTAGGCTGATATTGACCTTCTGGTGATAAGGGTTACATGAACACAAACACTGCAATACCATGACAGTTGATCTGATAACCAAGACAGCTTCTAAGTGACAAATGGCTGAGTAGCATGTACAGTATGGATAGGCTGAACAAATGGATGATTCACAGCCCAAGTGGGGCAAAGCGAGACAGCAGGCAATTTTGTCATGCTACTTAGAACAGCACACAATTTAAAACCTGTGAATTGTTTATGTCTGAAAT
The DNA here is from genome assembly GCF_014108235.1 of Myotis myotis. NCBI lineage: Eukaryota > Metazoa > Chordata > Mammalia > Chiroptera > Vespertilionidae > Myotis > Myotis myotis. The sequence goes on along the minus strand of NW_023416401.1, from coordinate 75,159,188 downwards.
TTTCCATTTCATATTTTCAGGCCATGGCTGATCACAGGTTACCAGACCCACAGAAACATAAATTGCAACTAAGGGAGGAGTGGGGGGCTACTGTAGTTAGAAACCTCTCTACAGGGGCATAGATCTCCAGTCAATGCAGGGGTTTTGCATTTAGACTTTTCAATAAAGATCAAAATATGGTTCAATTGGTATTATACATTTAAATTTGTCTTTCTAACCCAATTTTAAAAGTAAATTCCCAGTATTTCCTTAAAGGAAATCATTGGCACAGAGTCACCTTTCCTGATGCACAAAACTTCTTTAGTCGAGTTTAACTGGAGGGACTATTGGAAGAGACTTAAAGGCCACAAGATATCTTTGTGCAATTCTAACACACTTAAGAACACTAATCTCTGTAAGGTTCTTTCACAAACATACTAATTTTCGCTTTAAATAGATAAAACCCTTTAATGTCAGTTAAACACTTTATTGAGACATGCAGCTTGGAAGCCCACCTGCAGGGCCTGTTCAGGATCCAGAGACGGCTAAAGATGAGGAGGCCCTGCACTCAAGGAGCCTACAGCTTACAGGGGGTGCTGACGAGTAAGCAAGTGTTTTTATAAGGTAGAATGAACTAAGTAATGTATTAATGATTATATACATTATTTCAGAGGAAGAAGCATGTTGAGCTCGCGGTATTATTGGTGGAAGTGGCATGTCCATTACTGGAAGTGGGGTATCCTTTTCCCTACTGGGTCAGTGTAGTACAGGCTGGAGATGCTGAGGTTGGTAGGGGAGGTGGAGTCAGATCAGGGCTATCTGCTTTGCAGAGAGAACAGGCAGTCAGAACTTGCTCAGGAGCTGGATGTGGAGAATAAGAGTTTAAGAGGACACACAACGGTGGCTCCTGAGTTGTTGAGCTGAGAAAATGGAAGATGTCTTTGACTGGAATAGGGGAGATGGAAGGAAAGTAGGTAGAGAATGAGTTGAATCCAGGGTTGGCAATCCTATTAGTTATTTAAGTGTCTACTCTGATAATTCTGTAACAAATACTATTTTGTGCTAGATTCTTTTGCTAAAACTTTGAGAACTGGAAAATTGAGAGCAGATATTTGGGGCAATACCCACAAAGATTGGACAGATATGAATTGAAGGCTGTAAATAAGATAACATAACTGGTCAACAGAATGTGCCGAAAGATGTAGAGGCCGGTGGAAGCTAGGAAGATTGGTCAGAGCCAGATGTTGGAAGACCTTCAACACTGCTCTCTATTGTGAAAATGGTAGAGGGTGACCAGATGTTTTGGGATTAAAAGGGTGGCACTCAACCAATATCAGTGTTAGATGGTAACTGTGATGAAAATGTAAACAGATGGACTGGAGAAGGGATATATCCTTGAGCAGGAAAAGTTTGGAATGGCTCAGGGAAGACATCATTAAAGGTGCAGAGATGAGCAGAGCTTTTATGGATGGAAAAGAAAAGAAAGTGTATTTCCAAAGGAGATTTGGGAGATTCCACTCCTCAGTATATACCAAACAGAAATGCCTATGTTTCCACCAAAGGTACAAACAAAAGAGCCAATACCAGAAATCCACTCAAATTTTATTCAACATTTGAAAAATATAATTGAAAAATAAACTGTGATGTATTAAACAATGGAACAGTATATGGCAATAAAATGAATAAGCGACTACATGTAACAATTACTTGTACAGGCAATTAAATGTAATGTTGAGTGAAAAAAGCCAGACATGGGAAGAGATATGCTATACTATTCCACCCTATAAAGTTCAAAAGTAGGAAAAAGCAATCTATGGGGTTAGATGTCAGGAGAGTCGTGGCCCTGGGAGTGGAACAGTACCAGGAAAGGGGACGTGGTGTTTTCTAGGGTGACTGTTAATGTTTTGTTTCTTGACCTGGGAGCTAGTTAAACAGGCATGTTCATCAATACTAGGGTTGTATTCAACACTATGTGTCAGAGCTAATAAACAGCCTCAGGGATAAATGAGTTCCGCATAATGATTTTCTGTAATAATATTTGTTCTCCATCTCCTATCATCATTGGCAAGTCTTTCACCCTGACCCTTGACTGGGCTGGGAAAACTCCAGGGGCCAGAGGAAACTCTTAGGCAGGGAGTTACAGATAATTGTAGTAAGCGACCATTAGTACATAGCATTTATAAACCAGGTGTTACTAAAGGCTGTATAATGAAGCAAAGGTGGCCACACATTCCAAGCTACTCCTCTCATTAAAAGGTCAAATCTCATTCCCCTCCCTCTGAATCTGAGCTACTCTTACTGAATTGCTTAACCAATAATAGAATATGGTTAAACTGGTGTTCTGGCACTTATGAACTACACTTCCACTTATGCTATTGGAATCCTCACTCCTGAAGTTTCGAAGAACCATGGAAGAAATCTGACTGTCCAGAGACAATTTCAGGATATGCAGGTGTTCTATTCTGGAGTCTGAGGAGAGCTCAGGTTTCCACCCACCCAAACCAAGAAGCCAGAAGCACCTTGGACCCTCCAGACTAGACAGATGAACACCAGAAAATGACTTCAGTCAATGCCACGTGAAACAGAATTACCCAGACAAGCCTTTCCTGAAGTACTGACCTAAGAAATCAGAAGATACGGTGGCTAATTGTTTTCAGCCATTAGTAATGGGATTGTTTCTTTCACAGAAATAAATCATGAAAACCATCTAAACCACAAATCTTCCGGGATGGTGGTGTCCAGCAAGTGGAGCTGCACAACACTATTGCATTCATTTAGAGGTTAATCAACCTCAGAAAGCTTCCTTTCTAACCCCAAGTCCATTCTGTATTATTTCACCCAGTCAAGGGTCAGGGTGAAAGACTTGCCAATGATGATAGGAGATGGAGAACAGAAGTATTCTGTATTAATTGAGCAGAAGTAACAGCTCAATTTTTTTGCTTTTGAAAACAGTGACTGTTAGCCCTAACTGTGTCATCGAGCTCCCCCTTGGGAGGGTAATACCTAATACTTTTTCTCTGTTGTTAAACTTTGGTTTGGATTTTTACTTAACAGACTGGCCTCTAGGGAGTCAGCTTCACATTTCCTTTCTGTGACTCATTTAATAAAAAACTAGGAAGAAGAACTCAAACGTATTTTGCCAGTCTCAAAATCGATCATTTGCCCATTGCTCCTTGATGCATGACTCATTTAACTTCACGTACAAATATAATAAAACTTCTCTTAGTCAGCATTTAGTATGCTTGAATATAAAGGGAAAGTTTCTTCACTCTTTAAGCCACTCAAAAGAGTTAAAAGTTATTTTTCTTTTCACTTTTGAAGATTTTAGGTATATGCAATAAAACTTTAAATATAGCCATAAAGCAGAAGGAAGAGAACTGGATAAATGATTCACAACTCTAGGGTTTTAAGTCATGTTCTAACCCTTGAAGGAAACTCATGACTCCTCTAGGCTTCAAATCCCTCACCTAGATGATCATCACAGTCTCTACAAGGTCTGGAGTTCTATAGGTCTTAAGTGGTGAAGTGCTCAATTATCTGGAATATTTGTTGCACTCCACTGTGATGAGAAAGAGCAAATGGACAGACCCAAATACTCCTATCTGGAATTTTGTTGAAACAGTCATACATGCAAAGGGATGCATTGGTTTCTGTAGATAATTCTCAAGTTTCACCATATTGGAGCCACTTAACTCCAATTACCTAGACAACGTTACACTCGCGTGGTGTTCAGAATGACACTAAGAGAGTCTGAAAGTCACCCTTTCAAAGGGATGGAATTATATTCACAGTTTGCAGCAACACCATGACACAAAGAGACATAAGCATTTCACACACAATATTGGGAACCAAGATAAAGAAAGAACATGTTTTTGCCAACCCCAAGTTATATGATTTAAAACAGTGATTTTCAATTTGTGCACCATAGCAGACACACTGGGCTGTAAGAATTTTTAAAACATGCAGTACTGCCCTGGCTTGTTTGGCTCCGTGGATAGAGCATCAGCCTGCAGACTGAAGGGTCCCAGGTTCAATTCTGGTCAAGGGCACATGCCTGGGTTGTGGGCTCAATCTCCAGTGGGATTAAATATATATATTATATATTTTTTAAAACAAACAAAAAAATGCAGTACTGCCCAGTCAGATTGTTCAGTAGTTGAGCATCAACCTATGAACCAGAAGGTCATAGTTCGATTCCTAGTTAGGGCACATGCCCAGGTTGCTGTCTAGATCCCAGTGTGGGCATGCAGGAGGCAGCCAATCAATGATTCTCTCTCATCATTAATGTTTCTCTCTCTCTCTCTCTCTCTCTCTCTCTCTCTCTCTCTCTCTCTCTCTCTCTCTCCCTTCCTCTCTGAAATGAATATATATTCTGTACTTGACTATTTAGTCAGGGGCACTGTCCTATTTTCCCTTATATTGTCAAATAAAAAAATGGCAACAGCCAACACAACAATAGCCAACCGGTGTGAATGAATCAAAATCATACCTATTTTTTTGTCAGATTGGCAAAATATATCATTTTTTGTTGTGCCACAGAATTATGGTAATTAGTTTATATGTGCTATAAGAAGATAAAGGTTGAAACCTCTGATTTAAAACATTATATCATGAACTTTATTTTTTAACCTCTATGTAAATAAAGCTAATAATAACAGCAGTAGCAAATATCGGGAAAGTCAATTAATTTGAAAACTCTCCACTCAAATGTTCTAGTTAATTAAACTCTTTTGGGATTTCCTTAAATGGCTTATTTTTAATGAACTTCATTTTCAGACATGAGAGACTATCATAGTGCAATGTGCCATTTATAGTTTCCCAGACAGCCAATCAGTAGAAAGTATGACAGACTAATGGCATTGTAATTATATGTAAAGGACACAAACAACTACACAGAGTAACACCTTTAGTAACCCATTAGGGAGTCAAATGAGAGTGTGTGTCTCTATTTAAATGGAAACAGAGCCTATTTTATATCTATCTCTAACAGTGTGAATGTAAATGATCCAGAAGTTCACTAATAAGAGAAGGCTTAGGGAATTATGGTAGATCATACCCTGTGATATTATGTTACAGGGCAATTAAAAAACAACCATTATAAGTGGGGAAAAAGTGTTTATGACATGAAATTAACTGAAAGTAGAATATAAAACTATCAACCATTGATTGTCCTACAAATACCTCAGTAAAATGCATATGCACCATATGTAACATACATAAAGACAAGAAGGGAGCACACCAATATGAAAATAATTGATACTGTACGGTGTGTTCATATTTCTTTGTTTTAGAAAGGTGCCTTCCTTGGAATTGTAAGGCTATCTGTACAATATATTGTCGAGGAGGGGAAACTGCAAAACAAGCCACCTGCAAAGATTTAGAAACCCTAAGAGAATGCAACCTGAGTTCAGAACCCTGACTTAGAGCAATTGATGACCACTGCCCTGTGCAGTTACAAAGCCCAATGTCAAAACTAGACACCATATACCAACAAAATAACCTGTAATTAACAAAAGCTGTACCATACTCCCCTTCTGACATAAAGATAATAAAATTGGCAAAAAAAATGAAAATGCAAAAAATATTTCTCATTTGTTGAACGTCCATATTTTTCTTATGAAAATTTCCCAGAATCAGCAGGGGTTACTTAAGGCAAGATGCCCTTTCGGCTGGCAGCATTCTGCACAGCAGCAACTGCCAACCTCATTATTATTTTTGATGGATTTCTCAGAATGAGCAGAGAACTGCCAAATCTAAGGGAACTACAGGTATGGAGTCAGTTCTTTTAAGGCCTCTTCAGCTTAACCAATAGTCCTAAAAGAAAATAATAGGAAAAATGTGAAGAACATCTACTCTGTATTTTGTGTCTTTTATTGATGGGGCTTTGTGAGCTATCTACAGAGTTCCTTTCATTTTATAATGTGAGACTTAGGTGACCCTCGAAATGGTTAAAATCTCTTGTAGAGATCCCTAGCTCATGTCTGCCCCACCAGGAAGCATTGCCTTGATCCTCTACAAATAGCTTTTTTCATTTCTATAGAAAGGTGTTTGGTTCAGCCAAGGCAGCTGAACTGAAATTCATGCTTTGTTCTAATAGCTTCCCCATGGGCAGGCTCTGTTGTGGGTCTCCACTTTCCTCTTTAACCTGTCTGGATAGGAAGATCCCTGCCTCTTAAAATATTTTTAGGTTGAAAAAAAAAAAAAGGATAGACTGGATCTTGTTAAGAAAATCTGGGTTATCCTTTAATTGTCAATCATTTTATTTACTTCATGGAAAAAGAAGTTAGCAATCTGCCTCATTAAAAGGCTGCTAACTTGGCTTGACTCCAGGGAAGATGAAATGGGGCTGCTGGAAGGAGGCTGGTCTGTTTGGGGGGCTGACAGTTACTATGAAACCAGCCCAGCTTCTGCACAGAACGCCACCTTTTTCACTTTGCTCACATAGGACACAATATAGATCGAGGATATTTTGGGTTTAACACTTGTTAAAAATATCCTAGCACCCTCTTCACTTTAAGTGACCAAGAGCCACGATTGTCAGAGTACTTATAATTGGCTTTGACAAATATAGCCCAGATATGAAGAATTCCCAAGTTCCAGAACCTTAGGACTGAACTGGGAATAAGAGGCTATCTTCTCCATTGACAACTGCTCTCCTCCTATGGATTTTCTGTCAATTAACCTCTCACTTCTGCTCATTACCTCTGGTGATGGATGGCTTATTGTTTTAGAACCTGCCATGGCTTGGAACAACTGACTGTTAGTCCTTTTCCTTGTTCCACATTATTTGTATGACACAAGAAATGCAGAATTGTTCATACATACTAGAAAACATAAATAAAAAGAAAGAAAAGCACATTTTCATTTTCAACACAGTCTTATTACACATTTTATTGTGCAGATATGCATGTTTTCCTATTTTAGTAACATAGTATCATGACATAAGGACTGCTCTGGAAATTGGGATTTTGTTTGAATATAAATTATATTATGAATATGTAGTTTATCATTTTTTTAAGAAAGTTCATTCATATATCACATTTCAGTCTACCCCCTACAGTAACTTCTACTCATTAGTAAAGATGTCTTCCGGAGCCATACAGAATTATCTAATCCTCCTCTACTAAATAAACTCCAAGTCTTGGTGCAAAATCTTAGGGGTTTATTCAGAAACCCTGGTATAAATAAGTAAATTGTTTAACCAGGTACGTGATTGGAGGTTTGTTTGAGTGTGTGCACGTGTGTGAGTGTGTTTTGTTTTGTTTTCATTTCTAACAGTGCAGTTAGGGCTAACAAGAAGCCAGAAGCACCTTGGACCCTCCAGACTAGACAGATGGGTTAATAAAGAATTAACCCAGCATTGCACAGGACAAGGCTACATCTTAACTAAAGGATACAGAAATTGACAAACTTCTTTATTCAATAAAAAAGTTTCCTATTTTTCTATTTCTGACCTAAAAGTAGCTTTCCTCTTCAGCAGAGGTAATATACTAACCTCACAAGACAAGGTAAGGCTCAAGTGAGCTCTTTAATTGAAAGTCCTTCATGCAATGATGCCATGGGTTGATCACGGAGAATATAGCCTCTCAAACATTCACAACCTCTGTGTTTCCATCAATTCAACAGGAATGCCCTAAGCATGTCAGCAATCCACAGTGATAAAGTGTAAACTTCTTGATTTAGTAAAATTGGATGCTGGTTTAAATATGTGGAGGATATGCAAAAAAGTAATTCTCAAAGAGAATAATTTTTTTGCAGAAACAGGACACACTCAAATTTGATTCTTATAACCCAGATGTTCCCAGAGAGAGCAAATGGAAGGCACTTCTCAAATGAGATAAAGAAAACGTGGCCAGTGCCTACAGTGTAAGTGTGGCCGGAGCCATCCCTGCATTTTTAATGTCCTGGCATCCTGGGCGTGGCCATTCAGGTTTCACTGGATAACGTGTGGTCATTCTGTTCAATGACCTGCAATTAGGCAATGACTCCAAAACTGCTTCAGACTCATGCTTGGGTTTACCTCATCTCCAATGCTTCCCAGCCCCACCCGTTCACTTTGTACTTCCCTGACATGGGAATGCACCACTAACTAGGGGTGCCCAATGTTCATCTTCAGAATGGTATGACAAGCCTGGAATCCCAATGGGTGACTCTCAAGAAGAATTTATCCTTGAGGCACATACACCCTTAATAAGGGTCAAAAAAGCATTGACAACATGTCTTCTATTTCCTGGGCTGCTGACAGCGCCAACAGTAATGAATTTCCACTCCAGCATCAGCAAGCCCACAAGAGTTTCACAGCAAGGTCAATCCAATTAAATCAACTACAGAAAACGCCTCTAAAAAACTAGCCCAGTAAAAGTGCAGAGCCCTGCCTTTTAATCATTGTAACAGGTATGTGTGGCTCACAATGTTTGGTAGATGAATTTAAAACAAGTCAAGCCTGGCCCCCAGCTTCCATTCACCAAGGCCAGTATGATGTCCAATATCAGTTCTATTGTGAGGTCTCCCACTCACTCTATTGGATCATAAAGAACTCAGAGCTTTTCTAATATGACATCAAGAAAATAAGAAAGGAGCCTGGCTTAGGGAAACAACAAGGTTGCCTCTTCCAAGTGTCGACCCACTGACCACATGCAGACCGCTGTGGATCCTTGCATCTGCTCCCCAAACCATATTGATTAATGCCCAGCTTTTAAAGACATCCACACTGACCCATGCTTTTCTCCTGTGGTCCTGCCATCCCCAGAGAGTTTGTGGGCTAGAGTTAAGGTCTTCTGTGTGTCCCAAAGTACCTTCTTCCCATCCTAAAGATGAGGAAGCCATGTTTTCTAAGATTATTCAGCTGATCTTATAAAGTGAAACAAAATTCTATCTTAAACATAGCATATTCAAGATTAAAAGGCTGCCATCTTTATTTAAACATAGAATACTTTTGCATAAAATTGGATCCTTCACACCAATGACCTGTAAGGAGGAAGTCCTGTTGCATGTGGGAATGCACAGGTTGGCCAGTAGGAAGAACATTAGGATTGAAGGGGCTGGAGGACACCACACAATTTCCCCTGATGCCGGAAGCCAATTCCAGCAAGTCAGCTGGATCCAGGGCTGAATCATCTGGAGATGGCTGAGGGCATTTCCCCAAACCTGAAAAGTTTGCACTAAATGATTGCTTGCTGCCAGACAGCTCAGGGCATTTCAATCTACATGTTATTGCCTCCTACTGGCCAAACACCTGAACGGCCGTAGGCAGTTTCCCCCAATCTGACAATGCTTCTGTATACAAACCCTGGCCTTTGATGTATATCTATCTTGCCTTAGGAAAAATTGTGTTAATAAATAGCAAGGGGTCCTTGAGACAAGAAGAACTTAGTTCCTTTAGCTAAGTCTTCTCTGACTCCCTATAATGCCTTTCAAAATTATGTTTCATCTCTGGACTCTTTATTAAGTTACACACAGCACCTTCTCCAGGTTCCTGAACCCTTCTAGATGCTGGATCAAGACCACCGACGTTACCCTGAAGTCCTTTCAAACACTGAACATAGCAGGGTGTGATCATCTTTTAGTGAGGTCATGACTCAGAGATGTATAGGCAGACATCGAATCTTTGAAATATCTGTGGCCCCTTCCTTTTGCTCCCGTGGGGAATTGCCACATCAGTATTATAATCATTCTATTTCTTCCATGCCTCTCACATGCACTGCTTCATGTCTGTTATGAGTGTTGGGGTGCTAGGCAAGCTCTCCTTTTTTCTTATCCAGACTATTTTCAAGAGCTTCTAATTTGTTTTTTGTTCTTCTAATCACTAACCCCATACTACCAATACTTACATAATCAATCCATCCATTACTGCAGCAAATTTTTTGAAAGAAAATGTTAGCTTTAAAAAACACGACTCACAAACTTTAGTGACTCTTTGGCCAGCTGAATTAAATGCAAACTTCTGAGGTCTGTTTTTAAGAATCTCTCTCTCTCTCTCTCTCTCTCTCTCTCTCTCTCTCTCTCTCTCTCACACACACACACACACACACACAAACACACACACACTGTGTGCATGTGTGTATGTACACACATATATTTGATACTTGACATCTCACATGCATGCACACATATGTGCATACACACACATATACAAAGTAACCAAGATGTCATGCAATGAAATCTGAAGGTTAAACTATTTACATTAGAAAAGATATTTTCAAGGTCCCAGAGATACCGTGCAAAGAATCACCATGTACCAGATATGAATCCTGGTACAAGCAGCTTGGAGTCTACCGTGGTTGAGGAAACAGGCTGTCACAATCAGAGGAGAAATTAATTCACCTCAGTTTCTTAGCTTTTAATCAGTCTGCATCTCAAATGCTATTTATCTATTTAAAATGGGCACTGATCCCCCTGACCCACTGTCATATTCCATTGCTCTGCTGGGAGCCAGAGAGACGGATGGCTCGGGTTTGTGCTGGCTCTTTAGGCTAAGTTAGAGTTGATGGATAGAATGCAGATAAAGCCTACTTCAGTGCCCACAGCTCTAAGCCTCAAATTACATATACAACTTTTTAGAAAGATGATCTCCTTTGAATTTGAACTCATAAAAACTGAATTTTAAAATTTAATTTCAAAAAACGGATTTGCCACTCTACACTTGTATTTGTTTGGTTTCTCTTGCATTTCTTCATTCTCTCTCCCTCTCTCTCCCTTTCTCGTTCTACTTCTGCCCTCCAGATGTAGCTGCCTGCAGCAAATGAATTTAGAAACATGGCCACAGAGAGAGCCTGCAGAAGCTTCCCACAAAGTAGATGGAGACTGAAGAGGCAACTCATCCTGACCTTCTCTCCCCATCAGTGTCTCTTGTCCAGATTCTGTTCCAACAGGGCATTAATGGCTGGGAGGGGACAGGCTTGCTGAGCAAAGAATTCTGAAATTAATTTAAAAGATTGTTTTCCTTTCTCATTCTTTTTTATAGATTTGAATCAAACCTTAAATTAATTAATTAAGAGGCCACAGTTAAACAACTCAGTGAATGCCAGCCATCTCATTAATATTTCTGCTATAAAATTATCAAAATAATAAAAGAGACAATCCTACTTCCTAAACTGAGATGGAAGGAGAAGCAAGAGAAATGTTGTCATATAATCAATGAAGTAATGGTCTTGACCCAAACCTTGACAGCTTAAATCAAATATATGTTGTGGGAGAGGGTGCTGTGGATGAGAATTGCTTAATCCCAGGACAGAAGCACATTGGCCCAGAGCATCCAAGGCTGGCACTCACATTTTTGCTGTCAGTCAGTTCTCTAAGACTGAGAGCTGCATTTTCAGGGAATAGAGATGCAATCGCTCACTCAGACCACGACAGTGAGGCTGAGGAGAAACCCCTGGCATGCATGTTTCATGGATCTGACAAATGAATCCTTTCCCCTGCCTTCTTCCAGCTTCCTGCCAGAATGCAGCCTGCCTCAAGGGGGAGGGAATTAACATCTACTGAGCACCTGTACCCACTGCAGGCACTGGCCCAGGGTCCTTCTTGAATATGATTTCAGTTCATTTTCACAATACCTAGGGCATAGGGAGTGCTGCCCCTAGGGTTCTAATGAGGAAATAGGGCTCCAGAAACTTCATCCACTGCCCAGGGTTACCGGAGGGTAAGGAGCAGGCTAGGATTTGAATGCATATCTTAGATTGGGTTTCCCCCAAAGAGGTTATTTACTTGGAAGGTAATTTCAGGGAGAGAGAGAGAGAGAGAGAGAGAGAGAGAGAGAGAGAGAGAGAGAGAGAGAGAGAAGAAGAAGAAGAAGAAGAAGAAGGAGAAGAAGAAGAAGGAGGAGGAGGAGGAGGAGGAGGAGGAGGAGGAGGAGGAGGAGGAGGAGGAGGAGGAGGAGGAGGAGAGGAGGAGGAGGAGGAGGAGGAGGAGGAGGAGGAGGAGGAGGAGGAGGAGGAGGAGGAGGAGGAGGAGGAGACAGGGAAAATGAAAACAGCTGTTAAAGTGAGAAATAGTAAATGGGTTACTGCTGTCAGCAGCCGAGCCTCAAGCCATCTGGAGATCTCTGCAGCACCGCAGACCACACTGAGAACAGGGAGGCTGGGTAGATGGCTGCCTCCAAGTTGTCACTTCTCTGTGTGCAGTTGAGCAGACTCTGGTGGTGAAGTGTGAAAGCCTGGGCTGGGGAAAATGTCAGCATGCTGGAGAGAGACTAGTATAGCTGCTGGCAAACTGAAGTGGGACCTGGAGGTGTGGGCAGGACATCCAAGTCACCTGCCCCACCAGCTGCATCTCTAGCCCACCCCATCCCCATCCCCACCCCTTCCTGGTGATCACCCACAGCAGCTCTTCCTATTTCACCCTGCCTGCGTTCTACTCTCCTAAGACCGTCACTTACCCAAGTCAAACCACCATAATATTAGAATGTCAAACTCTGTAAAAGGGAGTGGTTTTCAAAGAGGCATCCCAAACCAGCAACATCAGCATCTCCTGGGAACTTGGTAGAAATGCAGAGTCTCAGGCCCCACCTGAATCAGAAGCTTTAGGAGTAGAGCCCTGTAATCTGGGTTTAACAAGCCCACCCGCCCCCCCCCCCCCCCCCCCGCCACCACCATCACCCCAGGTGATCCCAATGCTCACTTAAGTGTGAGAACTACTGATATTGGTCCTAGGTTTCCCACATGGTAACTTGGAAACTTTCCTGAAGATTTAAAATTTTTTTAATGAAAAGGATAAAAGAAAGAAAGAAAGAAAGAAAGAAAGAAAGAAAGAAAGAAAGAAAGAAAGAAAGAAAGAAAGAAAGAAAGAAAGAAAGGAAGGAAGGAAGGAAGGAAGGAAGGAAGGAAGGAAGGGAGGGAGGAAGGAAGAGAGAGACACACACACAGAGAGAGACAGAGAGATGGAGAGAGATTCATTTGACCATTAAAGAAAAATACATTTTTAACATTATTCTACAAGAGAGTTTCTTAACCTGGAGACCACGAACCTCCCAGAGGTTTCTAGAGAGAATTGAGAGGATTCAGGGTCATGTGTGGGGGGAAATTACATCTTTATTTACAGTAAATTCTACTGCAATTTAATGTTTTGTTCAATCAGGAATGTAAGTTGATAAACCAGGGTAGCACTGGCAGTGCTTGTGACTTTGTCACCAACAAAATCACAGCTATGTGCAGATCACTTTAGACTTGTTGCAAATATCTCAAATATGACTTCTGTTCATCGCTATTTTGCTTGATTTATTTTATGTGTTACTTGATGTGTTAATAAGGAAGCTAAAGGGAAACCATTTCTTTACTCACAAAACTTCTGACACTAAACGTGTAGGGTTTTTCTTAATATCAACAACCAATTCTCCAACTCTCTGAACATCAGCTACGATTTAATTCCATTCTGACACCAGCTATCCAGAATTAGCACAGACCCCACACGTTAAGGGATCAACCCCACCAGACTGCCCCTCTTCAGATGCCCATTGCAGTCCCAGGTTGCCACCTGTACTTCTTCTCATCAAACAACTTAGAGGTTCCCATGACACCCTCCCAGGTTCAATAAATGGCTAGCATGGCTCACAGAACTCAGGGAAACACTAACATTCCCTGGTTTATTATAAAGGATTTGATCAAGGATACAGATAAAAAGGTACATATGGCAAGATCTAGAAGGGTCTTGACCTCTAGAGCTCTGTCCCTGTGTAATTGGGGGGTGGGGGGGAAGGCACCATCCTCCCCACACATTGATGTGTTCACTAACCCAGAAACTCTTCCAGCCTCACAGTCTAGGGCTTTTCTGTGGAAGCTTTATCACATAGGCGTGATAGATTATTAACTCAGTCACCAGTGTTTCCTCACGAATCCCTTGAAACTGGGGCCTGAGACCAAATACCCATTTCTTATTATGTCACAGAAGCACATGTGTATGAAAGAGAGAGGAAAGGAGAGGGGGAAAGAGGAGAGAAACAACAGCCCAGAGCCAGATTTCAACAAGTTGTCTCTTAAGAGTCAGAGAAGGGAGAAAATGAGGAGGAGGAGGAGGAGGAGGAGGAGGAGGAGGAAGGTTCGACTTAAAGCACGGAAGTGTTGAACATAGATGCATATATCTCAAGTCAACAATCATTCAAGTGCCCGCGCTGTTCTAGCAGCATGCTAAGCACTGAGGAGAAAATGATAAAACGTGGCCCTTTTCTCAAGAAGCTCACTTTAAGCTCATCTAATCACAACGTTTGTCATTATGCAAATATCAATCCACCATCCATATACAAACAAACGCTACCAACCGTTATTAAACTAAAGATGGGCTCCCAGAACTATATAATATAGTCAATCAGACAGGGCATGAAACAATTCAAAATTACAGGGGACGTATGGCAACCCAGGGCAATGTACTAGTTCCTAAGTAGTGTCTAGAGGAGAGGTGTTACAGAACTTGGAGGGGGAGGGGACCCTGAGGGCTGAAGAAGCATGCTGGGGAGGGACAACTTGAGCATTTCCTGTCTGCAGACCACAGAGGGAGCAGGGCATCAAATTTGGAAAATGGTTGTTAGATTAGCCCAGTGTGGCTAACACAGAGGATATGTGTAGGGGCACAGAAGAGCTTAGAAGGTTAATCTAGAGCCAAATTGTATAAGGTTCTAAACGCCAGGCAAGTCTCAAATTCTATTAGCCACCAAGATCATTTTAGAGTCTATAAGTAATGAGTGCTCCTTTTCATGCCAGGCTGCCATCACCACGAACCCAAAGCCTGTGGCGGTGTTCTCAATCCCCATGCTTGATGAATACTAACGTATTTCTTCAAAGTGCTAGCAGCTGTAGTCACCATCAGTCTCATTTTCTTCGTTCTTGCTCCTTTCCCCCAAATTACCTGATTACCTAGGGGCTAGAGCAGTGATGGCGAACCTATGACACGAGGGTCAGAGGTGACACGTGAACGCACTTTTTTGGTTGATTTTTCTTTGTTAAATGGCATTTAAATATATAAAGTAAATATCAAAAATACTAGTCTTTGTTTTACTATGGTTGCAAATATCAAAAAATTTCTATATGTGACACGGCATGAATATTCTGGCACATTCATTTGTAAATGATCCGACTGCCCAGTTGCACCCTTGGTTGTGTTTCCTCCCTTCACTGTCACCTCTCCAGAGATTAGTTAGGGTTTTTCAAAATGCTGACACGCCAAGCTCAAAAGGTTCGCCATCACTGGGGTAGAGTATGGGGGCTTCAGAATGTCCCAGTGACCATCTGTTTACATGCAATGCAATTCCTCTGGCAGCAACTAAGCCTAGGATGCCCTCTAGAGGTTGAATGAAATATGTTCCTAAAACAGTTGTCAGTGTGGGCTGCACAGAAGAATGGCTGGGGAGCTTCCAAAACTCCTGCTGCTGAGCCCCACCCTTAGAGGCTGAGATCTAATCATCTGCAGCATGGGCTGGGCATCAGAATGTTTAAGCCATCGCCCAGCTTTATAATTCTTGAAATCAAGTAACGTTAGCCCTCCAGCTTTGCTGTTTTTTCTCAAAGTTGTTTTGCCTGCCTTAGGTCTTTTGCATTTATTTTTGTAAGAATGCCAAAAAATGCCTGCTAAGATTATGATTGGTGCATTGAATCTGTACAACAATTTGAGCAGAATTAACATCTTAACAGTGTCCAGCCTTCTGACCCATGAACACAGTATGTCTCTGCTTTTGTTTAGATCTTCTTACATTTCCCACAGCAATGCTCTATAATTTCCAGCATACAAACCTCAGAAGAACTGCAGCTCTCCCACACACAGCTGGTGCGAGTGTGAAAGGTTATAGCCACTTTGGGAAAGCGTGATAATTTCCTAAAAAGTTAAGCATAAATCTATTATATGACCCAGGAGAAATGGCAGCAGATGTCCACCAAAAACTTGTGCATGAATATTCTGGCACATTCATTTGTAAATGCTCCGACTGCCCAGTTGCACCCTTGGTTGTGTTTCTTCCCTTCACTGTCACCTCTCCAATAAGCCACCCCCTTTAAAACTCTTGACTAGAGGTCTGCTTATGAGAGAGCCCCCATTTAATAGAAACTGCAAGCTAAAATAATAATGAGGTAGAAAACATGTCATCATCTATATAATAAAAGGTCAATATGCAAATCGACCAAACGGTGAAACAACCAGTGTGCTATGATGCACACTGACCACCAGGGGGAAGACGCTCAATGGACAGGGCTCACTGAAGGTAAAGACTGACCTTTGCTAAGGAAGCTATAGGCCTGGGATGTGACTACCAGCCATGGCCTGCCCAGTTAGGGATTTAGGATCAGACCATCCTGTGTGGTTGCTTTTGGTCACTGAGCTTGTCAGGCCTACCATGTGGCCCCAATAAGCTTGTTGGGTTGATTACATAGTCCCTTTTTCATTTACAAATAGGCTATTATAAATGAGCTACTCCGGGAAATTAAACTTTTTTTTTTCTTCTGTACACGTGAGGTCTGAACAAGGTTCCTCTTGGGAGATGAAGAAGTGACTACCACCTTTCCTCATCTGGTGATGTGTGGCAGGAGAGTGAGTGTGAGTTGAGCTAGGGATGGGGTAAATCAGCACAAGGCACAGCAGTTCCCTTGAGCAAGGTGGAGAAATAAAATTTAATCGAGAAGAAAGAAATAGTGAACAGGAGTCAGCACAGCAAGAGGGATTCAGATGCAGAGCAGGAAACAAAGAGGAAAGGGCAGAAAGGAAGTGGCTCTGCTCCAGAACTGAAGCTCAGGATAGCAAGATCCTCACATTTCATATCACAGCAGCTTGATTAGAAGGTATGGATTATCTCAGAGGGCACTGACATCAATACATGCAAGGGAAATGCCAGCATGTTAAAGCATTGCTCCTGGGACTGGATGACTGGAAAGAGACCTTCCCTAGTTTAGCCCACAATAATTGAAATGATATTCCAGGTGGTGGGCACTACATCTTTGGAATGATGTGGTTTCTCAGGACAGATTTCCAGAGGAACAAATTGTATGAATATGTAATATATCATACAGGTTTTTTTATGATACTGGGGAGCTGGCATTTCTGTGTATACCATAGCTACAAGATTGTGGAGCATTACCTGGAGAATTTAGTGAGAGAAACCGAGTGGACAATGGGGGATGTACAGAGGGCAAGGAGTCAAATCCAAGTCTCATGGTAACTTGAGGGTCACAGAAAGGAATTGTTTTCTTCATGTAAAGAATAACGACAGCACTGGAACAGTTTCCTCCTGGGAAAAGTCTGATCTCATTTAGCAGCTGGGAATCCAGAGGTGCTCCCCAGCCTGGATGTCAGGTGCAGATGAACCAGCAGTCACTGGTGCAGGTGGTGCCAGTAAACCATGCTTGTTTCACCTCTGCAACTTTGAGGTCATTCTCCCTTTGGTTTTCCATCTTTCCCCCCTGAGTATAATCACAAATTCTTCTAGAGCTTGATTAGGAATTGGAGATGGCCTTTCTCTATATAACCTCCTTCCCCAGCATCAACTCCTGTACAAAATTCTGGACTCATTAAATTAATGGTACAAGTCACTTGTCTGCTGCAAAAACTGAAGCCTCAAATTTCAGCCACTGTAGGGGAATGTGTAATGTGTATTAGTGGCGACACCTGCTGGTGAAGTGTAGTATTGAATTGCAAGCTCTAAAACAGCAGTTCTCAAGTCTTGTTCAAAGGATCCCTTTACACACTCTTAAAAATTATTGACGACCCCAAAGAATTATAGTGCAAGTGGGCCGTATAATTCAATATTTATAGTATTATGGATTAAAACCAAAAGTTTTAATACTTACTTGTGTATTAAAACACTAATAATAAAGCCACTGCATATTAACCTAAATAACATATTTTATAAAAAGTAATATAGCTTTCCAAACAAAAAGTTAGTGAGAATAATTGCATTGTTGTAAAATTTTCATATTTAATATGGAGCTTAATAAAAGACATCTGGATTCTCATGTTCATGTCTACATTCAACCTATTTCAATCCGTTGCTTTGGTTGAAGTACATGCAGAAAATCCAGCCTCACACAGATATATAGCCTTTCCAAATACTCGTGAATATTTGTTTTTGATACTACATAAAACTTGAAAAGTGATGATTTTCTTAAATTTAGTTGTTTTGTGAAATCTGTAAATATATCAGTGAATTTTCCCTTCTCTCTTTCATTAATATCTGTTGGTCTCGCACTTTGAGTGAATATGTATGCATAATTTTGCAACATTATCCCTGGTTCATTTGGAAAATATTTGTTGCTGAGATATAAAGCTCAAGTTTTAACATACTGAATTACATTACACAACAGAAGAAAATGTATTTTAATAATTTCACCACCACTTTCATCAGAAAAGTCTTTAAATTGAGAAAATGCCAAGCTCATTGTGGTGAATACAAGGTTCCCAAAATTTTAATTTTTCTTTGAAAGCTCAAATTTTATTATTGGCAGCAAGTACGAAGTACTTTTCTTTGAGATGATAAATTTATTTTGTGCCTTTTGGAGAAAATGTCTGCCCAGGACCCAAATATTAATACCTTTATCTTATTTAAAAGTGATGTTTCATGAAAGTGCCTAGTTCAACTCACAGCTTAAACAACCTTACAGTCTTTTCCCTCTAGATAAGTACATTTCCATGTGCAGCAGAAGTGTTTTATGTCTACTTCCCATTTCATTGTGCAGAACATTTTAAAGGTATGTATTTGAGAGTAAATAATTGATAAAATATATTTTTACTGCTTCTTTAAGGACATGCTTCAACGAAACTAGCATTTTTAAAACCCAATCAAGACATTTTAATGATGACCTATTCACATTCTTGATTCCTATTGTCTCTACTAGGATTTGGTGTAAGAACAGAAATAAAGATAGCATAGAATGTTCTAACATCTGCAAATTTGAATCAGGGAGAGGTTTCAACACAGGATCTTAAGTGCTTACAAAATCACCGTGGAGCCTGCTGGAGCAAGTTCTAGGCTGAGATTCCGGGATCCTTGATTGTCGAACCTTGTAGAACTGATCCACTGGGGAAACTACCTCCTCAGAGATCACTCCTGGAGTCCCCCCCAAATCAAGAAACTGCTGGTGTCTATACTGCTGAGAAACTGGAAAAAGTGTGCATGCTGGAGAGATGCTGAGCATCTGATGGCTCACCAACAGATGCAGGAAGACGACTTTCACTGCCGGGGTTCTTGTTTCAGCATTAAGAAGGGTTCAGCAATCTGGAAAAGGGGCTGTGTGTAACTTAAGTAAGAGTCCAGTGACGAAGCATAATTTTGAAAGGCACTTGGGGGTCAGATAAGCCTAGCTTAAGAAACTAAGATCTCCTCGTCTCAGGACCCCATACTTTTTATTAACACAAATTGTCCTGAGGCGAGGTGGAGATATACACTTCAAAGGTTCAGGTTTCTTATACAGAGTCCATTGTCAGAATGGGGAGAATTAGCCTACGGCTGTTCAGGTGTTTGGCCAGTAGGAGGCCATAACATGTAGATTAAGATGCCCTGAGCTGTCTGGCAGGCAAACAATCATGCCTTTTCAGGTTTGGAGAAATGCCCTCAGCCATTCCCAACAGGTGACAACAACACATGTGACTCAGCCCTTGTTGAGTCCCCAAGTTCCATCAACCTTTTGATGAAACCCTTGCAATTAGGACATGTTGGAATTGGCTTCTGGCACTGACCACATTCCTATGATCCAAATATCAGTGAGTCAATCTAATTGGCAGAACCTAATTTTCATCCATTAACCCCAACAACAACAAAACCTGAAAATACAGTGTTGGACTTTCTAGCCTCTCAAACTTAGAAGGAAGGTGAAATCAAGATTAAATGAGTTAATTTGTTATTCCAGACATAGTCAACAGAAATTTGTTCACAAAAGCTAGTGATAACAAATTGCAGATAATTAACGGCTTTTTCTTCAAATGTGGAAAAGCCTCTTAAATACTACATAGAGCAGTGGTTCTCAACCTTCCTAATGCCGTGACCCTTTAATATAGTTCCTCATGTTGTGGTGACCCCCAACCATAAAATTATTTTCGTTGCTACTTCATAACTGTAATTTTGCTACTGTTATGAATCGTAATGTAAGTATCTGATATGCAGGATGTATTTTCATTGTTACAAATTGAACATAATTAAAGCATAGTGATTAATCACAAAAACAATATGTAATTATATATGTGTTTTCCGATGTTCTTAGGCGACCCCTGTGAAAGGGTCGTTTGACCCCCAAAGGAGTCGCCACCCACAGGTTGAGAACCGCTGACATAGAGAGATGTCTACTTTCACTTTACAAAATTGATTTTGAGCAGAACATGCCAACTACATGCTGCAAACTCAGAATGGTGCCGATATGAGGGGTTGGTGAGAGGGTATATGCAGGGAACCTGCTTTTCTGGCCTGTCACAATAGAGAGATATCGTAGAATGTTCTAACATCTGTAATCCCCTCCTTCTAGCCTACTTAACGATGCTTCTTTTAAGTTAATGTCGCAAAAAGATTTTGTGTTTAAAATGTGGGTTAAATATATAGTCTGAGCTACATTGCTAGAGATTTAAATTTAATGTCTAGGATTAGAATCTAGATTTCCTTTAATCTCTTCAAACAATTATTGTATTTCTTTTTTCTTCATTCATTCACTCACAATTTACCTGGAGAGCTTCTGATGCAGCCGACTACTGACCACAATGTGAGAAACATTGTGTTAAGCCAGCGGGGCCTGATCCTGCCAATTCAGCCCTGCTTAGGAGGTGAAAGTCAGTGGGCTCTCACTTCTCCATCTGGTAGCTTTCCCTGGGTAGAGGGACTCCGCAAGCCTGAGCAACTGTGATTTCTTCCCTGGCTTTTAAGCTAAGAAGTCATTTCCCATCTAAATCCACTTAAAATTCACCTACTATTTTTCTAGTTTATCTTAAAAGTATTACTTCTGCCCTTTGGTTTGTATCTATAAATTCTTTTTGGCTGGGTTTTATTGGGTATATAATGTGAAGCTAGGATCTATTTCCTCATTGATTTTTGACATTTCCCTTATTAACTTTTTTAAAAAATTTGGGTCGCTCTCAGGACTCATTACTTTGTTTTATTGATCTGTTTGCTAGGTTTTTCACAAGTACAACACTACTTTTAAGTTTTATAGCTATTCAGTTTATTTTTATATTAGAAGAAACTCGTTATTCTCCTTAAAAAACTTTCTGGCTATTTTCACAAATTACAGGTTGTTGTTTTTTTTCCTTCAGGATGAACTTGAGGAATAAATCTCTATTTATTTTTCTTTTCCTTTATTTATTATTTCAGACTTTAGTTTATTCTTGTTACCTTTCAAAAATCATTCTTTCCTTCTGCTGTACCTAGAATTAACCATCTGTAAGATTGTCTTCAATAGTCATATTTCCTCAAAAATGACTTTTTTTTTTTTCATGCCTTTCAATTTCTCTAAATTTTTCTATGTCCTAGACCAGGGGTGGGCAACCTTCTTGTGAGTGCGTGCCAAAACCAGCAAAATCTCTGACTCAAAATTCTTCTGCGTGCCAACCCTAATTTTTTGAGAACATGTTACGCCTACTTGATATCTCTTAAGGTGTATGTATGTGAAGAACCTTGAAGAAATAAAATTCATTCGAGCGACAAAAACACAGTATATGATGATGAAAAATACATTCATTTTTTAATGTATACATGTACACTGATAGTCCGACAGAAAACTTTATGACTCCGTTTGATATTATCAGTGGGACTTTTGCTGCTGCATCACTGATGACAGAGGTTTTGCATCAGATTTATATTTCGTGACCTTCAGAGATATGTGCGAGCTACTACTTTCATCCATCAGGCTACTCCTATTACGAGACTTAACAAAATTCATCACTGAGAACAAAGATTCACAAGCATATGTGGATGAAACCAAAGCACTGGTCGGATCTAGGAAGGCAGGGAGAGTTAAGGCAGAGGCATAGAAATTGCTCTTCCCCTCTCTCGTCAATCCATGTCTATCTATGGTCTTTAAGATAACTTGTTATGTAAAATTATTTATTTGTCTAAGATGCACCTACACTGAATTTATCTGAAAAACAAAAAAGTTGATATTAAGAAAAAAATTGTAAATGGAAATTATAAGAGAGGGTTTCGCATGCCAGCAAAAGTTACTCGCATGCCATGTTTGGCACGCGTGCCAGGGGTTGCCCACCCCTGTCCTAGACCTTGAAATAAGAGCAATGAAAATAAACTTTGATCTTTAAAGTTTAAAAAAAACAATTTTTGAAAACTATATTTAAACTTAAATTCTATTTCTCTCTTCCCTTTCCTTTAAAAACAAAAGTGATCTATGTTGTCTTCAGTGCAATAGATAAAATTATCTTCATAGCACCATTTAAATCACACCTTGCTCTGCTTAAATCATATTGGCATTGCTTAAAAATTCAAACAGAGCATAGTAGGCTGGAACCACAATCACCAGACTTTCCATCACTTCCAATGCATACATCACCCATAAGCTAAGCAAATTGCAAGAAGACAAACTGAAATCATATTGGCATTGCTTAAAAATTCAAACAGAGCATAGTAGGCTGGAACCACAATCACCAGACTTTCCATCACTTCCAACGCATACATCACCCATAAGCTAAGCAAATTGCAAGAAGACAAACTGAAAGGTGCCCAGATTGAGCTGGGCCAGCAACGATGTCTATGCACACAGTTGAGTAATACACAGAGAGGTGTTGGGTGCCCTTTGGGGTGTTTTTTTATTTCTTAGGTTGTGCTTTCTGTTTCTAGGATGCAAAGCCAAAACCACTACCACCACCAGCATCACCCTGGATAGCCATAGATATTTGGTTCAGGTTTGCCAATGAAACCAAACTGAGGCATTGGGATAGTCTCTCTTGCAAGAATTTGGAACTGGAATTCAGAGATCCCATAAATCCCAACTGATGGTTTAATCACAAGGCATGTAAATTCCAAAGCCGTTACATTTTCACCATTAGCCATGAACACTGAGAGCAGAGAAAAAATGAATAATAAATAATAATAATAATAATAATGAAGCAGACAGGCTGAGAATAGAGATGAGCGGGAGGGAGGGAGGAAGGATTAGAGAAAATGTAAATTAGTTGGCTTGTTCCTGATATGCTTCCACTCCTGGACCTCTTATACCTGCCTGCACTTCCTGAAAACCATTATTAGATTACACTTTTCATTTATCCTTCTTTTGTTCACCTAAGTAAACTCAAACATGCAAATAAAAACTCACTAGTTAGAATGATTTCCTAAAATAATTCAAACTCCCAAATTCAAGTGTGTTTATTTAGCAAACTCTACTAATAAACACCAAAAAATAGGTTCATCCTTTTTTTAAAAAAAAAAAGAAAATAGCTTTTGGCATAAAATAAAATGAGAATCACTAAAATCAAAATATGAAGGAATTCCCAACAAACCAATTATTTAAAGAGTCATCAACACCAAATAAAATATGCCTATGCTTGGAATCATACCATACAATGTTATATCTTTATGTTTGAATTTTTAGTTTAGCTTTTTATTTGTTTGTTTGTTTCCAAAATAATCCATAAAAATGGCTAAAAACTGAAGTAGTAGAAAATGGTAAAATTGAAAACCTCTCGTCTCCTGTCCCACCTCTTCTCACTCTTCATTCCACTGTAAAAATCAGTAATTTTTTAAAAATATATTTTTATTGACTTCAGAGAGGAAAGAAGAGGGAGAGAGAGAGAATCATTGATAGGCTGCCTCCTCATGCCTCCTATTAGGGATCAAGCCCGCAACCTGAGCATGTGCCCTTCCTTGACCAAAATGGAACCTGGGACCCTTCAGTCCACAGCTCTATCCACTGAGCCAAACCAGCTAGGGCAAGAATCAGTAAATTTTAATCTTTTCACTTCTGACAATGATTACCTCCACATCTTTAAATGAATTGATCTTGCCACTTTCTTGATTGATCATCTTTTGACATCAATAATTAACTTCAGCTAATATATGAACGATTGGGCTCTCACCTTTATCTCTACCTCCAGTATTCTCTCTTTCCAAAATTTTTATATAAACCTAATTAAAATTATGTAGCTATTTTTAGGCCTTCATTACTGCATACCTCCCCTCACTGGAAGAGTTTGAGATGCTTTTTGAGCGCATCATGCACTTGCCTGTCTGTTTTCAGCTCATACTCCCTTGGCTAAATATTATAGATCCTTCCAACCACAATTGCTAGAATCCCTTACTTGCTGGCTTGCAGACAGTTTCTAGTAGTGAGAAATACTGACAGGTTATTATAAGCAGGTGGAAGGGGTAAACTCTCTTCCTTATTTCTGTTTCAGGCTGTGCCTGGCAAGAGCAGTGACCCCTCTCCAAGATTTTACCTTTATCCTATCATGTCTGACATTGCACAGCAAATGTAAATAGGAGTGGGATATTCATTACTTATTCCTCCAAGTATTCAGTGGAACCCTTCTATTTGAAGTATGTGTTTCTAATTAGCTCTGGGAAATTTTCTTCCATTCTGTGCCTCCTGAATTGGTCCTCAACCTTTTCTCTCATATTTTCTTCTCTGTATTCTAAGTGATGTCTTGAATTTACTAGTATTCTTCCAAACTTCTAAATATTTTTAATATCAACAACCTTATTTTTAATTTCCAACAGCAATTTATTATTTTCTGCTTCATTATCATAGCATATTGTTCCTGTTCTATGGATGAAATGTCACCTCTAATTTCTCTGACAGTAATAATTTGTTTTATGATCTCCTGCATTTTTACAATTACCTGTTTTCTTCTGTTAACAATTCCTGTGTTAAACTCAATCCTTCTTTTTCATGCCAATGGTTTTCTTCCATTGTCTATTTATATTTGGATTTTATTAATATTTTAAAGTCAAGAAAAGATGGATGATCACTTAATGAATATGCATGAGACTACTTATCCACCAAACTCTGGAGTGATAATAATGTGTAACTATGCTTGTGGCTCTCCAAATGCTAATATTTAGTTGTTTTTAGACTTGTTGTTCAATTCCTTTAGAGAGAAACCTTCTGATTATATGCCTGGAGAGGGTGGAAGAGGGTAAACATTGGTATGTCTGACCTCTGAATAAGTGGGGGAGAGGTAGGTGAGTGGAGGTGTACTATTTGTTATACAACCGTTAATTACTCCTCTTGTTTACATCCCCACTTCTCACCCTCACATTCTCTGGTACCCACCATCTCTGAACATAGAGTCTCTCTAAGAATCTTCTGGGCAGCCTGTTTTCACATATCCTGGCTGTGACTTTGTCCATCCCCTATCCAACATAGAGAAATTTAAATCACTCATTTACTTTTGGCCCCACTCTTAGTCTTTTTTATATTCTTCTAATATCACTGCAATGGGCACCTCAGAATGAAGAAAGACCAATGAAAGGGTTCTGTTTTCCATGCTCAAATGGAAAGTCTTTTATGTTCAATTGAAAGGATCCTGATCCCAGGAAGCTGCTCTTTCTCCAGCCTACACACTGCCCCCCCACTGGACTGGAGGAGATGTTCACTGGTCAGTGTACCTGTAGTTAGATCATCCATTTAGGCTGCTGTAACCAGCGCCCACAAGTAGGATGGTTTAACAACATGGTTTACTTAAAACATCAAGTAAGTGATGCAGAGCTAGTATGTCACCTCAACAATGTCAGAAATCCAGGCTATCCTCAAGTTGCAACTTTTAGATTGTGGTCCAAGATGCATGCTCTGGATTATGGTATCTCATCCATATTTTAGCAAAAAAGAAAGGAGAAAGTGGGCATAGGGTGGAGGATGGGGGATCATGGTCCTTGAACTTTAGGAGCAAGATTAAAAGTTGCACATATCAGCATTACTCACATCTCATTGTGCAGGATTTTGTCATGTGGCCACACCAAACTGCAAGAGAGACTGGGAAGTGTGATTCACTGGGTGGTCATGTACCTAATTTTTCCAACTAAAAATTCTATTACTATGAAGGAAAGGTGAATAGATATTGGCAACATCACCATTCCTCCATCTTCCGTTCACTGTTACCACTAAGACTGCCTCTCCATCAGTCTTGACATTGCCCATAGCACCCTTCAAGGAAGGGAATCTATAAAACAAAGCTTGGCAGGGGTCTTGTGTGTACCTTTAGCAACTAGAGACAGATGGTGGCTGTGAAGATATCTCTTTTCCAGAAGATTCTGTTCTCTATAACTTTCATTCTGATACCCAAAATGATGTCCAAATTACTTTTTTGTTTAAGATGAAAGACACTGAAAGTTAAGGCAAAACTTTAAAATGTGCCTCTTAAGATAAAGTGTTTGTTTACTTGTGTAATTAAAAAGTAATTGAAGAATTAAAAGCCAAAAGAGAATCAGCAGATACTGACATGTCTATCAAATTTTCACTAATACGCATTGGTGGGTGGTTGGAAGAGGCCTCTCCATCACTGAGTGCTACCTCCTTATCTTCTCCCACCCACCATCTCTCTCCAGTTCCTTTTTCCTACTCAGATCTGACTAAGAAAGAGCAGCAGATTTGAAGTACATACAAACATACACCTGGGGTGGGGGGAACTGATGAGGCAACAGAGTGTAGAAATGTAATAGCATTCTCCACATGGGCTGAGAACCCACTACCCTAGCCATTGTTTTGTCCATCAATTCTTTTAGACCAATGCTGTCTTATGCAATGCTGGGAATAATTCTATGTTTGTGCTGACCAAGGCAATAGCTATGGCTATTCAGCATTTGCATGTACTTAGTGAGCTAACTACATGCTGAGAAGCTGAAATATCTATAATAATAAAAGCGTAATATGCTAATTAGACCGGTCAGCCAAACAACCTTCCGGACATCATTTCGGACATCCTTCTGGACGAAGTCGCAGCGGCAGGGGCTGAGGCAGAGGCAGTTAGAGTGATCAGGCAGGCAGGAGAGAGATTAAGGGTAATCAGACAGGTAGGCAGAGTGGTTAGGGGTGATCAGGCAGGCAGGCAGAGTGGTTAGGGGCAATCAGACAGGCAGGCAGAGGTGGTTAGGGGAAATCAGACAGGCAGGCAAGTGGTTAGGGGAGATGAGGCAGGCAGGTAGGCGAGCGGTTAGGAGCCAGCGGTCAGGATTGCAAGAGGGTACAGGCTGCGCTGAGGGACTCCTCCCACCCCCATGCACCAATTTCATGCACCAGGCCTCTAGTTTATTGTATTTCATTTTAGTTAACTTACATTTAAAGTAGTGATATGTGGTTGGTAGCCACCATATTGGATAGCACAGTCCCCAGGTAGGGGTGGAATGATGGCCACTACATAAAACTGGTTTAGTCATATCTTAAAATTGTTCCATGGAGTGTGTTGATGGCTCTTGTTAAATCATATTTACATTATAGTTATTGTTTTATTTAGAAATAAGAAGAACACTTCCAGTCAACATTCTTATATCCAACAGATAAACTGCCCATTCTTTGACCTCAGGCAATTCTTAACTTGCGTGGTGATCCCCTTCGCTCTCACCTACTCCTGAACTGTCCTCTCACAATTATTCCCTTTTGTTTCTTCTCTAAGTTACCATTAGCATACTAAATGCTGGATTATCTTTTAAATATTCTACCTAGATCTCATGTTTTCCTCTAGCTAAAGCTCTATTATTTTGCTCCCTTTTATAGTAAACATTCCTCCAAAGGCTCACCTAATTCTATCCATTGCCTCAGCTTTCATTTGCCCTGAAAACCACTGTAGTTGGGCTTTTACCCCCAGGATTCCACCAAAGCTTCCATGTTACCAAACCCAATGCTCCATGTTACTAAATCCAATAACTCATCCTCCTTGTGATATATAGTAGACAGTTGGACAGACATGAGCAGAGTAGGAACAATAGCCAGGTACAGAAGGTCACCAGGGCAGAAAGCCTTGGGTGCCTAGCAACAGGCAAAACTGGAAAAACAAGTATTGTAGGTTGGGACCTTGCCCCCAGAATGACGTTTCCTCCCCTACCATATAGTTGGTCATGTGGTTTAGACTCTCTGATTTTTTATATCTCTAGTCATGCAATTTAGATCCTCTTAGAGGAGGAATAAGGGGATCAAAGAATAGCCTCATAGAACTCCCATACAAGCCCTTGCACAACCACTCCCATAAGCAGTAAGCCCTCAGGACAACAAGGTTCTGACCTGCATCAAATAATCTAAGAACAAAGCCTTGGAACTGTTTACAGAGACAGAGTTTTGGTCAAACCAGAGATAACATCTAGGCCTCAGTGGTGTTTTAGTTCCAGACCCAGAAAAGCAGCAAAACCAGTTGAAGTGATACCATGGCTGACATCAGGACCAGCAGCAATGACTAATGACCCCCTACCCTAGCATTGACCAATCAGTAGAGACAACAACCCTGAAAGGATACACCTGGAAAGCTGGTGAATATTCTGTTGCGATTCTCCCTGGAGACCTCCCCTAAAATCCCTGTCTTTGGAAATCAAATAAAAGCCCTTAAGACAGTGTTTTTCAACTTTGGCTGCACATTAGAATCACCTGGGAATCTTTTTAAAATCCTGATTTCTGGGCCTCATCCTCTGGAAATTCTGCTTCTTTGTAATGGGGTGGGGCCACAACATTAGTAGCAAAGAAACAGCATTTCTGGAGGATGAGGCCCAGAAATCAGGATTTTAAAAGATTCCCAGGTGATTCTAATGTACAGCCAAGGTTTAGAACCACTGCCTTAAGACAAAAGACCTGGCTTTCTCTGTCTCTTTCTCTCTCTCTCTCTCTCATGCCCACATTTTTCCTTCTCCCTTTCTTCCCTGAAAGGGGTACCTTTGCTTTCTTTCTCCTAAGCTCCAAGTGCCCTTCTTTTGTCTCTGTAACTTATTTCCTGAGTCCATACAACTCAGCTGGCTCACTTCTTCTTTCATGATTCACTTTTTCTACCTCTGTGACCTTATAAATAAAATTTCACTTGTATTTGAGTCTTGGATCTGAATTCTTTCTTAGCCAAACTCAAGGACCAAGTCTAACATCTGGTGCCATTCACCATTAACCCTCAAAATAAGTTTTGACACAGTTGCTCACATTTTACTTCTTGAAATATGCTGTTCCTTTGTTTCTGGATCATTATCCATTCATTAAACAAATATTTGTTGACTGTTGAGTGAGAAAAATGTAAAAGACTTTGAAATGGGGGTAAAAATATTCTAACGTGTCCTTTCAGAGCCTGCTTATGCTTTTTTCCCCCTGCCTTTCATTGCCTTTGAGCTACTTTATAACTCTGTACTGCATAGAAAACTGATAACAAGCAAATGATTCTTGGCTATACAAATGCAAATGAGTTACATTCAGTTGGTTATTGCCTGATTAATCAACTTTGCATCCATCTGGAAATCATTTTAACATTCCTTACTGCCTGTACATATTTGGTTTTTGGAATCTCTTATGAAACAGTTGTAACATCTTATTGGTTTTCTTATTAATTAATGAATTGAATAAAATCTCAGACTTATTTTATATTTCGTTGTAAACCATAATTTTGCTTTTAATAAATTTTTGCTTTAACAGCTTGGACTTTATTTTTTTTCTCCATTATTTTCTCAGGGCCTAGAAGAGTGTCATGCTTACACAGTAGGTGCACAATCAATATTTGTTAATTAAATAATTGTTGGGGAAAAAATAATTTTATTCACTACCATTTTCTATGCATAGTTGTCTTCTCTAATCTCAAAGTCAAATAAATTATACCCAGTCCTTAATCTATACTAATAATAGGCAAATACGTAAATTGACCATCCCTCCGTGAAGCCCACAGCCACTCAGGAGTGGGTAAGCAAATTAACCCAACAAAGATGGCGGGCCTGTGGGCAGTGTGCACACGTGCAGGCGCCAAGCAGCCAGGGGCAGGGTGGGATGCCCCCCCACCTGCTGCGTCACCAGGGCAACAAGGAGGGCATCCCCGGGACCCTACCCACTTCAAGCCTGTGGCCAGCACGCGCACGCGCCCTGGCACTAAATGGCCAGGGTCCCGGGGATGCCACTGGAGTGTCACGTCCTATCAGCCCGGCCTGGGGGCGGCTGGAATTCCCAGTCCTTTTGGTTTCTGCAGCCCCTGGACCAAAAGAGAAAACCAAGAGTAAGGGGAGCACCAGGAATGCTGGGAATCATAGTTCTGGTGGCAGACGTGTTGCGGGATCTCCTAGACACTAGAGCAAAGTGAGCCTGGAGCAAGTTACTGTTGTGGGTGGGGAATGGAGGGAAAGCAAAGGTGAGACACATACGTAAAGTCAGAGTGTCGAGGAAAAATTAAAAGGAAGATATCCTGCAACTTCTAGGAAATCTCCACCAATGGAGCAAAGAAAAAAAAAGAGCTCTATTATTCTGTGAGCACCAAACAGACTGGCCTGGGTCTCAGACAATTCACTCATATGATTGCAAAGACAGACAGAAACTCCCGGATTGGAGAGGGCTCCCCTGGGGGCTCCCAGATTGAAGAGGGTGCAGGTTGGGCTGAGGGACCCACCCCCCAGTGCACGAATTTCATGCACCAGGCCCCTAGTATTATATTAAAGAAGAAAGACATTTTTAAAAAGAACTATACATTTGTCTCTTTTGTTTTCAGAAGTGTAATTGTTATCATCAAAAACTGTCATCAGATCCTTTCTCTGTCCCTTCCTTTCACCTTTTCAGGAATGTCACCAGTCAACTACTTGACACCTGTCTGCAACCCTGTGGGGCAGCACCTTTCCCACTCACTGCTCACACCTGTGGCAAAGCCATCATAAAGGACAGCACACCTCTTATATCTCACCTGCTTTCTCTTTGCCTGGGGAGTCAATTTACCAAAATAGTAGATCTTCATTCCAGAACTTTTTTTATAGAACTCTGTTTTCCCATATAAATATAAATAAAAGGCATATCCAGATTAATTTTATTAATCTCACCCATATCCATATCCAGAACACATGATCTTCACAAAGTTTCAGGATACGAGATGAATATGCAAAATCAATTATATTTCTATGTAGTTTCAATGAACAAACAAAAATAAACTTAAGAAAACAATTCCACTAAAATAACATCAAAAAGAATAAAATAGTTACAAATTTAACCAAGGAATTGTAAGTCCTGTACATTGAAAACTACAAAATATTGTTTAAGAAATTAAAGAAGATCTACATAAATGGGAAAAAAAAAACTCATGGTCATGGATCAGAAAGCAATTCTTAAAGTGGCAATGTTCCCTAAATTGATCAACAGATTCAATTCAAGTCTTATAAAAATTCCAGCTGCATTTTTGGAGAAATAGATAAGCTGATCCTAAATTTTACATGAAAATATAAAGCTAAGTGAAAAAGCCAAAGAAAAGCCACACGTGGCAAAATTCCATTTATAGAAAACTTCCATAATAGACAAATCCATGGACACATAAAGTAGGTTAGTGTTTGGCAAAGGCGGGGGGTTGGAGGGAGGATAGAATGAGGAGTTACTGATTTATAGGTACGGGGTTTCTTTTCAGGTGCTATGCTCTGGAATTAGGTAGTTAATAATGGTTGCAGAACATTGTGAATATACTAAAAATCTCAGAATTGTACATTTTTAAAGTAGGTTATATAAAATTTATTTCAATTAAAAAAAAGAAGAGAAGGAGAATGAGTATGGCATAGAGGAGAAAACAATTAAAAAGATGATCATGGCTTAGCCAGTGTGACTCAATGGTTGAGCATTGACCTATGAACCAGGAGGTCATGGTTTGATTCCCAGTCAGGGCACATGTCCAGGTTGCAGGCTCCTTCCCCAGTAGGGGGTATGCAGGAGGCAGCTCTTTCATCATTGATGTTTCTATCTCTCTCTCCCTCTCCCTTCCTCTTTAAAATCAATAAAAATATATTTTTTTAAAAAAGATGGTCAAGGTCTCTTAGGAATACAGTACACATTTTTTTAATTCCAAATATTGTATTTTTCAGGAACTATAATAAAAGAACTTTAAAATTAAACTCTGAGCCACAGTTGCCTCATTGTAAAATAGCGGCTGTAATCATGGGCTTGTAGCCAGACTATCTGAGATCAAATCCTAATTGTGTGATTAAATTACTTAACCTCTCTTAACACTCTTATCCATAAAATGGGTATAATAAAATTGCCCATTTCTTAAGATTGATTTGAGATTCAATGAGGCAAGACAGTGTTAATTATCACTATCAAAAGCATTACAAATGAATCCATGATTGTTTTCACACCATGAAAACAATAGAACCTCATTAACTTTAATAGTTACTGTTTTTCCAGTTCCTGTTGAAAAGAGGCCACTCTGTGAGATGGGAATTTCTGAGGGTTCCCAACTGGGACATAAAGCATACATCAGCTTTTGCTACCAAGTCTTGATTCACTGCTCCCAGCCTTGTCTGCAATACTTTCAACACAGCTTCTGCTGTTTAAA
Source organism: Myotis myotis (assembly GCF_014108235.1). Classification (NCBI taxonomy): domain Eukaryota; kingdom Metazoa; phylum Chordata; class Mammalia; order Chiroptera; family Vespertilionidae; genus Myotis; species Myotis myotis. Next base: position 75,126,854 of record NW_023416401.1, on the reverse strand, counting down.
GGCTCCTGATTATGTGACCAATCTCACAAGTCCCCATGGCACATCAGCATTTGCTCCTCCTCCCCAACCTTGGGACCTCTATTTGGGCCCATTTCTGCAGAAACTTTGTGAAGTTTAAATCACAGGAAGTCACTTCACGACAGTGAACTGTTGCATTGTCTCCTTGGTGCTGTCAGCCCAGCTGCAGTTCTGGTAGTCACCGGATTTTATTCCAGAGCCAGGGTGCCTGCCTTAGTCCTCGCATCCTTCATGCTTTGGGATATCTAAGGTCAGGATTGGGAATCCTCACATTCTGTATTCATCATGAAATGATCAGATATTTTATTAAGAATATATAAAATTATACTTTTGTGATTTAACATTATCAATCAGGCACTTTTCTCACCACTTTGCATATATTTCCTCATTTAATACCCACAGTAAGAATACTGTTATCATCATCTCCTCTTTCTTCTTCCCACGGTCAGACAGCTGATAAATGGAAGAGCCCGGATTTGAATCTAGAACCCAGGTTCAGAGGGCTCCACAGTTCAATCTTAACTGCTATGCTAAGGGAATTCAGACAACAGATCACACCACTGTTGACTAAGAGAAACAAAAAAGACCAAAGTTTATGACATAACTGTGCAGGCCAGTCAGAACAGGTTTTTTTCCTGCAAGGGATGCTGGGAAATGTAATTGTCTTAGTTTGGGTTCCCTGGAAAGCAGACCCTGAGATAAGGATTTAGGCACAAGCAGTTTATTTGGGGGGCAATTAATCTCATTAAGTATATGAGTAAGGAAAGCGGATAGGGAAAAGAGCAAAGCCAATAAAAGAAGCATTAATGGGCTGCTTACTGCTCTGGGCAACTGGGATTCAGTCCCACAAAGGCCACCTGAGGGACACTGTAGAACACAGTTCCGAATTATTCCATCTGAAGATGGGGCAGTTGTGGCATTTACCCTCCTACTTCCATCCCCCACTGTCCGAGGCCTGTGCCCAGTGCAGTTGCCCCTGCATGCCTAGGTCATTCCTGCACCTGTGTTTATGCAGCCTCAGAGAAGGAAGAACAGAGGGGAAGCATGTGCACTTAATGCAGGACAAAGAAATGGTGCATGGACCTGTCTTAGGCTGCAGTGAGGACAGATGGACCACAGAGGAGTGGTACAGGGCCTCACAGACACCTCCGACAGGAATCTTTTTTCTGAGTGGTAGGTGCACTGATGAAGTTCAGGAACTTCTACCAGAGGAAGGAGGAGAAAGCAGATTTGGGAAATCAACTGATGGTCTCTGTCAAATAGCCCTTAACTTTTCTTAAGTTTTTTCTATATAAAGCCACCAACAGGGAAACTATAACAAGTACCATTTAAGGGAGGAGCCAGAACTTTACTCTGCCAGCATCCCCATAGACAAGGCCTCCTGCCAGGCGGAGGCCCTGTTAACAACAACCAGATTGCGTCTTCATGTGTTCAGTGGGCCAGAAAAGGCATTTGGGAGACTCTGTGTCTCTTCGGGTAGGTGTTCCATCATGAGTGACATCTGAGCAACTCTTTGTAAGCATGACTTTTAGAGGTGAGAAAGGAGGGCTGGTTATTGCTGCTTAACAAACCGCTCCTAAACTTGGTGCTTAAAACCACACTTCTCTTGTCTGTGAACCTGCACTTTGGTTCCGGTGGGGACAGCTCTCTGCAGCATCCGCTGGGCAGCCCAAAAGCTGAGGGCTTGAATCATTTGAAGCCTCACTCACTCACATGGCCACTGATGATGATATTGATGATGGGTTGTCAATGCTGGCTGTTAACTAGGTGCATGGGCAGAATACCTACAGTGGCCTTTCCAAGTGGCTGGAGGCAGAAATCCCAAGTCCAGCATCCCAAGAAAGCCAGAGAAAGTTGTATTGCCCATTATGACCTATCCTTGAAAGTCACCTAACATCAATTCCACGGTAGTCACAGGTCCGCCCAGATGCAAAGGGAAGAAATAGAGGTCCTACCCCCCACCTCTTGGTGGAGTCAATGCCCGTTGTGAGAAGACGGTGAGAGAAGGGACATGTTGATGGGGCTAACTTTGGAAATTATAATCTGACACAGGGGGCATGAGATTTATGTAGAGTTTACTTACCAACTACCTATAGTGTGTGTGTGTGTGTGTGTGTGTGTGTGTGTGTGTGTGTTTTAATTATGTTTCTCCTTTAACCTACTGACATCCATGGGCTTCCTGCTGCCTAGAGTCTGACTTATAAAAGGTCAGACTCTGATATCCCCGGCTCTGGAACATTTTGGATGGTATCAGCCTTTATTTAGTACTTTTTAATGAAATCTGCAGAGCTCTGGAGGTTATAAATCATGGACTGAAAGTTACAGAATTGTGCTTAATGGCAAAGCTAAGATGAAATACTTTCCTCGTAGGTTTCCAGCAAGTTATTAACTTGGGTTAGAAATATTACAACTCAGTAGTTTCCAAAATTTTCTCTTTTAATAACCCGTTCATCCTGTTAGTATACTTTATAGATTTCTTCCTCTTTTGGTTTCCAAAATGAAGAAATCCAAATTCTCCTTCTCTGATTATCCTGAAGAACTGACTTTTTCCAAAACTCTGCTCCATTTTTGGTACCCTTCTCCATCCCAGGCAGCCTGCTCAGCTTCCTTCTCTTTAAACCACGTGCCCTAATCCTTACACTGACCAGGGGAACACGGGTCACACACAGGGCAGGGTTCTAGTGATAGCAAGCTTATCAGATAGGAATTCATTGGGCTGCAAGTCACTGGGCCCTCAGTAGCTTCACTTGTCTCCTATAAAAAAGTCCACTGATGATGACTCCTGCTTCCAGTGGGAATAGACTGCTTATTGTACATCATCCTTCTCACCAAAAACAACCCAAAACCTAGACAAAACATACCAAATATGTTGGAGCCATCAGAGAGATACCTAGGCAGTGAGGCCTGGAGTCAGATCCCAGAGAGAAGGGAGTCCCACTGGGTCAGTATAATTGAGAGTGATGAGCACCAGCCCCATCAGAATGGAGCAGTGTCCTGGGGACAGATGCCTTCTGGGTATTTACCTTGTAAAGGTTGGTGATCCCAGGGGAGGAGCTTGTGAGGCCTGGGTGGCAGCAAAGGGACACTAGCGGGGATTCGGGGCAGTGACTATTTACCAACTAGTAAAGCAGTGTGTCAGAATGTAACTAGTACTAATGAATCTTTCAGAAGTTAACTACCTGCCACAAATTTCAGTCATGAAAAACCCAGTGTCAAATCCAGGGATATTAGAGTGCCATTGTTGTGCCATGTAACAAGGCCAAATAAGCTTCTGAGAGGATTTGATTACATCAGAGAATGAGAAAAGGTGCTGGGATTTCCTCAGGAGAGTGTGGCTAAGGCTTGGGAAGCACCAAAGAGCATCCCCACCTCTTCATTCACTTGGTCCTGGAACAAGTACGCATGCCTGGAGCCTGCTGCAAGTACTGATGATCTCCCACACGTGGGGCTTTAGGAAACTTGAGGAGCTTCCTGGTTATCACCCCTGGCTTCCTGCCAGCCTCTGCAATTCCTGCCTCGGGCAGGAAGGCACTGTGCTCGTTTCACCTGTGAAATGCAGAGTTTCTGGCCCGTAACAGGCTCAAGAATGGCTCTCAGTTCTCCAATCCGCCTGTCCCCTTGGGGTATGGGATACTGGGCTTGGCAATCCAGATAACCGGAGTGCCTGGGGGAGTAGGTGCCAGGAATGAGCAGGGCACCTGGTTGGGTTGTGTTGGGAAGGAAGAGGTTGTCCCCCCAAACTCTTGGTCATTTTCCGCCTGTTTAAGTTTGAGGCTGTGTTGAGGACCAATTTGGCTGCACTTTTGCAATGACATGTTTGTTTTTTAGAAAAGTTGCAATTCAAAATCTGACATACAAACTTAAAAAATAACAATTCTTTATTGTTGAAAGTATTACATATATCCCCTTTTTCCCTCATTGACCCCCTCCAGCCCTCCCTTCCACACCCCAGGCCTTCACCACCCTATTGTCTGTGTCCATGGGTTATGCATATATGCATACAAGGTCTTTGGTTAATTACCTCCCACCACCCACCCTCCTTTCCTGCCCTCCCCACTCTGTTCCATGACATATAAAATTTCAAAACTTCAAAAGAAGGCACAAATCTCCACTTAGAACCAGTCTCCCTTTTTACACACACACACACACACACACACACGCACACACACACACACACACCTATATCAAACTGTTTTTATCTTTCCATTATATTATGCTTTGACCTTTAAGTAAGACCTTGTGGTCTGACCTTCACCAGCAGTCATTTTATTCAGCTTCCTGGCTTGAGAAAATGTTCCCTGCCTGTTGAATCCTAAGCCATTAAGCAAATGTTTGCCTAACCTTTGCTTAAAGCATAATCTTCCCTTTTAATAAAATACACCCAAAAGGCTGCATTACAAGTTTTTCATAGCTCAGGGTCATGTTCATACTAGAAAGTCCAGAAATTTCAGAGCTGCCTTGTTTGAATAGTAAGGCCCATGGCGATGAATCTGAAAGCCATGGGAGGCTGGGAATGGTGCAGGAAGCTCTGAATATGAATCAGAGACAAATACTCTGGTCTTCCTGCAGGGATGGGAGCTTGCTGGGAGTCCTGCCCAGGGGCAGCATGGAACTTCCGCCATGGTCACGCTGAACTGGGGATGGCTGGGTTAAACCTGAGCTATTGGGAGGGGAAGCTTTTTGTTTGGGCTTTTAGCAATTTTATTAGAGTGGGTTGGAAACCTGAGAGAAAAACCCCAACCTTTCTACTACTCTGCCTCCACCGCCTCTTCCCCAACAGAGAAGGAATTGCAGATCTTAGTGGTCAGAATCCAAGACACTCACTGGGCCTAGTTCTAGTGGGAGGGACCACTGGGCTCGGAAGACACAGCTCTGCCAATTCCTTCTCTTTCACCCCCGGCACCTTTGTGTGCCAGGTCTCCTTCCCCCAGCCTGTTTGGTTCTGGCTTCTCTGGACAGAGCCTGGCTGTAAGGACAGACCCAGCCACACATTTTGTCTTAGTCTAGGTTTCCCGAGAAACGTATCTGAAACAAGGATCTGAGTAGAATTCATTTCTTCCGGTGGCGATTGCAGAGAACATCCTAGGGCAGTGAGGAAGTGAGGCAGGAGAAGACAGCCACGAAGGGCGTGCTATCCAGGAAGGCACCCCGAGCTCAGTTTCACTGGGGATCTCTGGGAGACGGTGTAGACTACATACCTAAGAGTGATCCCCTCCCAGGGTGCAGGTGCTGATACATTAAACCTTCTTCGGTCATTGGCAAAGGGCTTCTCTCAGGAGATGTCATTTCTGGCTGCACTCAGACTGCCCTGGAAGAGTAGAGCAAACTCCAGTACTATAAATGCCATCAGGCAAAGAGATGCAGGTGGCATAGACCAGGTACAGAGGGCATCCGCTCTTCCTCTCTGTTGTTATCATTTCTCCATCTATAGCTGAATGGGATCCACTGTTTGTGTGCCTGGCTATTGAGTTCTGTGCCACAGACCTAGGTGACTGACTGGGATTGGAGGAAGGAGGGACTGGGAGCCCTTTGGCAGGCTTCCCAGTCTGAGCCACACTCCCCAGGCCAGCCTACGCCTCAGGAGCCCTACAGGAGGAGAGGGGACATCCGCGGATGCTTGCCTGGTGGTTGATTAAGCTGCTATTTTGCAACTCACTTGGTTCTTGTGTTTTGTGGATGCCCCTCTCTTTTCAGGCATCTCAGGAGGGGAGAAGGCAAGGGAGTGCAGGATGTAAAGTACTCAACCCCAACTTCTAATCTCTAGTGTGGATTCCAGCCAGCTTTTACTTCCCTGTTACTCAGATTGATCGTTTTGAAAAAGACACTGCCAGGTCACTGGTGTTTTCCTTTTTGTAAACTGAAATTCAGTGGCAACTTCAAAAAAGTAAATTGTATCAGGCCTATTCAAGCTCAGGAACCATAACAAGCAAGGGTTAAATTAGGTTTTATGGGGGGAAAATCGATATTCATTTCTGTCTCTAGTGTGAGATAGAGTAACAAAGTTCAAATTAGGCTTTAGGTCTTCAATTACATATCTCTTTCAAACAAACAACCCAGGATTCTAATGGAAGAGGACTGCATGATATCTTTCCCCCTTCGCAGCAATGAAGTATGCACTGGAAAGTACACACCACGTTTAGTTATTAATGTTTACCTAAACTCTCCCTCTAAGAAGTGAGAAATGTCAACATTGGGCTAGTGGTTAAATTTTAATTGCACAGAGACTATAAGTATAACTGTGTACCTAGAAAGCTCTCCCAAGAAAGGTTAACCGGCATGAGAATAGCAAAGAGGGGGAAATGATGGGGAGAGAGATCCATGGCAGGTGAAGAGAGCAGGCGCTATTGAAATTGACAGTGCATACATTACCGACTGGGGAGCAAGCACTATTTTTGCTTGAAAAATAATAGGACATTGTAATCATCTCCTGGAAGAAGCTGTAAAGCTGGGAGGACGTGATAGCTGTTTGAAAAGCAATTAAGCAGTCTCCTAGAGCCGTGGTCGGCAAACTGCGGCTCACAAGCCACATGCGGCTCTTTGGCCCCTTGAGTGTGGCTCTTCCCAAGCCTTAGGAGCACCCTAATTAAGTTAATAACAATGTACCTACCTATATAGTTTAAGTTTAAAAAATTTGGCTCTCAAAAGAAATTTCAATCATTGTACTGTTGATATTTGGCTCTGTTGACTAATGAGTTTGCCAAGCTAGAGGATGCGGAAGAAATTCAAATAGCCTTAGGCCCCCATCCTGCACCAGCCCTTCAGGAGCCCAGCCCTCCTGGACTGCTGAAGGGCATTCATTTCGGGGGAAATGTTACCTCCAGAGTAAGAGGGTGCACAGCTATAGCAGGAAGGAAGCAAAGGGCTGCATTTAAAATCCTGGAGAAAGGGAATTGCTGATGCCCCTTTGTAAGCCGACTGCAAGATGGAGGTTGTCTCTGTGCTGTGTGCCAGTGCAGAAGGTGTGGTGTTCGTGTGTCAAGATAAACCTGCACAGACCTGCTTTTCCGGCTCTACCTAATGATTCATTACAAAAAAAAAAAAAAATTACACTCCAGAATTGGAGAATAAACACAGCCACGTAATTGCTTTGACCTTTCTAGTGCTTGCCATTCTCTCAAAGGTCACCCATTGATTAATATCACCCTTTAGAGAGCAGGCTTTCCCAATGGACACTGCTGGCATTGGTCTCGATCGTTCCTGGTCGGGCTCTCTGGTGTGCTATAGGATGTTTGGCAGCATCGCTGGCCTCCGCCACTGGATGCCAGAACTGCCCCCCTCCATTGTGACAATCAAGAATGTCTGCAGACAGCTCTGGCCTGGTGGCCCGGTTGGTTAGAGTATCGCCCCATACACCAAAGGTTGCAGGTTTGATTCCTAGTCAGGGTACCATATATCTAGATTGTGGGTTTGATCCCTAGTCCCGGCATGTACAGGAGGCAACCCATTGATGTTTCTCTCACACATCTATGTTTCCTTTTCTCTCTCTCCCATCTTCCCTCTCTAAAAAATCAATAAAATCATATCCTCAGGTGAGGATATAAAAATAAAAGTCTGCAGACATTGCCCAATGTCCCCAGGAGGAGGTGGGGAATGGGATCAAATGGCCCCTGTGGAGCACCCAGCTGTTAGACAAATTAGACCATGCCTCAGCGCGGGGCCATGGAGAGCGTGTGCTCGGCAAGCCAGCTTGTCTAACTGCAGATGCCTGCCCGCACGCTTCATTAGTACGTGATGTGGGGCACTGAGTCCCATGCCTTTCAGCCACCCACTGACACCCCTGGAGAGGGCTGGGGCCCTGCTGATTGTTTTCTGGAGAAGCTTCTACTCTCTGAGCTCCAGGTGCTATTGCTGCTTTTCTGTAAATGGAGTAAGTCAAGTAAAACAATCTGCAGGGCTCCACATCCAAGGCAAACATGCAAAACAGATGCGAAAGTGAAATGTCAGCTTTCCCCTGACCTGTGAATTTTCAAATCAGTTTAATGTATGTTAAGGTCAGCGGTAAAGGCATATGAATAGCCCTCTCTCTGCCATGTGACAGGCAGATTTTAAGATTGTGTTGGAGGGGAGGGGTGAGGTACGCAGAGTCCGTTGGAGGAGGCGGCCCTGATATCAACGATTCAGAGCGCTATGAAGGATGCTCACACCCTGGGATGCTGACTGGTTCAGAAAGCTCTCTGTATGCCAGATCCCAAGCTCACCACTGGATGTCACCCTGGTTTCACCGAAGTTTCTCACTACAGCTAACTTCCACACCAGGAAGTTTCAGGGCCCATGTAGGCTGATCTGGGAGGAAATGTGGGACAGAGTAGCCTTCACTTGTCCCAGGAAGGTTATGGTAAGGGCTCCCGGGTAGTCACAGATTGCTGGGAAGATGAAATGAAGTGAAAAGCAGCTTGTGCCCAGCAAGCAGATAGTCAGTGCTCCCCCACCCCAGTGCCCCGGAATGCCCTTTCAGTGTTGTCAGGTAGCCTCGGCACTTACAGCAGCTCAAGCCCGCTGTGCCCATATGAAGAGAGGGCCATTACTGCTGGGAGACAATGTTCCCCCATGGCAGCCCTTAATCAGTGACCAACAGGCCAACAGAAGCTCAGCTTCCTAGACTCTGGCTAGGCAGCCCCTGAGAATAACTCTCTGAGGCCCCGTGGGATGAGGCAGAGACCAGCACTGTAGGGCTGCACCCTTGTTGACCTGTCCTGCTACTCTTCTCGCTCTTCCTCTTTTCCCCAGAGCCATCTATAATAATAAAAGGGTAACATGCTAATTAGACCATTAGACCAAACATCCTTCTGGGCATCATTCTGGACGTCCTTCTGGACGAAGTCAGGGCCGGAGTGAAGCCACCCGGGTCCCAGGTGCCTGGAGGCGGAAGTTGAAGGGAAGCAGCCCGTGTCCGGCCAGGGCGAATCCCAGTCCTGGGTGCCAGAGGGAAGCTGGTGCTGGCAGCTGGGAGAGGGAAGGCCTACTCTTGCACGAATTTTCGTGCATTGGGCCTCTAGTTCTTTCATAAATTACTGTACCTAAATCCCCATCTCAAGGTCTACTTCTGGGGAACCTCCTCACAGGTGCTGGTTTACAGTCCCTACTCAAAAACCCTTGGTTCCTTTTCCCCAGGATCCTCTCTCTTTCTGAGTCAGGTATCAGTAGGATTTGGGCTTGCAAGTTAGCTAGCCTGGGCCCAGACCCCTCTGCCTTTTCCTGTGGTTCTGTCCAGCTGACCGGTTCTGCCTGCTGACCCTCTGAGCATGACTGAGGGCTACTTCTCAGGAAACAGTGTCTGTGCTTGTGGTCCATGGGGGTCAAGGCTTGAGCTTTATCCACTTGTGGCATCTGAAGACTCAGAAAAAAATATCTAGAAGCAGATAAAAAGATCTTTAAATCACTTTGGAGTCATAAGGTACCCAAGATGAGAAAGAGCAGGGAGAGAAGTTTTACTTGTTATTTTTTTCCATGTCTACATAGGATTACTCAAATTAACATTCCCACCTCACCTGGTTCTTGTGTCCAGAATAAATTCACCTGGTGAAGCAACTAGGAAAAGGGGAGAGGGAGGATAACAGGACATGAGCAGTGGGAAAGCAGGGTGAGCTATGAGGAGCACCACCTCATTTTTCACCTCCCACACACACTGGCTTTAGGATAGTGCATGCTTGCGAAAAAATGATTAAAACAATTGCTCATGTGTGACAGAAAAGTCATTCCCATTTAGAAAAATATTTAAATCATGGGTTGGGGAGCATTCTCTGTCTCAGTTAATGATGGGTTAGAGGGTGGTTATATAAAGCATGTGATCAATATGTCATTTCCTGATTGAATTGCTGATATATCCTGGTGTTTGTAGGGGACACAGCTGAGACGACATCAGAGCATGGGAAGGCCTTTAAGTCACGAAAATTGCATTTCAAGGGTACAATGTGGAATGGTATTAGCTTGTATAATTTGTTTTTCTCTTATTTTATTTATCATTTCAGATAGATGAGGCTGAGGGTTGAAGAAATGAGATTTTCTTCCTAGTGCTAGCTCCTATTTCTTCTCTCCATTCAGAGCTGAAATACCCGCTCCCTCCAGAGATTTGTCTAAATACCACACAGATGAGCTCAATATGTCCCTGTATTGAATCAGATCCACAAGGGCACGAGTGTCTCCTCAACCAATAAACACGAGAAGCAATAAATGCCCACATTTATCTCGGGGCAGGGGTGCGTGATGCTAAAGGCAACGGCACCTTTGACTTCTCTTTCTTCAAAGCCTAGGAAATCTGCCAGAGTTTTCTAAAGCTTTAATACACAAAAACGGCTGCTGAACTTAGTCACACTGCGAGGTCTGGCGGCCTCGTATGCAAGTCCTCTAGCTTCTTAACCTGCCATCTACCGGACTGGAGTGGCCTGCCCTTTTCTACCCACTCTCCTTGCCCTCTGGGTACAGGGGCCAGTTTCAGATTTAACCCCGGGAACTCCTGAGGTTGTGAACCAACAATGTCGGTGGTGATAGCCTCTCTGAGTTGTTAAAATGTCTTTGCTCTTAGTGGGAAGGAAGAAAGGAAGGAAAACTCCCCAAGTGAGAATGGGTCCCAGAGGCCTCAGTGCCCCCCCCCCTCCAACCCTCACCCTTCACTACTCACCCTTCACAACCCTCACCCTTCACTACTCAGCCCCCTTTTCTCAAGGTAGATGTCAGTTCTGGAGGGTAGGAGCTGGCTGGGGCAAGGAGGGAGCCTGCAGTTGGAAGCCCTGTGGTTGGAAAGTGAGGCTGGATGCATGAGGCCAGACAGATGGGGGTGTTGGGTAGATTGAGAGGACAATGGGGCTTCTGGGTGTTTCAAGGGCTGATGGAGTATCTGGAATGAGGGAGCCGGCAGGCAAGAGACAACTAGAAACAAAGGTAGAGTAAACTCTTCTTACCTTAAACGTGTGTTGAGAGCCCTACATGCTGCCTGAAACTTTTAATAGAATACAGTAAGATAGAAACAAATAATCTAGTTTGGGGGTTTTAGGCTTTTTGGGGGGGAAGAGGGGTGTATCATTTACCATAATAATTTGGTAAAAACATCTTCATCTAAAGTCACAGTGGACCTAGATGAAAAATGACCCTGGGGTCTAAGTCTCCAACTTACCTTGAATGGCCCCCTCTTCATGGTTGTAGGATGACCAGACCACAGAAAGCTGAGGAACAAACCCTATTTCTAGCCACCCCCCTCCCCTGGCACCGACTTTCTACACACTAAGGTAAAAATGTTTTTAAAATAAATTTAAACTCAGAAATGGTGAAATTTTTTTGTCTAGTACAGACATTTTTATTAACATTGTAAACTGACAAACAACACAAATTTATGACTACATCAAAAGAATGACATTAGTAATACAAAGCCAAAGCAGATTTCCAGTTAAATATAGGAAAACTTATGGGTCAATTGGAACTACCCAACCTGCGTCCCTCACCAGATTTTCTTGCCACATCGTCCTTGACTGGGGAATTTGCACAGGAAGAGGAAATTCAAGTTGAAACAGAAGGAGAAAATAACCTACAGATTTTTTTTTTTTTCTGTGTCTTTTCACTTGAAGCTTGAATAACACCAAGTGGTAGCACATATTAAAGGGAAACCATCTCATTAAAAATATTTTATAACCTGTCCCACCCCCACTGTATACACACATATTTAAAATTTGGAGTGGGGTAAATTGATCATTTAGAGGGTAAAATTATTCAGATGAAATAATTTGTGAGACTTTTTAAAAAGATAAATTTAAAAGCATAGTTCAAACATCTATGAGTCCGAATAGCTCTCCCCCCACCAACAACTTCACATCCCAAAGCCATCAAAGGCGAAAAGTAACAACAATCCTAGAGTATTCCCTGATGATACAGCACCTTTGTGTAAATTATAACATTCCAATTTTCCATAAAGTCATGTAGGAAGAAAACAGCATGTCCCAAGGAAAGACCTGTGTGATCTACCAGGTTTATACAGGGAGCCAAAGAGCGGGGGAGAATTACTCCTCAGAAATAGCTACGGATGAACTATCTTCTCTATGCATCCCCCGGTAAGAGAAGGCTGACAAGTAATCCTCTGCTTTCAATCACCCACTTGCGCTGAAACCAAGCCAATAGAAAATGAGACTGAGTTGAAGCCCTTCCTTTTCTGCCACCTATGGCCCCAAACCTTAGTCCTCCTGTAAGGTAACAAATCCTGGAAACCAAAGTCCAAAATAAGGGACACAGAATTTGGGGTTTCTTGTTTGTTTGCCTTTTTTCTTAATTTTGGTGTTTTCCTTCTACTTGCAGATTTGTCTAATTTCTTACTCGCAGAAAAAGTCAATATCCTGGAACAGAAACAAAAGGAAAAAAAGAATGAACTGAGAGGTGGGGCCAGAAAACAGATGTAGATTCTTTATTTAAAATAATACCCAATCAAAGCTTAATTTGGACTTAAAATAAGTAAGGGTTGAAACCCAAAGATTATGACTTAATTATCACTTTAAAGTAAAATCACTTAAAATGAAAGTTCTCAAATACACTTTTAATTTATGGTTATTTGACACATTCAAGTTCAATGCTAACAAATGATGACAAGTGAATTCCATTTGGTTAGGTTGGGCAATGTTTTGAAATTATTTAGCACAGCAGTTAGCTCCAGGAGAACGGCTTCAAAATAACCACCTTACAAAGTAGCTATAAGGGGATCTTTTATTTCTGTCCTGGGTTTACAAGACCCCAGGGCATTGGAAAGAGTGTAATTTTTTTTCATACATAAGTGGAGTCTACCACAAAAATAAGGTATTCAAAGATTTTACCAGAATATATTGACTTTATTAAATACAGGTGGTATATTTTTTCCCCAGCCCAAGTCTTGAGCAAATAAATATGTGACCATCAGTTAGAGTCAGATGATACTGTTTTGGTTTCTTTACTTTCAACTAAAACAAAAGGGGGGGTCAATGGAGAAAGTTCAATACTCTTTCAACCTTGGTAGTAGGTATGGATGCTCTCCCAAACCTCTCTGTCTCAGAAGTCCCCACGGGAACCTGGGGCTTTGCTCCATACATATTGTGAGTTACATGATGCACGTAAACACCAGCCTGCATTATGCCAAGAGCTGAGTCTTTCTCTGGCCACCTCTGAGACACTTACTGTGGTCGGGACTTCCTTGGTGGCTTCCTGGTACACGTGTTGCTCCTCCACCAAGTTCCTGGGAAAATAACCCACTGTTCCCATCTCATCCTCATGGTCATCGCTATACACCTGTGCCCAGAAATGAAACAGTCAGAGGAAAGCGGATGTGAGGCTCCAGAGACCCTCAGGCATCCCCTTTGCTGTTAGTGAGAATGACATAACTGCCAATGCCTTGCACTTCACTCAGGATCCCGGGGGCTCAGACTGAAATTTTAAGTTCACTTACAGAATTAGGTCTGTAATTACACAACCCCCAGAAGTTGTGTATCTATTCGTCTGTGGCCCAGTCTCTTAGTGGTCTCACTACTTCAGCATGCCTTTATTTTCTGTAATCTTGTGAGCTGCCTGAGATAACTTTGGAATCATAAATAAACAAAGTCAGTAAATTTTTAAAAGTAAATTTTATTTTAAAGGACTTGCATTTCTCAGTTTTTAAAAATTTAAATGAACAGATACTTGAGTGAGTTTAAGATTTAATTCTTCGTTACCTGAGAATCTATCTGTGGCACTACCGATGAGGACAGTAAGTCAGTCCTGGCTTTACCCCTCCCCAGGGCCCATTCTACACATTTTAACTAAAAAAAGGAGATTCTTTGGAATTAAAGAAGGGGCTAAAGTTTCCTTTAAAATATTGAAACATAGACTGACTGCCAACATACATACCTTTACTTGGCTAATCCAAGTAACTTTTAGTAAGTTTCAAACTCTTTGGGAGGCTCAAGTTCCCATGTATCTAACTAGTTTTTCTTGCAAAAACATCACATAAGCCTGCATTTGGCTCTGTTATAAAATTGTCATTGTTTCTTCAAAATACCATAAAAACAAATATACATGAGTTTTTGTACTTGCATCTACAATCTCTACATTGTTCTTAACGGCCAGTTTTAAACATGTAAAATGCATTGAAGATAAGTAATAGAGAAAAACATTAAGAGCAACATATGTCAAGATGTGTGTATATTTTCAATAATCTCATCTTACACTGCCAGCCCAAAATTCTCCAGCTTCATTTTCTTTTACCAGCTTTGAGTAAACATATATCTGCTGCCCTTTTTTAACGTTAATGAATCTACAGTCTGGGGCATTGTAATCTTCTTGAGCTCTGGCCAGAGAAATAGTATCTGGAAGGAAAAACAAAACAAAACATTGAATGACTACCTTTTTGGCTCCTAGATTTTAAAACAGTAAAAAGGCAGAGCAGAGCAGAAAACTCGGAAATCGGAGTGACTAATACCTCCCCATTCACAGCTTCTGGTCAGTTCAAAGGGAGTAAGAAATACAAAGCATTAAAGCTGCATCCAACAGAACCTTAGCCAAGCAGATATCCTATGGTTAACTCTCTAGAGATACAGACCAGGATAAAACAATGCCAATCAAACATACACATTAGAGAAGATTCACTTCAAAGAACAATCAGATGTTGTGCTATTAGTGGATAGTTTTTCAATTATTTAATAACAACATAATAAAAGGCATTTAAAAAGTCCTTACAGACGCACTCGTCATCTGCACAGAGCTTCTTGGATGCAAGTTTGTCCATAAATATTCCATGCACGGTGCCTACGGCCACAAGACCTGGAAGGAAAAGTAACAACAGTCTTGCCATCGTCTTGTTTGCTGCTTATGCTATCGCCCTTTGAGTGGAAGTAGAAACTGACTTCAGTGGTTCCTGCCTTTTATGTGGAAGCCAGACATCTGGGTAAATCCCCTCGGCCAATGGGAAGGTGCCTCTGCTTTCATAACAGCCACTGGGCTCCAGGGGCTACTTCACATCTGATTTTCCAAAGAGACTCAAATTCTATGTCTTCTTTTTATACACAAATGATTTCCAACTGGTCCATCATTGTTAAAGCCACTTTAGCTGTGGTTTACTGCATCAGCAGGGCATTGTTGAGAAAACTAGGAGAATTTTAAATCTGTTTAAAAAAATTTAGTTCAATTCTCATATTCTTTCAACCTCTGAGCAAAAATGTGCTCACTGTAGGAATCTGTTGAAATGTGAGAGCTACATCTTTGGTCCAAAGGATTTTGTTTTAAACAAATCCAATTGACTATCTCGGTTTATATAACAGGTGAATGAAAGGATTCTTGAGTTTAGAAGTCATTCATAATAGGATTCTTAGAAATTGTGTCTGCCATGGGGCAGACATGGATTGTAGCACAGGAGTCACATTCAGACCCCAGCAATGGGGAAAGGAAGAGATGGGTGGGTTGGAAAAATGAAACAATCTTTTCTCCACCTACTTTATCAGAGACTTTTGAAAGTCAGTCTCAAAATGTTCAAGGATTTTGGATCCTAAAGAAGGGAGCAGAGCTAGAGGTTTGAGTTACCACTCCCACCCCTTCCCTGCTCCTGGGCATCTTTCCCATGGAAAGTGTGGCACTGCTAGAAGCCACCAAAGTTGAAGCACAATGCCTGGCTCCATCTATTTAACAAATTTACTAAGCACCTACCTTGTGCCAGGCACTGTTGTAGACACTGGAGACATAGGAGTGAATAGAGTCTGTAGTCCCACAGGTTTACTTTCTATTAGCAGAGACATACAGTAGGTTGCTAGTTTTATATAGTGTTTGGGGTTGGCATCTCTCCCATAAAGTGCCCTGCTCCATGGTTTATGGACTAGAGGTCCCTGTCAGGATGCCCCGCCCACTTGGTGGACGACCATGTTTCAGAGCAGTGCCTCTCCGACCCAGCCCCCAAATGCAGTCACCTCAAAAAATGAAGGCCAACAATTCGACTTACAAATTAATTTTGTACAAAATAATTCTCCAAGGGAGAAACTGGAAAAGCAAAATATAGATACAGTAGAATTTTAAAAATTGATTGATTGATGTGTGTGTGTGTGTGTGTGTGTGTGTGTGTGTGTGTGTGTGTAAGAAAGTTTCCTGCCAAAACCGGTTTGGCTCAGTGGATAGAGCGTCGGCCTGCGGACTGAAGGGTCCCAGGTTCGATTCCGGTCAAGGGCATGTGCCTCGGTTGCGGGCATATCCCCAGTGGGAGATGTGCAGGAGGCAGCTGATCGATGTTTCTCTCTCATCGATGTTTCTAACTCTCTATCTCTCTCCCTTCCTCTCTGTAAAATATCAATAAAATATATTAAAAAAAAAAAAAAAGAAAGTTTCCTTGTTTTGTTTGTGTGTGGACAGGGGGGCAGTATGATTTTCAGGGGAGGATCTTTCATACAGCTGGTCCTGGTTTAGAAGCTTGTTTAATTCAATATCTTCATTATAGATGAAAAACCTGAGGCCAGTAAAGGCCAGGGCTGCCTTCTTAACCACACAATCTAAAGGCTGCCTAGTAGGACTGTGGTTCAGTGCTGTTTCCACACGTCTGCTCTCAAATTAGAATTGGGATTTTGAATTCTTTATTTTCAGATTCACTTCAAGAAAAGAATGAATTAGAAATCAGAATGCCAGTGCCTTTTCCTTCCTCTAATTTAGGGATCTAAGAGGATCTCTGGAAAAAGTAAAGTATTAAATCTTCTTAGTTCTGATGGGGCAGCTGTTTTACAGACTGTTTACATTCTCAAGCCAGCCATCAACATAGGAGAGTTCAAAGACAATTACCTTTTGAGTCACTTGAAGAAATGGAGACTGCGCAAAGCCAGATTGCCACACTGTATATAGGCTCCCCAAAGCAGAGTGACATGTTGAATAAAGCCACATCCAAGCTCTCACAACTCAGCAAATGCAAAGCCCTTATTGGCCATTTGAAGAAGTAAAGAGATGTCAAGCCTACTGAATGTATCGCGGGCAGGCCTGGGATGCCTTAGCATTCTGTAGTGGGCAGAGACAGGATGATGATTAGAGAGAGGCCTCTGTAAAATGTTGCTTGCAAATAGCAACTTTAACTTGCAATAATTCAGCAAGCAGTTGTGCCTCGCAGCCATACTCGAGACACTGCCCATCTGAGGGTCTAGAAAATGGCTCTGTCCTCTGTATTTTCAGATGTATTCTCTGAGTCTTTAACCCCCATAAGACATTTTTTCCTAAGTGAGCATCTCCCTCTGGAGTTCGTGAAATGGAGACTGTGGCTCCTTTAGGGTCTAGAAATAGGCTTGGGCAAGTGGGTCGGGTGGAAGCCACCTCCTTGTAACAACCTACAAGGCTCTGCGTGATCTGGCCTCTGCCCCTGAAGTCACCTCCTGTCACTCTCCCTCACTTGCTCTGTGCCTGCCATACCAGCTGCTCTCTGTCTTTTGAAAATGCTGAGCTCGTTTCCACTTCAGACCTCTCAGTTTATTGCCTGGGATGCTTTCCCTCCAGTGAGTGGTGTTCAGGTCTCTGGCCAAGATGTCTCCACAAACAGACCAGTTTACCAGACCACTTCCTGCACTCCTCCAACCAATTTCTCCATCATGGGACCGTGGCATGTGGCTTGCCTTTTTTATTTACTTGGTGGTGTTTTGTCCCCCAAAGCTCTGAGGTGGAGATCTTGTCTATCTTGCTCATCACTCTATAATTAGCACTCAACAATACTTAGTACTCATAAATAGGTATTCATTGAATAAATGCATGAGTCCCTTGAAATAGTATGCTTAGGTATATACCTGCACATGTCCATTTTTTTTTTTTCTGGTGAAAGTCCCTAGGTTTTATCATATTCAAAAAGAGGCTCATTCTTCCAAAATTAGTATTCACTGACTAAATTATTAGGGCAGAGACTCAGTGGTCTGGCCACCAAATATGGTCCTCAGACAAGCAACTTTGACATCACTTTATAGAAATAGTCCCTATTACCTCATCCCAGACCTCGTAAAGCTGAATCTACATTGTGACAAGATATGCAAAGGGTTAATATGAACATTAAAACTTGATGCCCTAATCGGTTTGGCTCAGTGGATAGAGCGCCAGCCTGCGGACTGAAGGGTCCTGGGTTCGATTCCAGTCAAGGGCATGTACCTTGGTTGCGGGCACATCCCCAGTAGGGGGTGTGCAGGAGGCAGCTGATCGATGTTTCTCTACCATCGATGTTTCTAACTCTCTATCCCTCTCCCTTCCTCTCTGTAAAAAAATCAATAAAATATATTTGAAAAAAAAAAAAACTTGAGAAGAATTGCTAGAGGGCAAATCAAATAAAGCAAAATGTTTTAGCCAGAGCTCCAGATTCTACATTAGGTCTTTGCTGGATACATTTTCCAAAGACAAGTCTTATTAAATACCCAAACAGAAAATACTTCAAGCCTTAAAATTTAAAATGGAGATGTGAGCCTTTCACAAGTTTTCACTTTTATACTATCTTGTATTTATACTGCCTTTGAAAAACACAATTTGAAAGAATGATCTAATCATTATAACATGCTTGTACGGTAGAAATCTACTTTGTTCTTTCTT
Source organism: Myotis myotis (assembly GCF_014108235.1). Taxonomy (NCBI): domain Eukaryota; kingdom Metazoa; phylum Chordata; class Mammalia; order Chiroptera; family Vespertilionidae; genus Myotis; species Myotis myotis. The sequence continues at coordinate 75,108,335 of NW_023416401.1, read as the reverse complement.
AACCTTGACTCACATTGGAACCACCAAGGAGCTTAAAAATGATTGATGAACGGGTTTCACCATGGATTTAACTGATATGGAGCGTGGATTAGAAAATGTTTGAAAATGCTTCCCAGATGATTCTAATATGCAGCCAAAGTCGAAAGTCAAATTCAAAATTGAGAACCATTATATTAGATGGGTAGCAACACTGTTCCCTCCAAATGCTCCTGGACACTCCCACTCCCACAGATGGGTAAAGGTCAGAAAAGCCTAGTTTGAACATGTCTTCTTCAAAGAATAATTAGCTCCTTTTTCCTTCGCTTTCCTCCCTCATGAAGCCTTGCTTTCTAAAGTTTGATTACATACAGGGAGGTTTGAGCAAGTCAGTAAATGCATTGAGGTTAATGGGACTGGTGGAAAGTTACAAATAAGGGCAGGGAGGGGGGCTAAAATAAGTGTTCAGGTGTGTATAGATCTTCTCTATAAAATTAAGATCATGAGGCTCTCGGGCTGGAGCTCTCTCTCAGACCTGCTTGGGCCCTCCCTCACCTGGCCCTGTCCAGATGTGGTGCTGCAGGGCCTGAGCCTGGCTCGAGGGGCAGGCACCACGGTTCTGGTGGGACATGGGCAAGAAGCACAGGTCTTACAAACACCTGCCTCTACGAGGAACATGCGAGAAGCCCTTGAAGCTGGTCCTCCAAGTAGGAGGGAAAGATGTCAACAAGTTCTCCACCTGCAGCTTGGGGCACGACTCAAGCCTCTTTGAGAGAAGGATCATGACGAACACAAGGACAGAACTCAGAAAAAGAGAAGGACGAAAAGCAGGTTCAAGGGAGAAACACAGAAGCGTGTGAAGGAAGACAGAAAGAAGCCAGAACATGTGGAGAATGAGGCCGAAAAAGACCTCCAGGGCCAGGGCCCTGCAGGATTAGACTTGCCTCCTGAGAAGCCTCCCAAGCTCCTTAGCCAAACAAGAAGTAGAACACACACCTCTTTGAATCAATTGATGAGACAGTTGCAAATAAAAGACCCAAGTGCTTTCTTTTCATGTCCTGTGACTGACTTTATTGCTCCCAGCTACTTCATGATCATTAACCACCCAATAGATTTTAGTACCATGAAAAAGACCGACTACCAGTCTACAGAACTGAAGGATAACTTCAAGCTTATGTGTACTGATGCTATGATTTACAACAAACCAGGGACCACTTATTATAAAGCTGCAACAAAGCTATTGCACTCAGGAGTGAACATTCTTAGCCAGGAGAGAATTCAGAGCCTGACGCAGAGCACAGACTTCATGGCAGACTTGCAGAAGAGTCGGAAGCACAAAGACTGGACTGACACCCCACAGAGAGGGGAGGATGGCAGCTGCTGGCCACCGAAAAGGGAGGACTCAGGCAAGATGGGATCACAAGCCTTTGAGTTCCAAAGAGGAAAACAAAGACAAAAATGTGCTTGAGGTAAAGTTAAGAGCAATAATTTAGAGAGAGCAGGAGGGAAGTTGACCTGGTGGCTTGTTAATAGTCAATTGTGAATTTGAAAGAACAAAACCAATACAAATTCTAAGTGGTAAGTTTTGTTCAAGGAAATATTAAAACAGGAATATGAAAAAATGACCAATAATGTCACTTCAGCCCTGGCCAGGGTGACCCAGTTGTTTGGAGAGTCAGTTCCCAGTCAGGGCGGGTTCAATCCCTGGTTGGGGTGTATACAGGAGGTAACTGATCTATGTTTCTCTCTCATATAGATGTTTCTCTCTCTTTCCCCCTCTCCCCTCCTCCAGTGAGGATTAAAAATATATATTTTTTAAAAGTCACTTTAATAGGTACTATCCATGAAAAAACTGCCCACTTTTTTAGATACCATGGTTTTACAAGCAGGGGCCTGAATCAATGGCCTCAGATATAAATCAAATCTAAAGAACATAAGCGTTGAAAAGATTTGAACATTGATATTTGAGACTTACAAAAACAGCAAGATTAGGATTGGCAGCCCTTTGTAAGTCAGCTTATTTTTCTCAAAAAAGACTGTAGACTGTAAAATCTTTACATTAAGGTCTTTCAATAGTTTCAATATTAACCACGCAGGTGTTCCTTAGAACAGTCCTGCCTCAAGAGGGTAAGAGCACAAGATGTGAAGTTTACAGACAGCATTTTTTTGCTGTTTTCCCAGAAAACAGTAAGTACAGTTACTCCTAAATGGCCTTTATTCAACACTGAGCAAAAAGATTTGTGACATGCCTACTACTAGCAAAATACTATGCTCATTTATTTGAATATTAAGATCAAATTTAGCTCCAGCCCAGTTCATATGCATACAAAATAACATTACAGAAAATCTAATCAAGAACTTGATCTAATTCCCCTTTGCTTTTACTAAAATAGTTCAGTTTCTCATTAGCTGCTCCAATACCAGAAAAACACCCTATTACAGTTTTATTTACCTTAACATGTGCTCTAGACTTAGCACAAGTATTTGACAATAGGACAGTGGGCCAATAAATGAAGTATTATGTATAAAACTTTATTGTACAAAATTAAGGCCTTCACATTTCATAGTTCACTAATAGGTAATTTTTAAAAATCTACACAAAAATTTTACTTGCATTTCCAGCCCCAACTATTAGAATGGCCTGACCAATTGTTATGAAAACAAACACTATAAATAACTCCAAGTCCTTTAAAGACAACTCTCCCAAATGTTATTTCTTGGCATAGGTGATCTTCATGGCATGAGATGGTGTGATCTTAAATCCTTGTAAAGCATCCCTGGCAGCTCCAGCCTGTCCATCATTTTCAAATTCAACAAATGCAATGTCATGCCGCCCAGGTACCAAACGTACTTCCTTGAAACCAGGGAACCTGGGAAGAAAAGCAATTTATATGTATGTAAATTATTTATATATATGTAAATACATATATAATGTTTACTCTGTGTTTAAACTTATTAAGCAACTTCCTGGAAAGTACTATTTCCTACCAAGAATCCTGAGTAGGATAAAGATAATTAATAATATTATAATTAAAATGTAATTAACACTAGAAGAATTGCAGGATTAATATAAACTAATTATATTCTTGTCACTGTATCCAAGCTTTGTTTTCAGTTTTACTCATCAATTAGAATTCATAATTCAAACATCAGTGGTAATTCATGTCTTTATTTGCTAAATTTGCAGACTAACTTTAATTCATGGTTAATCCCAAACCAAATCAACGAGCTTGTAAGAAATTACTGCTGTATGGTACACAAATGGATTCAACTCATGAAAGTGCTATTTGTCCTATCAGGAGAATCTTGGAACACAGACTTTTTAATAATAAAACTTACTGATTAAACAGCATGGATAACATCATCTCATTAGTCTCTTCTGGTAAATTATTAAGGAATAAAATATAGTTTGGAGGGTAATCAGGGACCTATTAAAAAGAAAAAAGGCAAAGTTAGCTTGTAAGTATGAAAAATATTGTAAACCATTTGGCTCTTACATAAAATCTAAACTCAAGAGAGGTACACTGTACAGTTTATTAGGGAATATGAAAACTTACTGCATGCATCAAACACTATAGCTGAAAATCAAGACCAGAGGAATAAATATAAACCTAACAGTAACTAAGTAGACATTCAAATCACTTAACACAAATTTGGCAAACTATAAATCTTATCAGTTTTAAGTATTTAAAAATATTTAAACCAATATTTAAATTTTGTCATAATTGGAGGATTCTGTCATCTGGGTTACATAATTGAAAGATCCTAACAAAACTAGAGAGGTGGCAATATCACCCTCCTTTAGCTTGCTACCCAAGAACAGTGATATTCAATTTTCTGCATTACTGCTCACTACCTTCCAGCATTTAAGAAAATTGAGAACCACTATTTGGTGACTTCTAATATTTTTTGCAAGTAAACGAGATGTACATGAGTCTAGTTACCCACAAATAAGTAGAAACAAGCCCTGTTATTAGATATTAAAAACTATTTGATTCCCCATCCTCAAGTATTAAGGATCTATAGGGAGATCATCCTGTTTATAAGAAAAAGCTTCCCTCTCTGGCTAATTTTATGGGGAGAAAAAGATAAAGTATAAAGAACAACTTAAATGAACAATTTAAGGCTTAGAGAATTCAGTGCTGGCATTTGTAAACTAGAGTATAATTGTTACAAGAGTTCAAAGAAGGAAAATAGGTAATAAAGAAAATGCAAATAACTTAAAATCAGAGCAGCAAAACCTCAGTGATATAAGGAATTCTCTAAATTAAAGATACATGGTACAGACTGAGAGCTGTCAGAGGGGAGGTAGGTGGGGTGAATGGGATGAAAGAAGGCAAAGAGAATAGCCAAAGAACATATACACACAGCCCATGGACATAGACAGCAATGTGGTGAGGGCCAAAGGGATGGAAGGCGGGATCTGGGGACAGAGGGAATGAGGGTGGGAAATGGGGACATCTGTAATAATGTCAACAATAAAAACAAAATATAACTTTTTAAAAAAGAATGTTGTCAGACCCTAGCACCTAGGAGACAAGAAGGAAACCATGAGTACATAATTGAGGCTTCCTCTGAGGCCGTTAGCAAGGAGATCTGGAAGAGTTTGTAAGCTATCTATATAAGGAGACTTAAATATATTTATGCCGAGGAAGAAAGAGCAAGGGTAAAAAGGAAACAACTCAGTGAAAACAACTTTGTGTAAGTCTGTTAGAAAAGCTGGTTTAGCCCTTCAGCCAACTGGAATAGAAACGAGCCATGTGTCTGTACAGCCCTTGGCTACGGAATGTTTGCTCCCTGCCCTCACAGTTCAAAATCTGTCACTTTGATTCCCTCACTGATTCATTAGCCAAAGTGAGGAATAAAGTCATCTTGGTTTTCTCCCTCCTAAAGGAGATTAAAATATTCCGAGTGGGTTTCTACATTAAAGTGCTATACAACTTAATGTTATATCTTACAGACAGAATTATTTTTAGTTTTTGGAGACATGCAAGTTGTTATATGTTGTTGCTACTGCTTTATATAAAGTTTTATTTTAAAGCACCACACACACAAAAAATACTACCTGAGGGTTTGGCGTTGCATTTCCTTGGGGGTTAACTGAATTTGGTGCTCCCTAAACAAAAGAAAGAGGAACAGTTAAAAATTTCAATCCCTCTAAAAAAAGCAGCATGTGCTTATATTTATAATTACTACATAAAAATAACATTAATTTAAACAGATTTCTTATTCCATTTAGTTTTACTTTAAGAATTTACATCTTAGCTCTGACTCAAACATTCATGTATTTGGCTTGTCATGTATTTTTTAAAGGTCTAACCCTAAATTTTAGATAGTATGTCATAAAGTTATGCCTTAAAGTTATGAAGAAATATAGAAGAGAAAAAACAAGGGAACAATTTTTCTTAGCTTTTTTTAAACAATTAGACAAAAGTCAAGCACTATACTTTGTGAAACTGACTTCTAACCACTTTTAATCTAAAAGTAATTACTTATGGATGATAATTTTACTTTACCTATTATTTTAAATTAAAAATTTGAATTCCTGAATTGTTCAAAGAAAGCAGGTTTGAGTGGAGTACTCGTGATTAAAGATAATATATATGGTTTATAGGCAGCGGAACTTGAGAAATAAGTCAATAGATATAATATATTCTGTGAATGATGAACTGTCATACAAATTCAAATAAAACTGTCAAACATAAATCTGCACATGTAAAGGTTTATATTTTAATTTATTTGAACATTAATATTGGAACTTTAGAACTCAACCAGTCCAGCTTCTTAAAAATCCACCTTTAAACATATATTCATAGATGTGCATGCATGAACCTCAAAGACATTCCTATCAAAATTTAACACCAGAAAATAAAGAATTTTTGTCCATCTTACCAGACCAGGCTTCTTATTAGCAGTCAGTGCTGTCTGTTCCACAGTTTTGGCTTTCTTCTTTTCTTTTTTCTTTTCTTTGTCAGCAAAGGTGCCACGCATTTTAGATATTATATCTGAATCTGTTTTTGCATACTGGATTCGCTGTTTTAATTATTTGAAAACAAGTTACTTTTCATTATGCTCAAGGTTGTTTACACTAGTCATTAACATTTAAAATTTCATTATCCAAATACACTACAAGATAATTTTAAACCCATCCCTAAGGGAATCTGTGAAATGTGCTAAGTGCTAAATAAAAATAAGTTGTGGCCTATGATTCACAACTTATACAAACTTAGATTCAACTGTGCTTTCAGAAGAAAAACCATAGATTTTCATATGAGAAAAACATGCCTGTGAAACAGCTGTACCACTGCCTCTCTCCATTTAATAAAAGAATAGAGAAAACTGCATTTGAATAGAGAAAGTCGCCTATCCCTTAGCAGGGACTCTCAGTAGAAGGGTGTGTCAGTTAGCTGTGAAATGTGTTCTTCGGAACTTGTTACTTCCAAAGTTAAAGCACCAAAAATTGGGAATGACTTACTTCTCAATCTGCTCTATTATTCTTAAATAAAATAACTAATAGTGGCATCAACTTGAACTTAAAATGCTTTGAAAGGAAACAAAAACGTGGCAGCACAACTTGTGCAACCAGGCCACTGGCTCATTCTTACTAGGCCACAGCCAGCAGGACCGGTATGCACAACTAAGACTACAGGCCAGCGTTGAAAAACATCGGTCTAGGACAGCATTTCATAAACTAGAATGTGCAATCCAATTACTGGAAGAGTTTGTAAAAGTGCAGATTCCAATGCATAGGTGTGGGTGATACTACTGGCATGGCTGCCACACTCTGAGTAGTTTTTAGGTCTTGGCCTAAAGCATTATCACAGAGCTGAAGTCAATGCAAATAACTATCCTGAAACTTTTGCTATGAGTTAAACTGTTATCTACAGTGTACAAAACCGCAAACACCGCGTCCCTGGAGCCGTAAGAGCCGAAACTCTGTCTCTGAGCATATCAAAGCACAACAATCAAAACACACAAGAGCCCTGGATGGGTGGCTCAGTCGGTTGGAGCATCCTCCTACACCAAAAGGATGTGGTTTGATTCCAGGTCTGGGCACATACCTGGGTGTTGGGTTCAATCCCTGGTCGGGGTGCATAAGGGAGGCAACCAATCGATATTTGTCTCCCTCTTTCTCTCTCCTTCCCTCCCTCCGTTTCTCTCTCTCTAAAATCAATAAAAATATATCCTCAGGTGAAGATTAAAAAAATTTAAAAACAAGATATGCAACAAATCACTATTCAAACTGTCTTATACAGCAAGAATTCAATGTCAGTATGCAAGGAACAAGTGACATTTTAAAGTAGTGTGGGTTTGAAAACAACAAATCTGTCAAAACCAAGAGCAATTCTTTTTCTTTTTGTTCACTTCATCTAGAGATGAATGTACTGGGGAAACAGGAGGGGACCAGGCTACCACTAGGCATCCTCTGGTCTGGGCTGCTGTGCTAGAGTAGCTCTAAGTGTACTTATCCCTGCAAGCAACGCTGCTAGTCTCAGACATCATCATTTGACCAAAGGTAGGCTGAGAGCTTAGACTAACTCTGACAACTTAATTCCAAGGGTTCCCTCCCAATCCCCTTCCCTGGGTCTTCTATCTTCTCCCTGACCTGAGCAGATCTCTGGTGTCTGTCCTTTTGACAATCACCTGTGACAATCTCTGATCTCAGCCATCGCTTTTAGCTGGCTGTTCTAGAATGGTAGTTCTCAGCCAGAGGTGATTTTGCCCACCAGGAGATAGCTGGCAATGTTAACTGGAGACACTGCTGGTTGTCATGAAACTGGCATGTAGTGGGCTGAGGTCAGGGATGCTATCAAACACTACAATGAACAAGACAGACCTCCACAACAACAACAACAACAACAAAATGATTCAGTTCAAAATGTCAACGTGCCAGTGTTGAAAAACCCTGGTGGAGACTATGGATAAAGAGTAAAAGCCCACCCGCAGCTTTGAGAAGAGGCAACGTTTATATTTAAACCAAAGGTTTCACCACAGAAGCCCTTTAGGGTGATTCTACTTTATTGAGGTATTTTTGGCATTAAATGATCAAATGTCCTTGAATCAGAGAATAATTTTGCTCTGAGTTCTAAGTTATAGCAAATTTTGCTCACTTTCTGATTGGTATGAAGAGCAACTATAACTACCTCAATCAGTACAAACAAGATGGCTCAAAGAATGTTCTTCTCCCTCTCCCAGGATGCCACAAATTCAGCAGGTATGTGCTACCTTCTTGAAGGCAGAGAATGGAAATCATACAATACCTCTCAAGCTATTTTGGTTTTGTCCATATGAACTGTCATAAATTAAGAAGTAAATTATAAACTCTAACACTGTTTCTATAAAGATACATAAAACAAACGCAAACTCCCTCTAACATACAGATAAAACCAGAAAGCAATAGCTATAGTTTCAAGTGTATAGTTACATATCTACTATACCACAAGTAGAGATTAAAGCCAAAATACTGAAATCAACTTACCATTGGTTTACCATAAAATGGAAATCCTTGTAACTGTCTCAAGGCATTTGTGGATGAGCCCAATTCTTTAAATATAACAAAGGCTTGCCCCCTCATTTTCATGGTCTTTAAAGCTACAATATCTACAACATGGCCAAACTGAGAAAACAGGGCATACAGGGATCTCTTCAATTCTGTGTAAAATTAGAGGGAAACAACTTATTTGTGAATGAAACAATGACTAAATTCTTCATAAACGACACTGAATTAAGTGCTTCCCTACCATTCATGTATTCATTTATATAGTTATACATTTTAATAACATCAGACTATAAAGCTCTCTGACTTAAAACGTTATTTGAAATCATTTTTTTTTATTATTATTATTAGTTAAGGTATTACAAATGTGTCCTCATCCCCCCCATTAACCCCCAACCTCCCCCGCACACACAAACTCATGCTCCCATCCCCCTGTTGTCCATGTCCATTGGTATGGCTTATATACATGTATACAATGAGTGAAAACAGATTCAACACATTTTTCAGCCCTTACCTATTTTATTTTTAAGCCTTAAAATCCTTACCCAATAGGGATAAACCAAAATTTCGGGCACTGAGAAAGATAATTAAATGAGAAGTTTTGAAGCAGTACAATTTCTTTTTGGCGGGGGGCAGCAAAGGTGGAGATTTATGAACAAGGACAGACTCCCACGTGGGGAGGGGGAAAGGTCCCATGAAACAGTAGTTTTTAAGACAGTAGTAATTAAACACATTTTGGCTACGAACAAATCTTTTTAAAGCACACTCACCTTCTTTTTTAATTTTGTCATTCATATTGTTGATATAAATTGTATGGTTTGGTCTGATATCCATCTTTTGGGTTAAGCTGTCCAAGCAGCCTGAAGAGACAGTAAATATTCTGTTACAAACAGGGAAGACTTAACTCATGCTCTTGGTGTGACATTAGGACACAACACAAGTGTTACTAACTTTTCAGTTCTCCTTCATTCCCTAATGCCGGAAAACATCAGTTTGGCAGTAGTCTTTAAAGCTCTCCAACTCTTGCTAGCCTTTTTTTTTTTTTTTTTATTAAAACAAAAGGAGAATAATGCTTGGTGGAGCACTAGTACCTAGTAAGATTTTTAACATTACTTTATTCAATAAATTTTATACTTATCTTCCACTTATAACCAAGTGATATTGTTTTTCCATCTGCCTAATAAAACAACTTTACTTTTTAAATTATTTAAACCCCGAGATTTGAAGAAAAATGAAAAAGAAACTAGCAAATGTACAGCCAGTAAAAACCATTTAGAACATTAATGAAGTTTGCCAAGAACTACTACTTCATGTGTACAATTACAAAGCACTTTCATATCTGTCACTAATTTATACACATCACCACTTACTGTCCTCACTCCACAGTTATCTTGAGCCAATTAAAGAAATGGAGCGCTAGCCGGTTTGGCTCAGTGGATAGAGCGTCGGCCTGCGGACTGAAGGGTCCCAGGTTCAATTCCGGTCAAGGGCATGTACCTTGGTTGCGGGCACATCCCCAGCAGCGGATGTGCAGGAGGCAGCTGATGGATGTTTCTCTCTCATGGATGTTTCTAACTCTCTATCCCTCTCCCTTCCTCTCTGTAAAAAATCAACAAAATATATTTTTTAAAAAATAAATAAAGGGATGGAGCTGTGAGAGATCAGTACCGCACGATGGTTAAGAGCTCAGATTCTAGTATCAGCCAGATCTGAATTCAAACCCAGTCTGTGCCTCTGGCTAGCTGCGTGACTGGGGAAGGTCCCCTAATCTCTCCGGTCCCCATCTGTACAATGGGGATGGTGGTCAACAGCATTTAGCCTGGAGAACTCAGGAGACTAAATGAGACAAAGTCCCAGCACAGCGTTCCTGCCTGGGCAGTAAGCGCCTAAAGCCGCTGCTATTAAAGGTTAATGAAGGGACTTGCCTAAGGTCACGCGGCTAATAAGCCGCAGGCCTGGAAATCCGCCCTTGCCTTCTGCTCTCCGCACTCCTCTTCCACACTCACCTCAATAGTTCATCTTTCACATCGTTTTGAGTTGCAAATTCTGACCTTGCTTTGTTCCCTAGGCCGTCCCACATATCCTTTAACTTCACAAATACCTAGCTTCACCCACTGTATGTGAAGAACACAGGATGACTGGCAAGGAAAGGGCCCGCGGACAGGGGCTCCGCTTGGGCGGGCAATACGTTAAAAGGCAGGCTTCTCAGAGACCTGCGGGCTGCTCATCTGAAACCTGAGGTCGCCAATAGGAGGGAAATGATCAGAGGGGAGGCTCAGGGTAGGTTGGATGGTTGCCTGGACGACTGCAGGGGCACCGGGGAAGCTTCTCAATCCAAAAAGGAGCCTCCGGAAGCTACACGAAAGCTCAGAGCGAGCTGGAACCAGCAAAGGGGCAATAATCATCCTTCACTTCGTACAATCATCCCTCCTCTCCCGACACAAGCACAATCGCCCAAGGCCCCGGACCGAAGCCCAAGGAAGTAGCCCCGTGGTCCCGGACCCTACACGTCTGACTCCAGACAACACTCTTAAGATGGGAGGCCTCGCCGGAGCGGCGCTGCAGCCTCCATTCCTCCCCCGCCCGCTGGCCCAGCCTTCCGCGAACCCCAGGTCCGGTACATCCAGCCCCACCACGCCGCCCCGTCCACTCGCAGCTCCCACAAGGGAGCGCTGGGCCGAGGGCCAACCTGCCGCCTGGAAATCGAAACAGCGGGACACAACTCATTCAAACTGACCTGAGGCCCGCCCGGCGTCCCGTAACCACCGAAAGCCGGAAGCGGAGCCAGGAACCGGAAGTGACTGCACCAGGATCCTCAATGGAGCGCAGATCGGTGGAGGAGCCGAGCACCGAATCGATCGATGCCCCGCGGCTGCGCCTGGAATCGCTCTGCGCATGCGCGCCCTGGCGGGCAGGGAGAAAACGTGGGTAGGGGGTGTGGGGAAGGAAGGGGAAGGAGCCTGTGGGAAGTGTGTGGGTGAAACAAATCGTGGGGCCATAGAGTGAGAGAATAGGGGAGCGCAGTGATTCATGTCCCCACCACGACTTTGCGCGGCTTTAACCCACGCAAAGGTAGCGTCCATCTTTCCAAATCCTATACAGTTTTACAGGTGCGGCCGCCCATGCCCACTGCCAGGGCAGGCGCCCTAGTTTCGCCTGCCCTTCTCTGGGCTCTGGCTGCCCCGGTTTAACCTCACATTCAGGGCAGCCAGCACCCCACAAGTCTCCTCCGGTTCCTGGGCTCTGCGGGAGCTCTCCAACACTGCTGATGGGCTTGCATCCCAGGGACACCTCCGCTTGAGGCCCCAAGTGGAGGGAGTCTGTGTCGCTGTCCAGCTCTCTCACCTTATGAGGCAACCACACTTGACAAATGACCAAACACCTGTAAGATCATCGGCCTAAACGCACTCAAAACTCATTAATTTTCTATCATCCTTCCCACCTCCCCACAAAATGCCTATATTGTTCTAGGGTAAGACACGTTGTTGGTGTTTAGGCCAAGCTGAACGGGAATTCCAAAAAGGGCACATACCCATTCATCCATTCATCAAATATATGTAAAGCATCATCTGAAATGTTTGTTATGAGCCAAGGGGAATCTAATCTTGTTATTCCCTTAACGCCTCAACTTCCTCATATGTAAATTAGGGATCATAATAGTAACTACTTCTAGAGTTATTGTGAGGATTAAGTGCACTCAATATAAAGTGATTAGACACAAAAGAAATGGTTCATCAATGTTATTTGTAAATGCTGGACATATGCATGGAGGGACCAAATAGATGGGTCTTATAAGATAGGGATTTTTATTTTAAAAGGTCGCCTAAAGTTGCAATATTTTGAAATAATGTAAGTTTTTTGAAGGCGGGGATTTTTGTCTGCTTTGTTCACTCAGGCAGCTCTAGTAACTAGAAACGTGGCTGATAAATATGTATTGAATGAAGGGATGAATAAACGAAGCTTCATGGAAAAATTAGACAACACCAAACAAATGTGATGTTTTATGAAGATGCACAGAAGTGTAGGAAATAATGTTAATCACAGAAAAGCATTATTTTATAATATGGATGTAAAATTGAGAAGAAATGTAAATAGTTCTGTCTCAGTTAAGGAATTATGAGAGAGTACCCTTACTACATTAAAAGAAATATAAACAAAATTAAAAAATTTTTGAATAGCAAAGGACAAGCTGCCCTGCACACTAATATGGACATCTGACCAATTAATTATGTTTGATGATAATGACGATGGCTAACCTATTTTTCTGAAAATAACTGTAACCTGACTATATTATGCAAGTCATTCTGGCCAAGAGCGCATCATAACTATTAAGAGAGGATAAGGTGGATATTAACCCTTATCAGATATTTTCCCATACAGTAGATTTCCTTTTCACTTTGTTGATGGTTTCTTTTGCTGTGGAGAAGCTTTTCAGTTTGAAGTAGTACCATTTGTTATTTTTTTTTTCTTTGTTTCCCTTGCTCTAGGCCAGCGGTTCTCAACCTGTGGGTCGCGACCCCTTTGGGGGTCGAACGACCCTTTCACAGGGGTCGTCTAAGACCATCGGAAAACACATATATAATTACGTATTGTTTTTGTGTTAATCAATATGCTTTAACTATGTTCAATTTGTAACAATGAAAATACATCCTGCATATCAGATATTTACATTACAATTCATAACAGTAGCAAAATGACAGTTATAAAGTAGCAACGAAAATAATGGTGGGGGGGTCACCACAACTTGAGGAACTGTATTAAAGGGTTGCAGCATTAGGAAGGTTGAGAACCACTGTCTGGGCGATATATTGGTGAAAATACTGCTATATCGAGATGCCAGAGATTTTACTGCTTATTTTTCTTCTAGGACTTTTATGGTTTCACAATTTACATTTAAGTCTTTTATCCATTTTGAGATTATTCTTGTGTATGGTATAAGTTGGTAGTCTAGTTTCATTTTTTTTTTTTAATGGTGAGACTTTGCAAAGGCACTCTACCTGGAAAGAAAAAAATACAGTACCTGTCCAATTTTCCCAACACCATTTACTCCATTGTATGCTCTTACCTCTGTTGTCAAATATTAACTGGACATATTTGTGTGGGTTGATTTCTGGGGCCTCTGTTCTGTTCCATTGGTCTATATGCCTTTTCTTCTGCCAGTACCACTATTTTATACAATGGCTTTGTAATATAGTTTGGTATCTGATATTTTGTTACCTCTAACTCTGTTCTTTCTCAAGATACACCTCAACATCAGGAAGACAAGCAATCCAATTTAAAAATGGGCAAAGGACCCGAATAGACACTTCTCCAAGGAGGACATACAGATGGCCAATAGACACATGAAAAAATGCTCAAAGTCACTAATCATCAGAGATATGCAAATTAAAACTGTAATGAGGTATCACCTCATACCTATCAGAATGGCTACCATAAAAAAATCAACAAACAACAAATGCTGGGAAGCATTTGGAGAAAAGGAAACCATAGCACACTGCTGGTAGGAATGCAGACTAATACACTCACTGTGGAAAACAGTATGGAGTTTCCTCAAAAAAATTAATGAAACTGCCATTTAATCCAGAGATCCCACTTTTGGGCATATATCCTAAGAATCCTGAAAATCTAATCAGAAAACATATAAGCACCCTATGTTCATAGTAGGGTTATTTACAATAGCTAAGATCTGGAAACAGCCCAAGTGCCTATTTTGTTTGGTAGATGAATATATAAAAAAGCGGCGGGACATTTACCCATGGAATACTATGCAGCCATGAAAAAGGAGGGTCTCTTGCTCTTTGAAACAGCATGGATGGCTCTGGAAAACTATTATGCTAAGCGAAATAAGCCAGTTAGAGAAAGACAAATATCACATGTTCTCATTTATAAGGGGACTCTAAGGAACAAAATGAACTGATGAACAAAATAGGTCCAGAGGTATAGATTCATGGAACAGAATAACAGACCTTGAAGGGAGGGGTTTGGAGGGAACAGAAAAAGATTAACCAAAGAACATATATGCATATATGCGTAACCCCTGGATACAGGCAATAGCATGGGAAAGGGGTGGGGGCTGGGTGGAGAAAATGGGAGACATCTCTAATACTGACAAGAATAAAATAAAATTAATTTATTAAAATCCAATATAATTGGATTTGCTTAGGAGTTCTGCTCAGTCCAGTCTTTTATTAAGCCAAAAACAAACAGAGGATAAGATGGGACTTTGCAAAGATACTCCACCTGGAAAGAAAAAGAAAATAAAACAACAACACAGAGACTTCAAATCAGATGACACATTGGGTTCTATTAACCACTAAAAAATGGCTACTATTCTTTACACTGTGAGAAGGAACTCATCTAATGGCCAACTCAGTGGCAATGATCTACATGCTATTCCCCAGGTTTTTCTAAACAGAACCAGTGTACCTTTCTGTCCTTGGGCAGTTGGTCTGGGCTTTCCAATGGCCTGTTAGTCCTCAGTGATTTCTTAAATGGTTTTGAGAAGCCAGTAATTGAAAGCAGGACTGAGAAAGGAATGAAGGGGGGAGAGGAGCTCTTCTGCCCTTGTGAGATGCCTTGAATGACCTGGTTATATAACTATATTAAGAGCATTATAACATCTAAATTTTGGTCAGATGAGCTGTAAAAGGACCATCATCCCTTTATAATTAAATTCACCTCTTGAGGGTCAGATCAGGAATCCGATATTTCCAAAACTCACCTGTTTTTAAACAGAAGAGAAAAACGAATGGATTTGCTTAGGAGTTCTGCTCAGTCCAGTCTCTCATATTTCAGTGAGGCAACCTGATTTACTTTCCTGTGAAACAGTTTTGTTTTTTATGGCACTAAACCCAGAAGCAGCACTACAACACTCTAGACAACTGTTACCTATCTATTGATGATGAAACTCGCCTATTTTAGAGGTAGCAGCAAAATTACTACCAACAGTTGGGAATAAAACTGTGTTAAGACATCTAAATTATTGTCTAAGCATGATAAACGAGGCAGCTCATAGTGACTATGAATGCACATATATTTTCCTACCTTATCTGCACGTGTTTTATGTTTCTCATTAAATGTTTTCAGTATCTCGCTGCAGTATTTTTGAGATGCAGCCAGGTTTAAAGAAAAATGCGTCATAAAACTGGTGGATAAATTTTGGCCCATTTATGTTAGATAGAGTCACAGAATGTACGAGAGTTTGTTTCTATTTTCTTTCTCTCTCCAGGTGGTGATTTCATTAAGAAATTTACGTAGAATAAAATTATTTCACAACCATCACTAAACAAATCTAGGCATTATTGTTGAGCACCATATCAGGTTTACCTTGTCCTAGCTGGTTGGGATTATATTGACTGAAACTTCCTAAGAAGCACCCCAGCCCTGAAATTCAGGGAGGAAATAATTTTGTGCAATTATTTTGTCATTTTATTTCAGTCCTTATGTTTGTTTTTTTAAGAAATATTGTTTTAGCCCTAACCGGTTTGACTCAGTGGATAGATCGTCGGCCTGTGGACTGAAAGGTCCCAGGTTTGATTCCGGTCAAGGGCATGTACCTTGGTTGCAGGCACAGCCCCAGTAGGAGGTGTCCAAGAGGCAGCTGATCGATGTTTCTCTCTCATCGATGCTTTTAACTCTCTATCCCTCTCCATTCCTCTCTGTAAAAACTCAATAAAATATATATTTTTTAAAAAAGAAATATTGTTTTAGGAGAAAAAAAAAACACGAAAAGCTATTATCACTTCGGAAACATACTATTGTGCTAATGTTAATAGTGGGGTACCTTTCCATACACAAAAACACCATTTTCTCCCCAAAATGGGAGGAATCTGAGATAAGCTATGATAATGTATGCATCTCATAAAGTTTGGAAGCAGTAGTTTGCCTTCGAAGACTAGATAACTAAAGATGTGTGGGAGAAAACTGGACGTCTTACTGTTCAATATTATGAGATGGGAAGTTGTGCTTGGCACGGTGTCCCTCTGACCTCCCCTGAAGTCCACTAAAGTAATAACACAGGACTGCCGTTCTCTTCAAAACTGGAACAATAAGATGCTAGTGGCATGAGGCCCACCTAACAAGCAGATTAAATTATTAAGTGCAGCAGATAAAACTATGCAGATAAAATTCTTAATTACAAGAGTTTTCGCCTTTATGATTCAACGCCTTTAATTTTTTTTAACGCCCTTAATTATTTGGAGTCGTAAGCCCTGTGACAATTTGAAAATCCAAATTTAAAAAAGAGACCTTTTTGAAAATGTTGGCTCTCAATTATGTAATTTCCAGCATCATGTACCATTGATTTCACAGGCACATCCCAGGTGGCCTAATCCAGTGCTTCTCAAACTTTAATCACCTAGGGATTTTGTTAAATTCAAATTTTGAGTTGATAAAGCTTGGATGGGAGCCTGAGGATCTGCATTTATAACAAGCACCCAGGTGGTACTGATGCTGCTGGTCCCCGCCATATTTTGGGGAGCAAGACCCTGAGCATTTCAGATTTAAGAATGCCTGGTAGATTACCCAGTATTGTGCAATAGTTAGCTGAGGGGGCCATAGTGCTCCTACCAGATACAGAATACCATCTTCTTATTGCAAATACAAATCAACTATTTCTTTCAAAGGAGTTATCTAAAACTCTGTTTTAACTGCCTTCTTCTGGGCATTTGGAACTCAATATCCAGTGAGAGTGAGAAAGTTTGGAAATTTTGTTCCCTCTTGACGAGAGATTGCTTGGTTCTTTGTGGGGCCCTGGGTCACCCTCTAATTAGTGTTAGTCATTAATGTTGTGCACAACTGTCCTGGTCTGGTCTCCTGCCAGGCTCACAGAGGCTTGCACTTCTCCATACCTTCTGGAAATTGGCATGGTCAGGTAACGTGCTTTGGCTAATGAAGTGTAAGGATATTAGCTAGGCATCACTTCCAGGCAGAAGTGTCAAGAGCCAGTGCACAATTTGCCATGTGCCCTTTGTTCTGTCTTTGTGATCTTGGAAATAAATGGGACCTCTGTCACCCTTAGGTCCATGAGTGACTACAATGGTTAGGGAACACCTCTCCTACTCAGTTCAAATTGGTCATATAACATTAGCAGGAAATAATAAACTGAGCATTCGGGGGTATCTGTTGATGCATCATGGCCATCCTGACTTTTTACACTAATTGAAACCCCCTCTGAGAGATAATTCTTAGAAAGTTCAAAAGAGTTTTACGTGAGCAGTTTCCCAATCACAGATGGTTTCTGAGTGCATAAGAGGTCATGTATCTGAGATGACTCTTGCCTTTTAAAGGGAAAATCAATATGATCCATCTTTTGAGTGACCTTTATTGAGTAATTTAATCCTAGATTTATTGAGCACCTTTGTAAAATGGCTACAGAAGTAATTATCTTGAGGCCTAGCTGAGAGAATTCATGGTTGGTAGCATTTTCACATACCTTCAGAGAAAGGACCCGAAGGAATAAAGAGATGTCACGTTCACGCTCTAATTTAGGGTGGTCAGAATCATCTTGCAACAAAAGATCAGGATATGTATAAAACATTTCA
The DNA here is from genome assembly GCF_014108235.1 of Myotis myotis. Lineage (NCBI taxonomy): Eukaryota > Metazoa > Chordata > Mammalia > Chiroptera > Vespertilionidae > Myotis > Myotis myotis. The sequence continues at coordinate 75,090,320 of NW_023416401.1, read as the reverse complement.
GGCAAGATGTAGCATCATGAGACAGTTTAGATTCTTATCATAAAGAAGTTGGGGGGGAAATGAAGCCTCTAGTTTCAATTGCAAATTTGTTTGGACAAGATAACCCAGAAAATCATTTCTATCTAAAGAATCCAAAACAATTATGTAAATGAGACTGGTCTTTCCTATTCTATTTTGTTTAAGGTGAATGGGAGTCAATTCAACTATTGTAAATTTCTCTAATATCCACTGCCAGAAATATCATTACATGGGTTAATGAGTTTATTAAAAAAGATAGTGAAAGTAAGAAATAGTGCTCATCTCTAATTGATATTGAGTAGTCTTCCTTTAATCATGGTGGGTGTTTTTTTTTCCAGTTTTAATATGAAGCTACTTTCTGACATTTAGTGTTACTAAATTACTTCAGCTCCTGAAAGATATTAATATAACTTATAATACATTTTGTCATTTCTGTAGAAGATTCTGAATAAGACTGGTCAGTTTGGAAGCCTGAGAGAAATTAGTTCTAAGTTACTTCCTTGCGACTGAAATTGCAAACGCCAGATTCCATTACAAGTGGCTACGACTGAAAGAGCTCATCTCTCGTTCATTTAATAACAGGGTATCCCAGAAGTCATTGTGCAGTGCTAAGCTTTATATTGCTTAAAACTAAACTAAGACTTTGGGACACTTTTATCTTTTCTGAACACCTACAACATAGCAAATCCTGTGCTGGCAACTGGAGATGTAACAGTGAGCAGCACAGGCAGGCCACCTGCCTCCATGGAGCTGCCAGGCTCTTGTGAATAACTACTGTGGAGATGTTCCCGTTACTATTGCTGCAGAACAAACTACCCCACAACTTAGTGGTTTAAAGCAATAGCTATTTGATTATGTCTCGTGGACTTTGTGGGTCAGGAATTCAGTCAGAGTACGGCTGGGTATTTCTTCACTCAGTGGGACTCAGCTGATGGATGGGCTGTCTACCCTCACATGTTTGGTGGTTAGGAGTGGCTAATAGACTGTCCTCACATGGTTCTATCAACCGGAGCATCAAGCATGGTGTTCCCAGCCTGATGGTCTGTGGGTAGCTGGATTTCTTACACAGGGGTCAGGTTCCCTCAGACCAAGTGTCCCAAGAAAATTAGGTGGAAGTTTCATCCTTTTTGGAGCAGCCTGAAAAGTCACACAACAAAGCCTTTAGCAATTTCTCGTTGGTTACAAGTTAGTCATAAGGCCGGCCTAGATTCAGGGGAAGGAAATTAGATTCCATTTCTTGATATGGGAATGGCAAATTCACATTGTAGAGAGTGAAGGTAAAGGAGATGCTATTAGGGCCATCTTTTTCTTGTTTTATGTTGGAGAAATTTATATTTAGAATTAGCCAGCTGGACTCAGTTTAGATGATCCCGATTTTGCTGACAACATTCAAAACATCATACATAGTCAGGAACCAGTTGGACAGACGCCATCTTCTCTCCACCAGGCCGAATTCAAGATGTCGACCTTTGTCACATCCATGTCATAGAACTTCTTCCCAGCTTGTGTGAGCTGATGCTTGCTGGCCTGGACATCCATAATGAGCATAATATGTTGTTGTTTTTTATCTGTAGGTTGGAAAAGTATGGATTACACATTTCTACCGCTCTGCATCAGTGGGGAATCATGTTCAACTGCTAACAACAAAGATTAATTTGCAGTGGCTAAAACTCACAAGGATTTTTTATATAAACGACAACTGAAAATCAGCAGGATAGGGCGGTTGCACAAAGTATTCATGAATCAAGTTTCCCTCTATTTGTATGCTCTATTTTCTTGCTTTATATTCTGCTCCCATTCAAAAGATTACCTCACGGCAAAGTGGCTGCTGGAGTTACAGCCATTATATCCATATTCCAGGTAGCAGGAAGGAAGTTTAATCCCACTGTCTCTTAGAGGCTCAAATTGTACTTCTATTATATTAGTTCGGCCAGAATTTAATTTTATGGACTCATGAAGTTATAAACAAAGCTGGGAAATGTAGTTTCTTACCAGGAGATGTTGCCCAAAGTATTGTTTTCTAAATACAAAAAGTGAAAATTAGCATTTGGAGGTGAGAAGCCTTCTCTGTCAAATTTCCTATTTATGAGATCAAGTTAAAAAAAATGCCAACGAAGATAAAAGCATCATAAAGACCTTTCTAGTGGTATATGATTATAATAACATTTCTTCTTTTTAAATGTCTATAAGAAATGAGGGATTTACTTTACTATTTTGAAATCTGAGGTGAGAAATAGATTTTGCACAATCTATTTCCCCACTCTAAACAGTTAAGAACAAAACAGAAGTCATGTTTTAAACCTCCCTCCTAATTTCAAAGCACATTTTGCTCTGGTTCTAAATGTCTGAAGTCAGAGCTAATGCAAGAGAGAAGAGGACAGTTTGAAACATAAAGGATGGCACTCATCCTTTGAAACATTCAATGAGCTGATCCCTGCACCTTGTGTTTCTGACATAATCTTGACTCTTCTCAAGGTGTTAGCAAGTTAGGTAATTGTAGATAATAAAATATGATCTCAGTGTTACACATGCACAAATGTGCCCACCCACTCACACAGTTTTCTTCACCTGCAAACATCTTACACCAAAGGCCCAGCTGAAGTCCCATTTCATTCTTTTTCTCAGCACCAAGGCTCTATCATCTGTCCTCTCTCTGTTCAGGGACTGATTCTACTGTTTGTTTTGAACAATTTATACCCAACATTCAAAAAACATCAAGAGAACATTTAGCCTCAGCAGGATGGCTCAGTCCATCTGAGCATCCTCCCATACACCAAAAAGTTTGCAGGTTCTATTCCCGGCCAAGGCACATACCTAGGATGTGGGCTCGATCCCCAGCTGGGGCACTTACAGGAGACAACTGATCAATGTTTTTATCTATCTATTATCTATCTATCTATCTATCTATCTATCTATCTATCTATCTATCTCCCTTTCTCTCTCTCTAAAATCAATAAAAACATATCCTTGGGTGAAGATTAGAAAAAAAGAGGGAAACATTGGTCCCAGACACTTCATTACTTCACTTTACATAGGTTAGGGTCATATTTAAATTTCTTATCTTCCCAAGTTTAGTGTGAGCCCTTTAAGTGCCTCATACTCCTTTTGTATTATTTCATTTTAGGTATTATATCTTTCCAGGTTGATAGATTTATCTGGCACTAGGCATCAGAATTTACTCCAAACCATTGAATCTCAAAACAAAACTATAACACACATTCCAGAATAGCTAAAATGACAGGCAGACAGTACCAAGTGTGGGATAATGGGACTGCTTATACAGTGCTGGTGGGAATGTAAATTTGTGCAACCATTTTGGAAAAATGTTTAACCAAACTTGCTAAAGCTGAACAAAGTATATTTTATGACCCAGTAATTCCACTCTGAGTTATATACTCAACAGAAATATAAACAAAACAATAAGCATGCAGTAGTATTCCGAACACTATTCATAATAGCCCCAAACTGAAACGACCTATAAGTATAATAGGTAAAGAGATTGAACAAGGTATGTATTCACACAATGGAATATTATACATCAACAAAAATGGACAAACTATTGCTACATGCAACAACATAGGTAAATCTCACAAATGTGGTGTTGAGTCAAAGAAGCCAAGCCCAAAATAGGCCTTTCTGTTTGGTTTCATTTATATAAATTTCAAAAACAGGCAAACTAATCATCCTATTAGACACTGACAATAGTATGGTGATCACCAGAGGGAAAGGAGGATGGGGAAGAGGTATAAAAGGGTAAAGGAGGTAAAGTATGTGGTAATGGAAGGAGATTTGACTCTGGGTAGTGAACACACACAATGCAAATATACAGATGATGCAATATAGAATGGTATACTTGAGACCTATTTAATTTTATTCACCAATGTCACTCAATAAGTTTAATTTCAAAAAAGAAATCAGGATGTGTGATGTGTTCCCCACCCTGTTTACTTTTTCTGGCAGCACACAGCATTTTAAAATAAAAAATGTAAAACACTCTCCCTCTCTGCCTAACCTCTCAATGGCATACTTGTTGATCTCAGTGAGCTTTGCTACACTTACTGCTCAGAAAGAAATGAGCAAGAGGAGGAAATAGAGAATAGAGGTGACCCTGAAGGGCAGGAGGGTAGAAGATAGAAAAGGACCTGTGAACAGCACCTTCCATCCCTTCACTTAAGTATTAAGCACTCTGCTCACATGCGGGGAGAGGTTACCGAAAATGCAATGACGCCAGCATGCTCTCCAGGAGCTCCTGACTTAAAAGTGCTGCAGGATATGGGCAAATCAACAGGTAAATCAACAGTGAGAAATCACAAATTAATACTAATGCAGTGATGAAACTGAAATGGCAGAGGGGCCACGGGTCCCTGAGACAGTGCCCATTGCATAAACAAAGCCTCATGGAAGACAGACAGGTTGAAATTAGAAACACTTTCAGTGCAGCTCAAGTCTGAGGCTGGTTTGAATGGTTAATGCAGCATGCAGCAGGCTGGCTCTGTACCCAGGAAATAGAGAGAAGGAACAAAAATGGGCTCTGTTAATTTTTACTGTGGGAGACTATTACTGAGGGGAGGAATAATAAGGGTAATCACATGAAGCTCGGAAAATTTTTCAACAGAGAAAATCTAGCTCATAGTGGAAGACTTAAGACAACAATTGTGAATGTTTTATCTCTTATTATACTTCAAGCATTGTTGTACAAACTTGACCTTTCTCCCCTACCCTGCAATGCACAATCCAGGCCCAAGTCCTGCCTGTTTTGAGTCCAAGGCATTTGCTAGGACTGGAGAATGGGGAAAAGTAAGGAATGCCAGTTTGTTCCTCCTACAGACCATTCCCGCCCCAAATTGTTATAAAATAACCTAATCCAACCGTTAAAGAAAGAACCAGATGTGATGGGAACTGACTCATCCACTTCTAATTTCTGTGATTTTTCTGGTCCACAAAGCAATCCTATCTAATAATAGACAAACATGGTAATTAACCGTACCTCCAACATGCTTCCCATTGGCTAATCAGGGCGATATGCAAATTAACTGCCAACCAAGATGGCACGGCAGCCAGGCAGCTGAAGCGAACAGGAGGCTTGGTTGCCCCAGCGATGGAGGAAGCCAAGGTTCCCTTCCTGCCGCCGCCTGCCGCCAGGCTCTGAGCTCCTGAAGCAAGAGCACCAAAAGATACAATGTTTCAATTACAGAAGCTAAAAGATGGCGATTAATTTGCATATGCAAGCTCCAAGTGGTGGAGCGAAGCCAAACAGCCCCAAAGCCGCAGAGCAGCGAGGCCTCATGTCCCAGGATCAGCGAAGCCTGATGGAAGCCCTGTGTGTTTATGCACCCTGGGGGTGCAGAGGTCCGGTCCTAGGCAGAGGCCGATGGCGCAACTTCCAACTCCGAGAAGTGGCCTGGGGGCTGGAAGGCAGCACCTCTGACCTCAGTGCTGGAGTCCCGCCGCTCCACCAAGAGAGGAGCAGAGAAAGGCCGGAGCCTCCCTCAAGGTGACCCAAAATCCCCACCCACACCAGGCAGGCTGCTGGGACTGTGCATGGAGGACTCACCTCCAAGCCCAGCCAGTGGCCCTGCCGCAGCCATGGCACTCCTGGGTGCAGGCCCCAGCGGGACGCAGGGTGGTGGCAGGGGTGCTGTGAGTCCTGGGCTCCTCTCCTGCCTTCCGCGGCCTCCTCCTGCTTCAGGGCCTTGTCCTCTGTGGCCTCCTCCTCCCCAGCACCCAGAGCAGCAGAACCACTGAGGGCACTCCCCACTGGCTGAGGGGGTGAATGGAGCGGCAGGGACTCCTGGGTGACGGGTTGCCCTGGGGAGGAGTCCGGACACCTGCACGCCCCGCTCCTGTTCAGCAACATCCCCGAGATCACACATCTGCACCGCGGGCTGTGGGGCAGCGTGATGGCTCCGATGGTGGAGAAGGTGCTGCACACGCGGGCGCTCCTGCAGCCGGGACCTCCTCAAAGGCTTTGAGATGTTCCACTCCCTCTTCAAGCCCTACATCCGGTACTGCATAGAGGAGGAGGGCTGCATGGAGTACACGCACAGCCTGCTGCACGACAACGACCTCTTCCAGTCCTACATGACATGGGCTGAGAAGCACCAGCAGTGCCAGCGGCTGAAGCTGAGCGACATGCTCGCCAAGCCCCACCAGTGGCTCACCCATTACCCGCTGCTGCTCAAGTCGGTGCTGAGGAAGACGGACGAGCCGCGTGCCAAGGAGGCCGTCATCACCATGATCAGCTCCGTGGAGTGCTTCATCCACCACGTGAACGCGTGTATGCGGCAGCAGCTGGCGGCCATGGTGAGCCGCATGGATGCCTATGAGGTGGTGGAGGGTAGCAACGACGAGGTGGACAAGCTCCTGAAGGAATTTCTGCACCTGGACCTGACCGCGCCCATCCCTGGAGCCTCCCCAGAGGAGACGTGTCAGCTGCTGTTGGAGGGCAGCCTGAGGATGAAGGAGGGAAAGCACAGCAAGATGGACGTGTACTGCTTCCTCTTCACAGACCTGCTCTTAGTGACCAAGGCAGTGAAGAAGGCTGAGAGGACCAAGGTCATCAGGCCACCACTGCTAGTGGACAAGATCGTGTGCCGGGAGCTGCGGGACCCTGGCTCCTTCCTCCTCATCTACCTGAACGAGTTCCACAGTGCCGTGGGGGCCTACACGTTCCAGGCCAGCGGGCAGGCTCTGTGCTGGGGCTGGGTGGACTCCATTTACAATGCCCAGAACCAGTTGCAGCAGCTGCATGCGCAGGAGCACACAGGCAGCCAGCAGCACCTGCAGAGCCTGGAGGAGGAAGAGGAAGAGGAGGGTGGGGAGAGTAGCACTTCCCCCGCCAGCTCCCCCACCATCCTGCGCAAAAGCAGCAACAGCCTGGACTCCCAGCACTGCGCCTCAGACGGCTCCACGGAGACCCTGGCCATGGTGGTGCTGGTGGCCGGGGAGACGCTCTCCTCTCCCGAAGTTCCAGGGCGGCCCTTTCAGCTCCCAGTCGGACGAGATGTCCCTCCGTGCCACCGCCTCATCTGTCACACCGACCAGGGAACTGCTGGTCCTGGGCCCCGGGGAGGGCAGCTCCTGCTCCATGGACTCCGCCTACGGCACCCTCTCACCCACCTCCTTGCAAGACTTTGCGACCCCAGCCCCTGTGGTGGAGCCAGCGCCTTGACCCCTAGATTTACCACAGGCCCCTTCACCCCCGCCCTGCTCGGCCTCCGCCGCCGCCCCCCTGTCCAGCTGCTGCCCCGCCTGCCCCACCTGCTCAAGTCCAAATCTGAGGCCTGCCTCCTGCAGCTGCTGGCAGGGGCCGCCACCCAGGGGGCGCACCCAGCCCCCACTGCAGCCTGTGGGAACTCTGCTTGGCTGCCACAGCCACCCGCACTAGGACTCCGGGCTCCCCTCAGGAAGCTGGGCCCCCGCGGGGGCGCACCAAGCCCTGACAGTGGCTCCCAGCTATCAGAGATGGAGGGCAGGACCACCTGCCTGGCCGGGGAGCCCAAAGGCCCACCAGGATGAGCAGAGTCCCCCAGGGTCCAGCCTGAGCCACCCCCCTACCCCCCATCTCTGACCAGCACAGGAAGCTGACCCAGCTGGCCCAGCTCTACCGCATCAGGACCACCCTGCTGCTTAAATCCCAGGCCCTGAGCACAGCATGGAGCCGCCATGCCTGGAGGGCGCGGTGGAGGGGGGTGGGGGGCGGGCGCACATGCGCCTGGTGCAGCAGGACTTACTGGGGAAGGGCCACAGTGCGGCCACCAGGCCCTGAAAGCTGCCCTGAAAGCCATACAAAGACAACCTGCTGCTGGAGGCCAGGCATGCGGTGCTCCCGGAAGATGCCAGAGGTAGGGAAGGAAGGTCATGGAAGGGAACAATTGCAAGCAGAGATCCCGAAGGTTCTGAAAGCAGAGGACCAGCTCCCTGCAGACCTGAACTCCGTGTGGGCCTCTTTCCCGGCCTGTGGAAGCGGTGCAGACACAGGAGGAGCTGATGGACCGGGGCTGCGCCCAAGGAAGACTCAGAGGAAGCAATGTGTGGGCAGGGCCAGGCGGAGCAGGCAGGCCCGAGCGGATCCCGCTGGAGCGCAGCCAGACCCCAAGGCGACCACCGAGCCAGGCCCCAGGGAGAAGCGAGAAGATGCCACTCCACTCGCTGGAGAAGACCATTGAGCAGAAAACTAAAGAAACCGATTTTACATCATTTCCCAGGTGGAGAATAGCTGGCATGTAAGCCCCTGACCAGTGCCCAGCCTCTCCTCTGTCTGTCTATCTCACTCTTAGGTACCATGTTCTTTGTTCTCTCTTAACTGCAACTCATTTTTAAACTAGATTTCTTTTAAAAGAAGACTAAATAAAGTTTCCCTTAAGTTATTTAGGCGGTGCTGGGGCTGCGGGGCTGCTGGGGGCCGGATTACAGACACAAACACACAGGGGAGCCTGGTACCCAGCAGCCCCAAGCCCCGTTGAGGTGGTGTTGGGGCTGCTGGGGTCTTGATCAGAGACACAAACCAGTAGGCCCGGCACCCAGCAGCCCTGGCACAGCAGACCAAAACCCCACCATCACGGAGCTGGGGATGCTGGGGGCAGAATCAGAAACACAAACCTGCAGGCTGGGCACCCAGCAGCCCCAAGGCCCACCACCTCGGTGCTGGGGCTGCTGAGGGCCTGATAGAAGACACAAACATGCTGGGAGGGCTTGTACCCAGCAGCCCCAAGGCCCACCGCCTTGGTGTTGGGGCTGCCGGGGCCCTGATCGAAGACACAGATCCGCAACCCCAGCACCCAGCAGCCCCAAGCCCCGCCATCAAGGTTTTGGGGCTGCTGGGGGTATCAGAGACACAAACTCGCAGGCCCGGCACCCAGCAGACCCAAGGCCTTCGTGGCAGCGCTAAGGAGCAGCAAGCTGAGCGGTAGGAAGCAGCAAGCAGGTGGGTGGTAAGGAGGGAGGGGTCCCGGACTGCGAGAGGGCACAGGCTGGGCTAAGGGACTTCCTACCCATCCCCAGTGCACGAATTTCGTGCACCGGGCCTCTAGTTAGATACAATAGACTAAAACAACCTGAGTGCTATTGGAAAGGCATGCAGTAAAATCCTTATGTTGCCCAAGAATGTACCCCACTACTTCAAAGATCATTGTCTCTAAAGCCACCAAAAGATGAAATACAATATCAAGCTTAATAGTAAATGTCATCAGTGCAAATACATTTTTGGGTTTTGCCATGTGCCAGCCATAATATCCTAAGCACTTGACAGGTACTTCCCACCACAACCCTGTGACAGAGTTACTATAACTATGCCTATTTCAGAGAAATAAGGAAACTGGAGGAGAGGAATGTCAATTTCCCCCATTCGTTTATTCATTTATTCATTCAAGAAGTATGTTTGACCTCCTGCTGCCTGGACACAGGCCGTCTGGCCAGTTGCAGGTGATGCTGAGCAGTAGGCAGGATCAGAGCCGGTGCCTCTGTCTGCTGGGGCAGCCGTAGCAAAGCTTCACAGACTGGGTGGCTCCCACAGCAGAATTGTATTTCCTCTCAGTTCTGGAGACTGGAAGTCCTCAGGATGTGGTTTCTCCCAAGGCCTCTCTCCTGGGCTTGCAGATGGGTATGTCCCCACATGGCCTCTTCTCTGTGAGGGCACATCTGATATCTCTGTGTTCTAATCTCTTACAAGGACACCGGTCAGCCTGGATTAGGGCCCACTCTAGGGGCCTCATTTGAACTTGATTGCCTCTTTAAAGGCCTTATTTTCAAATACAGCCACATTTTAAGATACTAGGGGCGGTTAGAGCTTCAACATATGAATGGAGGTGGTGGATGTGGACACAATTTAGCCCGTACCAGCTGAGAAGACAATTTGATTCCTTAATCAAGATCATAGGATCTTAACTTCATTTCCTCTTAACCGGGGCTCAAAGATTCTTTTCCCCAGACATCAGGATTTACAGAAAGATCCAAACCCTGAACGCCCTTGGAGCAATCTCCCCATGTTGTTTGCTATCCAACAGGCCACCAACTGCAGTATAAGGACAGCTTGTGTGGACCACGGGAAGCAGCTATGGCCAAGGCCCCGAGTGTTTGCTGAAACTATTGAAAAGGGAACATCTGCTTCTACTGTATTTTCTTTCTCTCTTTTTTTCCTCTGAATGGTTCAAAAGTAAATAAAGGGGATTTCAGCAACCCTGCCACACGAAGCTGGATCCGGGCCTCCAGTAATTCCTTCTGTGCCTGTCATGCTCGTACATGCTGCGTGGTCCTTCAAATGGTGGTGATTTACTCTGCCATGAATCTGAATGACGGCAATGCTGTGAAGCCAAGTTGTTCCCGCTGTTTGGATGGGATTTCACGGTCTATCTGCCAACTTATTAAGAGCACCTACTCCTTCCAGCTTTGCGGATTTATTTCGATTATAATTTCTCTTAGTCTCCTTAAACTCGAAATAAAGGCTTTTGGACCCAGGAGAATATTATATCCCCTAAAATATTCATTTACTTCAATCCCTTAAGATGGTTTGCAAGAGCCATTTGTGAATGTTTAAAAAGAATGTGACTGGCTGAGCAATCACAATGCCTCGCCTGCACCATGCTTGGAGAACCTGCTCCCAACTCAGAATTTCTAGCTTCCCGTAGAGGCAGTCAGCGGCTCAGATGCAGCCAGTCATAAGAATAAAAAGATCGTCGTGTCTTTTTCTCTCTCCTTTTCAAACCCTTTGTAAATATTCAAGGTCTGTAAATGCAGGTGCTGGTGCTGTACTACATGGCGTCATAGCTGCTGGGCTTGAAAGGTTGCCGAGAATTTGGTGCAGAGTCTAACTCCCAGCTTTAAGTTAAAAGGCTGCCTTTGGTGTAGAACGAAGAGCAGCCATCTGCTTATTCAGGAAAAGCCCCTCTTTGCACAGGAGAAACCGGGAGGATGCACATTCTGTGCTGAGATCTAATATGGATTCCTTCTGTGACTTAAGAGATCATTTTACATCCCATGGCCTCATGTTCCTTCTCATTAAGATGGCAGTGCTTGAGCAGCTTCCTCGATCACAGGAGTATTATTCCAAACAATTAAGGGTTAATTAATCAACTGCAGAATAACCATGTGAGAGAGATAATGAGGATTTCTATTGCATTTCCTTAGCTTTGGGTAAGGCCATGCCAAATCAATTTTAATCAGAAGGGTGGGTCTCAAATTGTCATTATTAGTCACACATTGAGGTTTAAAATGAATATGACTCTTCCAAATATAATTTTCCCAAATCATATATTTCCCCCCCCTGCAAGACTGATTTTTAGTACCTGCTTCACTGAGTTAATCAATAAGTTATCTTGCATTAAATTTAGTAGTTTTATTGTGAGTCAATGAAAATGATAAGAATTTTTTCTTTGCTATTTAATTTTTTCTTTTTTTGGTTATTGTTGCTGTTTATTTAAATTAAATGCCAGGAATCCCATAGTCCAATATGAGTTTGATTATTTCCATCTTTTATCTTTAGAGATAACATTAGCCAAAGCCCCAAGACAGAAAAATGGATGTAAAGTCAATAACTTAAAAAAAGTTCTCTGATCACCTGCTGATTATCCAAATGCTGGTTTTCTAGGATAACCATGATAGAGCTGTTTCCTCCCTCCCTCCCTCCTGGTGCTCACTCTGTTGGTGGGAAATGGGCTGGAGCATACAAATGTAGACCAACAGGGCTACCCAAATGGCTTGGCCTCCCTGCTGCTGGCAGGGCTGGCCCCGTTCTAAGCTCAACCTTAGAGAGCTGTGGTTTACGCGACTTTAAGGTTCCAGATCAGTGAAGCCAAGAGGGGGACTAGCTAAGGCTTCCAGGGTTCTCATGCTTTGGGGCTTGCCTTCTTGCTGTGGTTGGAACCCAGAGGTTTCCTTACTGTTTTCTTTATTCCAAGCAGATTGGGATCTCTGATTTGTGTCCTGAAGAACACAAGGCTTCCTCCACCTCATAGAGCAACTTGCCTCCCCCTTGCCATGGCCATAGCAAGTCAAATCACTTTCTTGTTGAAAGTAAAAAAACAAACAAACTGCTAACTTGGGCTAGAGTGTAGCTCCCACTGTTTTTCAGTTTTCCAAAACATTTGCCATAATACTCCTCAAAGGAACACCTTCTTCTACTCAGTGAGGAAAATCAAGTCAATTTTACTCTGTTAATTCAACCGATGTTTATTGATGATCAACATGAGACACTCTACTAGCTACTAGGAACAAAAAGAAGGTATAAGACATAGTCTGCCTCAGTGAGGGCAAAGTTAACCTAGGGTGGGAGAGCAGCAGAGCAAGGCAAGAAGGTACGGCCCAAACCTCTTCATAGGAATCTGGTCAAAGACTCAGAGGACAGATAGAAGGTTTGAGAGACAATAATTTTTTTTCTTTGAGAATTACCTATCTAAAGTCCAAATCTTGGAATATTTAAAAACCTCATATTCTTGGAATCAAAATTCCGGTACTTCTGCTGGATGCAGAAGAAAATTTTTTTGAGTGTAAATTCTTCCAGATAAAGCTGTTTGCTTTGATCTATCTTATGTCGATTTTTTTTTTAACCAATAATGGACTGAGAAGAGGAAACTCAGATTATCCAATCCAACCCCTTTATTTTAGTGACTGTTAAAAAAACCTAACTCCAAACCTAAATAACTTGTCAAAAGTCAAATTGATTAAAAAAAATGGTGAACTGGGTCTGGAATTCAGTTTTCTTACCCATGTAATTAGAATAAAAAATTACAGTTAATTACTGTTACTTCCCCATGATATTTTGTTTGTTTGTTTTTATATATTTTCTTGATTTTTTTACAGAGAGGAAGGGAGAGAGAGAGAGTTAGAAACATCGATGAGAGAGACACATCGATCAGCTGCCTCCTGCACATCTCCTACTGGGGATGTGCCCGCAACCCAGGTACATGCCCTTGACCGGAATCGAACCTGGGACCTTTCAGTCTGCAGGCCGACGCTCTATCCACTGAGCCAAACCAGTTTCGGCATGATATTTTTTCTTAATAACTTCAAGTTTGTGGAGAAATCTTTAAGCATGCAGAAAAACTAGATTAATAGAATTAATTAAAGTATGACTTGTTAGATTGCAAAATGGTCCTGATTCTTTTAATCCTTCACCCTTGAATATACTCTTTGCCCTGTGACTGGCTTTAACCAATAAGACATTATCAAGAGTGAGACTACTGAGGCTTCCAGAGTTCTCATGCTTTGAGGCTTGCCTTCTTGCTGTTGTTGGAACCCAGCTTCCAAGCGACAGAGCAGACAAGAGCCTTCGGCATGATGAGAGACATGTAGAGCAGTCAGACCAGTTGCCCTTGTCACCTAAGCCCATAAGTCCAAATCAGGAACTGACTACAGATGCATGAATGAGCCCAGCTGAGCTCAGCCAATCCCAGACCAGACAGAAGAACGTCAGCCAATAGCTGAGCTAATTAAATGGCTATTGTTTTAAGTTCCTAGTAGTTGGGGTGGTTCATTGCAAAACAAAAATTAACCAACACAATGAGTAAAAGAATGAATAAGCATAGAAGAAGTGAATTCAAGAGGGAAGTGTACACTGTTGCCAGTCAGAGTAAATTGTTAGAGGTGTCCTTTGAAATATAGATTTATATACAAAACAGTAGAACCTTAATAATTAATGCTCAATTTTCTATGGTATGGAGTAATGCCGAAGTTACACTTTATCTTTTCTTCCTGGGAGAATCTTCTTCATGGGATAGACACAAGTTCTCATTAAACTTATTTCCTAATTGAATTTCAAATCTTGACCAATATCTGAACATTAATTAACATGAAATTTTAAATTAAAGTTTTCTATTAATAGCCAACACAATCGCACGCGCCACACACACACACACACACACACACACACGCACACGCACTGTTGGCAGATGCAGAATTGAGCCTCCTCTCACAGGGTCATTCATCCGGGAGACTGCTTATTGGGATCTCTCTGAGTCAGACCTCTGTTTACCGTGGATTTTTGCCAGGATAACCCTTGGCATTCTTCAAAGATTTCTCTTTTAACAAGAGCATCTCTCTACTGCAATATGCTTTCAAGGAGTTGAAATATAACCCTGATGGGATATAAAGATAACTCTTTGTAATAAATAAATGCAACACTATTTCCTGTGCTCTTTGAGAAAAAAAACACAACAACTTAAAACAGTTTCTAAAGTCTATTCAGAAAGCGAGAGGCTCCCAACAATATTCTGTAACTTCTTTTTCCCCATTGCACAATCTTAGAAATTATAGGAAAAAAATATATTTAAAAACAAATATATAATCAGATTAGAAAACTGCTGTAAAAAAGAAGGAACTCTTATCATTTGCCACAGCATGGATGGAACTGGAGAGCATTATGCTAAGTGAAATAAGCCAGTCAGAGAAGGATAAATACCACATGATCTCACTCATTTGTGGAATATAATGAACAACATAAACTGATGATCAAGGACTGATCCAGAGACAGAGAGGCATTGATTGGACCGTCGGGCCCTGGAGGGAAGGTAGGGGAGGGTGGGGGTAAGAGAGAGAGATCAATCAAAGGACTTATATGCAAGCATATAGGCCTAACCAATGGACACAGACAACAGGGGGGTAAGGGCATGAGCGGGGGGGAGTAGGGGGTAATGTGGGGATAAGGACACATATGTAATATATTAATCAATAAAAAATATATTAAAAAAAGAAAACAAGAAGAGATATTTTTGGTAGACCATATGAAAATGAGATTGTACCATAAAAAGTGAAAGTCAGTTAAGGAGAGGACCTATAAAATATGGGTGTTTTTAGGGCCATCAGGGGTGCTCTCAGCCCAGAGGTAGCAAAAATTAGAGAAGGAGCGGACCAGGGTGAGGCAGCTTCTGAATCACTGCCAACAGATAAGCCAAATAGTGGACCCTTCCCCCCCTTCCACTCTTCTGCAGGACTGGACAGTGCTTGACAGGACTGTCTTAGTCCAAACAGACTGAGTCTGGCATCTGCGTGAGAGAGGCAAGACAACACTCAGGAAGATGGTGACCAAAAGGAGGATTGGAAATTACTCATGTTCCTAAGATGGCATGTCCTGCCTAACAACACATCTTGTGCCTGACTTCAACTCCTAAACCTGGAGGAGTGGCTGCAGTCCACTCCACCTAGAAGCAGATCCCCCTCATCCAGCATAGTCATTCATGGGAGGGACATGGCAAACAGACATAATATTCAGATTCGGGTCAATAGGAAATCAGGAAGTCACTTGAGTGGGTGACCAAACTCATGGGCACCAAACTCAACAGTGAAGAAACAGAGTTTAGCCCTGGCCAATGTGGCTCAGTTGGTTGAGCATCATTCTATTTGTGGTCAGGGCACATGTCCAGATTGCAGGTTCAGTCCCCTGTCGGGTGTTCAGTCCCCTGTCGGGTGTTCAGTCCCCTGCCGGGTGTGTACAGGAGGCAACCGATTGATATTTCTCTCTCACGGGAACTTCTCTCTCTCTTTCTTTCCTTTCTCTCTCTCTCTCTCTCTCTCTCTCTCTCTCCCCCCCCCTCTAAAATCAATAAAAATAATTAACAAAAGACACAGTTTATGTGGCAAACAGAAGAAGATTTTAGAATAATTATAACCCCTATTTTCAGATAAATCGAAGGGCACATTGTAACCACACAAAAAAATTAAAGATATAAAAATTGTTTTAAATGTATTGTTATTTAAAAGTAATAGGCTGAACATCAAACTAGACATTAATGTAACATAAATTCGTGGCCTGGTCCCTCACTGACCAGGCTTCTCTGCATATACTGAGCATAGTATTTTGCCGCTTTAGAATATTTAAACAAAAATGAATAGAAGAACAAAATTTTAACAAATTCATCCCAGCTAATAATGGTGATTATAGCAGAGAGTGATATTGGTTAGACAATAAAGAAGACATTTCCTGAATCTGTATTACTTGCAATTATTTTTACAACTTAGATGTGTCCATGTATTAATTTTGCATTTAATGCATTTTAAAAATGAGAAGATTATATATATACTATATATAATTATATATATATATAAATACACATATATCTACATATAGATATATACATATTTAAGGTGTTTCATACTTAATAGTACTATGACATATTTAAGCCAGGAATAACTCATATTCCAGCCCAAATTGGGCATTCTCTTCCATCTACTGAAATCTTGTTTGTCTCTGCCATACATTTTTTTATCACTAAATTTCTTGCCTTTCTGCACTGTTTTCCAGTTGTTAAACTCACTCATGTAACTTCGATTAGAATATTCTGTATGAAAGGGATGTTTTCCATATTCTGTTTCAGAGTAGAACATTATGAACAGTATTTAGAAATACTATCTTTAATAAATGCTTATTATGTGGCACTATATGCATTATCTCATTTAATCTACTCAATGACCCTTTTAGATAAGTATCAATATAGATCTCATTTTACAGCTGAGGTAATTAAGGTTTTAGTCAGGTTACATAACTTGTTCAAATTCCCAGAGCAAGGAAGAACAGAAATAATGAAAGTAGGTGTGCTGGACTCAGGATTCTGAATTTTAATCCCTGTAAACAGGTCTGAACACATCGAACCTGATCAACACGTGTTTCCATAATTAACTCATGATTTCACATATCATGGGTGATCATCAGGTTACAACATCCTGTGGTATCACGAGGAGAGATTTGAATTGGAAAGTTTAAAACATCGTAATTATTTTTGACCTGGGAGGACCTCAGCAATCATTTTATGGGTGAGGAAAATGAAGCCCAGAGAAGTCAAGGGAGTGATCACAGGTCACAGAGCTCTGTCTTTAACAGCTGAGTTTGAAACCCAGCTGTTCTGGATCCCTATGCCATGCCCTGGAAAGTATCTTCTAGGATGAGGCTTCTGCAGCTTCTAAGCAGCCCACCCCCTCCACACTCTTCCCCACATCATTTTCAGCTGCACCATCCTTGGGGCGTACCTTCCAGGTCTCAGAGACCAGCACCTCAATCACCATGTAATGTTCCTTGAAGAAGGCCACAGGGACTCACCCCAGTCAGCTTTTCCAGAACAAGGGTGCTAAAATCAGATGTGATAACAGGAGCAGAAAGCAGGCCCTCCGTCATTAAAAGAGGTGCTGAGGGGAGAACACCAGAGAGCAGTCATCCAGAGAGTAGATAGTCAGATAGGCGTGAGCTGAGTAGGAATGACAGGCCAGATGCAGAGAGAGAGTCACGGGGAGAGCGAGCCCAGGGTGCTTAGCAATGGGCAAAATTACAGGCCCTCGCACGACCACTGCCTTCAGCATTAATCCCTGGGGATGATAGCTACGCCTAAGCTGTGTTTCAGCTCCAGGCCCAGAGAAGCAGCAACATCAGACAGAGCCATGCTCAGGGTGGCATCAAGAACAGCTGCATTGACTAATGACCCCCTGCCCTGGTGCAGCACCTCAGGACCCTGAGAAGGCACAGCTGGAGAGCTGATGAATAGTCTGTTGAGATCCTCCCCTGAGATCTCCAGGTAAAATTCCTTAGGACAGGGATACAGAGGATTCTCTCTCTCTCTCTCTCTCTCTCTCTCTCTCTCTCTCTCTCTCTCTCCCTCCCTCTCCCTCACCTATCCTCCCTCTTTCTCTTTTGTCTCTCAAGATGAGTATCTCTCTCTCTCAAGCTCCAAGGGCCCTTCCTTTGCTTCTGTAACTCGTTTCCTGAGCCATTTCTTCTACGGCTCACTTCTTCTACCTCTGTGATTTTCTAAATAACCTTTTTCTTATAGCTTGAGTCTTGCCTCTGCATTCTTTCTTAGCCTCAAGTACCGAGGTTGTTGAGCTGAGGTCTAATACCTGCTGCCATTTCACCACCAATGGATGGAGAAAGGCTAGATCCTGAAACAATCCAGAAAACAGAGCTGGGGCTGGACATGTGAGAGAAGAGGTTCTGATATCATCGCCCGGAAGCTGTGGATAAATGACTCCAGAACCCTCTGCTGTGGTTCCAGGGCACTCATTTCTCTTTATGCTGGGACTGCTGCCTCCTGTGTGAGTAGTCACAATGAGAAACACCTGATTTTGGCCTTTGCCCAAGGAATAAGCTACGGTCTATACAAGGTGACCTGTAAAGTAAAACATTTTTTTTATAATGCTTTAAACATTTTATTTAAACTGTATTTCAAACTCACAGAACAGTTTTAAAAAATTCAATGAATACCTGTATATTCTTTGTCTAAATTTACCAAATGTTTTTCTACGTCTCTATGTATTTTTTCCTGTTTGTTTCTTTAAAAAAAAAAACTTTATTGTTGAAAGTATTACATATATCCCCTTTTATTCCCCATTAGCCCCCTCCAGCCCACCCCACCCCCACCCCACCCTAAGCTTTCACAACCTAATTGCCCATGTCCAAAGGTTATGCATATATACATACAAGGTCCTGTTTGTTTCTTGATGAACCACTTCAGAATTTCAGACATCACAACCTTTTATGTCTAATTACTTCAGCAACATATCATAAGAACAAGGACTTTTTAAAAATATCCTATATAATAAAAGGTGAATATGCAAATTGACCAAATGGTAGAATGACCAGTCACTATGATGCTCACTGACCACCAGGGGGCAGACGCTCAACACAGGAGCTGCCCCCTGGTGGTCAGTGCACTCCCACAGGGGGAACACCACTCAGCCAGAAGCCAAGCACATGGCTGGCAAGTACAGCAGCAGTGGCAGGAGCCTCTCCCGCCTCCACAGCAGTGCTAAGGATATCTGACTGCTAGCTTAGGCCTGCTCCCAGTGGGGACATCCCCCAAGGGCTCCTGGACCGCAAGAGGGTGCAGGCAGGGCTGAGGGACTGCCCTCGCCCCCAAAAGCATGAATTTAGTGCACTGGGCCTCTAGTGTAATTATAAAATAATGATCAAATCTTGAATATTTTACATTGGTACAATTAGTTATTGATACAATTAGTTATTGGTACAATTAGCTAATATATAGTCTATATTCAAACTACTTAAGCTGTCTCAATAATATTCCTTATAGCACTTTTTTTCTGATCCAGGAACCAGTTTCAGATCAAACACTGCATATAGTTGACATTTATCTGTAGCTCCTTAAACTGGAACAGTCCCTCAGCCTTTGTTCTTCATGACCTTGACATTTTGAAGAGTACAGGCTGGTTGTTCCTCTGATTTGGGTTTGTCTGCTGTTTTCTCATGAAGAGAGTCATTCAATATTTATGGCAGACATGTCACAAAAGTGAGGTTGTGTCCAAGTGAAATGGCTTTAATCACAATATTTTTCTATGATAGTAATTATGTCAGATACAGTTTGTTGAGTTCCAAGAGTAAAATGCAAAATGACACTAAAATAGCCATAAAGCTCTTTTGAGTGTGTGGAGAGAAAGCACACACTCAAAAGGGAGGTCATTCTATGGACAGTATACTCAACTGCCTGCACATTCAGTATAGATAGCAACTCACTCTCAATCCAGGTCATATCACACTGACCTCTTTATTGGTTTCTATCATAATGACATCAATTGAACAGCATTCATTTCCCTAAAGAAGGAGGAAATAGTCTACTTGGAAAATGACTTGCCATTTCAATCTGCCCATAAATGAAAATTTAAAAACTTTCACTATCAAACAAAATCATTTCTTCTTCGGAAACATTATAGTCTCCAAAGTATTTGAGGAGTTGGAATAATTCAATCAATTGCCTATTTCTCACCACGTAAGTTTAAAAAAATGAGGTAAACATTTCATCTTTAATAATATCTATTTCATTGTGTATTTATAGTATGTGTGTGTTAAGGGCATGCTTCATTTAAGAAGCTCGTACTATTGAGTTCTGAAAACGGAAAGTGCCTCTTCTGTTTATTGGTTTCTGTTTTCCAAACTTATCTTCTCTCCATGCACCTGCCACCGCCTTGCTCCAAGCCTCTGTCATCTTCCCTAACACTCTTCTAACAGTTCCCTAACTGTACCCAGGGGCCACTCTTGCTTCCCCATAACCCAGTTTCCACAGAGTACACAAAATGCTTCCCCAAATGTAACTCAGATCTTGGTACTGTCCAGGGACGTCTTCATTCTTGCATTTACTTAAAATCTAAATCTACCACAGCCAACAGGACTGACCCCTGCCTACTTCTCCAACTGCCTCTTCTCCTGCTCTCCCTCTCAGTCAGCCTATTTCAGTCATGCTAACTTTCCTGTTCCTTGAGTGAACCTGTTTCCAAGCCTTACAACCTGTGGGTTGGAAAACACATATATAATTACATATTGTTTTTGTGATTAATCACTATGCTTTAATTATGTTCAATTTGTAACAATGAAAATACATCCTGCATATCAGATATTTACATTACTATTCGTAACAGTAGCAAAATTAACAGTTATGAAGTAGCAACGAAAATAATTTTATGGTTGGGGGTCACCACAACATGAGGAACTGTATTAAAGGGTCGCGGCATTAGGAAGGTTGAGAACCACTGCCTTAGAGACTCTGCACTTGCTGATCTTTCTGCTTGGGACCCTCTTTCTTTGGCTTGACCTTTGAAGTTTCTTCTTGTCATTTGGGTGTCAGCGCAAGTTTCACCTCATCAGGTAACTTCCACCCCAAACCAGTCACATCCTCCTGTTTTACTTACCTTGTGAATCTCTTTCTGAATTTATTCTATTGGCATATCTGTTTATAATTTTCATTATTGTAACTCCATTACAATATAAGATCTGTGGGAATAAGAACCATGTCTTCCCTGCTCCCTGCCAAATCTTGAGTTCCTAGAATGATTTCTGACATGAAGCAGATGTTCTATAAATATTTGTTGGAATGAGTTATGACAGATTATAACAACCACCACTGAAAGAGGCAGTTTACTTGGTGTTGAAATAAATGTCATTGTCTTGACCAATTATCCACCTTAATCACCAGTTTTACCTCCAAATGTTTGGCTATTACTAAAGATAATTCTAGCAATTATGGGGAAATTAATGGGGAAGGGTGAAGTAAAAGGGAATAGAAACATAAATCAAGAGAGCCTCTACACAAACATACATTCCATGACTGATGGTTAATTTAACCTACTACACCTAATAAATATGCTTTGCCTCCCAGAGTTCTCATTCCCTTCCATAGCTTTCCCCATCACTTCTCTACTGGTGAATCCCATTTTTTTTCTCTCCTGTACAGTCAGGTCATTGCCAAACAAGTTGCAAAACCAGGCTAGACTCCATCTTCATCTCTTGATGGAAGATACTACAAAGTCACGTTACATAGGAATGTGCAAAGGAAAACACTGTGATTCTACTTATATGAGTTATCTAGAGTAGTCAAATTCATAGAAACAGAATGGAATGGTGGTTACCAGGGCTAGGGGGCTGGAGGGATAGGGGGGATGGGTTGTTGTTTAACAAGTACAGAGTTTAAATTGGGAAAGGTAAAATGTTCTGGAGATAGATAGTGGTTATCTATTTTTACCACTTTTTAAAAATAAAAATTGTTAATAAACATTTTTTAATAAAAATTGTTAAAATAATGGTTTTATTTTATAAGGAAAGGAATAAAGAGGTTCTGAGTAGGATGGACACATAAAGGGTTCTAGGGTTCACAATGAGGTTATGTTTATTGATCTGGGTGGCATTTATAAGGGTATTTACTTTATTTGCTTTGGTTGATTTTTCTGTATCTATGTTTCATTTTACAGTAAATAGTTTTTTAAAATACTCTATAAAACTCTTAGAAACATGCTCAGGCTCAGTTGGTTCCAGGCACATGGAAATTGGTAACCAATATGAGATGCGAAGCTAATAATTAAGTAGTTCAGATTCTAAGTGCTGGAGGCATTCAGAGCTAAAGAAGTGGCCTTGAAAGATGAATGAGGTTTGGAGAGGCTGAGGCAAGATTGAAAGTGAATGGCTTTCCAGGAGCCAAGATAAAGAGGAATTGGCAGGCATCTTGTGACTTACTGAAAAGACCAGCTGGAATCAGAGACACACGGGGGAAATCAGGCTAGACAGGTCACCTGGAGCTAGATGCGGGCTGGCCTTGGAGTCAGATGGAGAAATTCACATTTGAAATGATGAAAAAGAGTAAGCCATTGAAAGTTTTCGAGCAGAGGTAATGAAAGTGTTTATTTCAGCGGTATCCCTGAAGGAAGACAGAAGGGGCTGGGAGGAACAGCTTTATGAAACATAGGAGAGATTGATTTTAAAGGAAGATCAACAGGACTTAGTACCTGAAGGATATGGGGAATGAGTGAGAAAAACCACTTCTAGCCTGAATTGAGGAAGACAGGTGTAACTTTCATGGATCAGCTTCTAGCATTCTTTGTGTTTATTTGTTTACAGTCTCAAATGTGGCTGCACAATTGCATCATCTAGAGATCTTGCAAAAATGCAGATTGATTCAGTGTGTCTGGGGTAAAATTCTGCATCTCTAACAAGCCCCCTGGATCAGGCAGATGCTGCTGATCCATGGAGCCACTGAATTTGGAGAAGCAAGGTTCCAGAATAGTGGCTTCCAACTTGATCTTCTGTGAGAATCTCCTGGAGAGCTTTTAATGTATGTTTTTTAATTTAAGGTAAACAGCCAGAGTCTTTTTATAAAATATATTTTTATTGATTTCAGAGAGGGAAGGAGAGGAGAGATAGAAACATTAATGATGAGAGAGAATCATAGATTAGTTGCCTCCTGCACACCCTTGACTTGGAATGGAGCCCAGAACCTGGGCATGTGGCCTGACTGGGAATTGAACTGTGACCTCCTGGTTCTAGGGCAGTGGTCGGCAAACTGCAGCTCGTGAGGCTCTTTGGTCCCTTGAGTGTGGCTCTTCCACAAAATACTGACTTCTGTGCATGGGCCATGAAGTTTCAATTGCACTGTACGTGCGCGCCCACACGTGGTATTTTGTGGAAATATCACGAGCCTCAGTTTGCCGACCACTGTTGTATGGTGATGCTCAACCACTGAGCCACACCAGCTGGGCTCTCCTGGAGAGCTTTTAAAGATCCAAACTTCCAGGCCAGACCATTTCCGTCAAAATGTCTGAGGTGGTGGGACACAGGCATCTGGATTTCTGAAGTTCTCCAGGTGATTCACATTCACATCCTAGGTTCAAGTTTAGATAATCTCACTTCACAGGTGAAAGAACACATTTAAGGCTTCTGGTCAAAAAACAGAATGGGTAAACACAGTACTGTATGGTTCACTAATGACATCAAAATTATAACTAAACTGCAGAACACTATCATTGAAAATTGCCTAAAGTCTTTAAACAGAAGTCCTAAAACTAAGGATATACAGAAAAAGCCACAGAAGAGAGGTGAAGATGCTGAACAGGCTGTTTCCTCAACCAGGTGTGGCGGTTAAATATCAGGAAGGATATCTCAGCTGTGGAGTGCCCACTGAGGAGGGAGGAGTCACAGCCTCACACCAGGACCCCAAGCCCACAGTTCCGGTACAGGTAGAGAAGTCCCCATAACTTCTGGCTGTGAAAACAAGCAGGAATTGTGGCTAAGACAGAGGGCTGCTGGAGTCCCAGACATTTTTTCTTAAAGGTTAGGCACATGAACTTAGACTCGCTGACTTTAAGTAGCAGCCATCTACAGATTGCTTTGTAGCTCATGCTGGGTGTCCCTGGGTAGGGCACAGGCAGCAGCTGACCTAACCAGAGGCCCCAGAGCCAGCCATCCAGGGTATAGCTTTAGACCATGCCAGAACACCACCCAGCCACTTCCATGAATGACACATTCAAGGGGGGATCTCAGTGGGCACCAGAGCCCCACTGAAGGGAATCCTACCTCGTGGGGTTGGCCCCTGCACAGCAGATTATTCACTATAATCATAGCCAATAGGCCTGGGAGTCAATCCCTCCAACTGATGTGCCAATAGCAATCAAAGTTCAACTACAACAGGAAGGTGCACACAGCCCACACGGGGGAGGGGCATATCTGAAGTACCCTGCGTGGGTGATTAGGGAAGCTGTGCCACTGGGCCCTACAGGACACCTACTACATAAGGTCACCCTCCTAAGATTGGGAAACAGTGATTCTTCCCAATACATATAAACAAATACATGGGAACAGCCAAAATGAGGAGAAAAATGAACATGTATCAAATGAAAAAATAGGACAAAATTCCAGAAAAAGTACTAAACAACATGGAGACAAGCAATCTTCCAGATGCAGAGTTCAAAACACTAGTTATAAGGATGCTCAATTATCTTAATGAGAATTTCAACAGAGACAAGAAACATAAAAATGGAGATAGAAAACATAAAAGAGGGCCAGTCAGAAATGAGAATACAATAACTGAAATGAAGAATACACTAGAAGAAATCAACAGTAGGTTAAATGAAGGATCAAATCAGCAATTTGGAAAATAAGGTACCAGAAAACACCCAATTAGAACAACAAAAAGAAAAAATAATCCAAAAAACTGAAGATAGTTTAACGGGCCTCTGGGAAAACATCAAATGTGGGACCCGGAAGGAGAAAAGAGAGGGCAAGAAGTTAAAAATATATTTGAAAAAATTGACAGAAAATCTCCCTAACCTGAAGAAAGAAATAGACACACAGGTCCAGCAAACACAGAGATTCCCCAAAAAGACGAACCAAAAGAGGCCCACACCAAGACACACCTTAATTAAAATGCCAAAGGTTAAAGACAAAGAGAGAATCTTAAAAGCAGAAAGAGTAAAGCAGTTAGTTACCTACAAAGATCTCCCATAAGACCATCAGCTAATTTCTCAACAGAAATTTTGTAGGCTAGAATAAAAAGATTAACAAGAAGTATTCAAAGTGATGAAAGCTAAGGACCTAAAACCAAGATTACTCTACCCAGCAAAGGTATCATTTAGAATTGAAGGACACATAAAGAGCTTCCCAGACAAGAAAAATCTAAGGGAGTCATCATCACCAAACCAATATTACATGAAATGTTAAAGGGTCTTCTTTAAGAAGATAAATAAGAGAGCCCAATTGGTTTGGCTCAGTGGCTGAGCAATGGCCTATGAACCAGGTGGTCACTAGTTGGATTCTCAGCCAAGACACATGCCTGGGTTGTGGTCTTGATCCCCAGTGAGGGGCATGGAGAGGCAGCCAATTGATATTTCTCTCTCATTGATGTTTCTATCTCTCTCCCTCTCCCTTCCTTCCTCTCTCTCTAAAATCAATAAAAATATATTTTAAAGAAAGAAGAAATATAAAAATATAAATAATAAAATTGCAATAAGTAAATATCTAACAATAATCACTTTAAATGCAAATGGATTAAATGCTCCAATCAGAAGACACAGGGTGGCTGATAATAAAACAAGTTCCTTACGTATGCTATTCCTTATAAGAGACTCACTTCAGATTGAAAGATTCACACAGACTGAAAGTAAAGGGATGGGAAAAGATATCCATGAAAATGGAAAGATAAATAAAGCTGGGTAGCAATATTATACCAAACAAAATAGACTTTCAAACAAAAGATATAGCTCAGCCAGGAGGCTCCATTGGCTGAGTGTCATCCCATATACCAAAAAGGTTCTGGGTTCAATCCCTGGGCTGGGGTGCATATGTGAAGCAACCAATTGATGTTCTCTTTCACATCAATGTTTCTCTCTCTGTCCCATTCCCTCCCTTCTTCCCTTCCTAAAATCAATTAAAAATAAATAAATAAAACAAAGGATATAACAAGAGACAAAGAAGAACCTAACAACTCCCCTCTGGGTACTTATTCAAAGGAAACCCAAAAGGTTGCAGGTTTGATTCTTGGGTTGGGGTGCATATGGGAGGCAACCAATCATTCTCTTTCACATCAATGTTTCTCTCTCTCTCTCTCAAAAAATAAATAAATAAATAAATAAATAAATAAATAAATAAATAAACCAAAGGATATGACAAGAGACAAAGAAGAATCCTAGAGCTCCACTTCTGGGTATTTATTTGAAGGAAACCCAAAACACTAATTCAGAAGACATATGCATCCATGTGTCCATTGCAGCATTATTTACAATAGCTAAGATATGAAACAACTAAAGTGTCTATTAATAGATGGATGGTTAAAGAAGAAGTGGCGCGTCTATATAGTGGACTATTACTCAGCCATTAAAAAATATGAAAACTTGCCATTTGCAACAACATGGATGGACCTAGAAGATATAGTGCTGAGTAAAATGTCAGACAGAGAAAGAAAAAGCCATATATGTGGAATCTAAAAAGCAAAATAAACAAACAAGTAGAACGGAAACAGACTCATAGATACAGAAAACAATCTGATTGTTGCCAGATTGGAGGGTTATTGGGGGGTGGGTGAAAAAGATGAAGGGAGTAAGAAGCACAAATTGGTAGTTACGAAATAGTCATGGGGATGTAAAGTACAGCATAGGGAATATAGTCAATTATATTGTAATAACTATGTGTGGTGCCAGATGGGTATGAGATTAAGGCAATCACGTTATAAGTTATATATCTAAGCACTATGCTATACAGCTGAAACTAAAATAATATTGTACATTAACTGTGATGGAAAAATCTAAAATTATTTTTAAAAATGAATACGTTTAAGTCTTCAAGAATTTCCAAGGTATAGTCTCTAGAGGAAATGACTTCTCCAAGATTCTTTTTCAATATTTAGCCTTTTAAAACTTGCGCACAATCAAGTCAACAACAACAAAAATCAAATCGTCCCTTAAAATGCAGGATACCTGAGCAAAATAACTGGCAGTTGATCTTTAATGGTCTTGCTACTGCAGCGAGACCATTTTTTCTTTAACTGCATAGAGTAGGAGTCGTCTTGCAATGCCTGCAAATCCTGCTGATTTATGAATGCGCACTGCAGACGTTGCTGAATTGCCTCAGTTCATCAAAGAAGCTTCTCTGAGAGTTATTTTGAAGACTTCCTGCTGTGACTTCAGTCCACATTTCTGTAAATCCATTTCTAAATGGTCAGGGCTCCTGCTCCCAACTCCAGCAGGTGCCTGGACCCAGAGCCCTCTGCTCCTCGTTAGTCTTTACCAAGCAGGAAAAACACACAGGCAAATCCTACACTGCGTACACACTAAAGAACTTTACAACACACTGCAAATTGTAGTTGTGAAAGAGCGCTCCCCAATGCTTTCCCCCATCCCCTAGGGTTTATAGTAAGTGGTCTCCATTCTACTGGGTATTAGACTTACGCAATTCCCACTCTGGGCAGAGAAATGGACGAGGCAGGGTGCAGGACCCTCACCAAACGCACAGGTCCCTTTTAATCTGATTTCATCTGGGCTGCCTGGCTGAGATAGAAATAGAGCTTTAGTATTTCCTCATGTGTGCTTAGAGAGGCAGTGTGGGATCATGCAAAGAGCCCGAGTTCAGGAGCCAGGAGACCCAGTTCTTGCTTGAGTCCTGTGTTTTAGTAGCTGGAGTTTCCTCATTTATAATTCTGTAACTAGACTGCCTCAAATGTGGGATTGTTGTGATCAGGGATATGCTGGGAAATGTTTGACAACTAGCTTCCTTCAAGGGGAAAAAACCCCACCAACTTGATTTGTACTGTTTGCTCACTTCCATGGTGTAAATACCCCAGCATTCCTGTTTCAAGCTATGAACCTGACTTACTAACTCCACAGTAGCATGTCGTTATGTAGTATTTCCATCATTTAGGCACAATAGACATAACTTCAAGGATTTAGATAATAGTAAAATCATTAGGAGGTGATGGGCTTTTGCATATTTATCACCTTTTAAAACTATAATTTATTTAATTGTAAGTCTATATAGCTTTATTTTTAATAATGGATGTTATAAAAACTAGCTCACAGAACCCCTAAAAAAATTAAATTTGCCCAACGGAGTGATTCCGGCTCGGTTGGTTTGGGGTTTAGCTTAGGCATCAGTTGATCTCAAAGAAGGGTTTGAGTTATGATTACAAATGCTTACATGCCAAACTCTTCAGCACTGCCTCCTTGATGGGTCTTAACTTTATTCCTCGATTGAATTCTCTACATTCCTCGGATTCATTTTGCTTAAAAAATTCCACTCTGCATCTTTGATGTGGCCTAGGCCTAAGGTGCCCTGACATTCTTCCCATTCCCTTTCCCACCTCCATATGCATGTCCACAGACACTAGGGATTGTTCAAAAGGACCTAAGAAAGCAATCTCTGCCTCTATCAACTTCATGGCAGGCAATCCTGGCAACACTACCTTTTTTCTCCATCATAGATGTCCAACTGTGCATGTGTATGACATACCTGCTAAGTGCGATCCTGTTCTGGGCATTGCAGTGGGAATAAGGCTAAACAAGTTACAGTATTAGGGGCCATTGCTCATTGAAGATTACTAAAGAATGAAAGTGAAAATCTCTAAAATTACTTATCAGTAAAATAAAGAATTAAAAGAGATCTAGACTCACATGATCTCAGATGTTGCGGTGAGGGGTGAATCACTTGTCCCTCAATAAATAACCCCTCTTCACTCTGCATAAACTGTCTTACAAAACACCCTTGCAGATATGTGGCAAAAGCATTTGATTTACATAAATTAGTTTAACCCCCAGTTTTTCAAAAACCCAGTTTTTCAAAAAATTGGATAAAATGCTGGCCATCTGATGAGTGAAGCTCACCAGGTGGTAGATGTGGAATCTAGTGAAGTAGCCTATTGTAATGAGAAACACTCAAGGCATTACTGTTCTGCACACAAATGCAGAAGGAGATTGTTATTCAGGAAGTGGGCAAAGACTTACCTTATTGCTATTCAAAAGGCACTTTCTCATTTGAAGAAATTGTGTAAATCAATATGCTGTAGTTACTGAGCCATTCAGAAATTCGGGGCACAATAGAGAATGAGCCCCTCCCCCAAAAGAAATCCATAGATCAAAATCAAAGCTTGGTCCTGCTTGTAAGAATAGAGGCTTCAAAAACTACAAGGCAAGATCTTGGCCTTGTTCCCTAGAGAGATAGAAGGTTGTGGTTATTTCAGTGAATGAGAAAAGCATCAAAGTTTGAAAATAAGCATTTGAACTTCAGAATACTTTGTAAAGTCAATGGAAGCTTTTGAGAATGGCCCATCGTTTGATAGTGTGTGTGTGTGTGTGTGTGTGTGTGTGTACTTGCACATGGTATTGACAATGCCTATTACATCCAAGATCAGCAATACATAATTGCTCCTTACTCTTGACTTTGAAGTAACATTCAAACCAGATGTAGAAATATAAAAAGAAAGGTCTACTGGCATCAAAGAGTTTCTAAAATCCATTTCCTTAGTTTGCTCTTTGGACATAAGGAAGCATATGCAAAATGTTATTATTTTAATCATAAAATTAAAATAAATCATATATGGAGTATCTATAATATTCAGGTGACTATAGTAAAAGCTGTGATTAAAACACATCTTTTCTATTTTTATATTCAATTCAGCTCAACCTGTGAACTCAGCCTGTGCAGAATGAACACTTATCCCAGTGTGCCTGGGACTGTTTTGTTTGAGCACTAACAGTCCTGCATCCTGAGAAATCCCTCACTCTCAGGCAAACTGAAATAAGAATCACTCTACTTGGATCTGAGGAAGTTACCAAAAAAAGAAAACTTGGAATTCACAACTTAATTGGGTTAAAAGCAAAGAAATTCACTGATGAAACTGATGGATACCAATTCAAGAAAGAATATGATTAATATAAGCTTAGTCTATGATTAATAAGGTGTAATATTGAAAAAAGTGCTATGGAAGTGCTTATGAAAATAAGTGTATCAAAGAAAGGAGAGATGTTTTTTTCTTTGACGTTCTCAGAAGTTTCAAGTGTTTAGTTAATTATTTATTGAGGGACAAGCTTAGTGCTGAGCAGGGTATATAATGTCAAACAAGGCATACTTCTGCCTAGAAACTTGGTTTCTAGTACCTGCATGACTAATTGTCCCATTATCATGAGCAAATCACTTAAACTCTTGGAATCTTGGTTTTCAAATCTATAAAATGGGTATTATAATATTACCTTTCTTATCTATCTCCTAGCGATATTGGTATAATCATATAAGGTGAATGGTATATATAAAAGCATTGTGAAAGATATATAATGCAATGCAAATATGAGGAGTAGGTATTTCTATTTTTATTGCTGATGGACAAAAAATAAATCTATACTGTAATTTCAGTAGTCTCAAACTATGTTGGCCAATACTGTAGCCATCAATGACTATTTAAATTTAAACTTAATTAAAGTTAAATAAAATTTTTAAAAATTAGTACCTCAGTCCTACTCTAGCTACATTTCAAGTGTTCAATAACAACCCATGGCTAATGGCTATCTTATTGGACAATGCAAAAAACATTTCCATTACTGCAGAAATTTCTATTGGACAGAGCTGGTTTAGAAGTAAGTGATTGAAATTTTATATCTTGAAGATAGTGATAATATGTCTTTTAGGTGGGGGCATTGCTATATAAAATCAGAAGAGCAATAATGACTCTAAGCCGTGCAGTGAAAACTCAAGTTGTGGTGTTCACATATTCCAGTTCTCTTTCTTTTCTGGGCACATGCCAGCATTGCACTTCCTCAAGCCCTTGTGGTTGATTGGGAACCATGACCAATTCTGCTCAATAAGCTATGAGTACAAGTGATGTATGTTGAACTTTTAATTATTGATGGGAAACCATCCAGGGCTCTCCATTTTTTTCCAGTTACAGGAAACATTCCAGGTAATGGCTGTTGATCAGCCTGGGTCCTCAGGAGAGAATAACTATACAGACACAGAGGCCCAGGAACAGTTGCCAGCTGGGCCTTGACAGACAGGTAGAAGGAACAAAATATCAACCTTTGTGTCAGCCATTAAAATTTAGAGGCTGATTATGATTTTGGCATAGCCTATACTACTCTAACTGATACATTATTCTGAAGGTAGGAACAAAAGGAAAGATGATGGTTTAGGTCTCTGATCAGTTATTCTCTAGTCCTGGCCATTTACTACACACAAACTC
Organism: Myotis myotis; assembly: GCF_014108235.1. Classification (NCBI taxonomy): domain Eukaryota; kingdom Metazoa; phylum Chordata; class Mammalia; order Chiroptera; family Vespertilionidae; genus Myotis; species Myotis myotis. Next base: position 75,059,397 of record NW_023416401.1, on the reverse strand, counting down.
AAATCCACATGCACATGCAATGAAAATGGAACAAAACAAAAATATGCAGTGCACCCCACCTACCCCTCCAGCGCATGCAAGCTGCTCTGCCTTGCTTCCTTGACAAGAGAAGATTCGAAGCCATGTGTCACCCATTTACCACAGCCCAATTTTAGAAGCTGAGTATAATGTTATCACTTTCTTTTATGAAGCCCTAGATGTTACAATTTCATGAGGACTAGAGCTGGTGTAACTGGAACCTGAGTTTTCCAGGGCGAGTTCAGACACCATTTACCAGAATGTACCTGTAGATTTCTTGGTCTCTCCAACTATAAAATGGAGAAGCAAGAAGACTGACAGGCATCTCAAATGCTAATGAGATGATTTTCCCTCCCAAATGGAAGTATGAGGTGTTTTGAGTTAATAATAGAAAGTGCTTAGTTTTGGAAGAATGGAAGATATGTTAGGACAAATTATTATTCATGTTTTGTTGTCTGATCCCAAAGCAAAGATTCCATTTTAAAATCAGGCAGCAATTTAGCTTTTGAAACACATTGCGAATTATACTAAAGAGGTGCCAGTGGGGAGAATTTGTGAAGAAACTGCAGAAATCTTATATCTCTATGCAAACATATTGAAGCATCCCCATGGATAAGTATACAATATTGTACCTATGCTTTTATTCCTATTTGTCAACATTGCTGGGTCTAATGTCTACCCACTGCTCCCACCCCACTTCCTCTTACCACCCAATTATGTAAAGCATAGAAACTGGTTGCCAGATTATATGATGCCATGCTATGGAGAGTCTATAAGAAAAAGGAAGCAAATAAATATGCAGCAGCTGCCTACTTTGAGTGTTGCATGCCAAGCATTTTCCCTGCACATTAGATTTTTAACCTTCATAAGAGACCTGCAAAATAGTTAGTATTTATATCCGTTTTTTTTTTTTTACATGAAACCAAGCTTACAGATCTTGTTAATGTCCCTGAGAGTAGTCCTCAGTCATCCCATAGATAGATGTTAGCATCCTCTCTTCTTGTGTGGCATAACACCGAGACATGTTCTTCATCAACCCCCAGAGTTCTGTGGAAATATAACCAGTTGCCCACAGTTATAAATTGCTCATTAATATATCTTGTAGAATTTCCCTTCCCTTCCCTGCCTCACTTCCATACTTCCATACGAGTTCTGGGAATCCAAGAATTGCCTCCCAAGTAAACTTCTTCTTAGAGTCTGCTTAAGAAAGAATCCAACACCAGACAATGTTCAAGTCTATATAATCAACAAATGGTAGAGCCAAGATTCAAATTTGCCTGACTATTCTTTCTACATCAAGGAGGAGAAAACTTTGAATTGATCTATTGTCTCCACTCCAGGCCATTGTGGTGGGCAGTGAACAGGCCACAGAGAAGAAAGATTAGAGCAGAAAGTCATTGTCTTCACTGATGACGCCTGTATGCTCTGGGGCCTTGATCTGGGTCTTACAAAGGCAGCAGCCCACAGGAAATATGCCCCAGGAAGAGGTCTTGGCCCTTGAACATCTGGGAAAGCGATTATGACAGACAGATACCCTTCCTGATAATCCAAGAAGAGTTTAGAGGGAAGGTTTCTAGAAGCTTGAAACATAACTCATCTTTGATGTCTCAGAATGCAGCCCTGATGGCTGCTCTTGTAAACAGCTAGAGTTGTTAGGAAGAAGAAATTCTATTCTGCTTCACCACCTTAATCATAGTTATAGGATGGCCAGCAATGCCATCAACAGTGGCATCTCATTTGCCCACTCTGGTCATGGGCCATGAAACTAATAACCTATGTTTGGAAAATTCCCACAGGGATGAAGTTCCCTTATATAGCAACCACGGCAAACCATTTCAGAAAGAAACCATTTACCTAAACTGTTGAAGACTGATTACCTTCAGGATAGCTTTCATTGACACCTCACCCCATTTAATCCGGTGTGTCAATTCGTATCGCGATGTTACAGCCTACACCATGTTGACAATGTCATCATTGTGACTACATTCCGAAATGATGTAACACATCAGAAAATGGGAGTCAAAAGTCCGGCCGCCAGAGAAGTGAGCATGGCCCGGCACTATAGCCTGGGACTATAGTGGGCACTTAATAAATACACATAAAGGAAACTGAGTCATATTTTCCTTTAAATATGATAAGATGCTTAAGCTAAGGTGGTGTAGTTATTTTTTTTAAGGGATGAAGGAAAAAGCTGATGAAAAATAGCCATAAGAATTCCAGTTCACAGAAAAATAAGGTAACCCAAGTGTCTGCTGCCTTGATATCCCTCAGTTTCTAGCTTTATACAGTTACACTTTCTCTTCATATTTTTAAAAAAATGGCTTGTGCAATTTCAAGAGGCCCCATGGGCCCAGAGATGAGCTAATCTGAGATAACTGCAAATGATTAACAAATATATTTAAATATGAAAGTTCATAATCACTTAAAAATTAATTGGAAACCATGGAAGAATTAAAATAAACCAACAAATTGTTTTAAAAACTGGTAAGTAAAGGGAATGAGTCCATAAAGAGGCATGAAAAAAGCCCTGTGCCCCATGCCGAGGTCAGGGTCCTGGCCTGTTACCTCTGAGGATGCCGGGGAGGCAATCTTTCTGCTGAACTGGTTCTCTCTGCAGATGCTTTTCCTTCCCCCCTTTGCCTCCGCACCCAGCTCCTCCTGCCCCCACGGCTGCCATCTTCCTTGCAGGTCTTCAGCCCATGCTGGATACAGGCTCCCTCCTTTTCCCCAAACACACTACTGCACAAGCCAGTTCCATTTGGGAGATTTCAATTGAATTCTTAGGGAAATTGTGGCAGAAAGAAGTCCAGAAAACAAACTAATTAAAATTAAATAAAAGATATCTCTATTTTCAAGTTTTTTGACTACACTCACTTGGGGGAATTTCTCTTATTTTCTGCAGATTCTCACTGCTGCCACCCATGTAGCTCAGATCTCCCCTTCCTTCGCCTCCTTTCAAATATCCCTCAAAACCCCCTACCAGGCACTAGAAGTCTCCACCAGCCTCTTCAAACTTTTTACTTTTGTAAAAAATTTTTAAAAATATTTTTTGTATTGATTTCAGAGAGGAAGGGAGAGGGAGAGAGAGATAGAAACATCAATGATGAGAGAGAATCATTGATCGGCTACCTCCTGCTCACCCCACACTGGGGATGGAGCCTGCAACCTAGTCATATGCCCTGACTGGGAATTGAACTGTGACCTCCTGGTTCATAGGTTAACAATCAACCACTGAGCCATGCTGGCTGGGCCAAGCTTTTTACTTTTTATGGCAAACTAGTTAACCCTTCTTTGGTTAAATTTATCTTTATCTAGATCATCTCCTGGAGGACTTGACTTATATAATAGAACATGCCCATTTAAATTGCTTTTCTGAAACTAAAGAGACATTTCTCACTAATTGGGATTTTGGCTTCTTGTTGGTCCATCTGACTCAAATTCCAGTCAGATTTTTTTTTTAAATTCTCATTATTATAAAAAGTCTCTAAAATTTTTAAAGGTTTAATTTCAAGTGCTCATTGGTGCTATTAACAAAGATGCATTATGTATACATTTCATACAAACTCTATTAATCAGCCTTCCAATTATTTTTTATTTTGTGTGGTAATTTCCCCACAGGCACCAGCCATCAGTTACTTTTCATCCAATGAGCAGGCCTTTCAGCCTTGTTCATTGTAGTATTAGTCTATGACCTTCGAAAACAGACTGCTGCTTTGTTTGTGAAAATATCTAATTATAGTAGTTAAATAAACTGGAATTAATTAAATCGTGGATACTTGACATTTATAGTTAATTAGTCTTATTTATCATAAAAATTAAATTGGGCCTTTGTTCTCTGTGTTTTATCAACCATGCCGAAAATCAATAGCATTGCTAGACAGGGTGGGGTGGGGGGATTCCAAGGCTGGGAGCCTGTTTGACCCAGAAGAAAAGACAGGCCACTGTTCACTGATGGCTAGAAATGATGCAGTCAGCTGGAGAGTCCTCTGGAAAAGGATCATGGGCCTCCGCATGCCCAGAGAGGATCTTTGCACGGAAAACGTGCTAATCCAAGGAAAGGAGGGCTTTCCTCAGAACTTACCTGTTGAGTCCCCATTCCTCAGTAGTTTTTCACTTTCATTTCATTCCTCTGGGTCCCACAGAACAATATCAAGAGACAAGGTTCTAAGAGCTCACGTGAGGTATGCTGAAGGTCCACACGGTCCCTGGTTCTTCAGCCTTTCCATTTGCACTCCCTGTGAGGGAGAGCACTCGTAGTGTCACCGTGTATGTATTCACAGAAGTGGAAAGAAACAGGAAAAGATGAGGGACTTCGGTTTTATTTTTGTGACCCTATACATAATCTTTAAGATGCCTGCCTGGCAGGCTGGTGCATTTCATATTTCCATCAGCAGTGCATGAGATTATGCTTCTCCCCAGAGGTATATAGATGTAATAACTCTTTTTCACAGTTTTCCAAGGTGAAGTGTATAATGTTTCTTAGTTAGGCTAATTTGCATTTCCCAGATAAGTAGTGAATTTGCATCTTTTTGTATGTCTGTTGACTACTTGGCAGCATCCATAGAATTTAAATTATGTTCTTCATGTACCAGTTCCACTCCTAGAAATAAACCCCAAAGAAATAACCCTATGACATGTAAATAATTCTACTTATACCAGCAGTGTTCATAGCTAAAATTTGAACACAAGATCAGTGTTTAATAACAGAGAAATGCCCGGCTAAATTATGATACATCTATGTGACCAAATATTATACAGGCATGAAAAAGAACAAATTAGAGCTATAACAGAGGCCATGTAAGGATTTACTTGGGGTTACTGAATGACTAAAGTAAGAAGCAGAAAGTTGGTATGATATAATCTTATTTCTGGAGTGCAGTACCATCCTCAGACCTAGGCAAGAGGATTCCTTGCTCTGGGCGCTGTGGTTTGGAGGACTTTATTCTGGCCATGTTCCAGGTGGACCCCCTCCACAAAGTGGGTGTGCAGGGCTCAAGGAACATGCCCACCCAGAGCCAGTGTGTCTTCATTCAGACTTTGAGTTCCTGTACTATCTTGCTCACATGGCCCTGACCCAGTTTCAACCTCTTTCCTTAGTCTTTCCTCTCAAGGCTGGCCATGCTAGGTTATACATCCTTGGGCAGAAAGTGAGGATATGGATGGGGCTTGGACTTGTAGGCTAGGGTGTCCACAACTATGTGCACAAGGTCCCTTTCTGTGCAGGATGGATGCAGGGGTAGGAAGAGAAAGGGCAGACCATAGCCGAGGCCCTTTTGTATCCCTGTGGCAGTCCTACACATATGAAAAGCAGGCCATCACAGGCATGGTGCATTGGACCAATGACCAGGACACCCGGAGCCGGTGTGGCTGTGAAGGGAATTAATGTTGTTGCCCAGGAGGCAGCAAGTTCTGCACAAAGGCATGATTCTTCTTTCTGTTCAGTCTTCAGGCCGAGGAAACTGTTCCCAGCAGGGAGTCTTTAGAATATTGCACACTGAGAGGTGTCGCTCCAGGAAAGAATAGTGGTCCCTCCAAAAAGAGAGCAGACACAGAGCCATGTCAGCATCTGCAAGTTAGTCTTTCCTGGAGCCACAGGCACAGCCCTCAACATGGGCGATTAGCAGCACAAAGCAGATGATCCCGAGCAGACCAGCCTGTGAGACTGGGAAATACACCAGAAAGTCCAGCTCAGCCCAGAGCACACCCCTGGTTAAAGACAGGAGACGCCTACCAGAACCCACTGTAGGGTCTTTCTATTTGGTGATGTTTGTTTACTCAACACAAGGCAGATTTCTCCTTGCAGACAAGAACCCAGGTGCCAATGAACCACTGTTTGCGTGTTTCTACATGGTTACCTGGATGAGGTGATTCCTGTATGAAGAAAAGGATCAAGATTTTGGCCAAGATCTTTTTCTCTCGGAATTTATGATGTGTCACATAAAAACTTGTTCAAGTTCCAAGGAAAAAGATATCCCTCGTTATCTTTTGTCTTACTCAAAATGCTTCAGACATTTATGTGTGCTTACAGATTTTGAAAGTATTTAAAATTATCACATGGCCATAAAATGTTTTAGCTGGAATGACCCTTTTAGTTCAATGATTTTTCAAAGTTGTTTTTTTTTTTTAAAAAACAAACAAACAAACAAAAAAAAAAAACCCTTACTCAAAGCAAAAACAAAACAGATAAAAGTTAAGTGATCTACCTCAATTAGAGCTGGGGATTTCTAACTCCATTCACTGACTCCTCCTGCCCCTTCCCCCATTGGAAACTTCTGGGGCGAGGGGAGAAGGAGCATCGTTACTAAATCTCCTGACTCTTTTGAGCCAAGTTTAAGTACCACTATTAAGTTCCTTCTTATTGTTTTAAATAAATCGATTCCTTAAGTGGTTAATGCTTGGAAAGAAGTAAAGATTTATAATTGTTCCAAGTACATAAAGTAGTAAGATATAAATCTAATAATAGCACCAATGGCCAGCACTTTATGAGCACTACAGGCTAGGCACTGGACTAAGCATCCTACCTCTTTACCTCATGCTACCCTCTTAACAACGCTGAGATAGATACTAATATTATCCTTGTTTTCAGGTGAGGAAACCAAGGTTTCAAGATCCAGCGAGTGAAAGAGCCTGAGTTTGGATCTATAAGCTCCAAGGCCAGAATCTTCGCCTCTGCAGTCTGCAGCACTTTCTCTGCTTGTGGCACCACTGACATTTGGGACCAGATGCTTATTTGGTTCAGAGAGCTGACCTGCATGTTGTAGGATGCTCAGCAGCATCCCTGGCCTCTCTCTCCCCACCAGATGCTAGTAGCACTCCCTCAGTCGGAGTGATCAAAGATGTCTCCAGACTTTACTAAATGCCCCCTGAAAAGCAAAATCACCTCCATTTGTGAAACACTGGTCAACAAAGAGACTAAGTATTCATAAATGTATTTTAGGAAGTGTTATCTTCATGTAGCTATCTAAATGGATTTATAATGTGTACCAGCAAGTAGCTGATGGAGGGCTCCCCACAATAGTCACTTTCAAGGAGTGAGGTTTGTTTTATGTACTCAAAGCAATGGGTGTATTTACTGGATATTTCCCCTTGCAGGCTACGGTCCCCATAGGCACTGGTCTACGTGTGTTACCCATAATAATTTCTTTTGGCAAAATATGGGGCAGTTCCATCCTGGTGAGGATTCAATTTGGGCTCCATTTTAGAAGAAATGAACAGAAAGCTTTAATGAACACAAAATTAGGTACAGAGCCTTGAAAGTGATCATGTAAGCTTAAGCTTAACTTGCTTTATAGTATATCTGTTTCTGTACAGAGAGGAAAAGCGTTAGGATTCTGCCTGTCTTTTCACATAGGAAGACTTGACTCTGTTTAGTGGAGCCATTGAGCATTCTTCCCCCTCAGGTGGTATAACCGTTTTCCTTTATGATGGCCTTGCTATGCCAGGTGAAGAAAGCTTCCTTGTTGCAGTAAAATTTATGTGATCTTGCCCAAAAATATGCTATCCAAATTATGGAAGGAATTTTTCTTGCTCAGTAGCAATTTAATACAGCTGGTAAAAAGCAAAAATGGAATAAATACTTGAAAAGGTGAGTTCTGGCCATAGCCGGTTTGGCTCAGTGGGTAGAGCATCAGCCTGTGGACTGAAGGGTCCCAGGTTTGATTCCGGTCAAGGTCAAGTACCTTGGTTGCAGGCACATCCCCAGTAAAGGGTGTGCAGGAAGCAGCTCATCGATGTTTCTCTCTCATCAATATTTCTAACTCTCTACCCCTCTTCCTTCCTCTCTGTTAAAAATCAATAAAATATATTTTTTTAAAATGTTAAAAAAAAGAAAAAGAAAAAAAAAGAAATGGTGAGTTTTATTTCACTGCTGCAAATCATATGGCAGGTTTGAAGTAGCCAACTTTCTAACTATTAAGAAGAATCATGTTTCACTATCCTGCTCATAACATGTCCTACAGAAATTTTTTAATCAATAACTTTTCCTTCACTTTATTAAGCACAGAAAGTGAGTGGGTAGAAAAATCAACCTGATAAACCTCAGCCATAATTTAATTCGCCTTCTTGAAAAATTTTCACCCAGCAGGCAAGAGTAAAAACTGTGGTAAAAACATTAGAGGAGAGAGTGGATGGCAGTAATGAGGAAAGGCAGACTGCCCCATAATGCCCAACTTGTGTCATTAATATGATTCATACTTTATTTAGTGATCTGAAGAGAGGTAGCAGATTATTCTAGAAGCCCCTCTTTACCCATTAAGTTCTCTTAATTCCTAATTAAGAAAAGTGCCATACCCTCTCCCTCCCCTGCTTCACATCAGACTGCATCTTCCGTCCATTTTTGCTTTGGAAAAATGCTGGAAGCATCACACTGCAAGATCACAGCAATCAAATCACCCATTGCATCTCCCCTTCTCTCCTGAATCCTCTGAGAATGACCCAGAGTAGAAGCTGAATAAATGCTGATTTCTAAAGGCTCACAGAGCACCCTCTTAAGAGATCCCTTGGTACTGCCCCATAACCTTAGATAGTAGGTCCCTTTACCAACCAGAGCAGCCATCCTGCCGCTGCTGGGAATGTTGGTGGATAACACTGTGTACAGCCTCTCCTTTCTCCAGAGAATTGCCCTTGGTCCAAGGGGCACTCGCTTGCCAGGGCTGACATAACAAAGTGCCACACACTAGGTGGCTTAGACTGCGGGAATTTATCTCCTCACAGTTTTGGAGGCTAGAAGTCTGAGGTCAAGGTGTCAGCAGCATCGGTTTCACTCTGAGGCCTCTCTCCTTGGCTGGTAGATGGTCGTCTTCTTTTGGTGCCTTCCTTCTGTGTGTATGTCTGTGTCTAAATTTCCTCTTTTTATAATTATACCAGTCACATTGGATGAGAGCCCACCCTCATGACCTCATTTTAACTTAGTTACCTCTTTAAAGACCCTGTCTGTAAATACAGTAACTTTCTGAGGTGCTGGGGGTTAGGACTTCAACATATGAATGGGGGGTGGTATTTTAACCCATAATTACAGGGTGACTGCCCAATCCCAGCTGCCCACAGACAACTGCTGGCACAGGGTTCCAGAGGCTAGCCCTCTTGCCTATGATCATACCCACCCTGAGGTGAATCCGTTCCTCGTCACTTCCCATGGGCTCAGTCTGAAGCTCTTCTGCACCTGAAAGCACATCCTTGCTTAGTTTTTATTCCCTGCCCTGATCCCCTTACTTCCTTTCTCCTGAGAGTTCTTCCCCAACAAATCACCTTCACTAGAACACCCATTCAGGCTCTGCCTCTAGGGAGCCTCAGAAGCGTGTTCCTTAGCACAGATCAGATTCTTAGAGTCCAGGAGACCCATTTCTAGCCATGGTTCAACTTGCTGTTTAACCTTCAGAAATCTAAGCATCATTTCCTCATCTGTAAAATGATGATGGACGATTAGATGACCTCTAAAATTTTTACCAACTCCTATAGTCATATGTCTCCTACAAGCCAGCACTACCCTAATATTTCTGTTATAACTAATGCATACACGAAAAACTTACTGCTACAGACAGTACTTAGCTGACACCAAGCATCTTTTCTTATATTTTCTTCTCCTGTTTTAAGTGGTAAGCAAGAGAGATGATAAGTATCTATATAAAAGCTGCCACCAAGGTTGCCACCATAGAGTCCCCCAGAACCTTCCCATCTTGACCAGACTGTAGGAAGGAGTATTGTATATACTCAAATCAGTCACTATCCAAAGAATCCCTTAAAAACTATTAAATTGCCAAGTAAGAATAGCACAGGAAAATTTGTCAATTAATCCATTAAAGCAGTTTCTTCCCTCATCTGGCATTTGAATAAGTCACCAAAGCTAATTGGCCCACTGAATGAAGTTTTGTATTTCATCAAAACTAAAAAAGTTATTAATAACACTATTATTTTATGTACCACTCAAAAAACAAACAAAAAAATCACCAATTCTCCCTCAGACATGATGCATTCTATCAGAATTTTTTATCCTAATGAAAGAGAATTTTTGTCCTTATTGAATTTTTTATCCCTGTTAAATGAATTCGATTCATTTAAGCATATTTTTTTGTTTGTTTGTTTGTTAATCCTCACATGAGTATATTTTTCCATTGATTTTTAGAGAGAACAGGAGGGAAGGGGAGAATCACAGAGAGAGAAACATCAATGTGAAATCGATTGGTTGCCTTCAACACATGCCTCAACCGGGGCTGGGGATCAAGCCTGCAACCCAAGTACATGCCCTTTACCAGAATTGAACCCAGGGCCCTTCAGTCTGTGGGCATACCCTCTATCTCAGTGATGGTGAACCTTTTGAGCTCGGTGTGTCAGCATTTTGAAAAACCCTAACTTAACTCTGGTGCTGTGTCACACATAGAAATTTTTTGATATTTGCAACCATAGTAAAACAAAGACTTATATTTTTGATATTTATTTTATATATTTAAATGCCATTTAACAAAGAAAAATCAATCAAAAAAATGAGTTCGCATGTCACCTCTGACACGCGTGTCATAGGTTCGCCATCACTGCAGTATCCACTGAGTCAAATTGGCTAGAGCAGTGGTTCTCAACCTTCTGGCTCTTTAAATACAGTTCCTCATGTTGTGACCCAACCATAAAATTATTTTCGTTGCTACTTCATAACTGTAATGTTGCTACTGTTATGAATCATAATGTAAATATCTGATATGCAGGATGGTCTTAGGCGACCCCTGTGAAAGGGTCGTTTGGCCACCAAAGGGGTCGCAACCCACAGGTTGAGAACCACTGGGCTAGAGCTTTTAAGCATATTCTTTATTATCTATTACTCTCATGCATTAGAAAAGGAAAGTATACAGAAACAAATATTTAAGGTATTCTTAAGACTTCTTCACATCTGGAGTTTAATTCTGACTCCTTTCAACTCCATTTTGCCAGAGCTTTTATACCAGAGTATGGTGATGAAGCACTCCTTAAACCATGTGCTCCACTATTGTCCATAGGGTTTTCTTCCATGCCACCAACACCATATTATATGGTTGGCTGGTTTATTTTGTGGGGGTTTTTTTGGTTTGTTTTTTACTTTTCCTTATGGAGAATTTTGAACAAATATAAATAAAAGCAACAGAATAGAATAATGAACCATAGTCCTGTGTATCCATCACCCAACAACCATCAACCACCACTGTTCCTAGCCACACCGACATCCACTTTCTTGCCTCTTATATAATTTTCAAACACATGTCTGACAAATCATTTTACATGACACCTCATTCTGTCACATGTCTGACACATTTGTGTATATATCTTTCAGTATGCCTCTTTAAAAGATAGGGGTATTTTTAATATGACAATACCTTTTCGAACACAAAGAAAATTAATAATTCCTTAGCATCATCAAATATCCAGGCAATGTTCAAATTTCCAATTATCTCATAAATGTCAGAACCTTTTTAAAAACCTTTAAAATAAAATAAAGATCCAGATAAAGTCCGCACATGGTAGTTTATTGATACGTCTTTTGATTTCTTTTTAAATCTACAGGCTCCCCTTCATTTTCTCTCCCCTTCTTCTTGTGATTTATTTATTAAAGAAAATGGATTGTTTGTCACCTTCTGAATTTTGTTGATGTTTTCCCTGTGGTGTAATTTAAAAGGTCCCTTTGTCCCTTGTATTTCCTGTAAATTGTTTTTTTGATCTAAAGGCTTGATCACAGAGAGGTTTGATTTTCTTTGCCAGTAACACTTCATAGGGAGTGTTGAATTCTTCCATCAATAGGCACATACGTCTGGTGGTCTCTTCTTGTGATGTTAGTCACCATTGATGTTCGGTGCCAAGATGCATCAGTTCATTAGCAGTTGCAACAAAAGGTGCTATTCCAATTTTATAATTCTTCTTCATTTAATGGCTGGAAGTTTTATAAAGAGAAACTTTCTTTTATTTACCAATTCTTCAAGCTTTGACACATGCACCCAACAGTGATGCCCATTTTACTGCTGCCACCTGACCATGAGTGATTGACATAGAGTCATTGGTGTGCTGTTAGAGGCTGTGTGGTATGAAAATACTTGCTTCTTTAAACACTGGAATTACACTTGTCACCGAGAAGTCTCACAGAGAGAACTGAGTGGGAGTTGGGAACAGACGATGCTCATCTCCTAACTCACGCTCCCTTCCAGAGCTCCGTGTTTGTGTAAATTTGCCAAATGTGCATAATTGAACTCACATAAGTGAAATGCAAATATGATGTATAATATTATAAACTTTCTTACAGTTATTTCTATGTCTAAACGTTTCTCTCCCTTTAGATGATAAGCCCGCTTACATAAATCTTAATCAGCCTTGAAGTCCTCAAATTCAGATTCTTGCAAAAGAAATTTGCCTTAATCCCCCTTGTTCTGACCTCCCTTTCTGTCTGAGCAGACCCAAGTAGTGCTCTCCTGACCATTTTCTTTACAAAGATGGCCTGGCTCTAGCAGCGAGAATCTCTACTATCCCATATTCTAAGCCTCATGTCCATGACCCCATGTCCCCCCAAAACATATAGTTACAAGGGTAACTATTATTACCTCTTTTTTAAACATGAGAAAACTGAGGTTAAGAGACTTACACATGGAATAAGAGTTAAAAGTGAGTTTAGGGGTTAATTTTTCCCTTTATTTCCCAAACATACTGTCTAGTATCACTTTTTTTTAGTATAAAATGATTCAATGAAGTATACCAAACAGACAAGTGCGACATTTGTAAGTACACAATCTTCTGTCTATTTTAGTGTGGGATGAAAGGAACCTTTTTGACGGGGTTGCTTTCCAGTTATATACTGCTGCATTATAAATGACCCTGAAAGCTCAGTGGCTTAAAACAATAAACACTATTGAGCTCTTAAATTTGCAATTTGGACAGGGGTCAGCAAGGACCACTAATCTCTGCTCCGATCAGCATCAGCTGGGACAGCTCACCTGGGGACTATGGGATTCATGTTTAAGATAGTGCACTCACATGGCTGTCAAGGTGGTTCTCTGTCGGTTGAGAGCTCAGCCAGGGTGTGGACTGGAAGCTTTGGTTATTCTCCCTGTGGTCCTCTCCTCAAGCTGCTTGAGCTTCCTCACAGTATGGTGGCCAGGTTCTTAGGGTGAGTGTTCCACAAAAGAGCCAGACGGCAGCTATACTGCCTTTTATGACTTAGCCTCAGAAGTCATATTGCATCACTTCTGCTATGATCACAAGATTCAAGGGGAGGAAATATGTGGAAGGAATACAAAGCCACATTATTAAAAAGAGCATGATAAATGGATGACAATATTGCAACCATCTTTGAAAAAATAAGCCTCCACAGATTACTTTGAACATGTTCATATAATGATAAAATTAACAGTGACAGAGGCTATCATCAGAATGATCACTAAGATAAAAAACTTTCAATATTCAGAAGAAGGTAAAGCCAGGCTCTAATATCTAGAGACTTGCTTTTAAATATAGTGTATTAACTGAAAATTTGAGATATAGAAACACCAACATATCAGGAGACAATTGTTACTAAAAAGAGAGTTTGCTATTCACAGTTCCCAAGAGGAGGTGAAACACCAATGTCATAGGGACCATAGGAGAAAACACGAGATTGGTCACAGGCAGAGAGTGAGGAGGACTATGGGCAAGAGCCTTCATTGCTGTTTCCACAGGAGGGAATAGGAGGGGCAAGGTAAGCAGGTTTAGGGTTGGATGGTTTGAATAGTTTCAATGGGCTCTGGGACTTTGAGACTGTCTGTGATTGTCTGGTACCTGGCCCTGGGATGATGAGGCAGGTGGATAGAGGCCCCAAGTGCAAGAGCCTGATAAGGGGGGTAGAGGGGTGGGCTCTGGGTTGATTGGTTTGTATTTGGAAAGTGTACTCATGGGTGAGTTGTTTACTATCTATAGGGATTGGCAAAGCATCAGAATCTATATAAAAGGCTAATATGCAAAGTGTCCCCTGGGGAGTTTGACTGGGAGACAGGGAGTTCGATCGCTTGCTATGATGTGCTCTGACCACCAGGAGGTGATGTAGAACATGGTGGGAAACCAGCTGCAGCTGAGGGAGTGAGCGAAGGAGGAGATGGGAAGACAGGGAGGCGGGAGGAAGGTGGGGGGGAACCGCGCAGTGGTGGCACGCAGGTGGCAAGGGAAGGAGGAGGTGGGGAGGCTGGGAGGCAGGGAACCTGATCAGCCTTGATCACCAGCCAGGCCTACGGACCCTACCCATGCACGAATTTCATGCACCAGGCCTCTAGTATAGAAAATAAAAGACATGATTAATACAAGACTGCTATAGGACTCATGTACTTCCTAGGTTTTTTTTTAAAGATTTCATTATGGTAGCAACCCTCATGCAGTCTAGTCATTTAGCTAATAACCCCTGCCATTTCATGGTCTAATAGCCCAACATTCTCCTTTATCTTAGACAAGCAAGGGCATCTCTTAGCCTCTTGCCCCAAAACTACATTTTATAAAACCCAGACAGAAGATTTAGGTCTTCGCAATAATGAGGATTAAATGCTATCACAAGGACCCCAGAGGTACATAAAAAAACCACAACTATTCATAATTCCATCATAAAGGATTAACTAGGAAGGGGATACAATTCTCTACGTATAGAGAATCTATTGGATACCTACTTTATGGAGCCCCACTTTGGTAATGAGGATGGTGAAATTTGGTAGGATGATTAAAGTCTATCTATTTCAGAATTTTTCCTCTTAGATCCTCATTCTGGCCACTCATTATCTTGCCCAGAATCTAAACTCGGCTGAGCTATCAACTGGAAAGCTGGCTAGTGGCCTCTCCAGGTGGCTTGGGCTTCCTGACAGCATGGCAGCTGGGTTCAGAGAATTACTAGCCCAGGTGAAAGCTTTCTAAGGAGCAGAAGCAGCTAGTCCCCTTACAGACGAGGCCTGGAAAGGGATCAACATGACTCTATCATATTCTACTAGTTAAACAGCCGCTAGGCCAGCCTAGATACTACGGGAGAACAAATTTCACCTCTCAAAAGAGAATGACAAAGAATCTGTAGCTTTCGTTAATCCACCACAGAGGGTGAAGGCAAGTAGAAGAGAAACTCCATTCCGAGGGAATGTGGGGTCGGCCTATATCAGGGCTGAAGCTACAGTTTGATGCTGATATCATCCTTTTTCCTCTGCTTAAAAAAGTAACATTTCACTGTTTATCTTTAATTCTCAATTTTTTGAGGATGTTGCTGAAGTGTGTGTCTTATTCATTAATCACATTTAGAATTCTGCAAGCCCTTTTATCTGCAAACCAAGTCTTTTGACAAACGAGCAAATTTTTCAATTATGTGTGTGATTAACTCCCTTCCATCTGCTCCATCTACTCCATCTGGAATGCCCATTAGTCTTCCTTAGATCTCTGAGATCTGGCCTCCAAATCTTTCTCCCTTGTGATTTCTATTTCCGTATTATTCTTTCTGTTTTGAGAAAGATTTTATCACTTTGTACGTTATCTTTCCAGCCACTAATTCAATTGTCAGCTGTGACTGTTGTCTTCTTTTGAATTGACTATTCATTGGGGCAAGGGTTGTGTGTATGTGTGTGCATGGGATAGGGGTAGGCAACACATTTAACATCTTTTAACCTCCAAATATTAGGATGTGGAAAAGAAAACATGATTTTTAAACAAGGAGACCCTCTGCCTTAAGGTACTGGGTGTGTGTGTGTATAACATGCATGCAGAGATTTTCACTTACGTGTAACATTTATGAAAGATCAAATAAGTGGGCATTTTTCCCTTTTGCCAGTTTTAGAAAGATATACCCTTCAAAACTAATCACTGCTTCTCAAAATGCTTTTTAATACACTTAACATGAATGATTAATGCTTTAAGATAAATACAGTATAATCTCTAAAGATGTAGACATCTGGTAAAAATAAAATAAGTACCTTCCCACATAAGTGAAATTATATTTACTCCTCAAAAAAGGAAAAATTATAGTATTTTAATAGAAATGCAAGGATACAAAACAGATAAGATGACCAAAATTATTATACTCATGCTTCTTGAAGATTAATTATAGGCTGGTTTCCTCACCTCTGACTCTGCCTATAATTACTTGCCTGAACAAATGATCTGTTTATTTGTTGAGCTACTGAGAATGACAAGAGAAACAATATGTAGGTTAATTGACTGAAATAGTAGCAGTCACTTATTTAGGGCCTTTTTTACAGACCAGGAAACTGAGCTATTAACAACGGTCAGGTTTCTTGTACCCACTTCTTTTTCTATCCTCAATGCACCAAATCTTCTCCATTCTTCTCAAACCTCTGCCAGTTCATATTTCCACACTCTCAGTCCACTTAACTCATACTTGATATTGTTTAAAAATCATCCTATATAATAAAAGGGTAATATGCAAATTGACCCTAACAGCAGAACCACTGGGAATGACTGGTCACTGTGACAAACACTGACCACCAGGGGGCAGATGCTCAATGCAGGAGCTGCCCCCTGGTGGTCAGTGCGCTCCCACAGGGAGAGCTCTGCTCAGCCAAAGCCAGGCTGATGGCTGCCAGCACAGCAGTGGTTGTGGGAGCCTCTCCCGCCTCCTCATCAGCGCTAAGGATGTCTGACTGCAGCTTAGGCCTGCTCCCCAATGGCAAGTGGACATCCCCTGAGGGCTCCCAGGCTGCCAGAGGGATGTCTGACTGCCAGCTTAGGCCCGGTCCCCCGGGGAGTGGGCTTAAGCCAGCAGGTGGACATCCCCCGAGGGGTCTCAGACTGCGAGAGGGCACAGACCAGGCTGAGGGACCCCCCCCCCCAAGTGCACAAATTTTTGTGTGCCAGGCCTCTAGTTTTTTAAATAAATATCTATTTAATGTTTTCTATTTCTCTAGAGTCCATTTTTGTAATTTGTTTTCCGAAACATTTATGCATAGCCAAATGTGTTATTCATCACTAAATATTTTTATTTTCTCTGTAGTACTTTTGTAGTCCTTTATTTGCCACAATAATTACTTTGTTGACATTTTTCTACCATTTTATTATGAAAATCTTCTAATATACAAAAAAGTGAAAGAATTACACAATGAGCACCCAGACACCCACCATCTATATTCTACAATTGTTCACACTTTTCTTTATTTCCTTTATCACAAACCCACTTATCAGTCCATTTTATTATTTGATTCCTTTATTAATAAGTTGCAAATATCCTTAAACTTTACCCCTAAACACTTCAGCATAAGTACTATTAGCTAGACATCAATATGGGGAAAGTAGATTCAAAGTTGTTTATATAGAAAATAATATAATAATTCATAAATAATAATATAAGAATAAACTCTGTATTTCCCATATTCACAACTGTAAATCTATTTTTGCTTCACACTGTATTTGTTTATATTTTAAGGGAAATGCTTAAATCACAACTTTTCAATTTGATGAGTTTGGCAATCAGTCACCTTGTAGGTATGAATGCTCACTCCCTCCCTCATGTCTGCCATGCCCATCACTGTGGACTGAGTCTTGTACAAGAGTGCTTGTATTCATGAAGTCCAGGGCTCTGGTCAGCAATTTGATCACCCAGCACTAAGCAACCAGCACGTAACCTGCCGTGAGAACAGGTGTCATCAAGCTGTGTGTACCCATAGTTCTTATTCTCTGTGGTTGGTTTCCTTCAGGGTCTTGCTGCTCAGACCCTTACTGAGATTGACTGCATGCAAATTAGCCAATCCCAAGATATCCTGACCCTAGATAAAATTAGTGCATGTGCTGGCTGTGCTACCCAACTTCCTAAGCTGGACGTATGTTTTGTGGATTGGGAAAATAGCAGCCCTAATTAGGCAGTAGGTAGCCCTCCGATGTAGGTAATCAACAGAGAGGTATGGCCAGAGCTAGGAGTTTAAAACAATAATTTATATGTTTATTACCCTCAATCTCCACAAGATGTGAAGTTCTCAGAGGAGCCCTCATTGTTCTTCTCACTAGGCTGGAGATGAGGGCAAATAACAACCCCCTCCCCAGGATGTTGGTGAAAATTGAGGAGGAAAAATGTCATATTTCTTTTATACCCAAGAGGTGGCTTTTGACTGGATCACCAACAGTTCTTTTGCATAGCTGACCTAGAACTTCACTGTGAAATGGGGAGAATTTGGCATCTGCTGTTTTGGTTTAAGCCTGTGGAGGCCTTGATGGAAACTTGAGGCAAAGATGATCATTTTAATATTCTATTAAATATTGCTATTTTGTTTAAAGGACATTGAAATTTGTATAAAGAAAAGCACCCAAAATCAGTTAATCCAATACACCAAGTGTGAAGAAGCAATATCTTTAACTACATGTAACACTTCTATCAAAACAATATTCATCCCCTGGCCTGCTTGGACGTCGTCCTATGTACCAAAAGGTTGCTGGTTCAATTCTTGGTCAGGGCACAAGCCCGGATTGTGGGCTCCATCCCCAGTAGGGGACACGGAGGAGGCAGTTGATGGATGTCTCTCTCTCATTGCACATAGGTGTTTCTCTCTCTCTCTTTTCCTCTCCCTTCCTCTCTCTAAAAATCAATTAAACAAAAACAATACCCATGGGTTTATGAGGGCTCTACTTTCCTCCCATTTTGCTTCCAATTCTGTCAAACTGCCAACAGGTGGCCAGTTGCAGATGAAGTCTAATTAAAAGCAAAATGTGTTTGGTTTTGATGTTTTGTGCTGTTTCTTTTGTTTCATTCACAACAGCCACTGACCTCCTCCCTATACCCCTCCTATTCCTTATTTTAATAGCAGTTTCTAAGAAAAAAAAAATTTTATCTCTAGAAAACACTTATTCTGTAATACTATGCTAGTTGTTTGGGTGGGAATGAAATAACAAACAAATAAAAACAGTTTCTGTTTAAGGCCAAACCTCAGCAAAAGATATAGAAACAAGAGAAAATCCAGTAGGAAAGGCTGAGGGGAATACATGCCGATATGGAAGGAAATGCAAAGCAGAGTAAGGGTGAGGCACCATTTTATTTTACACCTGCTAAACGGACATCACTAACAACGATATGGTAATAGCATTGCTGTAAGATGTGCGCTAAGACAAACACAGTCAGAGAGTACATATAACATATACTGGTAGCTGTTTTGGGGAAAGCATGAGAGGCCATATTATGAAAGATACTTAAATGTTCATAGCCTTTGCTCCAATAACTCTCCACTACTCAGCGAGCATTGGGATATTAAAAATAATAAGCCAAAGTATATGGCTCAGATTAAAGGAGGCTAAAGAAACATGACAACTACATGCAATATTATACTTTAGACTGGATCCTGTATTTGAGGGAAAAACTAATGCTATAAGAGAAATGTATGTTCACGGTCTGATAACCCTTTAATGGTTATGGGGGTGAATATACCTATTCTTAGGGAATGCATCCTGAATTATTAGGACTAAAGAACCATGGTGTATGTAACTGACTTCAAGTGGTTCAGAGACTCTTATCTATCTATCTATCTATCTATCTATCTATCTATCTATCTATCTATTTATCTATCATCTATCCATCTATCTATCTACTTATCATCTACAGGTTTCCCCCACTATCCCAAAGTATAATGTTCCTATGAAACCTTTTGTAAGTCAAACTGGCATAAAACAAAGAAGCGATTACTTTAGGGCACATCTTGTTAACGATGCACAGAGTAAATGAGAGAGAGCACAGATGCTCACAGACACAGTTCAGAGCTCTGGCAGCTCCATGCTGAGATGTTGAATGTGGTTCCAGAGGAAAGAACTGAGTGGTGCCACTCTCACGGCTCAGACCTTGTGCTGCCTCTATAGCGGCTCATGCAAAGGAAACACTGGATGCTATTTTCACTTTTCATCTTTTTGTAAAAGCAAAAATCCTCTTGGGATTTCTTTCAGTTAGCAAAAACGGGTAATAACGTAGGTGTTTCCTAAAAGCAAAGTGGGGTAAAGCAAACTTTTGAAAAGCAGGGGATACCTGTATTTATCTGTCTACCTATCTAGAGAGAAAGAGCAAAAGATAAAGATGATGAAGTAAAAATGTTAACAACAGATAAATCATGAAAAAGAGAACATGGATGCTTCCTATATTTTTACTTTTCAACATTTTTAAATTTTATACAGTCTCCAAAGTGTTTTTAAAAGAATGTCCCTCAGGGGAAAATGATAGTCAAAAATAGTATGTAAATGGAAAGGAATATTTTTCAATAATGTTAAGAGAAAAATATGCAAATTATAAAAATTGTCCCTAGCTCTAGCTGGCCAAGCAGATGGGTTCCTGCTAAAATCTCTTCCCCTGTTGCATCCACTCTCTTCCAGCTCCTCCTTCTAGGTGCTAGTTCTTCATGGATCTCCCATGCATGCCTCCCGACCCCACTTCCCTTTCCAGCTCTGGGTTTCCAGGAGGAAATTCTAAATAGACCATCTCAGGAGGCCAAAGTAGATTCGGCAAATGCCCTGCACTTCTGACTTGCTTGTTGAGTTATTTCCCTATCACCACGTTTCTATTTTATGAGGCCAAGTCCAGGGCCCCTCCCTCTCCCATTAGCCTTCTCTGTCTCTCTGTCCTCCTTATCCAGTTTAGATCTCAGGACCCACCATTGCAACAATGCTCTTGATCATCGTGGAAGCTCCCCTGACCCTCTGCCATTTTCCATCTGGCCAAACCCTGGTGTATTTATGATAAAGACCCTTTTTTGGTGGCACCTCAAAAAAGGACCTCTATGGTGTGTCCCTACCCTTCTCTCTCTGGATTCCCCAACTGATGTTTCTTTCAGCTCCTGGAATAACTGTGTCCATCCCTCCTGAGGGCAGCCTTTTCTTTCCACTTGGCACTCTCGTTTCCTCCCTGTCCCCTCTTAACCCTTTCCTTCAGATATTAGCTCAGTTTCCACTTTGGCAGTAAAACATCCTCTGACTTCCCTGAGCAGGTCAAATCCTTTCATTCCAAACCTCCCACCACCCCCTACCTCCCTCACAGCCCAAGTTTTCAGTAGAGTTTATGTCAGAGCTCTAGGAGGGCAGAAGCACATCTCTTTGACTCACTGCTGTGTCACTAGTATACTACCCTTTTGGGTGCTGAGCTAACTCCAGCTACATGTGGCCAGGACAGCAAAACCAACCACATGCCCCTGGTGGGACATGGCTGCTCACAGCCTGTTTGCCCTCAGTCAGAACTGGCTCAGGAAATGGGTATCACTGCACCTGAAGATTCCAGACACCAGCTTTCAACTGGCTGATGAGGAAAACAAGATGAAGGGAAGATCAGTCCTCGGCATTGTGTATGGTGGAGGGGGTGGTACTCGAATTTAGGGGATCATGGTGCTCAGAGCTTGGCTGGCATCTGAATCCCAGCTGTGGCTGGCAGTGCGTTCTAGTGGGCTCTGTCCAAAGCATCTGAGTCCTTAGAGTGGTCTGGAATAGGCTGGAGGGTCGAGGCTCATCCTTAAGAGCAATTGGCAGTGCCTGGATGCTGGAAGTGACCCTGAACAGTAACCATTTATAACTTCATCAGTCATTGGCACCTTTGCATGCAAATATATAATAGATCACCAGTAAGATTAGAAGGGATATGGGGCAGGTGAAGAAAGCCCAGAGGTGTATAGGTGAAGGGGAGGAACAATGATTTTGGACAGGTAACCCATTAAAAGCAAAACTATTAGAAAATGTAAGTAAGAATGTATAAGTAAGAACGTGTAGACCAACTCTTGGTAACCGAGGAAAGAGAATATGATATTCTCATCCATTCTCTTAACCAAGCAGAGAGAGGACTCATGACAATTTGATTTGCTTTAGCCTTGTGTCTTATTCATCTTTTGTCCCATTTTCTCTGGCTCAGCTGGTCCAGGAAGAACTGTGTTTATTTTACATTGAGGAGCTGGATCCCTGGGGCTCCCACTTGCTTTGAGCAGCAGTAGAGCCAAAAAAAAAAAAAAAGAATAAATTCTAAACACTCTGAGAAAACAGATTTGTGGAAATACACTAGAGATGGTGTTCAAGAAGAGTTTATTCAAATGAAAGTAGAGCCTTTATAACCGTGCCAAGACCAATGAATCCCGTAGTGTTTCCCCCACAGATTGGCATGCATGCTGCCAGCCAAGGGGCCCGTCCTCCCCTTCCAGTCTGCTCAGGAAGCCCCTGGCTCAGGCAGGTCTTGCTACTCAAAGGCTCATTATTCAGCACCCTGGCTTTTGCCTCCACTCTGCCATTTTTTGACCCTTTGCTGCCAGAACGTAGACAGCAGGGGAAAATGAAGGAGTTAAATTGTGAACTCACCATTGTTGCCACTGCCAAGCAGACTGATGAATGATTGAGCTGAAAGGGAAAACTCACACCCCAGATTCTGGATATTCTGAAAAATTCCATCACTGTCACATGGAAATTTGACAGTTGGCTATTATATATACATAGGTCAGAAATCAAGCCACACTCAGACCAGACAGGCACAAAGCAAATTTATACTAAGTGATTGCTTTGAGAATTTGACTTAGGACACTAAAGGAGGAAGGAGAGATGGAAATGTAGTGGGTCTGAGCACTGGGAAGACCACCTTCTTCTATAAAAACCTGCCAGAGGCCCATGATGCCAAAGTGGCCAGATGTTGTCTATTGTGTGATCAGGACCCACCAGCACCCTAGCTGATGAGTCCAAGGGAAGCCACCTGATTCAAAGGCTGTCATCTCATGCACTTGCCCTCAACCTATGAAAAGTTGAGTTTTGGAATTCTTGGAAATTTGAAGAAAATACCATGGAGAAACACTTATTTTACAAAGTAGAACTAAGGCCAAAAAAGCCTTACTGGTCCATGTTCCAGCAGAAATTATTGGCAAGTAGAAAATCTGAAGAAAATGAACATAACTGAGTCATGTTAGTGGCAGAATAGAGATCTGGGACCCCCGCTGCTGATGTCTCCGCAGCTGCCTTATGAATCTGTGTTTTTGCTTATGTAGATTTCCAAAAAGGATCATCGCTAAATCAACAAGATCTAAATGCACCTCTAGGATGACTTTTCAGGAATGATCTGGTGGTGGTGTCTGCTTTGCAGAGAGCTAGACGAGTTGACCACTCTAAAGTCAATGGCTATATGACTACCTAAATTCAGTCTCACCTTCCCCCTTTGCACGTCCTACAGAAAATATTGACAGAATGAGGTGGAGTTTACCACTTGCCAAAGTTAAGACCTAGTTGTCTTTTTTATTCAATAGTTCTTATTCTTACATTATATTTAATATTTTATTGAAGAATAAACCTTAAGTGTATAGCCCCAAGAATTTTCACAAACTATACTCACCAATGCCACAAAGTATTCAAAACCCAGATCAAGAAATAGCGCACCACCAGCTGGTGAACAGCCCCCTCACCCACATCCAGTCACTGCCAGCACTTTGGCCTACTTTTCCACTTTATATGAATGAATAATAAAGCATGTCATTTGGGGTGCCTGGATTCTTTCACTCAATATATGCTTGTGGGATTCACCCTGTTGTTGCCTGTGACTGTAGCTTTCTATTGATGTGCAGTATTTTATTATGTGAATATACCACAATTATCCACTCAACTGTGGAACATTTGGGCTGTTTCAGTTTGAGGAAGCTTGAGGCTATCAGGAATGCTGTTGCTATGATCATTCCTGTATATAACTTCTGCTGAACACATGTTACATTTCTGTTGGACATAAAAAGGAGTGGGATTCTGGATAATAAAGTATGCAAATGCTTAGTTTACATGGATGCTGTCAAAGAATATCCCACAGTGATTGACTATTAGCTTTCTTTTTAATGCTCCCTCAGTTCTGCCAATAGTGCCTATGCTTTTGCCCAGTCCTCACCCCCTCCCATCATCCACTTTCCATATCCCTGAACTTCAAGCTTGCCTCTGAACACACACACACCCAAACCTTGCACAACATTAAATACTCTGAACCTGTCATTTGAAAAAAAAATGTTTTTTTCTGAAAGCCTGCCTCTATGCCTTTAGTCCCCCAGCAGACTAGCTAATTGCCTCTAGAATTAAGTCCGTGTTGAAGACCCAGAGACACTTGAAGACTCAAAGGCACATTATACCTGTTCCTGCTGTGGTTCCCATGCCTGGAGTTCTGATCATTCTTATCAGTGTCTGACCTGATCCAATGTTGACTGAGCTCCATCACATCTAGTGTGTGCTGTGTCCCAAGCCCTCTGCGAGTGCCCTACAAGAGCCAGGTTGCATTGGCCTTGTCCAAACGGAGTGCAGCCACACGTGGTGCCCACCCCCTGAAGATTTGGTGCTAGTGAAGGAGAGTCAGTGGGACTAGGTAGCTTCTTTGGGAGAGGCAGCATTTTGATATCTAGATAATGGCAACTTTGACAAGTGGGCCTCTGGACCTCGCCAAGGGTTCTGGCATTGCTATGTACTTCTTTGACATAGTCAGCTGCCTACACAAAAAAAGAGAGATCCCCAGGGGAAACACTTTGAGAAGGCAGATCTTTTATCATTCTTCAGCTTCCATCTCTTACTCTATGCTTCACTGACACTCATCAAGGCTCTCAGTTCCTGCATTTTATTAATTCACTAAGGACCTAACAAGATTGGGCTAGTTCTGGGGTATTTTTTGCAACATAATTGCAATGCTTTTTTTTGTTAGTTGAATTTTAAAAATGAGTAATAGAGTGCCTAGTTTAGTTATAGTAGTAGGTACTAAAAAAGGATGATTTTTATTAATGTTTATATTATTTTTTTATTATTAGTTAAGGTATTACAAATGTGTCCTCATCCCCCCCCATTAACCCCCAACCTCCCCCCCCCCCGCCCCGCACACTCATGCTCCCATCCCCCTGTTGTCCATGTCCATTGGTTTGGCTTATATACATGTATACAAGTCCTTCGGTTGATCTCTTCCCCTTACCCCCGCCCTCCCCTACTTTCCTTCTGGGGATTGATAGCCTGATCGCTGTTTCTCAGTCTTTGGGTCTATCCCTTTTCATCAGTCTATATTGTTCTCTATAATCCACAAATGAGTGAGATCATGTGGTATTTATCTTTCTCTGACTGGCTTATTTCACTTAGCATAATGCTCTCCAGTTCCATCCATGCTGTTGCAAAAGGCAAGAGTTCCTTTTTTTTTTTTTTTACCGCAGCATAGTATTCCATTGTGTATATGTACCACAGTTTTCTAATCCATTCATCTGCTGATGGGCACTTAGGCTGTTTACAAATCTTAGCTATGGTGAATTGTGCTGCTATGAACATAGGGGTGCATATATCCTTTCTGATTGGTGTTTCTGGTTTCTTGGGATATATTCCTAGTAGTGGGATCACTGGGTCAAATGGGAGTTCCATTTTTAGTTTTTTGAGGTAGCTCCATACTGTTCTTCACAGTGGCTGCACCAGCCTGCATTCCCACCAGCAGTGCAGAAGAGTTCCTTTTTCTCCACATCCTCTCCAACACTTGTTGTTTGTTGATTTGTTGATGATAGCCATTCTGACAGGTGTGAGATGATAACGCATTGTCGTTTTGATTTGCATCTCTCGTATAATTAGTGACTTTGAGCATGTTTTCATATGTCTTTCGGCCTTCTGTATGTCCTCTTTCGAAAAGTGTCTATCTAGGTCCGTTGCCCATTTTTTTATTGGATTTTTTATCTTCCTTTTGTTAAGTTTCATGAGATCCCTGTAAATGTTGGAAATTAAACCCTTATCGGTGGTATCATTGGCAAATATGTTCTCCCATGTAGTGGGTCTTCTTGTTGTTTTCTTGATGGTTTCCTTTGCTGTGCAAAAGCTTTTTATTTTGATGTAGTCCCATTTGTTTATTTTCTCTTTAGTTTCCATTGCCCTAGGAGCATTATCAGAGAAGAAATTCCTTCGGCATATGTTTGTGATTTCGCTGCCTGTGGATTCCTCTAGTATTTTTATGGTTTCCCTTCTTACGTTTAAGTCTTTTATCCATTTTGAGTTTATTTTTGTGTATGGTGTGAGTTGGTGGTCTAGTTTCATCTTTTTGCATGTATCTGTCCAATTTTCCCAACACCATTTATTGAAGAGACTGTCTTGACTCCATTGTATGCTCTTGCCTCCTTTGTCGAATATTAATTGGGCATAGTGGTTTGGGTCGATTTCTGGGGTCTCTATTCTATTCCATTGATCTATATGTCTGTTCTTGTGCCAGTACCAAGCTGTTTTAAGAACAGTGGCTTTGTAATACAGTTTGATATCTGGTATTGAGATCCCACCTACTTTGTTCTTTCTCAATGTTTATATTATTATAAGTATATCATTTTTGCCTCTGTGTACAATTCAATTCAACAAATATTTATTGACCAATTATGTGTAAAGTATTGCAAATAAATTGCAGTTCTAGCGCTCAAGGGAATTATAGAATTTAGTCCTTAAGGAAATAATTGACCTTGAGGAATTAGGAGCCATCAGGATTTTACTGCAGTTAGTGTTTGGGGGTTCAGCTTGCCCAGAAACAAACCCTGAGGCAAAGATGTGAGGGCAAGTTGCATGGAAGATGTTTTAGATATGGTTGGTGTCTTTCTCATATCCCTTGACCTTGCACTCATCAGGTTAGACCACAGCCAATGACTGAATATTGGGGGGAGGACAAAAGGTCAGTCCCTTTGAACTCAAGGTATGACAACCTTGTGATGTCAATCATGCTCCAGAGTCCCCCATGGGACCTGACTGAAGTTACACTTCTCATAAAATCACATCCTTGCTCAGCTCCTTTCCTTGCGCTATCCTGCTTCCTTTGCACGTTTTCAGATTTCTCCTAAAAGCACTTGTGTAAGAATTCCTGTCTCAGATTCTACTTGTAGGGAACCTGACTAAGGTGGTGGTGGGGGGGGGGGTGGGATAGGGGGAATCTTAGGAAGCCTGGGCAGGAGAGTTATAGAGAAGAAGGTCAAACAGCCTGCAATATCAGCGAATCACCATGTGAGTAACTGGGGTTCAATTCTTCTGGGGCAGGGCTGCCAAATTTAGCAAATTAAAAACACTCCATTACATTTGAATGACACACAACAAATAAAATTTTTAGTTCAAGAATGTCCCATAAAATATTTAGGATATACTTAACTAAAAATTATGCACTGTTGATCTGAAATCCGAATTTAACTGGCCATTCTGTACTTTATCTAGCAACCCTTCCCTGCAGGCCTCTAGAAAGCAGAGTCTAGAGCACGGCTTAAAGTCATCCTATTCCAAGGATAAAGAAACTGGTGTCTTTACCCTTAACTCTCATCTATTGCCAACTAGTCATATTCTTGATAACCTTAACTCTTTGTCATTTTTGGTTTGGACCAGGTATAGGCTAACACAAAGCCATCAGGTAGAGAGTAGCGATCTTGCAGACGAATGCTTTCAGCAGGTATTGGAATAGTGAATGCCACAGAATATGGGCAGGGCACCAGTGGGCTCTGCTACATACAGTAGCTAAAATTGGAGCTTTTCTAAACTCCTGAGAGCAAAGTTAGATGAAAGAGCAACTTTGTCTTTACGCATCTCTCTGCATGAGTTCAGATCATGACCACAGGATGTGGAGGAGAGAATTAGGCTGAAAGCAACTGTTACATTAAATTATGCCAGACTAAAGAGTATGTGTTTGTATGTGTGACAGGAAGAGAGGAAAGGCAGTGTTTACTATTCCAGAAATGCTATAAGAAAATGACCATTTCCTGACCTGTCATTTTCCCCAAAGGTAATGGAGCAGTTATAGGAAGTGTCTGGATAGTTCTAAAATTCTTCCTGAAACCATGGAAAAAGTTCTCTTTTCATTTTCAGTTAGAATAATAAAGCCAAATGATTATCTCTCCGTCATCAAGGCCAATTCGATTTTCAAAATTCTCTCTACACCAATAAGTGTCAATACTATGGGTGTGTATTTTTATCATCGGTTCATTGAGTTTTCATATGCCATCTGCTCTAACACATGGGGAAGGCATATTTTCTTTTGTTTTTACCATTCTCTGGGAATTGTTGAATCTCTAATCAAAACCAGAAAAAGTGAACTGGACATGATTTCGATGTTATTTCTGCATTCGTTGGGTAAATATGTGTATTGCTCTGGTTTGAAGGGTCATGACATCACTTGGGTACAACGCAATTCATTTAGACAGTGGTCAGAAATCATTCCTTCCTTTCTAGGATCTCTTGGCTCAAATGCCAGTTTTAAATTATTGGGAATAAATGTACATTGGCATTGTGACATGTGATATGTTGAATTACATTAGGGAAAGGCATAAAATATTAATAAAATGTAATGTCTTTCTGTGGTGTGACAGAGGTTGGAAGTTGAGTTTCATTGTTTCTAAATAGCATTAAGGACATTTAGAGTCTTTTTTTCCCCTGTCCTAGGGGGTGAGTATTCTGTTTGATTAATTTTTAAAGGCAGGGTTACAGACCATAGCCTGACAACAAACCATAGTTTATCCAAACTGGTCTGTGAGCTAGCTCGATTGCTTCCCCACTTGCACCATTTCTGTCTTCAGAGGCAATGTGAACAGACAGTAGGCAGGGCCACCATGCACAGTTGTCCAGGTTATCTACAAGGAGTCGAATTGTGGCGGAAATCCAGCCACACCTCACTTCCCAAGCTATGCGCCTTGAGGCAGGGCTACTTCTCTCTCAGAGGAAGGGACACTTTTTCTCACTAAGCACAAAAGTGGCCAAATGGATTAATAAAAATCGTAGAAGAGCCTTCAAAAGGCATGGGGTTCTGCTAATTTTGAAACCAAGTTATTTAGGCTGCATTTTCACTTTTGCCATTTCCACTCCTGTGCTTCACCAAGACGTGGCGGCGGTTTATAAATAGTGCTATCCTTTAGTTGACCTCTTACCCCCCTACCTCCTGCCCCCCAACCCTCCCCGGCCTTCCCGCTGCAGTTTGACAATCTGTTTGAGGCAGCTCTGCCTCTGTATCTATTATTGTTCAAAAGTTTATAATGGTCTCTATTATCCATGAATGAGTGAGATCATGTGGTATTTTTCCTTCATTGACTGGCTTATTTCACTTAGCATAATGCTCTCCAGTTCCATCCATGACGTTGCAAATGGTAAGAGTTCCTTCCTTTTTAGAGCAGCATATTATTCCATCGTGTAGATGTACCACTGTTTTCTAATCCATTCATCTACTGATGGGCACTTAGGCTGTTAAGACACTGGGGGATAGGGGAGGCTAGGGGACTGCTAGGGCGGGGGGATAAAATGGACACATATGTAATACCCTTTGTAATACTTTAAGCAATAAATAATGAATAAATAAATAAATAAATAAATAAATAAATAAATAGTGCTATCCAGGCTCTCTGTGCATTGCTGCATGGCCCTTTCCCCTCGATGCCTCTAAAAAATGGAAAACAGTTGAGTTATTCCACAGTGCAGAAGAAGTGGCTGCCAGATCCCTGAGACAGGTAGGAGGTCTTAATTCTCATGGATGAATTGGGGTGCAGAATTTTCCAGGCCATGTAGGAAATGTCCATCTTCACAGGTTTCTTGACCCTCAGAGCTAACATAACAACCCCTGCAGCACAGCTCTTTGGGGAACAGTTCTATGGAGACAGGCTAGTATTGGTTAGGGAAAAGCAATTTTTATCATCTTGCCATGGATGGTGAGCAACATGAATACGAGATGTCCAGAAGGCTAGTGACACTTTAAGTGTTAATTACTTCCAAAGTATAATTGCTATAAACTGACAGCAATAGCAACCTGAAAGGTTAATTAATAAAGTTTTTAAATAGTAATGTGCTCTTATTAAATTCAACATATCCACGATCCTGTGCTATGTATCACTCTAGTCAATGTTTAGACATTATAAATTTTAATCAGCAGTTGTTCAGTAATCATCCAATAACTGAGGCTTCATTACATACATGATAGTCGGATGTGACCCTCACATGAAACACATGATACATCAGGTTATGGCATTGCCAAGCAAGAGAACCCACTACAGATCCACGGCCTAAGAAATTGTCACCCAGAAACTCTTAAGTATAAAAAATTCAATTAAAAATGTATTATTTACAATGTGTGAAAATCCATAAGTGTAAAATAAATTTAAGCAAACAAACTGTCTAAGGATGTTTTCAGTAGGTATGTAGCACTGATACTTCTGAAGCTATTCAAGCTTAAGACTGCACAAGGACTTATGGGACACCTTGTGTCGTCCTGCAGGGATGACCCACAACTTTCACACATGGCCGGATTTAATGTGCACAGAGCACCATGACGTCAGCTGACTGTCCCCACTTTAGAAAAAAAAATTTTTCTCAACGGTAGCCACTAGCCCTGTGTGGCTGTTGAACACTGGAAATGTGAGACAGAATTGAGGAGTGATATAAGTCTGAAACACAAGATTTTGAAAACTTGGTCTAAAAAGAAATAATGTAAAATACCTCATTAAAATTAATATTGATCATATGTTGAAATAAAAATAATTGGAATAGGATTAATAAAAATTAAATCAATTCTACCTCTTTTTTATACTTCTTAATGTAGCTACTAGAAAATTTAATATTACATCCACGGCTCACTTTACATTTCTATTGGACAGTGCTGCTGTCCATCAGTGGTGGCTGCCCACTAATATAAGTTTGTCATATGTCCCACTTCATAATGAGGAACTAACTGGATTGATAGGTTGTTCTTTTGGGATTATTTGAATTTTCTAGGAGACTCATTTATTTTTTATTTTATTTTTCAGTTATAGTTTACATTCAATATTTTTGTGTATCAGTTTCAGGGGTACAGTGTAGTGGTTAGACAATCATTTACTTTACAAAGTGTTCCCCCAATATTTCAAGTGCTCACCTGGCACCATACACAGTTATTACAATATTATTGACTGTATTCCCTGTGCTGTACTTTACATCCCCATGACTATTTTGTAACCACAAATTTGTATCTAGGAAGCCTTTAAAGACCTAAAGAGATCCAACATAGGATTCTATCTGAATGAAAAAATTTTCTCACCTAAGAACAGTGTTTAAATATGCTTTGTCCCTTGCACTTCTTTCTCAGCAACTATTTTAAGGATCCAGACAATCAAGGAGACATCCACCTAATGTCCTTGAACTTTCAACTCATCATCAGTAAAGTGGAGGTAAGATCACCTACCCTGTGAGAGTATTGTGCAGCTTAAATAAGACGAGTTATGAAAGTAATAACTATTAGTTGGCCTCTGCTACATAACAATTTCAATACTAAGTGTCTTGAAAATTACTTTTTGTCAAAATTCCCGGGTTAGCCTTGCAGTTTTTCTGTGCTGGGCTGGGCTCACTCATGCAGCTGCATTCAGCTTCAGGACTGGCTGGGCCTCTCTCTCCATGGAGTCCTTCATTCTGAGGGAAACTGGGCTTTCTCTGTTAGAAAGGAGAAAACAGACCCAAAATAGAGTCACTTGTGTAAGGAAGGGTCCAGGGCAGCAGACCAAGACTTAATACCTAACCTAATTAGTTTCAACCTTCCCCAAGAATGTGATCTTTAACCAGCCAATCTGGAATTTCCTGGTCAGTACTAGGAGGTACTCCACGGATAGACCTCCTCCCCTTAGGATGGAGACCTTGCCTAGAACAATGCATTCTTTGCTAATAATTACCTATTTTTTCTGTCTCTTCTTTGCCTTTAAAAACCTTTCTTTTCCTGCAGCTCTATGGAGCTCCTTTTTGCTTTCTAGATGGAATAATGCCTGATTTATGAATCATTTAAAAAAGCCAATTAGATCTTTAAATTGTTGTTATTTAAAGATCTAATTGTCAGTTCAATTATTGTTATTTAACACCTCCTATGGTGGTGGCAGCATTCCCAGAGGGAAGGCCCCAGTGCACAAGCACTTATCCAGCCTCTACTTCAGTCCCATTTGCTGATATCTCATTGGTGAAAGGGTGTCACATGGCCATGTCTAGAATCACTGTGAGAGGTGTCCATGCCAGGAGACATATTTCACTGGAAGCTATGGATTTAACAGCCTACCATACCAGGCCACCATTTATTGAGTCCTTTACTATATACCAGACACTGTGCTAAGTATTTTGCAGATGTGATACCATTTAACTTATTGATAACTTGGGGAGGTTGCTGGCTTTAGCTATATTTTACAGATATGACACTGAGGCTGAGCAAGATTGAGCAACATGCCCAGGATTCCACAACTAGTAAATAAAAGAGCCAAGAGCCACACATCGTCCTGGCTTTCTCTCACGTTTGTATTCTGAAACCACAAATTATAGCTCTCATTAAATATTAGGGAAGGAAGAGAATGAATGGAAAGGGAAGAAGATTTTACTCTCAGCAGTGCCCTGAATTACTCTCCAGAACAACCTCTGGTCTAGAGAAACAAAGCAAAGAGCTAAAGAAAATAGGCAGCTCAACTTGGAGCAGTTCAATGTGCCCTGGCTTTTCAAGGGTATAGCTCTTAGCATGAGGAGCCAAAGGAAATCAGACAGGCAAGCCTGGCATGACTACTGCCATCACAGTCCTGAACTTGTTGGAAGCTGATAAGAACTATGAAACCCATGGAGAGCTTAGTAATATTTGATTTCCCCTTTGCCTGATTCCTCGTTTATTTTTAAACCCTGCTCATGAAGAAGCAAAGATATTAAACAAATTACATATTCCACCCAGCAGATAAAGTCAAGGAAAGCTATCACGGACAAGCTCCAGCAGAATTCGAGTGCTGTTATCATTCTTGGAAAATGGCTCAGAAAGTGAGCATCTCCATAGAGAAGTTGCAACCCACTCCTTAGATAAAAATCTCATTAATATATCTTCTCAAACAGGAAGAGAAAAGGGAAAGATTTGTTGAGATGAAGACCACAGAAGCAGATAGCAGCAGTCCCTGGCTGCAGCCTGGAGGAGCTGGAGGATGGCGCTAAAGGTTACTTGAATGAGGGTCATTAATATTCACGGCGGCATCTGGTGCTATGTTGCCAGGAGACAGTAATGAGAACAGAGCATCTTCCAGGTCTAATGGCACTGCGGCTGCCACATCAATCCTGCCGTCCCCAGAAATGAGATCTCTATCATTTGCAAACAGAGAGGCATTGGTGGCTTGGCTGTCATTCTGGAAGGTCACTAAAAGATATGCAGATGAGCTGCCCATATTTCTTGAGCTGACATCCACCAGGTTCCCTGCACAGCTTTGCCTTTTCAGGGACACTATCTGACAAGGAACTCAAACAGGGATAGAGGGAACTGGTATCTGCTCTTGATCCTCAGAACATTTTGCAAAGTTCTGTCTTCTTAAAAAAAAATAAAATATATATATATATATATATATATATATATATATATATATATATATATGTATATATGCGCGACTGGCCTGTAGCTATGACGTGCAATGACCACCGGGGGCAGATGCTCAATGCAAGAGCTGCCAAGCTGCGGTGACTTGGCAGCTGCGGTTCTGGGGTGACGCACACACCTGGAACCAGAAAGAAGGGAGTCCGATTCTGGGGTATGTCACCTGAGAACTGCCCTCTCACAATCCGGGACCCCTTGGCCAGGTTTTGGCCCAATCCCCATAGGTCAGGCCAAGGGATCCCACTGGTGCATGAATCCAGTGCACCAGGCCTCTAGTATCTATACTAATAAAAGGGTAATATGCTAATTAGACTGGATGGACTGAACATCTTCCGGATGTCCTTCCAGACAAAGTCACAGTGGCCGGGGCCAAGGTAGAGGTGGTTAGGGGCTATCAGGCTGGCAGGGGAGAGCAGTTGGGGCAATCAGGCCAGCAGGCAGGTGAGTGATTAGGAGTCAGTGGTCCGGATTGCAAGAGGGATGTCCGACTGTCCGTTTAGGTCCAATCCTGCAGGGATCCGGACTAAACCAGCAGTCGGACATCCCCTGAGGGGTCTCGGATTGGGGAGGGTGCAGGCCGGTCTGAGGGATTCCCCTCCCCGCCCCATGCAGGAATTTCTTGCACCAGGCCTCTAGTTTATAATAATAAAAGTGTAATATGCTAATTAAACCGAATGTCCTTCCGAATGACCTTCCAGATGAAGCCAGGGCTGCAAGTGAAGCCCAGGTCCCTGGTGCCAGAGGGAAGCCGGTGCTGACAGCTGGGGGAAGGCCTACTCTGGCATGAATTTCATGCATCGGGCCTCTAGTATATATATATATATATATATATATATATATATGGGGTATTGTTGACAGTGTTACAGATGTCCCCCATTTCCCCACTTTACCCTCCCTCTGCTCAGCCCCTACTGCCCCCCAGGCCTTCTCCACACTATTATCTATGTCCATAGGCTATGCATATAAGTATATAAGTTCTTTGGTTTATCTTTTCTCATCCCCTGCCCCCAGTCCCCTATGATATGTCAGTTTGTTCCATGCCTCAAAGCCTTGGGACTTATTTTGTTGGTCAATTAATTTTGTTCATTAGATTCCACAAATAAGTGAGATCATATGATATTTGTCTCTTTTTTTATTGTCTTATTTCAATTAGCATAATACTCTCCATGTCCATCCATGCTGTCTCAAAGGGTAAGAGATCCTTCATTTTTTTTTACAGCTGCTTAATATTCCATTGTGTAAATGTACCACGGCTTTTTTATCCACTCATCTACTGATGGGCACTTGGGTTGTTTCCAGATCTTAACTATTGTAAATAATGCTGCTATGAACATAGGGATGCATATATTTTTTCGGAATTGGTGTTTCAGGATTTTTAAGATATACAGTGGGGCCTTGACTTACGAGTGTCCCGACTAATGAGTTTGTTGAGATACCAGCTGTCTCTCAGCCAATTTTTTGCATTGAGTTGATAGAGTAATTTGAGTTAATGAGCTCCTTAACGAGCTAGGTCTT
Organism: Myotis myotis; assembly: GCF_014108235.1. Taxonomy (NCBI): domain Eukaryota; kingdom Metazoa; phylum Chordata; class Mammalia; order Chiroptera; family Vespertilionidae; genus Myotis; species Myotis myotis. Next base: position 75,024,614 of record NW_023416401.1, on the reverse strand, counting down.
GGAACGAATTAAACTCGTAAGTCAAGGCCCCACTGTATTCCCAGAAATGGGATCATTGGGTCAAATGGCAGTTCCATTCTTTTTTGTTTGTTTGTTTCTTGAGGAAACTCCATACTGTTTTCCATAGTGGCTGCACCAGTCTGCATTCCCACCAGCAGTGAACTAGTGCTTCCTTTTCTCCACATCCTCGTCAGCACTTGTTGTTTGTTGATTCATTGATTTATTTATTATGTCAGGTGTGAGGTGATAACTCATTGTGGGTTTAATTTGCATTTCTCTGATGATTAGTGACTTTGAGCATTTTTCCATATGTTTATTGACCATTAGTATGTTCTCTTTGGAGAAGTGTCTATTCTGGTCCTTTGCCAATTTTTAAATTGTTTGTCTTCCTTTTGTTGAGTTGTATGAATACTTCATATATTTTGGAAATTAACCCCTTATCAGATGTATCATTCTCTCACACAGTGGGTTCCTCTTTCATATTGATGGTGGTTTCTTTTGCTATGCAGAACCTTTTTAGTTTGATGTGGTCCCATATGTTTATTTTTTTCCTTTGTTTCTCTTGCCTAGGAGATGTATTGGCAAAAATTCTGCTACATGAGATGTCTGAGATTTTACTGCCTAGGATTTTTACGGTTTCATAAAAATCATAAATCATTCTACTGCCTAGAATTTTTGTGTGGATGAGGACACTGTAGTGAACAAAATTAAACAAAGTTCACATCCTCATGGAATTGCATTCCAGTTGGGTGTTGGGGGGCCCAGACAATGGACAAATATGGACATAAATTTATTCACTTATGTATTCAATAAATAGTTATTGAAAATCTAATGTGTGCCAGGCATCCTTCTAGACCTGAGGATATAGCATGGAATGAGACAGAAATTCTGCTTTCTTGGAGATTATGACTCAGTAGGGGACAATGAAAACTTAAAAAACAGAAATGTATCATAGGTGGAAATTGATGCAATGAACTAAAATAAGAGAAGGAGAACGATTAAAGGATGGTAGTGCTGTTTTATCTGGTGATCAGAAAAGCCCTCTCAGAGGAGGTGATACTAAGCAGAAACAGGAAGTCACCCAAACACTGGTGCACTCAGCCAGAACACATTGGTTCCCGAGAATCAATGGGCCACATCTCTTGCTGACTGCATGCTTAGTGACATTTCATTGGTAGACTAAAATCAGCCGTGATGGGAAGATCTGCAAGCTAGAAATTGGCAAATGCTATGGATCAGAACTGTTTTTTTTTAAAGAGAGTCAGTTATTCAGTATTTATCAACACCCAATTGCATGCAGCAGCCAGACAGAGAATCTTCCTGGCAGAGAGAACATGCAGTATGAAGGCTCTGGATTGGAAGAGTGCCTTATTTGTTGAGAAATATCAAGAAGACCAGTATGTCTGGTCTTTTAATTAGTATGCTAGTTAAACCGGATGTCCTAGAACAATGGTTCTCATCACCAGGAAAGCTTTTAGAATTACAAATTCTTGGGCTCTTTCTCGGAGCTACTGAATCAGAAACTCAGGGGATGGGATCCAAAAATCTGTCTTTAAGTTGCCCCCCAGGTGATTCTGCTGCACAGGAATGTTTGAGAACCACTGGTCTAGACTGAGCACAATTATCCAAGAGGAGAGCGGTGAGAAGGAAGGCTGGTGACTGGAGCCTGATCACAGGGGCCTGCAGGCTTTGGTCAGGACTCCTGATAGTTAACTTGATGTGGCAGCTTGGCTGAGCCACAGTGCCCAGATATTTGGTCAAACATTATTCAGGATGTTTCTGGGAGGATGTTTTAGGATGAGCTTTATATTTAAATTGCGGGACGTTGCGTAAAGTACAATGCCCTCCAAAATGGGGGGAGTAGGGCTCATCCAATCAGTTGAAGGCCTAACTAGAACCAAAAAGTGACTTCCCGGAGCAAGGGAGGAATTCTGCCTGCATACGGCCTTTGGACTTAACCTGCAGCATGGGCTCTTCCCTGGGTCTCCAGCCAACACGTTTTAAACTTGCCAGCCTCCATAATTAACATTTTAAGGTTGGCCACAGGATGTTCAGGCTTACTTCCTTTTTACAGCTAACAATACCATAGGAAAGCAGGTTTCTCTTTTCCACGTGGACCCAGAATTAAGTAATTAAGCTAATATTTGGTTCCTGCTCCCACTGCTGTATTAACTTTGAAGGAAATTAAAATGTGTCACTCCTAAATAGGCCTCTTTGACATAAAAATTATTTTGATGCAGGCTGGCATGGCTCAGTGGCTGAGTGTCGACCTATGAACCAGGAGGTTCGGTTCCCAGTCAGGGCGGCAGGTTTGATCCCCAGTGTGGGGTGTGCAGGATCACACACAGCAGCTGATCAATAATTCTCTCTCATCATTGATGTTTCTGTCTCTCACTCCCTCTCCTTTCTGCTCTCTGAAATCAATAAAATATATTTTTAAAAATTTATTTTGAGCTACAGACAATTAAGAAGCAGTAAAAGCTCCCTCTTTCTGCCTAAAGACAGGAAATATTTTCTCCTTTTACTAGATATAGGTAGACTCTTATCAGCCCAAAGACAGCACCAGAGGAATCTGCATAGAAACCTTTTAAAACTCACCCTAATCTTCCTAGTCCTTCTTCACCATTCACTATTGTGAGCCCAGACCCCAGTGTCTTTACAATTCTTCACAAATGTATTGTTTCTTTATCTAAAAGGTATAAAAGCTTCCTGCTCTGGTCACATCTTCAAATTGTCATTCTTTTGTGAAGGCTCCCATGTACACATAAAAACTTAATAAAATGTGTATGCTTTTCTCCTGTTTATTTGTCTTTGTCTTTAATTCTCAGACCCAGCCAGTGACCCTAAGAGGACTGAAGAAAACCTTTCCCTCCCTTACAATCTCTTGGGAGATCCACAAAACACTCTGGTTGGCCAGTACTGGATCATCTGCTCACCTCTAAGGCCAAGGGTGGAGGGGGTCATCTTCACTTAAACCCAGAGGCCAAGAGTTGGGGAGAGGTGGTTTAAAAAAAAAAAAAAAAAAGAGGCTCGTCCTAGCTGATTTGGTTTAGTGGATTCAGCATCGGCCTGTGCACCAAAAGGTCCCGGGTTCGATTCCAGTCAAGGGCACTACCTTGGTTGAAGGCTCCTCCCCAGCCCAGGCCCTGGTCAGGGCTCATGCAGGAGACAACCAATTGATATGTTTCACATCGATATTTCTCTCTGTCTTTCCCTCTCTCTTCCACTCTCTCTAAAAATTAATGGGAAATATCCTAGGGCGAGGATTAACAACAACAACAAAAGAAGCTTTACTTAGAGGGGAATGAATAATAGGAAGATCAAATTAACCAAAGTATCATATGATAAGTAAAAACAAATATTTTAGTATTTGTGGACAAGTCAAGTTGACTGACTTAGAATTCTAATGATAAGTTAATATCTAAGCAGCTGCTTTAACCACTGTCTCAGATTTTGTTCTTGGAAGTCTCTCCTTGGGTGGGTTAATGCCAATTCCCATAATGAGACATTTTTAGAAACCAGAGTTGAGAAATTAGGCATTCTCTTTACTTTCCAAAATCTCTCCAAAATGTTAAGAAGAGTGGACACCAAACTGACCTACATTTTTCAAAATCTTGAAATCTTAACCCTTCCTTCCTCCACAGAACCTATCCCCACTTGCTGAAATTGAGTCTGCTCTTCATTCTCCCCACTCTCCATCTATTTTCCTGACTTTCAATTACACTAAAGGGAAAAGGGGAGTCAAACTGGGGTCCTCCAAGGGGCCAGAGCTCTGTGGAGCTCCCTGCAGCCCAGTGAGTTCATCAATCTTTGAGTCTGCACAACCCACAGGCAAGGCTAGGGAATTGGGAGTTTGAAGCTGGGCCACCAGGAATGTGGCAGGAGGGGATTAGGAAGCCTCCCCACCAGCAACTAACTCAGTTTTGATCTATAGCAGCTCTCTTCCAAGATGCAGTGATGACCAAGCAGTAGGGAAAGGGACAGAAGCAACAGAGGAAGTCAGGCTCAAGGGGTAGCAGGCTGATGGCCCTGACAGGACCCTCCCAACATTTCTGCCATTGGCATGGACAGCATGGGCTTGTGGTCTGATCCTCATCTCTGGATGTCCAGGATTTTATTTGTTCATTTTCCATTCTGATCACAAACCCAGCCCATCAAAGATGGGTATGCATATCAGAATGATGCCAGTTTTTTTTAACTGGCAGTAGAAGAGATGTCTTTTCAGTATTAAAAGTATTCAAGTTCTCCATCCAAGACACCACTTTCCCAGGATTAAGGTAGTTGGAAAGCCAAAGAAATCATTAGAAGGTTGCTTATAGGTGTGGTGGGAGTCAAGAGCATCAGAGCAAAGAGGGACAGGAGGTCCTATATAATCATTTGTCCTGCACATGGAAGAGACTAGCAGATTTGGAATGCCACAGAGGCCCTTTGCCAGGCACAAACCTGGAGCCAGTTGAGGTAGGCACACTTCTGTCCTTCATATGGGTGAAACCTGGAAGAATTTATACTCCTTTACTTTCAAATATATTATTATCAGCCACAAACAGCCCCTAGTCTTGGACTTGGTACAGTTTCCAAGAATATAGTTTATCTTAAATTATTAAATGTTGCGATGCCTTCGTTTTTATTTTCTAATTTTATTTTTTAATAATTATTTTGGTTTTCAATTGCAGTTGATGTACAAAATCATATTAGTTTCATGTGTACAACCCAGTAATTACACGTTTATATAACTTACAAAGTGATCACCCTGACAAATCTAGTACCCATCCTGTACCATACACAGTTATTACAACATCATTGACTATATTCCCTATGCTGTACTTTACATCCCCATGACTATTCTGTAACTACTTGTGCTTCTTGATCCTTCACCTTTTTTTCATCCAGCTCCCCAACCCATGAGACCTTCTTTTTTAAAAAATATATTTTTATTGATTTCAGAGAGGAAGGGTGAGGAAGAGAGAGATAGAAATACCAATCATGAGAGAGAATCATTGACTAGCTGCCTCCTACACATCCCTACTGGGGATCCACTGCCTCCTGCACACCCTTTACTGGGGATCGAGCCCACAACCTAGGCATATGCCCTGACCAAGAATCAAACCCATGACCTTCTAGTTCATAGGTTGACACTCAACCACTGAGCCATGCTGGCTGGGCAAGTAACACCTTCTTGATGAGAGTCTAGGTGACAGTCTTGAGTCGTTTCAGTAATTCAGAAAATATCTCAAGCTCATCATCCAAAAACATTGTTCTGAGTGTCCAGTGACATTTACTGTATTTGTCCTCAGACTGGAATAAACTTTGCTACCATCTTGAAGGTTCCTGGGCTCTGGATTCCAGACCCAGCTGTTGGTTCTTTATCTAATTCCTTCTTTCTGCCTTTCTTCCTTAAAGCAAGATTACTGAATCTATTCTTGAATTTATCCTTCTCTTGCAAAACTATGCACACAGGGCAAGCGGCAGTCAAAGGGCAGGAAAAAGGGGAATCTCCTTGTCAGTGATCCTGGCTAATAACACACACACACACACACACACACACACACACACACACACACACACACACACACACCCAACAGCTCTAATGGAGTATTTCGGGTTCTTAAGGGCACTTCCACTTCACCAAAGAGAACTCGTTGGCTGAACTAACATGCTAACTCATAGAGAAAATCAGCCATGTTAAGACCTATATCCTCTCCACAGACACAAGGCAAATATTAATTCTCACATGAGAAAAGAATTATATTGATTTCTTTGAATTAGGAGCTAACGGCTTGAGAATTAACAATAACTGCAAAAATGATTAGACTTAACATCAGAAAATATTTTGATACTTAAATAACATTTTTCTCATGAATTGCAATTCCTTTTTTATTTAGAAATTTATGTACCATGCAAGATTTATGCTCCTGCTGACTATGTTTCAGTTTATTCAGAACACTTGGGGGTTTGAGTACCAAACAGATGTATGGAGAGAAAGCTCAAAAATAAATCAACAGGAAATAACATAATACAGCTAGAATAATAGCTTTTCAGCTAGTTTTTATTGTCTGCAATTAAGCCAGGGTTCTGTGAACCATTAAAAAGGGTACATAATCAAAAGTTTCTTGAGAGACTATGTTCACAGTTTTAACATCCACAGATCTGTCCTGTATGGAATATTCTGGGCTTCTCTGCCCCATGCCAATGAGTTTAATGCAAGGATAATATGGACAATGGATGTTTGTTATTTAATTACTTAGAGTGACATAAAGAAGAGTGCTTTGTAAATCAACTATTGTAAGTCAACTTTTAAGTCAACACATGTAGAGAACTATTAATAATTATTTTTATATTCAATTCACACAAGAAGATGACAATAGGGCCACAATTTAATAGGTTCGTGCAAAATCTGAAGCTAAGACCACAGGAAACACTGCAACACTAAAACTCGGAGTGCTATTAGTGTTATTTGTCTCATCAGGGCCATCAATATGTGGTTTTCCCAGTGGAAGCCTGGGTTGGGCATCTGAAGTATAGCAGATTGTATCTTTGGTCAGCCTGGGCTTGGCTCTTAAACCTGATGTGAAAAACATTCATGGTATGTGATGTAGGCTGGAGTCTCACAGAAGCCAACCCCAAGATGTTAAGTTGTTTATTTGGAAGGTGACCACAGAAAGCATCAGGAGGGAAGGGGAGGGGTGAGATGAGGGTAAAAAGGAAGCTACGTTAGTTTGGGTCTTCTAAGAAAGACAGGTTTAGACATGTAGGAGGTTCATTGGGGAAAACACCTGTAAGGTAAAAATGCAAATGGAGAAAGGCCTCACTCCTGTGGAGGAGAGAGAAGAAAGAGGGTTGGTTAGAAAAAATCATAGACTGCAGTGCTGTTCTAAGTAAGTTTTGGCAAAATCAGGGGCAAGTCCATTAGCCACAATCAGCAGTCAGAGGAGCCTGGTGCCTCCCAAGCCTGGGCCTGCCTAAGCATCCCTGCTGTGCTGAGATGTGGGCAGTGCACAGCCTATGGGAAGTGCAGATGCCTGGCCAACACAGTGATGGATTCCAGAGTGCTTAGCTGGATCCGGGTCTTTCAGACTCCGTGTAGTCAGAGCTCAGAGAGATGCATTTTCATGAACACCACAGAAGTCAGTTCAGTGTGGAAAGGGTGGGGTTAATGAGCAGGTTACAGGCATGGGCAAGTAGAGCTTAATACTACTGGCAAATTCTGGGAGATCATGTAGAATATACATCAGGAGTGTCACACCCAAGGGGTAAGGAAGCAGGGGGATTTGTTGGCTCTGGGTTATTCCTTAGGCCATTACTCCCCAGCATTTTCCACCCTGTCAGGCATGTAGGCCAAACCTGCTCTTAAAGCCACAGAAAGCCCTCAGGAAGAGAGTCCCAGTGCTTGTAATAGGAAGAAGAAATTTGTCTCCTGGCACAGGATGGTGAGCGCTGAGGGGATACAAGTGGAGCATTGGAAGTCCCTGTGTATCCATACTAAGGAAGGGAAAAAAAAATGTGCAAGCATTATAAAATCTGCCATGGGCATATCATGGTGATAGGACATTCTGCAATGTCTCATACTGGCAGGATTAGCCCAGGACTCTTGTCATATATAGGGGTCACTCTCCCAGGGAATACAACCTGCAGAGTTAAGAGCCATGACTCCAGTCACAGTGAGACAACCATCAGCATCCAGCCCTTCATAATGTGCTGGGCAACCAGTCCCATAGAATGAATTATGGGAGGAAAAGCTTTCAAATGAATGTCTTTCACAGGGTCTGTCCAAGAGTACAGACACTCTCAGACATCACTAATCAATCCCAGAGCAATGCAGGCCAAGCCAAAACACAATTTAAAGCATTCCAAAATCCACTACCAAATTATTGGCATTGGCACATGAGATGATATCTTTTGGGCACATATATCTATCTTTAGATATCTAGACAATATATTTATAAAATATGTATATCTGTATCTATATGTAAAGTTTGAAGACTGTACAAAAACAGGCTATGCCCAAATTGGGCCATTGATTTTCAATCCTTGCTCTAAATTTTAAAAGTTATTTTTAAATACTCTCATCAATAAAAGCTAAACAAAAGGTAATGTATTTTTGGTGCAGGACACAGGGAGCAACTTGGAATATTTTGTGCTTCCCATGACTAGGGATACTAAGACCTAAGGGTCTCCCTGGAGGAAAAGTTGGCAGAGTGTATGTTTAAAGCCCTACACAGAAAGAGTGAGGGTGGCATGCTTCAATTCTAATTAGCATGTCAATGGAAAAATTAGAAGCCCTGGTCCAGAGAACATGGTGCCAACAACTTAACCTTGTCAGTCATTTTGTCTCCTCTAGTTGGTTTCTCTCTTGTGAGATCAGTGGCAAAACCACTAAAAGATCTACATTCTTGTCTTCAGAGGCACCAAAGAAGAAGAGGGCCAAGAAGAACATGTCTTCCTCCCCTCAATCCACTATCAGGCAGGACCCCCAAATAGAATGGGTAAAGGCAGGGCCAAAGCACACAGGGAAGGTTGAGCCTTCAAAATCAACCAGGAAAGGAAGATTGGTGGAGGCTGGGTTTCAGAGATGACCCTGAGGACATGCAGTAAAAGGATGGATTCCTCCTCTCTAATGCCAGACATGAATCTAGATCTGATTCAAAGACTGCACAAAACAGGGCACTCAGAATTCTATAGTTCAAAGCATGGCACCTAGACAGAGAAGGCGTAGGGCCTGGAATTTACCTATAATCTATCTATTCATCTACCTATCATCTATCTATTATCTATCTATCTATCTATCTATCTATCTATCTATCTATCTATCAATCATCTATCTATCTATCTATCCATCTATCTATCATCTATCTATCTATCATCTATCTATCTATCTATCTATCTATCTATCTATCTATCTATCATCTATCTATTATCTGTCTATCCATCTATCTATGATCTATAATCTCCCTATTACCTCTTGCTTTCACTCTTTCTGAAAGTGAGATTCACAGTGAAACAAAATCCGACACATGTAGAATTCTTATGGAAAGCAGTTCTGTAGTTGTTATACTCCATTAACTTTCTAAGGCTACTTTTTTAGAAAATTGCTTTTGCTTACACACTTTAAGACAAGGGAAAAACACTCTTTTGGAAAGCTGCAGGAACTTAAATGGACTCAAGAGGTTTTCAGAAGCACTTCAAGCCATTGTAGATAGCACATGTGTTGACCCAAGAACCCACTTCATACTATCTTTAAGTTTGGTCCAGCAAATTCTCTCCCCCCACTTTTCCTCTGTATAGGGCTAGCAGAAATAAAAGTAAAGGTGAGTCAGATTGTGAGTCTGGCATAGTCACAGCATGCAAATGCTTTGGTGTGGAAATGACTCCCTTTAATTGTTTTTTTTTTTTTTAAGGAACAAAAAGACAGAACTGACTGAGGAGACACCTGGGATATTGGGATACTGGGATACCACATTTGTTAGAAATCTACCGACAGCTCACTGAGCTGAAAATTTAGTCTGAGATATTACTTTTATTACCTTTATCCAGAGAAATGTTCAATGAGGAAAAACATTGGGAGGCAGGGATGTCACACATTTCTAGTTTGGCTTTGTTATTCCCCAACTGTATGAACTTAGGGCATGAAACATTTATATTAAATTAGAAGTTCTAACACAATATTAAAAGCCAAATATAAATGTTTCAGGTCAGCCTCTTTTGGTTATTATTCATTTCATTATTGATTAATGAATTGAAATGACTCATTTCCATTAATGCGTGTGAATAAATGAGATGGCGTCCCCAAGCAGACCTTTCCAGTCTTTGCCCTTCTCTGTTCTTCCTCCTTTTCTTTCTGATTCAATGGTAGTTTAATTGTGGTTGTCAGAAGCCACCCTTTTTAAACAGAAGGGTCTTACTATAGGAAGTAGGTGCTTACAAAACACTGGGAGGACTCAGAGGGCTCTGGGCTAAGTTGCAGGAATAACTCCCAGAACAGACCTCCCAAAGGAGCTGCTGACTTGGCCACGGTCAGGAAGCCACAGACCCTACCGCACAGTCTCTATATTGATCTGGGGTCAGAAAATCACCATCATACCATTAACTCTAAGAACACATCACCTCAGCTATGACCCGTGCTCATAAGTGGGGTGAGAGCCTGACCTCAGCTGCCACAGCTATAGGCAAAGTACAGTCTGCCATGGCCACACTTCCCTGCAGACATGTCAGAGGGAAAGAGGAGTGGAGCAGTCTCTGTCGCTGCTGCCTTCCAAACCCCACAGATGTCTACCAGAAGTACCTTGGTTCCCCAGGACGCAAGGGAGTCTGGTGAATACGAGCTTTTCCTTGCCAACCTCCACCAATAAGTCTATGGGTAGAATGGAGTGGAGTGGGCCAAACTGGAACGTCCTTCCTCATTCCTTTCTTGATCAATGATATCTTCCATTAGAAACTTCTTTCACACTGACATAGAAATGACAGATGGTACGCAAAGAATCACCCTTCCCAGGCAGATCTTTATGAACTGAAAATAAAAAATAGCCCTAGCCGGTTTGGCTCAGTGGATAGAGCGTAGGCCTGTGGACTGAAATGTTCCAGGTTCGATTCCAGTCAAGGGCACATGCCTGGGTTGCGGGTTCGATCCCCAGTAGGGGGCAAGCAGGAGGCAGTCAGTCAATGATTCTCTCTCATCAGTGATGTTTCCATCTCTCTCTCTCCCTCTCCCTTCCTGTCTGAAATCAATAAAAAAATATATAAAAATCAAAACAATAGTAGCTCTTCTAAGTTGAATGAAAAAAACAGCAAGCTTCAGGATATATATATATATATATATATATATATATATATATATTAGAAAAACTATGTGTATGTGTTTGTTGATTAACTCTGGATGTAGCAACAAGGAGTAATGAGAGGAATTTTCCATTTCTATAGCTTTATAATGCTTGAAGGTTTTATACTCTATATGACCTTTTGTAATATTGTAATATTAAAAGTCTTGAAACCACATCATCAGGGAAGAACCATGGCAGGATCTTCCAGGGAGCTATTTTGTGTGGTGGTCACATGGATACCTACATATCTAAAAATTCATTACACATAAAAATTCACTGTACACGTAAGATTTGCATAGTTAACTGTATGTGATTTGGACTTCAATAAAACAAAGTTTAAAAGTAAAAAAAAAAACAACCAATTTAGGTGAAATAGATAAAAGATGTAACAACCTTAGACACCTGCAAGATATAAGAGAACATCTGGCAGCCACACCTAAATAATTTCAAGCCATGTGGCCTTAGGCAAGTTATTCAACTTCTCTGAAGCTCATTTTTACTCATTCATAAAATAGGTATGATAATTGTCACTATTTTAGTATTATAGTAACAACTAAATAAATTAATTTATATACAGTACTATGTGCCTGGCCCTATAAGGAGCACAAAACAGTAATTATGAAGAGATTCATTGTTCTTATCTTGTTAGTTTTCTAGGGCTGCCATAATAAAGGACCACAAATTTGATGTCTTAAACCATTTATCTTCTCACAGTTCCAGAGTCCAGAAGTCCAAAAGTAACATGTCTACCGTTGTTTTCTTCTGGAATCTCTCAGGGAGAATCTGTTTTGTGCCTCTCTCTCTTCTGGGGCTTGGCATTCCTTGGTTTGTGGACTGAATTAATTAAACAAAGAGGCCATTAAACTGAAGTGGCTCTAATGGTTTGGTGGCCTATGTAAGCAAACCAGACCTGTAAATGTCTCACGGTTAAGAAATGGAAATGTAGGGACCACCAATCACAGCCCACCCGATTAAATGTAAACTCTAGCCAACCCCACAGTTTCCTTTCTTTGCTTCTGTACCTTCTCTATAAATCTTCCTCTCTACCCCACCTTCATTAACATGGTGCTCCTAACCACTTCCAGTTGGGTGCTGCCTGATTAGAATCATTTTTTGCTCAAATAAACTCTTCAAATTTTTAATAAGCCTCAGTTTATCTTTTAACAAGATGCATCAGTTCAATATCTGCCTCCATCTTCACGTGGGTGTCTCCGTGTGTTCCCTACTCTTGTTATAAGGACTCCAGTTACTGGATTCAGGGTCCACCTTAAAGGATTTGACCTTGTCTCAACTGTTTACATCTGAAAAGACACTATTTCTACATAAAATGATACTCTGAGGTTTCAGGGTGGATCCGTATATGGGGACACTATTCAACCCTCTGAGTTAAGACATTATTATTCATCTCTAATTCTCATAAACATTTAAAGGCCAAGGGAGGAATGGGGAGTATCTTATTCTCCCTAGAGGCAGCCAGGAATCAGAATCCCTGACTACCCAATATTGGTAGACTTCTAGTTTATTGTTTTTAATAAAAAATAAAGTGCCAAGTGAGGATAAATCACAAAACTCCTACGGCTAAGAACCAGCCTGTTATCTTGACAGCAATATCACTTTGCATAAATAAAACGCAAACTTTCACCACAATCAATAATAAATAAATATTATGAATCTCCCAAGTCTTGTGTAAACTATCGTTTTCCCTTGGCTTTAATAGGCAACACTGGCCTCTGATATTTGAGGTTGCTTTTTAAATGTGCCACTAGAGGGAGGAAAGGTTGTATGTTTGTTTTTGAAGTGCATACTGCAGGATAATGAGATTTTCTTTGTAAGATTACTGCAAGTCTGAGCTCCGTGTGTGATTGCAGAGTCATTTCATCTTAATGTTGATGATGCATACCGCACTGCAGATCAAAGTAAAACAGTACAAATCACAAGCTGTGCTTCTATTAAAAGCACATTGTTTGGACAAAGAAGGAAATCTTTAACAATTCAAATGCGTTCTTTAATCACTGCAGTTCAAATGCTGTCTTTAAAATTGGACTTTTACAAAGTAAAGGTGGGCATTGCATTTTACATGAAATGGCTTCTGAAAAGAACTGTGGAGCAGCAATTGGAGAAGGTGGAAGATGCAATCGAAAACCTTCAGGATCTGAGGTTTGGAGTCCAAGGGATGACCTCTCAGCGTTGTTTTTATGCAAATTTGGGTATCATGTAGCTAAGCAGAGTGATCAGCTCTAAGAAAAATAATAGCAATAATAATGAATGCTGAGATGGTACTTACAGCAGTGCTTTATATATATTAACTCGTGTAACTTTCACAACAACCTTTTAAGGTAGATATTCTATTATTATCCTCATTTCACAAATGAGGAAATTGAGGCCCATTTTTGCAAAGGTAGAGAGTACCTCGACTGGCTACAGGGCTCTGACTTTTCACCGGGCTTCTGTACAGCCTTCCAAGGTGAACCTGCATGGGCCAAAGCCCCAGCCACATGCTTTAATGATGTACCGCATCAGTATACACCTATTGAAATTGTTAGAGGAGAGGGAAAAACTAGGAAAATTCTAGGGCAGGAGAAATAGGGAAACTGAGACAAGAAAATTAAACAAGGTCAAACGTGCAGCCAGCTAGCTACAGAACCTTATCTTGAGAACAAATGGCTCTTCTCCCTAAACAGAGAATACATCACCCTGCTAAAGCATGAGGGGGAAAGGGAAGGAAAGAAGGGAGAGCCCATCTTACTAAACAAGGAAGTCAGCATTGTGGGGAAAAAAGAGAAAAGGGGGTTTTCATTTCACTGTTTAAACAGAGAAGTCAGCACTCTTAGGGCTTGTCCAAATAGAATTGCCAGGGTCTTCTTATAAATGCTAGGAAAGCTGTAACAAAGTAAAAGGAACACCTTGAGTGTTCATCTGTACCAAGATATTCAGCAGAAGGATTTAAAAACCTGCATATATATATATCCCCCACAGGCTTGTTGCTCAGGTTAGCTGAGAGAGCCATCTGTGCTTTATAGGCCAGATGTATTTTGATAAATTTACTTGCTTTTCTTTTTTAATAAATTGGCTCTATGATAATGCTGTTGTCACTCATGTGCATTCATTCCTAAGAGACTGACAATAACCGAGGAGGGAACAGCCCTCTTCCTCTAACTTGGGGTTGTCTGGAAACACCTTTTCAGGTGCTCCTGGAATGCCTGTAACAGAATGACTGAAATCAAAACAAAAACAATAACTGATAATGCCCAGTGCTGATGAGGATGTGGAGCAACTGGAATTCTCAGACACTGTTGGTGAGAACAATGATTAAGCCCCAGGAAAAACAATTTGGCTATTTGTCTTGTGGACAAAGGGGGCCACATGCTAACCTGACAAGCTCAGGGGAGGCCTGCATGGCGGTCTTACAAACTCAGAGACCTAAAGTAACCACAAAGGATGGTCTGAAATTAAACTTTAACTAAAAGCAGTTACGGTGGGTAGTTACATCCTAGGTCAGTATCTTCACTGATAAGGTCAACCTTTACCTTAACTGATCCTATCTGTCTTTTTGTATCTATAATAACATACCCTTTGAAATGTCTGGGTAACTTGTAACTTCCCTTTTTCTGGACCCCTTGGGGCACAACTTAATGTGCTGGGAGCCAGGACAGATACCACAAATTCCTTCATTATCATGTTAATTGTTCCTGCACCCACCTAAGTATGTGTCTATCATTTTACTTTTTATCCAATCTCAGGGGTTTCCCTGCTTTGCTTTCTCCCCCCTCTCTAGTCTATCACCAATGGATTTCATGTAACCCACCTATGTTCCTTCTTTTGATTGCAATGTATAAATACAGATGTAACCCGCCAACCTCGGGAGCATTATCTCAATTCGTTGAGGTTCTGCTTCCCAGCATATGTCGACAGTTTGGCTCAAATGAACTCACAAAAATTCTTTACAGGTTTCAATGTTTCTTTTTTTTTATGTTAACAGTCTTATAAAGTTAACTATACAATTACCAGTCATGCAGAAATCCTATGTCTAGGTACTCACCTAAGGAAAAAGAACACTCACATTCACACTCACACAAAAACCCACACGTCTTTATAGCTGCTTTATTCATATAAACCCCAAACTAGAAACAATCCACATGTCTCTCAATTGCTAAACAGAAAAATTATTGTGCATCTGTTATCAGTGAGATGACAAGATTTGGTTGTCTTCTTGAAAGACAGATTTCAGTCAAGAGACAAAGTACAGCAAAGCAAGCAAGAATTTATTGGCTGCAGCAAAAACACAACTAGGTTAGTGAAACAAGGAAGGACATAGAAGAAGCAACAGGAGAGCCTAGGCTGGAGCTGCTTTGACTCACTGGGAACTCACAGAAAAGGGGGCCTTGGAGACAGCTGCCCTGGATAAGCGGCCCCTGCCCATTGCTCCCCAGGTTGCAAGTCTCCTGGGGTCCCTTAGAGGGAAGAAGGAAAGGAGGAATGGCAGGAGGTCATATTCAATGCAGCCTGTCCTGAGGTAGCCATAGCATCACTTGTCTGGTTTTGCTGCTTCTGAGCCTGGAACTGAAATACAACAGAGCCTTAGGGCAAGGAAACAGAGGGAAGGAATCCTAGTTCCAAAAGGACTTAGAAATTAGAAGAAGCCCATGGAATTTGAGCCAGACCAATGGTATACCACCCAACTAAGGCTGGTACCGGGAGAGTAGAATGAAGCTGAAAACTAGAGCCAACTGATGCCACAGGGGAAGGTGCCATGGTGGGGTCATGCTGACAGAAATAGCAGCAAAATAGGACTGTTCCCCACATCCTGCCAAGCTTTACCTCCAGTTTTCCAATCCCCCTTAAAGCATCTTATTGGCAGAACCTACTTTGGAAACCAGCTGACAAGGATCCATGACACTTGCAAGGCGCAGCATCCCAAGGCAGAGTATAGAAAGATGGCTTTGGACCAGAGCCTAAGTCAGAGGCAAATACTCAGCATCCATTCATTCATTCACTAAATATCTGTTGAGGATCAGATACTCAGATAGGCAAGGCTCCATCCTTAAGAAGCTGAAACAAAATAAGCAAGCTAGCCCTAACCAGTTTGACTCAGTGGATAGAGCATCGGTCTGTGGACTCAAGGGTCCCGGGTTTGATTCCAGTCAAGGGCATGGACCTTGGTTGCGGGCACATCCCCAGTAGGGGGTGTGCAGGAGGCAGCTGATCGATGTTTCTCTCTCATCGATGTTTCTAACTCTCTATCCTTTTCCCTTCCTCTCTGTAAAAAATCAATTATATATATATATATATATATATATATATATATATATATATATATATATATTTTAAATAAGCTAGCTAAAAAATGCAGAAAGTTCGGCAGGGGTATTAGTGCATTTATTAGGTTGGGTATTACAATCAGATACAGGACTCTTCCCATGGGGAAATCATATATTCCAGGTGTCAGATGCTTGGAGCAATAAAGCTGTCACATCCTCACTCTGTATGACACTCTGAGTCTTTGTGTTCTCCTGACATTCCTGGGTTACTCTATGAGATGGGCAGGATTCAATAATTTGAGTTGCAAAAAAGGAATCCTTGTTGGCTAAATATCTTTGGGATCCCAAGTGGTCAGGTCTCTGCTGGATCCATCCTAGTTCCTAAAAAAAAAAAAAGGTCTAAAAAGCACAGATTCCCCTTTTAGACTAAAGATGAAGCCCAGCTGCCTTTTGCTTATTACACAGATAGATATTCATGTAACAATCTTTATAAATGTATTGACTTGACTCAATTATCCAGCTTTAGGAACATTTCGTTTGCTCTAGCTGGTTTACTACTAACTGTAGGCAAAATGTCTTCTGGCTTAGTAGTCCCTCTTACATTCAAGCAAGACTTCTTTCCCCATCCTTGTAAATTGCTTTCCGGTTGAAGCCTGTGCCAGGCTCTGCTTCTAGAGAACCTGACCCGGACATCAGTATTCCTATGAGTTCTCAAAGTGAATCCTTACCGGTGCCCCCAGAGAGGCAGGGTTCTCTTTCATAATGAGAGCATCACTCCGCACCACTAGGATGGCATCACCAGATGTGCTCAGACCGTACAATCCTCACTCAGGGAAAGTGTGTGTGTGAGGGGGTCGGGGAAGGAGAGTGCAAAGCAGCGCGCAAGGACATCCTGAAAGGGCTAAGCAGGCCCACATTCTCTGTGAAGTCCTTCAGTCCCTGGTCACATCCTGTGTCAAAGCCAAAGACTTAATGTCAAGGGATGCTTGGTCCAAAGTGCTCAATCTTACTGCAAGTTCAATGTATGCATCACAGAGTCTTTTTTTCCTAGTGATTTTGAGTTGGGTAACACTTGGTAGGGGAAAGAACATGATTTTTTTAAGCTAGTTCTGATACAAATAGCTAGTTCTCTTACAAATCACTTAACTTCTATGTGCCTCAATGTTCTCATCTGTAAAATAGGACAGTAATGTCCACATCACCAATTTCTTGTGAAAATTACAATTAATCTGTGTGAAACAACCAATATGAGGTCTGTTTTTTTTTGTTCTTGTTGTTGTTGTTTTTAAGTATCAGCATGGTAGGTTCTTATTAAGGGGCAACAACTACTTTAACAGCAAGCATAGTCTTCACTCCTATCTCTGCTTTACCCATTTTATTATTATATAAATGAGTACAAATACTGACAATACAACTGGCCTACAGTATAAAGACACTTTGTAATACCATCTGCCACTTGGGACTTCCTTCATTTTATTATGTCCCCTCTCCCCCTTTCTTACCCCTTTCCATTACTCTTCTGTCTCCCCTCTTCTTTCTTTTTTCACCCCTTTTTTTTCCTGAGCTCTATTCCAATGTAAATAGAAAGATAGGTTAATCCAATTTGAGGGATTATGTAAAAGCCTATCAGATCTACACCTCATGCATTGGACCTGTGAAAGGTGCTGTGTCCACCTGAATCCTCTTGGCACTCACCTCTTCCATGCATGCATTGGGAGCCTGGGACACCCTACAGGCTTTCTCTGGAATGCTCAGTCCACCCACAGGACTGTCTGGAAGTGGTAGGGAGACACTCAGGAACAGCTATCCGCCAAGAGAAATAAGAGTTGGAGGATAAGGGCCCCAGTTTCCTTGCCTCTTGGATATATCAATTCTGGTGCATGTTCTCCACTATCTTCCAGGTGTCTCCAACGGGACTGAGTCTGTCACCCACCAGAGAAGCAGCCCAGTGCATTCAAATTCTTATCTTAAGTTCTGCTGGGGGAGGTGAGCAACTCAACTTAAGACACCATCCAAACTCACCCAACACCTTCAGCCTTACGATGGTCCCCTCTTGTCCTGATCTAAGAGTCAGGAACCAGACAGGCCATACTAGAAAGAGAAGAGGTAGTGAAGATCGGCTACAGGATTCCTGCTACCAGTTTTCTTTGTTTGTTCCAGATAGAAAATATGATTATGGTCATAACTCACCAGATATTATTAGATCTTTTTGGTTCTTGCTGCCATAGGCATTCGTCACCCAGCATTATCTCTTTATTACTTGACTATACACCATTCCCATTTCTCAAAAGACATAGCAACAGTTCTGCAAACAATGGAGACAAAATTGGCTGATAGGGGAAATATATGGGGGGGTACCAAGAGCTTACCAGCAAGGAGTTGTTAAAACATCTCCCTGGTACAGTTAAGAAAGCTAACCAACAAATTGTTCCATTTCAGCTGATGTGAGGCGAGGAATGGGGGGAAGGAAGAGATTCCTCAGAGACATTCTCATTTTTCTATTCCCTAGTTCTGTAGCAATTAGATGTCAACCACAAGCACCTATTCTTCATTTATTCCCTTATGTATTTTTTTCCAGTCAACATTCTTGCCTGAAATTGGAAAGCTGAGAGAGGTGATTTTTATTTTTCTTTCAGGAAACTTAACACTAATGGTCTAATTTAAGTGACAAACATTCCTCATGATAAAAATGAGGCCCAAAGCTCCAGCACTGGGTATACATACTTTTTGATTTATCTAAACCTTTTATAATAGTAAAAGCTTAAGAGTATAGTGAGCAAGGACTTCTACTACATGTATTCATAATGAATCTTTAAGATTTCTGTTTTTAAAAATACAGAAAACCCACAAAACTTTCAGTAAAACCATGCATAATCAATCCTGCCCCCCCCACCACCACCACTTAAAAACTTGTATAAGATAATAAATAAAATTAATTCCTCTCTTCCACCCTCTAGCCACATCCACTCCAGAGGAGACCAAGTTCTTGCTTTAAGGAGCTTATTTTCTAATGCAGTCAGTAAGTGCAGTCACTCCACTGGTACCAATGTTTCTTTAGTAAAAGTCGCACATTGTTTTGCGTGGTTTCCCAAAAAGTTGACCTGGAGGCAGGATTCTAATGTAAGGAAAGTATTTGTAGGTCAATCCCAGAAAATGCTCACAGATACAAAAATGAAAGAGGGAAGTGATAAAAACCAATAAAGGAAGAGTCCCCAAGTCTGTGTGAAAAACAGACACCAACAAGCAACTAACTTAATTCTGACACTATCTACATAGATATAGCATCAGATCCCACAAGTTAAGGGCTCTGCTCTATAAAACTGCCTATTCCCCCTTCAGATGCCACTCACAAATCCAAGATGGCACCTGTGTTTCTGACCCACTCCTGCTCAGATTCCATTCATTTGCTAGAGCAGTTCACAGAACTCAGGGAAACATTTTACGTAATAGATTACCACATGTAACTCGGGATCAGTCAGACGCAAGAGACGCATAGGCCAAGGTGTGAGGGACAGCAAAGCTTCTCTGCCTCTCCAGAAAGCCACACTCCCCGAATATCCATCTGTTCACTAATCTGGAAGCTCTCTGAATGCGTTCTTTAGTTTTTTGTGGAGGCTTCATTACATAGGCATGATGGATGAAATCTTTGACCACTGGTGATTGAACTCAATCCCCAGCTCCTCACCCTTCCCAGGAGGTCAGGGGGTTGCATCTAAAAATTCCAACCAATGAGAGGAGAGGCGTGATTGGTTCGCTGGGGGGGAGGGGGGGCGGCTTTCAAAAATTCACCTCGTTAACATAACAAAAGACACCTGTATTGCTCTCATCACTTAGGAAATTCTGAAGGTTTTAGGAACTTTGTGCCAGAAACTGGAAACCAAACATGTATCACACCAAGTAAGTTATCATTGGGCCAGCTGGGGTTCAGTCCTGCTGGGAACCCTGAGGGACAATAAAGAATGTGTCTCAAAGTCACCTCATGTGATAGGAGGAAGGAGCTGTGGTTTTATTCACCAGCTCCTTTCGATCATTTGTTGAAAGCTGCTTGGGGGAGGGAGGGTAATCATTTTTTAGCATTTCTAGTTTGCCATACACATGGGCCAACCAAACTCCCAAGACCAGGAAGTCTTCAAAAGAGATGCTGGCGCTGGCAGGTGTCAATTCCCAAACCTCACCGTGGCTTCAAGGCCTTCTAGGGGCTGGCCCTGCCTGCTTCCTCAGCCCAGCTCCCAGTCCCTACCCCCAGTCCTGTTGCATCAAAGGCTCTTACTCAGTTCACCAGAGATTGGCCATTTCTAAAATGGACCACACTGGTTACAACTCCCAGCTTTTCATGTTATTTCTTCTGCCTGAAATGCCCTTCCAAATAGTTAATTAAGCCTTTGTCACAACTCAGCTCATGGATCACCTCCTTGATGAGTATGTTCTGGTTCCTCCAGAAAAACTGACCTTTCCAGCCTTTGTTCCTTCTACAGATGTTCATTTTAGAATCTGTAAGAGTTTATCACTTTCAAAAGACTGACCATGCCTATTAAATGGAAACTCCTTGACTGCCAGGACCCTTACCTACCCATCAATACCTACTGGCTGGTACAAGTAGGAGAGATTACTAAATGTACATATTGTATGAGTGAGTGTAGGTGAGTGTACAAGGGAGTTAGTGATTAAGCAAACTCATGCAGATAGGTAGTGGGAAATAATGAAGAAACAGTAGCTCCTTCTGTACAAAATTTTGTGCAGAGCTTTTCTCAGTCTTCTTTGCATTTCAATGTGGTTATGTGATTAAGTTCTGAGGCAGGAGAGTAAGAAGGGAAAATCCTGGGCAAATGGAATGGGGGAAATTGGAACAAGATAATTAAACAAGGCCAATCAGTTTGAGCAGCTTGCAACCGGCTTGTGAATTGCAAGACCTTATATTCCCCAATCAAGGACACTATAGAGCAAATGTTTTATACCTTTCCTCCCTAACCAGAGAGTACATAGCTTAAATCACCATGGCCTGGTAAACTAGAAAACAAAGACCCAATTAATGCCATTTGTGTCAGCTAAACCCGAGGACAGATAAAATCTGGTGGACAAACAACAAAATGCCAGAAGCATTTGGATGGTATCTCTTGGGGAATATTAGGCAGGAAAGATAACTACTAGGGCAGGAGGAGGGGGAGGAAAAAGAAAAACGGGGCCTTTATCTCATCCACTGAACAGAGGTCAGCAGTCTTGGGACTTGACAAGATAAAATTCCCAGCTGTTCTAACAAATTCTGGGAAAAGCTGCAACAATGTAAAAGGGGACATCTAGTCTATCTGGCAGGGGGAACCTTGAAACCTATCTGGCAGGGGGAAAAGTACAAAACCCTGAACCCTCACCAGGCAGTGTATTTAGACTAGTTGAGTTGCCTGCTTATACTTTATGCCAAGTGTATTCTTAATAAATTTGCTTCTTTGCTTCCTTAGTAAATTCTCTTGCTTTGCTTCAACACTGCTGTATGTCACTCACCTGAATTCTTTCTCTTGATCTGATAAGAGCCAAGGAAGGGAGAGCTCCCACCCCCTCACACTCAGGTGGCTTGATGGTAACAGGAATATAAGTAAAATTACCATATGCAACTTCCAGGAAACATCCTTAAAAGGCAGGGGAATGCCCCTCCTTGCCCTTTCTCCTTTCTTTTGGTTGGAATGTGGAAGGATGTGATGGATTAAGCTCAGGCTGTTATCTAAGATCAGTTCTTTCTGAGCCAAACACACAATTTTTAAATTTCTGATAGCCACATTTTTTAAAGTATAAAAGGAAAATTATGTTCTAACAATATATTTCTTTTATGATACTAAGTTTTTGAGATCTCAATTAGGACTAGCTACATTTCAACAGAATGCCTACTCGATGGCTATTGTATTGAACAGCACAGATTTAGATCACAAGAAACAAGCCATACTTTAAATATGGCTGAGCCCCAAATAGAAACAGCCTGAGTCCCTGAATATTATGGAACTGACCTATTAGCTAGCAGTACATAGCTTATCTCTACTTTTGATTTTCTGCCACTTATAGTAGAACCTAATTCCCGTTGATCACTGTCCTGTGTTTTACCCTGTGTCCCCATTCAGCTCCTACCCTTGATCTGAAGCACGCTTGTTAGGGGAAGTGGCTCTGCTGTGCTAAGCAGGAAGAATTCACAGAGATGGGTACACTGGGGACCCACATCAGGATTTTGTTTGGCCTTTCCAGTGTTTGTTCAACATTTTTAAAAATCAGCAATAATCCAGACTTTCAGCTTCTTTCAAAATACCAGATGAACTGGCAATGCTAAGCCAGCTATAACTGGCTGAGGCAGAGGTCCAGGTGGCCCCTTCACACAGGGCCTATATTCTCCATTTGCCACAGTTTCCCCCCCCCCCCTTTTTTTTAAACTATGGGTATAACTTACTCAAAGATGGTTAATAGATACTGGTTGTGATCTGATCGAGTCTCTCCATCCTCCACCTCCTTTGAGTACTACAGATCATTATTTTCAGCCAAATGGGAGTTGCCTCCCTAAGAGATTGTATACCCTTTTCCATTGGAGTCAGCTCATAGCCAATGATTAACTGACACAGGTGCACAAAAGGCTGGCCTCCTTGCCTCAAGGCAGGACAAACTCTGGTGCATTTCATACTCCAGAGCTCCCTGTGGCAACAAGCTAAAGCTCCACTCCGGCTGAGGCCAACTCCTAGCTCAGCTTCTTTCCCTCCTCTCTCCGGCTTCCCTCACTCTCCTGAGAGTGCTCCTGCAATAAAGCAAATGCACCAAAGTTCCCCAACCAGGCTCAGCTTCTAGGGAACAAGCCTTTTGTAAAAATATGTGAATTCTCAATTCTAGGATTAAAGGGAGGACTCACATGTGCTGAAATAGCTGTAGTAGAAGTTCTCCGCCAAGGAGGGCTGTAGTAGCTTCCCAGAAGAGGCATGCTTCAAGTAGTCACAATCAATCTTCAGAGATCAATACAGACTGAGATTGATGGGTATCATAAGGAACCCAGACTGCATTCCTGCAGTAGCCTACAAGAGTAATTGTTCTGAGAAAGCACATGATTCTTCATACCATACACCATGGGCTCACTTATCTCCTAATTATTGCTTATCCTGACTTGGGTGTCCTTCCTCTATCATCAGCTAGGCAAACTGCTCATCCACAGTAAACACTATGAGCAGCATGACCCCCAACTGCTGCCGGGAAGGGCCAGCCCATGGGGGTGCCTTTCTTGACATTTGCCCTAGCAGAAGAGCTTAATTTCTGGACACAGAATGGCTAGCTCATTATTTTAGACTAATTAGGTAATGCTCCATCCTCACACACTCCTGGGAATGATTGAACCTCCAAGAGCATGCATATGGCATCCATGAAGTTTCTGAAAAAACCTACCAAGAGGAAGGATATTGGCTGAGAGCCTCCAGCTGCTGCAGTGTTCACACTGAGGCCATGATGCTGCCAGCAAATGATAAAACATGGTGGGTGTATTAGACCCACGTAGTTTCTGTCAGGATTCTCCTAATGGACAAGCCTTGTTCACAGGCTCTCCATTGGCTTTGTTGCTACTTTCTCAGAGCTGCACTGTGGTCTGAGATTCATCCACCCAATCAATCCCCATCCCTCCTCTCTCTGTCCTTTCTTAGAACTCAGGCCTGTATCTGCTCTGAAGCCTCTCCCTGCTTATTTCTGTTCCTCTTCCCTTTTATCCTTTAAAGGAATTTCCCCTAGGAAATTACTTGCATTTCTCATTCTATCCTGGCATCTGCTTCTCATAGAACCCAAGCTGACATATTGGATTTCAGCCCTGAGGTCTGATTTGTAAAGCTGTGGGTGGAAAGTGAAGATCAAGTACAAACAAGACATTACAATGGAATCCAAGGTAGCAACACTTAAAATCCTGGCAAACCTTTGTTAATTGGCATGGAAAGATGTTTATGATAAAGTAGATGGAGGAATTATAAAACAGCAAGTAATGTGGATTGCACATTTGTTTCCCAAAAATGTGTTTATAGAAAAAGTTTAGGTGGTTCTACATAAAAGTGTTAAGACTGGTTTGCGGGTATTTTGTTCTTGTCTTTTTGGAACACTTGCATTTTCAGGTTATCTAATGATGAAAATTGTTTCAGCCTGGAAGAGGAGCAAGTTAGAGCCTAGAGCACTTTGAGAAGATCATGCTGGCATGAAATTCCACAGAGCCCCAGGCTGCCCCATGAAGTGGCAACAAGTACCAGGGGCCTAGGGCGATGGGAACTTGGAAAAAACGGAGCATGAAGACCTGAGAAAAGGCCCCAGAGGAGTGCAGGAGGGTCTCTCTCCCTTATCAAAGAGCAGATTAGTCAATTACTACTCCCCTCACTCCACCTACCTGTTTCCAATGTCTTTCTTCTATGTCCCTATATGGAGCTATATGTATTAATTATAAATCATTCATTCATTCAATCAATATTTATTGAGTCCTATTCTTAGCTAGGCCTTAATGCTGCTAAGTTCTAAGGATTCTTGGATATGGCAGACACTAACAGTTGGCTCTCAACATCTATTCTCTTCTTTCTCCTTATTAAAAAGAATCCTGATTTTTTCCAGGCAGCAGGGTGTATGGTTATAAACCATATGTCCAACCCCTCCTTGCAGCTAGGAATGGGCTGACTCCATTAGTAGGCATCTTTGTCCTTCACCCTTAACCATTTCTGGATAGTAGATGGATGCTGGCGACAAACAGCCACCTTAGGACCAGGAAATGAACCTGAGGAACAAAGACCATATATTAAAGATGTTGGAGCAAAAATCTTGAAATATCAGTTGTATTATCAAATCACCAGAATGGACCGCCTCCAAAGTTCTTGTTACGTGAGGAAAACAAACCTCCTAATCTGTTTAAACCACTGTTTGGGTGGTTTTGTAGTAGGTGGTTAGATGGGCGCGAGTAGAGTAGGGATGATAGGTCAGGTGCAGGGGGTCAACATGGAAGAGAGCCTCAAAAGCCTAGCAGTGAGCAAAACTACAAACCCTTGCACGACCACTCCCTTAAGCATTAACTCCTGGAAATGACATCTAGGCCTCAGCTGTATTTCTGCCCCAGGCCCAGAGAACAGCAAAATCAGATGAGCCACGCCAAGACTGATATCAAGACCAGCTGCACTGACTAATGAATGACCCCCTGCCCTGGCACTGGTCAATCAGTGGAGACCACAACCCTGAAGGGGCACACCTGTAAAGTTGATGAATATTCTATTGAGATCCTACCCTTAGACTTCCAGATCCCTTAAGACATGTGCTTTCTCTCTCTCTCTCTTCAGAGCACACCTTCACCTTTCCTTCCTTTTTTATCTGTCAAGGGGTCTCTCTCTCTCTCTCTCTCTCTCTCTCTCTCTCTCTCTCTCTCTCTCTCTCTTTCCCCTCCAAGGGCTTTTTTCCCCCGTCTGTAACTTATCTCCTGAGCCCATTTCTTCTACAGCTCACCTCTTTTCCCTCTATGACTTTCTAAATAAACTGTCTCCTGTAGTTTGGGTCTTGACGCTGAAGTCTTTCTTAGCCAGAACTCAAGTGCCAAGTTTGCTGAACTAAGATCCAACAGCTGGTGCTGTGTCACCGCCAACAGTCTCTGTAACCTGCAGCTCAACAGAATCCTCAGTGGTACAAACAGAGAATGAGTCATAAACCCCAAACTGTGTATGGGCAGAAAGCAGCTAAGTAAAAGGCAATTATAAACTGGTGACAGTACATAGGGAGATAACGTAGTATTTTGGACACATATTTCAAGGACAACCCACAAGAGCCTGGGGATCAGAGCGGATTTTCTAGAGGAAACAACATTTAGGTTGAGTTATGAAAAGTAAGTAGGGATTAGGGAGACAAAGGGAGGTGGAGAGTATAAATGGTTCAGGGGAGAGGCAGTTTACAATGCCTGGAGCATAAAATGGCAGGCGTGTAGAAAGAGGACAGGGATTATAGGAGATGGGGCTTGGTGCAAATCTTAATACTACAACCGAAGTAAGAAGCCTGATTTTCACCCTTAGGACAATGGAGCAGTCCATTTGCATTTCAGTATATTTTATTACTCCAGTGGAGAATGGATGGGGAGGGGAGGGTTGGGTGAAGAATTACTGATGCTGTCACGCAGGGGAAAGGAAATGGTAACCAAGAGCCTCAGAGGATGGAAAGAGATCCTAGGAAGGTGTAAGGGTTTGAAAGGGAGAAGAAGTCATACCACATCCAAGCCCTGAAGAGTAAGGGTTGCAAAAGGAGAAGCAATGATATGGGAGCACTTGGGGAATGGCCAACCTGGGGCAAAGTCAGGGAGGGCTCAGTAAGGCCAGAGGTGGAGGGAACTACTGAGGCCAGTTCTCTGTTCACTGTTTGGTACTTCTAAAGTTTCGTGGAAAGATATGGCAGGACAAGAGCAATGGGCAGGTAGCTGAAGGAGAAGATGCCAAGACAATGTGCACAGAGGGAAATAAAGGTGGACAGTCATGATTGCTACTGATAGCAAAGCTGTTAGGCACAAAGGATTTGGCTGGTTTCCAAAAGAATTCATCCCTGGTATCCCAGCCCAGGATCAACCACTCCACTAACAAATGCATGGGACACCTAATTTGGGTTTCCACAGGCACTCCGAGAATTTCTAATGTTCTTATAGTTTGAGTACCACTGATCTATTCTGTGTCTCTCAGATGTAAATGTGCATTCTTTGAGGTTCCTACTAAGTGGAGATTCTGATTCAGATCTGAGTGAGGGTGCAGAGTGCCAGTCTAAGCAGCTTCAGGGGATATGGCTATTGCTGGTCATGGACCACACTTTGAGTAGCAAGGATCTAGATAAGAGAACCTATTGTTGAGGCAGTAGAGAAATGATTTATAGAGAGAGAGCTATCAAGAAATTGGCTGCTTTGGCCTACAGAAGCTGAGTCAGTTCAGGGGCATTATACAAAGTGAGGCAGGAAAGTTAGAATAGGAAACAAAGGCCTCAAGCTCCCCTTTTCTGTCTTGGCTGGACCATCCCATATGTGACCTTCACTGACAACCTTCCACGCCCCTTGTCCCCCTCCCCAATTATCTGTAATTGAGATAAACAAAACTGGTCTCAATCAGAGTCAGCAGCCATATTGACCTAAAAGTCACCAACAAGGCCATTATGATCCTATCTAATAAAAGAGAAACATGGTAATTAGCGTATGACTCCTACCCTTCCCATTGGCTAATCAGGGCGATATGCAAATTAACTGCCATCCAAGATGGCGGCCGGAAGCCAGGCAGCTTGAAACTAACATGAGGCTTGCTTGCTTCAGTGACGGAGGACTCCAACGTTCCCCGCCTGCCTTGCCGGCCTCTGAGCTTGCAGTTTAAGAAACATTGTAACAAATATAGAAGCTAAACAAAACTCCAGAAACCAGCTTTCAGTGAGCTGGGATCTCAGAGCTGGAGTTGATACAGAGTTTCAATTATAGAACCCAAACAAACCAGATACCTTCTTTCAGCAGCAGAGGCCTCAGAGCTGGAGCCATAGCTAAAGCTGGCCCAGAATAAAAAAAAAAAAAAAGAAAAGAAGGAGCGGTTGAGAGCTTCCGTCACCCGCCAGCCTGAAAACAGCCCTCAGCCCCTCACCCAGACTGGCCAGGCACCCCAGTGGGAACCCCCACCCTGAAGGGTGTGTGACCAGCTGCAAACAGCCATCATCCCCTCATCCAGGCTGCCCAGGCACCCCAGTGGGGACCCCCACCCTGATCCAGGACACCCTTCAGGGCAAACCAGCCAGCCCCCACCCATGCACCATGCCTCTATTCTATATAGTAAAAGGGTAATATGCCTCCCAGCACCAGGATCAGCGGAGCCGTGAGGCCTCCCAGCACCGGGATCAGCATGACAGGGGGCAGCACCCAAACCCCCTGATTGCCCTGCGGCTCTGTGTGTGACAGGGGGCGGGGCCACAACCTCCCTATCGGCCCTGCTCTGTTTGTGACAGGGGAAGGCGCCCCAAACCCCTGATCAGCCCTGCGGCTCTGTGTGTGACAGGGTGCAGCGTCCCAACCCCCCCACCCCACGGGCCCTGCTCTGTGTGTGATGGGGTAGAGCCATAACCTCCCCATCGGCCCTGCCCTGAGTGTGAGAGTGGCGGCGCCCCAACCCCCTGATCTGCCCTGCTCTGTGTGTGACAGGGGGCGGTGCCCCAACTCCCCTATCGACCCTACTCTGTGAGTGACAGGGGGGAGCTCCCCAACCCCCTGATGGGCCCTGCTCTGTGCGTGACAGGGGGTGGCACCGCAACCTCCCCACCGACCCTGCCTTGAGTGTGACAGGGGGCGGTGCCCCAACCCCCCAATCGGCCCTACCCTGAGCGTGACTGAGGGTGGCATCGCAACCTCCCGATCCGCCCTGCTCTGTGCATGACAGGGGAAGGCGCCCCAACTCCCCAATCGGCCCTGCTCTGAGCCCGACCAGGGGCTGCACCTAGGGATTGGGCCTGCCCTCTGCCACCTGGGAGCAGGCCTAAGCCAGCAGGTCGTTATCTCCCGAGGGGTCCCAGACTGTGAGAGGCCACAGGCCGGGCTGAAGGACCCCCCCTTCCCCCTGAGTGCACAAATTTTTGTGCACCGGGCCTCTAGTCTATTATAATAAAAGGGCAATATGCTAATTAGACTGACTTCATTCCAGACGTCCTTCCAGATGAAGCCGGCGCTGGAGGGAAGCCGGGGTCCCCAGTGCCAGAGGGAAGCCAGTGCTGGCAGCTGGGGGAAGGAAGGCCTACTCTTGCATGAATTTCATGCATCAGGCCTCTAGTATCTTTATAATAAATTTGCATTATGGTTTGGGAATGCCCCACCCCAACAAAGAAACTGCTATCTGAAGAGGAGGGACCCAAACCCCATCAGCACATATTGTTCTTCAGGGTCTCCTGGTCTCACTTCTCAGGTGTGTACTATTGTTTTAATAAACATACTGTGTTTTGCTAAATCCTTCTGTCATGCTCTCAAATGCTTTCTGAGGTTGTGACAAGAACCTGGATTCTTGTATTGGGTTGGGGTTTCCCTTGGCCTCCCTGGGTACCACCCAGCATCAAAAGGACATTGTTTTCATTTTTTTTTTTTATTGAGGTCAAGACAATATAAAAATGGGCCAGCTTTGAAGTAGGCATAATTTAGGATGTACTGCTTTCCTTTTCTAGGTAATGAAGTCATAAGAGGAAGCTCGTCCCAATTTAGGGTTTCCAGAGTTTTTCTCTCTGTACCACTCTGTCAGTACTGAGAGTCTCTGCTGCAGTGAGTCTGTATGTGGCACACTGGAGGGAAGGCAGGGCAAGGGGGAAGGTAAAGTGAGTTTATTGAAAATGTTTGGAGAAGTGGTGGAGTCTTGAGGAACAGCAGCTGTGGTGCCAGAAACCAGTGGCTTCTCCCAGTTCCTCAAGGAGCCCTGCTGGGATGGGGAGGGGCTAGAGTTCATGTCACAAATGCCATTCATCCACTTTGACTATCAGCTGAACTTGGCAAAGTGAGAGCTGGAAGCCTCCAAATCCATTGAGATTGTGAGGTGTAGACCGGCCAAACAAACAATTGTCTCCAGGAACCACCTTGAAGCCTCAGACCAGTGAAAGAGACATTTGGGTAAAGACCACCCCTTTCTAGCCCCCACCTTCACCCACATCTCTGTATGTCATTGGGCAAAGCTTTCCCAACTAAAAACTCTCTCCAAGAGGAAATCCACTAAGGAAAATGCCTATACCAACATCTTTCACAGTTCAGAGAGAGACAGCATGAGTAGGTTAGATTTGCCAGGCTTTGGAATCAAAGTTTGAGTTTGAATACAAACCCCAGTATCTGAACTCAGTTTCTTCAGCCAGCTGTATTTGTTCTCTCCCTTTTACCAGGCTACGGGCTAAGAACAGTGGAGTGAATTTTGCTCAGTTTTGCCTTCTGGTGGCATCTGATTGAGAAGTTTAAGGTGTCTGTCTATTTTAATATTTAAATTGGGAACTCCAGGGAGTGTGTGTGTGAGAGAGAGAGAGAGAGAGAAAGAGAGAGAGAGAGAGAGAGAGAGAGAGAGAGAGAGAGAGAGAGAGAGAGGAATGCCTGTGTGCTTGCTTGTGGTGGCTGTGCTAGGAAGGCTTTGGAGAAGAGGTCATTGAGGCTAGGATGGCAGAATCATACATTTCAGAGGAGCTGACAACTGTAGAGGCTCAAATGATGTCATGAGGCTTCAGTCCCCTGCTCTTCACCTCTGAGCCCAGCTTGCCCCCAGCATTGGCTCCATCTCCAGGTAAGCTCTCCTTATCCTGATCAGATGGAACCTTCAGTCAACTCTAGCTACGTTTCCTTCCTTAATAATCATATCAAAAGTCCTAGAATTGAGCCCTTTCTGGGCTGTGATTGGTTCGTGCACCAGTACCTCTGGCCAGGGTCTGCTCTTATTGGCTAGTCCAGAATCAAATGCTCAGCCAGGCTGCTGAATGGGGGTAGGACAGCTGTATCTCTTCTAAAGGGGCTGAGATTGGGGAAAGGGTAAGTGCCCATGGAAATGGGGTGTTGATACCAGAAGCAACAGGAATGTACTTCACAGAGCAAAACAACATTTGACTCTCAGAGCATCCAGCCCTGCGCCCTTGACTCCCTGACTCTTCTCATACTCATTCCCCCTACCATGGGAGCTGGACTCCATGTCCCTGATGTCTTCCCAGGCCCTCTGATTCCTGAGCTCAGCCTATAGGGCTTAGCAAGACTTAGGGGGAACCAGAAAAAGTAAGTGATTCCACACATGGAGCAGCCCAGCCTATTTGGCTTTACTTTGGGTCTTTACAGCCAACATTCATTACACTGTTTCAGTGAGAAAATACACTGTGAATTCCACATGTATAGACAGTGAAAGGCCAGCCAAGAAACCCCTTGAAACAAGGAAGTGATATGATCAGACTTTTGTTATTTTATACATAAAAGTGATGGATTTCACAAAAACACTATTTTCACATACCTGGCTCTCTGATTAAGAAATGGGGCAAGATCAGCCCACAGAGTCCCTCAGGTCTTTTTTCAGCTACTAGCCCACCATTTTCATGACTTGTCTGCTCCCACTCTTTTTGGGGTGTGTGTGTGTGTGTGTGTGTGTGTGTGTGTGTGTGTGTGTGTTTTAATATAAAGAAGCATATATAATATTTATGTCTTTTGTATTTGCTTGACAATACATCTATGAGATTCTTCCATATTGCTGTGTACAATTGGTCACTCACAGAGATGTCTTTTAGAAAAATGTGACAAAGATATGGGTGAGTGTATTATGGAACTCAGTTCCTTCCTTACTGTACAATCCTGGCACATATAATTAACCAGTAACCTTGGTTCCTTACCTTCACCAAATTGAAATAGATGGGGCTGGCTCACCCAATTTCCACACCTTTCTTCTTAACACTTGTTACTCACTTCTCAGATTACTTACACATTGTCTACATGGGTGTGTTTGTGTGCATGCATCTGTGTTGGAGGGGAAGAGAACCTTGTAGGGTTTGATCCAGACTATGCCTCAGGCCAGTGGCTGGTCAGGAGGGTGGCCGGTCAGGCTGACAGGCTGTCCCAGAGAGAGAGAGAAAGAGAGAGAGAGAGAGCCAACTTGTAGGGTGTACAACTGTGATAGACAGAATGGGAGGTGGAGCAGGGATAGAGTGGCAGGGTGTGAATGATGGCTCCGGAGCTCAGGCTGTCCCCATAATGAAGGGACCACCCTCAGAGGAGACCTAAGTCATTACTGTCATTCTAACTGCCAGCCTCTCGAATGCTTAGGAAGCTTGCAAATCCCATAGCAATCCATTCTCTATTTCTGCTGGAAGAAAAATGAGAAATCATACACTGGGAGGAATAAGTAATTCCTGCATGTCTTCTTAAAAATACATCAAGACCCTGTAGAGAATATTCTTTCAAACCAAGGCTTTCAGATACAAGCAGTTGGGCTATTTCTGCTGCCAAGGTCCATGCTGCCTGACAGCTCCCCATAAAATTCCTGAAGGAAGAGGTTATATTACTAGTAAAACCTACTCCCTCAGAGTGTCTCTTGGCTGAGTTTGGTCCTAGGAGTCCTTTATTCTTTCACTCACCTATTCAGAGGTTAATAAGCTCATATTTTCAAGGGCAGCCCTAGATGTAAAGAGAACTGGCTCTTTCCCCTCTCCACCTAGAATGAAGATTTGTTCTTTGTTAAGTTGACAGTAAAAATGTTTTGAGACCTGACCTGATATTTGAAGGGACCCCGGTGAAAATCCTGTAGAGCTGAGTGCCTTGTAGGCAATGGTAAGCTGGGGGATCTGGAAAGACAATGACGCCTTGCCTCAAAAATATACTTTCACTTTCTCTTGAGGGCATTCAGTCTACTGCTTTGCCATATTTCTCCACCTCCCCCTTTCTCTCCCCCTCCCTTTTCTTTTCTCTCCCTCTCCTTTCCCCCTCCCTCTCCCTCTCTTTCTCTCTCCCTCTTTGGGTTTCCTTGTCAGTGAATTTAATCCTATATAATAAAACCCTAATATGCAAATCAACCAAACAGCAGAACAACCAGTTGCTACGATGCATGCTGACCACCAGGGGGCAGACGCTCAATGCAGGAGCTGCCCTCTGGTGATCAGTGCACTCCCATAGGAGAGTGCTGCTCAGCCAGAAACCGGGCTCAGGGTTGGCAAGTGCAGCAGTGTTGGCAGGAGCCTCTCCCACCTCCACGGCAGCGCTAAAGATGTCCAACTGCTGGCTGGGAGGCAGACAACCCCCAAGGGGTCCTGGACTGCAAGAGGGTGCAAGCAGGGCTGAGCAACACCACTTCCCCCACCCAGTGCACAAATGTTGTGCACCGGGCCTCTAGTTATCTATATATAGAAAACCCTAATATGCAAATAGACCGAACGGCAGAACAACCGAACAATGGAACAACTGGTCACTATGACATGCACTGACCACCAGAGGGCGTGCACAGAACATGATGGGCATCAGCAGCAGGCAGCAGAGCACCGAACATGGCAGGTGCCGGTCGTGATGGGACAGTGGAGCAGGTGAGCAGGGGCCAGACCAAGGCAGGGCACTGGTCGCTGTCATCGGGGCCAGCCTCTGGTGGTTACTGAAAATTCTTTGCTCCCACATGCTGTGGTCCCACCCAGTGCTCACACCCACTGTTGGCACCCAGTGCCGGCCCCGATTGCTCAGCGCCTTCAGTGGGTGCAAGCAGCAGCTGCTGGCCCCAATTGCCCCTCAGAGCTTCTCCACCTCCCCCTGCTCCTGAGGGGCAATTGGGACTGGCAGCCCCCTCTCGCACCTGCTGTCGGTGATGGCCCTGCTTGCACCCGCTGCCAGCACCAGAGCCGCCGCTCACACCACTCCTGGCACTGGCCCTGCTCTCACCTGCAGCCAGTGCTGGAGCTGCCACTCAAACCCACTGCCGGCGCCCAGCACCAGTCCCGATCACTCAGCACCCAATCAATCAGTGGGTGAGAGCGGCAGCTGCTGGCCTTGATCACCCCGAGGGCTTCTCCACCTCCCCCTGCTCCTAAAGGGCAATCGGGGCAGCAGCTGCTGCTTGCACCCACTGCTGGTGCCAGCCCCAATTGCTCCACGCTGTCAGCAGGTGCTAGTGGCCTAGCACCATCAGCGCGTGGGAGTGGTAGTGGCGGGAGCAGGGCTGCCAGCAGAGAGGGGACCAGGGGTCATGGTGGGAGGGGCCAGGTGGAGGTGCAAAGGATGGGCCAAGACCCACCCCTGTTCTCTACTGCAGCCTGGTGGCCCACAGTTCCTTTCAAGGTGAATTCGTGCACTGGGCCCCTAGTCTAATATATTGGCAGGGTGGCCTGTGGCTTCGAAATAACATCCTCCAGTAGCCTTAGATTACTGATAGGGAGCCAAGACCCTAAGATCACCATGTCAAATTTGCAGCCTGTGGGCTGCATGCAGCCCACAATGAATATTTTTGCAGCCCAGCCAATATAACAGTACATAAGAAATGTTTTAATAAAAATTTTGTAACTTAACTTTTACAATATCCTGTTATACATAATTATTAATAATGAACTATAACGTTCGCTAATGTGACTAATTACTATAATCGTGTTGCATTCATTTCCCTTACACACATTCCGTTCAGGTGCACCATTTCTCTCCACTAATACTAGCAGCAAATATTTTAGCAGCCAATTGCCACGTCATTAGACTTGGACTGACTTGTTTGGTGTGCTCAACAGGAAACATTTCGCTTTCAAAGAACAAGAAAAATAGGTTTGCTTGTGTTACGCTTATTAATTTGTGCAGTTATTCAGTGTCTGGTAAGTTAATGTTCAAGAAAAAATATTAATTTTTATTAAAATGTTCTATTATTTTATGTTAACAATAACTCATTTATTTCAGCCCTTTGTATTCATCATGTCTCTATCAAAATAAACCTACATTTCTATGAAAATTGAAACTTTTTTTTTCAGCCCACATAAACTTAAATCTTGTTTATTTGGCCCATGCTAGCCTTTGAGTTTGACATGGTTGCCCCAAAAAGTAGAAGGGTCTGTCCATGAACTTTTATGTAGGGACAGAATCAGTACTAGAATGAAAGCTCAAACTACCAAACACCTGCTTCATTCTTCTGGGCCAAACACCTCCAAGTGTGTGTGTGGCCAGGTAGAGACTATTGGTCAGGCTCAGGAGATGATGTAGTCTGACTATGTAGGCTGTGTACATTACTGGAACGGAGGTGTTCTAGATATGGTTGTTTTTAGCAAAACACTCCAAAACCTGGTGGCTTCAAATAGCCACTGTGGAGGCAGAGCACAGCAGGGGTGGCTTATCTCTGCTTCTCAATGTCTTGAGAGCCTTTTGTGACCTAGACTCGGAGGTCTTGTAGTGTCACTTCCTCTGCATTCTATTGGTCATAAGTGGGTCACTAGGCCAACCCAGATTCAAGAAGCCACCTTTTAATGAGAGGTGTGTCCAAGAATTTGCAAACACGTTTTATTTTTTTAAAATATATTTTTATTGATTTCAGAGATGGAGGGAAAGGGAGAGAAAGATAAAAACATCAATATTGAGAGAACCATTGATCGGCTGCCTCCTGCATGCCCTACACTGGGGATGGAGCCCACAACCTGGGCATGTGCCCTTGACAGGAATTGAACCTGGGACCAGTCAGTCCTCGGGTCAATGCTCTATCCACTAAGCAAACCAGCTAGGGCTGCAAACATGTTTTAAAACCATCACAGTAAGGGAGGTTCAGAGCTTGCTAATTGTCTAATTTGGTTCTATTTTTACCTTCTTAGTAGCAAAACCCATAAGTTGTTAAACAGTTGACTCCTCCATTTACTTATTTTTTTTTAATCTACATTTTCCAGCCTTTCTTGAAGATGGTGGTGTCCAGTGAGAGGTAAGTAGAAGTCATCGGATGAGACCTCTTGGAAAGTGTTTTAAGGTTGTACTCCTCTGACAAGATTCCCTGTTCTCTCCTCCCTTTCTTTGTATTTCCTGACTGCAGTGACATAGTTGGAGCTCCAGTGGCCATCTTGAGGTCACAAGGCAACCTTAAAGATGGAAAAGGATGTCAGAGTAGAGGAATTAAAGAAGACTGGGCCCTGGTAGACACAGTGGAGCCCATATGCCAGCCCTGGCTCTACCTTCGAATTTCATGTCATGAGAGAGAAAACCAAGCCTCTTATATGGTTCTTATTTGGTAATCTCTGTAAACAAAATCAATCCCTAACTGACACAGAGGATAGAAAGAGTTACAGAAAGGAGAATATGGCATTTATTTTTATAAAGTCATTTTATAAGCATTTGCTAAACCTTGTAGGAGCTTACCAGGTGAACAATGTAAGAAAGAACATTCCATGCAAAGGGAATAGTATGGTTAAAATATCAACAAAGTGGCAAAGTTTATGGTAAAGACACTTCATAACTTCCTCTCGAGAAAGAAAATATATTAGGGTTTTTCAGTGGCGGCTAGTTGCAAATTATATTTGATAATTCCAGAGGTAGAAATAACAATACTTCAACAACAAAGAGGTAGAGTAGGTAGTACGTGGGTATTTTATTATTTAACTGTGTAAATGGTCAAGAATTACTCAGAGAGTTTCAAGCTGATTTTGGAAAAGTCTACACCTTAGTCAATGATGATGCATCTTAATTCCACGATTATGCCAATGATGTTATTCTTGACTTCATTTTATAATGACACATTCTTGACTTCATTTTTAAATATTTTCTTTATTGATTTCAGAGAGAAAGAGGAAGGGAGAGTGAGAGAGAGGGAAACATTGATTGGCCACCTCCTTCATATCCCTACCAGGGATAGAGCCCGCAATCTGGGCATGTGTGCTGACGGGAATTTAACCAGCCACCTCTTGGTGCATGGGACGACGCTCCACCAACTGGGCCAGGGCTTGACTTCATTTTATAATAACACATTGGAACGTGGTCATCTTGAGTGCCAGAAAATGAAGTCAATATACATCACAAAGGATCAACTTGCATCTGGTAATTATTGCTATAACCAGAAATAATGAAAAAGTAGTGTTCTTGGGCCAATGATGCATTCTGCATTCAAATCATCTGACACTCTTACATTCAGAGGCTCCAAAAAGGCTGTGCAATGTCTAAAAGCAAACAGGAAAATGTTTTTATTTCTTGGGTACCTTGTCCCAAAGGAAAACGAAAAAGATAAGCCAAACTGTACACTTAGTTTCTTGAATACCCATCCCGTTCTCACCATTGGCTGCTCTTCTGAGAGCAAATAAAATGTGGTAGTTAAACAGCACAGGCTCCCAAGGTCTGGCTCTGAATAGCTGTGTGAACTTGAGCTAGTAACTATGTCTCTTTATGCCTCAATTTCTTTATTATAAAATTGTAATAATTTGTCTACTTCAGAGAGTCGTCATGAAGTTTAAAAGTGATCAGCCTTGAAAAGTACTTAGGACAGGGTTTGAAAGATAAAAAGAATTCAATTAGTGTCAGTTAATTTTCAAAATGCCTGTTATCTTCTAGAACACTATAGCTTTTTTTTTTTTGTGGGCATGCATCTTACCGTTTTCACGCAGTGTGAGTGAAACATGTCTAATCAGTGCTCAGTAAACACTTGCTGGTTAAGTTGGTTGAGTTTAAGACCCCCTTCAAGGAGTTGGCTTACACATAAAATTGGAAAGAAGAACTGGGAAGAAATTTGTTTTTTAGACTTTACAGCACATATTCATGATCTAGAAATCTTTGGTTCATTCATGATTACTTTTATTCTTCAAGTTTTTAAAAACAGAACTCAATTTAAAAGTCTATTAAGGAATTGGAGAAGTAAACAAATCCACTTTTCCCTCAAGTTATTTGATGCTGGAATAATATTTGTCCAAGAAAGTCTTTTATTGTAGCTAATGTTTGGATGCCATTCTCTACTCATTACTAACTCTCCATTCACCCATCCATTCATCCACCAAATTGTCATTGAGCTACTACTGTGTGCCATTGTCAGTGCTTGGCAACAGATCCATGGTGCTGAATATTACATGCATGTTTTTACATGCATGTTTCATAAACTCATGATGCTTATAACCTAATGAAAAGGTAGACTTCCAATAATCACACAAAGAAATGCATAATTGCAATTGCAACCAGTGCTCTGAAGAAAAACAGGTATAATAACAATTCCTGAAGAATAAGGCAGATGTATATGTACATATGTGGATATATGCATGTATGTGTGTGCACACATGTATCCTTACATACATATATAGTTATACACAAATGTCCATATGTTTTAAAATGTGGGGTATCATGAATGTTATTGTTCAACAGTTACAATCTAAACCAAACTGCTACTTCTATGTAGTATTGGTACAAAAATAGATGACCAGCGGCAACTGATCCATGTTTTTTCCTCTCTCTTTCTAAAAATCAATGAAAACATATTCTTGGGTAAGGATTAAAAAAAAATAGATGACCACTCATTATTTGTATATATTCTTCTCTTGCTCCTTTCCAACCATTAATAATAGCTAATGTTTGTTGTGCACTAACACACACTGTGTTAAAAGCTTGAATATTTCCGCAAACACTCTGAGGCAGGACCTACCATTATCCGCATTTCCAGAAGAGGGACTGCAGCAAGCTGAGTTCAGTACCTTGTCCTAAGTCAGCCATGGCAGCTCGTGTCTTCAGCCCTCTGCTTTTGTCTGTCCTCATCAGACACATGAGAAATAGATCCCGTGGAAGGCAGAGGTGTGCAGGCTCTATATGGAGATGCAGGGAGCAAGGATGCAGTAAGGGTTCAACTTGTACCACAAGTGGTGAGTTTGGGAGAGCAGTGAAGTTGGTACCAAGTGGCTCCTGGCTCGCTCTGAGCAGCTTGACTGCTGCCATCACTTCTGTTTAGCTGTGCTCTCATCTCAGCCCCTTGTCGAAGTTTCAGGTATGAATGGCCAGCTGTCTCTGGACATCTTTATTTAATGTTATCCAACCCTTCAAGCTCAGTAGGACCACACTCATCATCTGCCGGGAGCCGGT
Organism: Myotis myotis; assembly: GCF_014108235.1. Taxonomy (NCBI): domain Eukaryota; kingdom Metazoa; phylum Chordata; class Mammalia; order Chiroptera; family Vespertilionidae; genus Myotis; species Myotis myotis. Next base: position 74,986,065 of record NW_023416401.1, on the reverse strand, counting down.
CCATCCTTGCTGTTTCAAGGGACCTGGCATATATGGCATACTGTTCTTAATATGTTTGCTCACCTTCTTGGCACTATGTGTTTTAACCAAGGTCTCTGAGAAAGGTTGTTTCCCCAGGTAGGGATTTTCCCCTGAAGTTAGGGAGGGAATAAAACCTCTTAACTAAGTGCCAGGCGGGTAATTAATCACTTTAACTATGAACAATCATGCTTAAGCTACATAATCTTTACTCCCTGGAATGGAGATAAGAAACGCCCTAACCTTTGGAATAGAGATTGATAGGATTGGAATCAACTGGTATAAATACAGATGTAACAAGACAGAACTTAAAAGACAGAACCAAGAAGACAGAACCTACACAGAATCTAGAGACAGAAGAACTTCGCTGGAGAGAACATGGCAAAAGATCCTGGACAGAAACTGGCCACAGAACCTAGAGACAGAACCTAGCGAGAGAACCTGGCTGAAGAACCTAGAGACAGAACCTGGCTACAGAACCTGGCTAGAATATGGCAAGAGAACCTGACTAGAACCTGGTGACTGAACCTGGCTGGAGAACCTAGTGAGGGAACATGGCTACAGAACCTGGCTGGAGAACCTGGAGAACCTACAAGAGAACATGGACACAGAACCTGGCTGGAGATCCTGACCAGAACTTCGCTGGAGATCCAGACCAAAACTTGGCTGGAGATCCTGGCTAGAGATCCTGGCTAGGCTGCTGATCAACTGAACACTGTCTCCGTGTCCTTCCTTCTTCGCCAACTCCGTCCACACCTTTGGGGACCCCTGGACCCGCTGGGGTTGGACCCCGGCAATCATCTCCCTTATCCCATCTTCTACTTCTTTCCTGTTCTCTCATCACCATTTATAGCATGAATTTTAGCTTCAACTTCCCCATCCCCAGCCTTAAGTGAGTTGATTGCGTTAACCCCAAGATGCTTCAATCCTGTGGTGCTTATCTAATGATGGCGGGGCTCCCAGCGTCCCCTTGGAGACTCTGCTGACATTTCTTGTCCTCTCATTTTTAGTAATATTGGTCCCTGCATTACAACCCATGTGTTTGCCTCACACCTCTCAGCTTAGGTGTTGATAATCATTTCAGTGTCTGAAATGTAAATGGCTCTCACCACACTGATGGTCCCAAGGGATTTCAGTGACAGGAAAGTATCAGATTTCTCCTTTGGGAACAGATACTGGTATCTGCAGATGTGCCACTCTTTGAAAAATTGAACTTGGCAATTCCTCAAAAGCGCTTGGATCCTCCCCAACACCATGCCAGCAGGCCCTCCAAAGAAGCTGGTTTCCAACTGCCCCGCAGTAATCTGTGAGGAAAGCCAGCTGCTCAGAGGATCTGAAGCCAACTTTTCAGGGGCCTGGTGCCAGGTTACACTTCCGTGCAGTGGCCATTCCAGGCTGTATGGGCAGGTGGCATCTGAAGTTTCCAGGGCAGTGGGATAGGGGAAGGACGTCCAGCCAAACACATGGATGAAACTATTAGAAAGCGCTAGTGATTGGGGGAACTATGTGAAGGACTGAGTTTAAAAGACAACTGACTTCCACGTCAACCCCAAATATTAATGATCATTAACAATTTAATGTTTAAAAGTATTTTACATATGGTATCTCATTGAATCCTTAAAAAGAATTCAAGAGGAGCTTTTATTATCCCATCATGTAGCTCTCCTTCTGATTTGTCATAATGACAATTATGCAGTTCTTTAAAGACTGTCTTCCCTATTAAACTATAAAATTATGAGGACAAACCTTTTCTTCACTCAGCATCTATACCCAGGACCTACAGCAATGTCCTGCCATATAATAAGTCAGTGAATTAATAGTAAGGGAATGAAGGAATTCAGTAAGCCAATGAATGACCATATAATGAAGTGATATTATATGATAGTTTTATAAAAAATTATCTAAGGGAAAACACACTCCTGACAAATACACATCCAGGACTTATAATTTTAGTTATATTTTTAAAAATCTTTATTGTTGCAAGTGTTTCATATGTCCTCCTTTTTTCCTCATTGATCCCTTCTAGCCTGCCCTGCCCCTCACCCCAGGACTTCACCACACTATTGTCTGTGTCCATGAGGTGTGCACATATGCATACAAGTTCTTTGGTAGATCTTTTCCCACCCATCCCTGCCTTTCCTCTGAGATTTGATAGTCTGCTCCATTCTTATGTGTCTCTGGATCTATTTTGTTATCAGTTTTATTTTGTTCATTAGATTCCACATTTGGGTGAGGCACAACAAAGAAGTGGAAGTAAGACCTTTTATCTTGGTGAAGATGACCAAGTTCTGCTATGGACAATGGATCCAGTCTTTCTAGGTCTACTCCAGTGAAGTTGGGAAGATGGAAAAGTTCTGGAGATGGGATAGTGATGATGGCTGCACAATCATGTGAGTGTACTTAATGCCACTGAGCTGTACACATAAAAATGGTTAAAATGGTAAATTTGAGGTTGTATCTATTTTGCCACAATTAAAAAAAACCAACAGACAAGTTGGTGGCTGTACATGGGAGAAGCAACAGGCCACAGGACTTTCTCCTATCCCTGTGCGGAGGTGTGCAGGGCAGAGCTGAAGCCTGCTGCTTGGAAAGCCCCTGAGATGGAAACTCCTAGCAGTGTCGAGTCAGCAATCTGATACCTGAAAATTAGTGAGTGGGTCTAGTGATAGGCTCTTGCTGAGTAAAGCGTGGTCAGGGGTCAGGAATTAACAGCATGGCTTCCTAGGTTAGCAGGAGGTAAAAGTGTCAGTAAGAGTGAGGCTACTGAGAGCTCTCCTGATATCCTCACTGTGGCCTGGCCCCATGAGCCCACTGACCAGGGCAGGCCTCAGCAATGGTTAAGAAATACACCCAGGGACTCTGTATGTGTCAACATTAAGTATATCCTTGATCTTTTAAAGCAAACACTTGCCCTCATTACACCCACGTGTGTGTTTCATTTCTGCTGACCCCTGAGTGAATCGTGGCAGGGGGAGGGTCCCTGTCTCTCATAAATGGCTCCCTGCCCATTCCCCAGGGTGCCTGGGTCTGTGCTATCAGACAGCTCTGCGGAGCTAATGGATAATTACAGGACCATCTTTATCAAAAGGCAAAATGCCCAGGGATAAGGTAGACCCAGAAAAGGCATTTCCCTGGGAAAGAGTTCAAGGAGATTGGAGGCTGACTGTAGTGATGAGCTGATCTATAATTGTGACAGGCTGATACTGTTCTCTGTGCTGCAACAGGCTTCAAGCATGAAAGAGTTTGGAAAACAATCTCTTTAAAAGAGATGGAGCACAGATAATGGTTTTATTTTGTCTGAACCAAATAGGAAATCGCATCCCAAACCCTTTCAGTCACTCTGCAATGTGATTACCCCACTCCATCAAGGCTGCTCATAACCTCCGACAGAGACGAGGACCTGCATGATGGCATTTATTTCAGGGAAATGGATGTACCAGCGATTCGTGTGACCTCGGAGAGGAAACATTTGCAAGCTGAGAAGTGTCCACAGAAGCCATCCCTTTAGGTGCCTGTGTGTGGGAGTGAAGTTGGCATGTTGTTGCTGGAATTCGATCTATTTTTGAAAATAGATGAATGGGAGAAAGTGCCAGCCCCTCCCTCCAAACCCTACCCCCTCTTCACCACTCTCTTCTCCATTCAAATTTTGCCTGGTCCCATGACAAATGTCTGTGTACAGTCAGCAAAGAAAGAAACGGGACTGGGAGCCCCACTCTGGAACTCCACCGGTGCCTGATCTTTGTTCAGGTAGCCTATTTGTGTGGAAACCTGGCTCTCTTGCCCCTATTTGCCCCTGCCTCAGACCATCTGGTCTTGAGAACCCCATGAGAAGGTGCACCCCAGGGAGCAGATCTATCAGGCAAACTCTCCTTTTGGTTTTCTCATTCCACTCCTATTTTTAGTTTATATTTTTAAATGCAAAATTATGTACAGCCCACACCCAATATGAGGAATATAAAGTTGTAAAACTTTGTAATTCCACAGTTTTGTCTGTAAAAAGAGGCAGCAATTCTAGGGAGTTTTCCAGGTCTAGAGTTTGGGGGTTAGCACATTCAAAAAGACAAATAAAACACTTCTCTTTCTCTAAAAAAAAGGGGGGGGCAGGGAATCAAAATGCACCTAGATAAAATGATAGCAAACAATTGATGAGATCCTAGCATCTGTAGACACTCAACTAAATGGTGGCTATATAATTATATAGGCATCATAAATATATTATATAATTATTCAGATTCATGTATATATGCATAATTTGTTTATGTATAAACACTTATAGATAGATAGGGATAGAGATATAATTTAAGCCTGAACTATTATATGATGTAGGCAATATTTTTTCTACTTTACAGATGAAACACTTAATTTTATGGATTCAAGCCCCTTGTCCAAGGATGCCCAAAACTGAGATTCCAACTGAGATGGCCTGGGCCTAGTGGATGCATGTTGCTGTCTCCTGATCAGTGTCCATATCTCTTCTGCTGGTGATGATATTGTAATTGGCCTTTTTGAGGGACCAACTTTTCCCCACATTGTGCTGCCTTCTGGAGACTTACCATCAATGGGCCATGCCCTCCTCTGACCAAAGGGCAAGTAGGTGATCAAAGTGAGGTTAAGTAGACTTTTTCTCCTATGAATCTGAATCCTCAAAAAAATGGCATATTGATAATTGGGGCTAATTCATCCCAGTGTTTGTTGCCTAGTTGCTTAGAGATACTGTCCCATTGTTCCTGCATTCCAAACCCTCCGGGTCACACTGGGCCATGTCAGTCCTGAGTTCTACTTCTTCAGAGTGTCTCTCCATGCTATGAGCTTCCCTTCTGCACAGGTGTGTGTGGCCGGTACAGGAGTGCACCCCCCAGGCTCACTCTCTAGAACAGAGTACTGGTTCTCACACTGCCAGCAGTGCTGGCCTCTGATGGTTCACAGCTAAGGTCCTCTCAGCAATTGTCCTCAGCCACACAGAGCTTTCTCACCTAAGTTTAGACCCTCTTCCAGGGGACAGCCTGCTGGGTTACAAAGATCCTGACAGCCACCCCAGGTCCAGAACTCCTTAGGATCAATTGAGGCCCCAGCTGCAATTCCATCACATGTCCCAGTTCAAGTTCTCTTCCTCCCATTCCTTTTACTCCCTCACAACTGTGGCTACGTGACCACCCCCATTGCACCTGCTGTATGCAGGCCCCCATTGCAGAGTCCAGAGGACATGACCTAACACAGCAGATCTGGCTAAACTTCTGACTCACAGTTCTGGAGGCTAGAAGTCTGAGATCAAGGTGTCATCAGGTTGGTTTCGACTGGGGTCTCTCCTCTTGGCTTGTGGATGGCTGTCTTCTCCCCATGTCTTCACATGGTCTTTCCTCTGTGTGCATCTGTAATTTTCTTTTCATATACAGACACCAGTCATTTTGGATTAGGGCCCATCTATATGACCTCATTTTAACTTAATTGCCTGCTTAATGACAGTTGATAAATTCAGTAGTATTCTGAGGTGCTGGGTGTTAAGATTTCAACATATAAACGTGAGGAGGACACAGGTCAGCCCACAACCACCTCCAAAGCCTGCCTCTCTCCCCCCACAACTCCCTGAAGTTTAGAATTATATGGCCAGACACTATAGTGTGAGCAGATGAGTCTGAATGCTTGAATCTCAAGTGCTTAACCCCATTCATTGGCAAATTGGATCAACTGCAATATGTAACTAAAATATAATGACTAATATCAATGGCAGTACAAAATATATGAAATAGAAAGTGGAATTACTATGCCCTCATTTTAAGCAAAAAAACCAACAACCCCCAAAAAACCCAAAAACAAAAATAAAACAACAACAGCAACAACAAAAAACCTGCTGCCTCCCTTTACAATGCAGCCAAGCTATCAAATTAGTGGGGGAAGATGGATGGGTGAGTGGGACCAGGATAATCGAGTTAGAGCCTCTTAGTAATTTTTATTAGTATGAAAAAGAGAACCATGAGAGAATTTTTTAAATAATTTTGGTATGGGAACTAGCATCCTAAGAATGTCACAAAACCCAGTAGCAAATTTTTAAAAGGAATATATTTAACTACATAAAGAAATCACCATTGACATCCTGAGAGTTGTGCAGCTGATTAAGACTAGAGAGAAAGCCACACTGCTGAACGTCTCCCCCTTCCTCCTTGGACTGATCATCTAGCACAGCGGTTCTCAGCCTGTGGGTCGCGACCCCTTTGGCGGTCGAACGACCCTTTCACAGGGGTTGCCTAAGACCATCCTGCATATCAGGTATTTACATTACAATTCATAACAGTAGCAACATTGCAGTTATGAAGTAGCAACGAAAATAATTTTATGGTTGGGTCACAACACGAGGAACTGTATTTAAAGGGCCAGAAGGTTGAGAACCACTGATCCAGCAGCTGTTTGTCAACAGCAGCACCTACTTCCCAAAGTGCTTGACGTCATGGAGGGGGTGTCTGCCATATTACCAGCATATGTCTGCAGATAGGTTACCCACCTGTTGCATTGGTACCCCATTCTATCATCAATGGGTACAAGCAAGTCCTGGCTTCGTCTGTGGAGACTGATGACACCTTTTCACTTGCTGTAAACGTTAGGCCTTCTTGTCTGATGCAGCTGCATGTGTGGCTGCTACCCTCATGGCTGCTCCTGGTGCTGACAACACCCAGGCCGAGGTTGGAGCAAAGGGAGAGTCCGAGAAGCGGGAAGAGAATATGGGATTTGATCTCTGCCTAATCACCAAAAAGCAACCGACTCAGCCAGCTTTGTTTATGAAACAAAGAAGTAAGGGCTTACCTCTCTTTTAAAAATCCGCATAAAAACAAAAACACAATAAACAAAGCCAAAATTGTGGGAAAGTATAATGAATACTACTGAAAATGCTAATTTCCCTGATTTAGAGTTTCTACAGAAAACCAGGAAATAATTCAATGAACACATGGGCAAATGATGGAAACCATTCAGAGATAAGGAAATACAAATGGTTCCCAGACATTTGGAAAAGTACTCAACTTCACTAACCATCAGAGAAAGTTCCACTGAGTCCAGTTAAGACAATTGGGGGTACTGTACTTTAGCCATCAGACAATAAAGAACAAAAAAAAAAAATGTGAGCACACTCGGGACTGTTGAGGGTGTGGGGAATTAGACTCTCTCATATGTCAATATAGGTATGAATTATTACATTGTCAGCAGATGGCAACTGATAATATTCATGAAAAGAAAAATGCACCTACCCTATGATGCAGGAAGTCTAGAAAGCTGCCCACATTGTCTAAAATGGAACGCTCACATAGCTTTATGTTGGCATTGTATCTAAGAGCAAACGAACTGGCAACAATTCTGGAACACAACCTGCTTTTTGTACCCCAATGAACATTCTACCCTCCTTCCTTCATAATAGAACCCCAACATTTTAACAGGCTCCCTGGATTCTGACCACATTTCACATCCTCCCTTGTAGCCAGTAGGTGTGACTTTGTGACTAGGTTTTGGAAAACGGTATATAAGGAATTTGTGAGTTGGAAAGTGTCCTTCTTGAGGGGGAATATGTTGATCTTTCTTTCAGCTGGAATGCAGAATTGAAGGCTGCAGCTTAAGCAGCCACCTTCAAGCACAAGGAAAAATTCACATGCTAAGAACAGAGGAACAATAAGATAGAAGGCTCTTTAGTCTCGGAGACTGTAGCTACCAATACCAGCCCTGAGCTACTTAACTCTGCTTATCTTTTTCATGACTGAAGCTTCTGTCTCATTTAGGTCACCGAATCATTATTTTACATACTTTAAAGAGACTTTGGTAAAAATAAATCATTGTGGATATACAACATGTAACATTAAACAATTCTTAAAAAGATTAAGGCAAATCTATTGAAGTATATGCAGATATACTGAGAAGAAATTCTTTATATGTTTTATGTGAAAAAAAAAAAAGCTACATGCAAAAAGGTGTTATAGCTTACCATTTCTGCAAAGAGTAAAAATAAATTGTATGTTTATTGATGCGTAGACTGTCTCTTTCTGGAAGGTCATAAGACACTGGTGACAGAGGTAGTTCTCTCTGAGCACAGGACTTGGAGAATTGAGGAAGAGAATGAAAGTCTTCTAGCTCTATGCCCTTTTGTACATTTTGAATTTATTCTCTGTGCTCATTTATCTATTTAAAGTAAGAAAAATGAGAAGATGCAGCTGAATTGTCTGGTATGTTCCTCTGTTGGGGGATGAGGCAGAAAGATGGCAATAGCTGAGGCTGGGCAGGGAGGGAGGAGGGATATAAGAAATGTACAGGAGGTGGCCCATGCATCACAGTCTAATTGCTGACAGCACACCATTAGAACCAGCAGATGGGGCAGGCGGATGCAAATGAATAAGGCATTAGAGCTGAGATCCAGAGAGAATCTGAAAACAGGCCAGGGAGTTATTCCTGTGACAAGTCTGAGAGGACGAGGTTCTGACTACCTTCAAGCCACCTTCAAGCACAATTTTTCTGACTTATGCTTTCTGCATAAGTCAGAAAAATCAGCAGCAGTTACTTAGAAAGAATAGCAATGTGCAGCCCTGTGCGTAGTGAAGGCAGAGCAGAAAAGTGATTGAATTCTCTAGCAATCCCCAGAGTGTGACAATTTGTTTACTGCAATGAAGCATTTTCCCCCTTCCCCCAGTTTAGAGTGTTTTGGATAAGTATATTCTTAAAAGTAGAAGCTGGAGGAATGTTTGATTTTATGGGTACAGAAAACACACTTAAGGTAATTAGAATTAGGTTGTTGATTGTTTTTAAGATGCCAAAAGGAAGTGAGCACCCATAGTCTTTAGGCATAACCCATAGGGCAGCTGCAAATAAGATGCAAGATCATTGCCTTGAACAGTGTGCTAAGGAAATTGGCATCAATGATGCTTGAAATGTAGATAGCTAATCAAAATCAGACTGAATGAGAAGTAACTCCAGCGAGGATCATTAATATTAACTGCCTAATTAGTATGCAGTCAAGTAGCTCTCATATATATAGTTAGATGTTTAAGATTGATTTCAAGTCTACTCTGACGACAGCAATAAATCCTATGAACATATTGGCTCAGCTTTAAAAAGCTGTGCCACACGCCTAGTGAAATTACTTTTAAAAATTTTGGCATTGCTAAGTGCTGGTGAGAATATGGAGCAGCTAAAAGTTTTATACGCTGCTGGTGGGAATGCAAAATGATACAAGTACTCTGGAAAGTGGTTTGGCTTTTTTTTTTTAAGTAAATTTCAATATGCACTTAGCATAGACCAAGAAATCCAATTCCTGGGTTTCTACCCTCCACCCTTAAAATGAAAACTTAGATTCACACAAAACCCTGCATATGAATGTTTATAGTGGCTTTACTCATAGTTGTCAAAAGTTGAAAACAATCCAAATGTCCTTTAACTGATGAATGGATAGACTAGTACAGACTGTGGTATAATTAAGTACTACTCAGGAATTAAAAGGAAGGAATTATTGATACACAAAAACACATGGATGAATCACAAATGTGTTATGCTAAGTGAAAGAAATGAGGCTTAAAAGACCACACACTGTATGATTCCATTTATATGGCATTCTAGAAATGAAAAACTACATATAGGGACAGAACGCATAGTAGGGTTGCCAGGGGGTGGAGATGGAGGAAGGGATCTGCTACAAAGCACACAGGAAAATTTGGCAGGGGTCAGGGGAGATAGTCGTGGTGGGGGCACATTTCTAGATTTTAATTGTATTGATGGCCGCACAACTTGTCAAAATTTATAGAACTGTGTACTTAGGGTGGCTACCACTGTATGAAAATGACACCTCAATAAACCTGGCTTTCAAATACAAGCCTGTCGCTCAACAGGGAGGTTTCTGGGATGGTGGAAATGTTCTGAACCTCATCTGGGTGGTGGTTACACACACACACACACACACACACACACACACACACACATATATATGAGTTTATTAAGCTGTACAGTTAGCATTTGTATACTTTATGCCCTGCTGAATGTATTTTATATATTATTTTCAAAAATAAAGAAGAAGAAATGATGTCTGGGCATGAGAGAGAGAGAGAGAGAGAGAGAGAGAGAATACTGGAAGAGAGAGGATTAAATGACTGTTCAACCCTGGTGGGATTGATATAAGCCCCTAAGTATCATGTTTGATAATGGCAGGAAGGAAAGCTATAGACACCAAAGACAAATGTCACCAATGTCATAGTCTTGCTTAAGGCTGATCATTTTATCAATGTGTATTTGTGGTCTTGTTGTTTTCTATCTATTCAATTGTGCTTTTGACAGATGCTTTTTATTCCTAACACATTGCCCAACAAATCTTCTGGTGAGGAGAAGGGGGTGAAAAGAGAAGGCCTACCGGTGAGGCCACAGAGATTTGGGTTCAGACCCCCAGGTTCAATGCTTAGACGCTATAGGACTTTCAGCAAATTTTTCCATCTGGCAGATTTTGTTCTCTATGACTCACACTTTTATACAGAAGTCTTAGTATTTCAGAAATCTTCATGAACATTACAAATCTTTCAGCAACGACTTCGAAACACCCCATTTTGCACAACACTCCTCTTAGAGGGTTTGAATGATTTCCATAGCATACTTTCTGGAGCAGTAACAGGGACCTGTGAGAACCTTGTGGCCTCATTATCAAGTCATCTGCACAGGGCCAATTGATTTGGATCTTATCAATTTTGTTAATCCTTTCCAGGAGTTCCATGGGCAGAGTCCCACTTATTTCATACAGAACACACTGTGGCAGCTCCTATGCATCCCAGCCTTTTTTCTTTTTTTTTTTTTCTAAAAATAAGCAAAAGTTCAAATGTGTGCCCATCCTTACTGGCAGTTGACCACAGTCACATGTGAGCATGGCAGACTCCTCTTCACATGGATGTCAAGATCAAGTACCTGACCTCTGAGGTCAGAGAGAAAGGGAGAGAAACACGATCTCGAATACATTAGAATATGGGTAGGGGGCATTTTTTTTTACTTTGCATTTTGAGTAGCAGATAGAATTTAAGGTTATTAATCCCTCAGCGTTTGGATCCAATGCCTCTGGGTGCTCATTGCTATGCATCTTCCACCTGCTGCCATCAAACCCTGGGCTTATCTCAAAACAAAAAGCCATGTTGGCCCCATCGTTGTCTGTCATAAGCCTTGGAGGCTGCTTTGCTGAGCCTGGACACTCCATCATCTTTGTCAGCTTTGAAACACTTCCTCTCTCGGTCCAGTGATGCAATGAAGAGGGTTACTTGGAGCTGTGCCTTTAGTAATCCTACTCAAGGTTTTAACCATTGTAATGGGGTTTAACCAGGTGAAGGTTTAATCAGGTGAACCTGGTGAACAAAGTATTTTGTTCTAGGCTTAGTTTTGCCTGGTACCACTTGCCTCTGTGTAAAGAGAGTGCAAACTACTAACCCTTCATCTTCTATAGTGTATTGAATTACCAATATAATTGTAATCAGCTCTCTTGGAAAGTGCTGATGGCCTATTTTGTACTTGTTTGTGTTAATCAATGTTAATTACAAAGCAAGCACAGGGGTTAACGAATTATAATGGGCTTAATTAACTTTGACAGTAACAAATGGCATAACCTTTATGTTAAGACCTGGTTAGTGGAACAAAACAGGACAAAATGGGCCAAAGAATCATCACATAGAAATTCATAATTATATACTGCCTATCTAAGAAACTGAATAGTGTAATGAGTTTATTGGTTTTGCTAATAGTCAACTTCAGCATTTACCAATCTGGCACTACTGGGAGAGCAGATAATTACAAGACCTGTTCTTTACCCTTAAAGGATTTATAATATGAATGAAAAAGAGGCACAGAAAACCAAGATTTAAAATTCAACGAGTAACAAGTGAGTGGTGTCCACCATACTACAAAGCATTTTGAATAAGGAGTGTTTGGCGCAATAGGGAAAAACTAGGAACAGTAGAACTCAAAGGAAGAACTGGAGGTAGAAAAGGAGTGGAAGAGATGACATTTCTGCTGGATGCACAGCTGAAGCAAAGGTGTGGCAGTGGGAACGCAGACAATGTGTTCAGAGAACATTCATTCTTCCATACATCTGCGTCATTGATTTAAGTTCCTCTGAATGGAGTGGCGGTGAGGCAAGTGGCATCCATAGTCAGTTGCCTGTTTGAGCCTTGGTCTCCTCATATGTAAGCAAGAAATGACCTTTAAAACCCTTTCAATGGCAACCTACAACTCTAACAGCCCTTGTTTTACAAGATTTCTGGTTTTGATTTTTTTTTATGTCACATATATTTCTGTATAATTAAAAAGACTCCTGAATTACTATATCCATCTAAAACAGGGTTGGAGAGCCGAAACCGGTTTGGCTCAGTGGATAGAGCGTCGGCCTGTGGACTGAAGGGTCCCAGGTTCGATTCCGGGCAAGGGCATGTGCCTGGGTTGTGGGCACATCCCCAGTGGGAGATGTGCAGGAGGCAGCTGATCGATGTTTCTCTCATCATCGATGTTTCTGGCTCTCTGTCTCTCTCCCTTCCTCTCTGTGAAAGATCAATAAAATATATTAAATAAATAAATAAATAAATAAATAAATAAATAAATAAATAAATAAAACAGGGTTGGAGAACCTTTTTTCTGCCAAGTCCATTTTGGATATTTACAACATCATTCGTGGGCCACACAAAATTATCAACTTAAAATTCAGCCTGCAAGATATGGTCAAGCATTTAATTAAATCACCACTAATGCCTTGTCAGGGCCAGGCCAAATGATATCGAGGGCCTATCCCCACCCCTGATCTGAAACTGTTCTCATACACCCTGAACCAAATGACTTAAACAACAACCATTGGTTATTGCTTATGAGTCTTGTTAGGGAGGAACAAAAAACTAAGTTTACTATTTGGGGCATGATTATTAAACTGACAAAAGAAATATTAACAGGAGGAAGGATTTATTTTATATACACATAAAGGACATCACAGAAAAGAAATGAAAACTCCAAAAGTAATTAGGCTTGGGAGCACATATACCACTTTAACAAATTGCAACAAATTATGGAGAAATGGCTAGACAAAGGAAGTTGGGTTTAAGTTCCTAGAGGCAGTATACTGTGGCAAATATATGGGGGGAACTAATGGAAGATAAGGGTTCTTTTAGTAAGCTTTGACTTTCTGTTTCTAGTAGGAGTTGTTCCTCTCTTGGCATGGAAGGGGGAGGAGGGACACTTTCACAGAGGAACATTTATGTCCTGCTCTTAGGAAGATGAGGGAGGGCAAAGAGCTCTTGTGTTTTTGCTTCTTCTTCCTGGCCTTGAGCTTAAAATAATTCCTATGCCAAAGTGCCATACTGTGAGGTGACATATTCAATCTACAAGTCAGCTTGGTGGTCTGGAAGGGCTCTGTCATTCTGGGCTCCCTCACTCATATATCTGTGATCAGCTAATGAGTTGCCTGGGGCTGGTTGGTGCACTGTCACCCCACTCTCACATCTGGTGCTTGACTGGCTATTGGCTTTGGCACTAGGTTTGACTGGGTCATAATGAAACAGGACAACCAATGTGTCCTGGCTGCCTGTCACTACTTGAGGCAATTAATCAGAGACGGTTGAATCATGTATGAGTGTTTATTCCAATAATACAGGCAGTATGGGAGAGCAGCAGGTCATCCTTGAAAATCCACTCTGCCCTCCCTGCTATAACCCAGCTGCTTATATGGGTGCAAGGACAAAGATTACATGGGGAAGTGGGCAAAAAGGAATAAAAATGGGCATAATGATTACAGATGACAGATAATGCCAGCTGGGGATTTGCAAAGGGCTGGTGCCTCTAGTTTCTGCAACAAGGTTGTTAATCTTTCCATGATAATAGGCAGCTCTGGGATAAGGAAGATGGGCTGCATTTCCAGGTTAGCTCCCAGGTCCCCGCATACAACTTCCAGCCAGGTTAGAATGTGCTTTCTTTAATCAGAACAAAACAATCATGGCTAACAAAGCAAGATTAATATTTCTTTTTTTTTTTAACATGCAATAAGCATTAATATTTTAAGAAAAAAAATTTTAAATATAACAATATTACCAAAACTGTACTAACATAGTGTAATATCACAAAAGTTGTAGGAAATATTAAAAATCTTCAAATAACAGGATTACTTCTATTATATTTTTAAACATTTTTTTTCTCTGGCTCTATTTTTATTCATCAGTTTATGTTGTTCATTATATTCCACAAATGAGTGAGATCTTGTATATTTATTGTTCTCCAACTGGCTTATTTCGCTTAGCATAATGCTCTCCAGGTCCGCTCATGCTGTTGCAAGTGGTAAGAGTTCCTTCTTTTTTACAGCAGCATAGTATTCCATTGTGTAGATGTACCACCGTTTTCTAATCCACTCATCTGCTGATGGGCACTTAGGCTGTTTCCAGATCTTAGCTTTGGTAAATTATGCTGCTATGAACTTAGAGGCGCATATATCCTTTCTGATTGGTGTTTCTGATTACTTGGGATATATTCCTAGAAGTGAGATTACTGGGTCAAATGGGAGTTCCATTTTTAAATTTTTGAGGAAACTCCATACTGTTTTCCACAGTGGTTGCACCAGTCTGCATTCCCACCAGCAGTGCAAGAGTTCCTTTTTCTCCGCATCCTTGCCAGCACTTGTTTGTTGATTTGTTGATGATAGCCATTCTGACAGATGTGTGATGGTACCTCATTGTCATTTTGATTTGCATCTCTCAGATGATTAGTGTCTTTGAGCATGTTTTCATATGTCTCTTGGCTTTCTTTATGTCCTCTTTTGAAAAGTGTCTATTATGTCCTTTGCCCATTTTTTGATTGGATTGTTTATCTTCGTTTTGTTAAGTTGTATGAGTTCCCTGTAAATTTTCCAGATTAAACCCTTATCTCAAAAACTAGTAGACTTAATAAATGAATTCTATCAGGATACAAAATTAACGCCCAGAAATCTATGGCTTATTTATACACCAATAATGAACTCACAGAAAGAGAAATTAAAAAAAAACAATCCCATTTACCATTGCACCAAAAAAATTAAGATACCTAGGAATAAACTTAACTAAGGAGGTAAAAGACCCGTACTTGAAAAATTACAGGACGTTGAAAAAAGAGATAGAGGAAGACATAAACAAATGGAAGAATATACGTGTTCATGGAACATCATTAAAATGTCCATACCACCCAAAAATCTATAGATTCAGTGAATCCCCATTAAGATACCAATGGAATATTTCACAGACATAGAATAAACTCTCCAAAAATTCACATGGAATAAAGAAAGACCCCAAATATATGCACAGCAATCCTGAGAAAGAAGAACAAAGCTGTAGGGATCACAATACCAGATATCAAGCTATATTACAAAGCCACTGTTCTCAAAACTGCCTGGTATTGGCACAAGAACAGACATATAGACCAATGAAACAGAACAGAGAACCCAGAAATTGACCCAAGCCATTATGATCAGTTAATATTTGACAAAGGAGGCAAGAGCATACAATGAAACCAAGAGAGTGTCTTCAATAAATCGTGTTGGGAAAACTGGACAGATCCATGCAAAAAAGTGAAACGAGACCACCAACTTACACCATACACAAATATAAACTCAAAATGGATAAAGGACTTAAGATGGGAAGCCATAAAAATCTTAGGAGAATCTATAGGCAGCAAAATATCAGATATATGTTGTAGCAATATCTTTACCAATATAACTCCTATGGCAATGGATACTAAGGAGAAAATAAGTAAATGGGACTACATAAAGATCAAAAGCTTCTGCACAGAAAAGAAACCATCAACAAAACAACAAGAAAGCCCACTGCATGGGAGAACATATTTGCCAAGATTAATATTTCTTATAATTATAGCTAGTCCCCAATATTCTGTTTCTGCCCCTAACAACACCATCATTCAACAGGCTAGTCTGGGCTTGCTCACATGACAGCAGCAGGAGCCATGGAGCAAAAAAGGCCTTTTGAGGCCTAGGATGGGTAATAACAAAGTTAATTCTTCTGCATTCTATTGCCGGGAGCCGGTCCATGCTTGCTGTTTCAAGGGACCTGGCATATATGGCATACTGTTCTTAATATGTTTGCTCACCTTCTTGGCACTATGTGTTTTAACCAAGGTCTCTGAGAAAGGTTGTTTCCCCAGGTAGGGATTTTCCCCTGAAGTTAGGGAGGGAATAAAACCTCTTAACTAAGTGCCAGGTGGGTAATTAATCACTTTAACTATGAACAATCATGCTTAAGCTACATAATCTTTACTCCCTGGAATGGAGATAAGAAACGCCCTAACCTTTGGAATAGAGATTGATAGGATTGAATCAACTGGTATAAATACAGATATAACACGACAGCAAGAGACAGAACTTAGAACACAGAACCTACACACAGAACTTAGAAGACAGAACTTAGAATATAGAGCTTAGAACACAGAACTAAGAAGACAGAACCTACACAGAACCTACAGACAGAAGAACTTCGCTGGAGAGAGCATGGCAAAAGATCCTGGACTGAACCTGACTACAGAAATTGGCAAGAGAACCTGACTAGAACCTGGTGACTGAACCTGGCTGGAGAACCTGGACAGAACCTGGCTGGAGAACCTGGCTGGAGAACCTGGAGAACCTAGCAAGAGAACATGGACACAGGACCTGGCTGGAGATCGAGAGCAGAACTTGGCTGGAGAACCTGGCTGGAGAACCTAGCAAGAGAACATGGACACAGAACTTGGCTGGAGATCCTGGTTAGAGATCCTGGCTAGGCTGCTGATCAACTGAACGCTGTCTCCATGTCATTCCTTCTTCGCCGACTCCGTCCACACCTTTGGGGACCCCTGGACCCGCTGGGATTGGACCCCGGCATTCTATGGGCAAGACCAAGTTACCAGGTCAACCATATTAAAGAGAAAGAGAAACAGACTCCTGCACCAGACTGAGGGTTGCTGCAAAGTGCCATTGCAAGGAAGGTTTTATAATGTGAATGGAAAAGGGGCCACATACTAAACCCGACAAGCTCACAGGAAGCCTACATGGCAGGCCTTACAAACCCAGAGACCAAAAGTGTTGGTGGTGAAACGGCACCAGGTGAGCTGGGACCTGAGTACATGAGTTCTGGCTAAGAAAGAATTCAGATTCAAGACTTAAACTAGCCCTAGCTGGTTTGGCTCAGTGGATAGAGCATTGGCCTGCGGACTGAAGGGTCCCGGGTTCGATTCCAGTCAAGGGCACATGCCCAGATTGCGGGCTTGATCCCCAGTAGGGGGCATGCAGGAGGCAGCCAATCAAGGATTCTCTCTCATCACTGATGTTTCTAGCTCTCTCCTTCTCCCTTCCTCGCTGAAATCAATTAAAATAAAGAAAATTTAAAAAAAGACTTAAACCATAAGAGAAAGTTTATTTAGGAAGTCACTGAGATAGAATAAGTGAGCAGTAGAAGAAATAGGTTCATAAAACAAGTTATAGAGGCTAAAGAAGGGCTCTTGGAGCTTAGGGGAGAGAGAGAGAGAAAGGTAAAGGTAAAGGTAACTCCCTGGGTATGGGGGAGGGGGAAGAAAGGAGGACGGGAAAGGCATAGGCGTGCTCCCAGAGGGAGAGCAGCACTGGGTCCTCCATCTAAACGGCATTTATTTGGAAGTCTCAGGGGAGAATCCCAATAGAATATTTATCAGCTTTCCAGGTACGTATGTCCTTTCAGGGTCATGGTCTCTACTGCTTGGTTGGTGCCAGGGCTGGGGGTCATTAGTCAATGCAGGTGGTCCTGAGGTCAGTGATGGCCTCTCTCCTCTGGTTTTGCTGTTTCTCTGGGGCTGGAGCTGAAACACACCTGAGGCCTAGATGTATTTAATTCAGATCAGAATTTCATTGTCCTGGAGGCTTAATGTTTAAGGGCTATTCTCTGGCCCCATTGTTCATTCCTCCTCTAAGGGGGTCTAACCCACATGACTAGCAACATACCAGGGGAGGAAAGGTCAGGGGAGGGTTTGAACCCCATAACCAGCCATATGAGAAGTCAAGGGGTCTAAACCTCATGACCAGCATATGCTATGGGAAGGACAGTCACCCTGGGAGTGAGGTCCCAGCCCAGTTTTGCCCAGTAGCTAGGTACCTGAGGCTTTCCACCCTGGTGACCTTTTGCACCTGGGCTACCATTCTTGCTCTTCCCATGTCTGCCTAAGCACCTACCATAAAAGGAAGCACCTGGGATGCTCTAACATTAAATTCCTACTAAATGTGGGTCATGGTGTATAGTCATGTCTTAGGCCTATAGTTTCCTAGACAAAATCTATATGTCAGGTGAACCTGTCCACTGTCTGTGAGTCCACATCCTGCGTGGTTCAGGGTTCGGGATCTGGAGAAGAGGCCGCACGCAAACGAAAGAGACGAGACAAGAAATAATAATTTGGAAATATTGGGGGCCAGGTGGGAAAGCCCAAATGCAAGAGAAAGGACTTCTCTTGGTGCTCAGGCCTTGCCAACCTTTTATTCAATTTTGGATACACATCTAGCCCTTAGTCAGGTAATTGTGGTAATAGACAGACTATCTTAAAGGTCAGTAAACATTAGAAAGATTTACTCTGAGAATGTTTGGTCAGAAAATAGCTGAGCCCCCATCATCTGGACTAAACAATCGGTGCATAGCTCTGGCCCTTGCCAGGGGCTCAAGGTTCACCAGCATTCCATTCCGGGACACTTGTTAACACTTCTCTGATAGTGAAGCCAATGGGTGGCTTCCCGCAACTGTCTATACCTTTGAAATGTCAGAGTAATCTCTATTTCCAGACCATCTCAGGGCACACACACACACACACACACACACACACACACACACCAGAGCATCATGTTGTGAATGCTAATTATAAACTATTGTGAGGTCCTCAGTTCCCCTGCCAGGTATTAGACGGAGAAGATATGAGAAGTCGTGGGTATATAAGAGAGTCTTTATTGTAGCCCCAGTAGCTATTGCTAACAAGGAGCTATCAGACAAAATTGTTCTTCATAGCAGTCTCATAAAGCAGGCAGCCGCACACCGGCTGGTCAATAATACATCTTTCTCACAAAGCAGCCTCCAATATATGAGCTGTACAAACACAGTAGCCCCACCAAGCAGCCTCTGTACACACAGCAGCCCTAGATAAAGGCAGCCTAGCCTTGGCTGGTCAGTAACACATCTTTATACTAACTTAGATGAAAGAGGCTTCTTGCCCAAATAATGACATCAGTCTTTTGGGTTACAGAAGGGCACCCTTGCGTAGTACAGTGTGACTGTTGTGTCCTTGCTTTTGCACCTGCATCTGGGAAATTGGCCTTGGCCTTGAACATCCAGCATACCTGATTAGAGTTCCCACAACTATCCTGTACCCAGGATGTGTTTCTCCATTTTACTTAAAAAAATATTTTTGTTGATTTCAGAGAGGAAGGGAGAGGGAGAGAGAGAGATAAAAACATCAATGATGAGAGAGAATCATTGATCAGCTGCCTTCTGTATGCCCCACAATGGGATCAAGCCTGCAACCTGGGCATGTGCCCCTGACCAGAATTGAACCTGGGACCCTTCAGTCTGCAGGCTGACACTCTATCTACGGAGCCAAACTGGCTAAGGCCATTTTACTTTTTATTCAATCCCAGAGATTTTCCTGCTTTGCTTTCTCCTGCCCCCTTAATCTACCACCAATAGATTTCATGTAACTTCTTTAAGTTTCCTTTGAGCCTGATGCATAAAATAAGCTGCAAAATTGTCATCCTCTGGAGCATTTTCTCAATTCCTTGAGAATTTGCTTCTTGGCCATTGTCATCAGTTGGGCTCAAGTGTGTAAATTCATAAACATTCTCCACAGGTTTGGACATTTCTTAGGTCAACAATAACTATCTTTTAACTGCTCACACTTTGCTTTAGGTAAAGAGGCTTTCTCACTATTCCCAGAGCAGGACTCTTGCTTTCCCAACATTTGTTTAAGGTATTTTCTCTTTTCAGAAAGTCAGCGCCTTACCCATGTTGGGGTTTGATTTCCATCCCTTCTGCAAGGCCCATCTTCAGAACTAATTCATTCATGATTTTTTTCCACATCGCTTCAACTAACTGTGGTTTCTGACTCTGAAGAAGTTGAAATGCTGCCGTAGACTCGACAAAGTCCATCAATTCTGAACTATTTGTGACCATAGGTATAGTTATATGCAATTGAAAGCAATCTTTTCTCATCTTAGTTTATAAATGACTAGGATTTAGGGTGATAGTTTCTATTAAATTGAATCTGGTGTCATTTTTTTATTCACTTTTGCTGTAAAAGAAAGCCTGCATTCATAGCTGCCTGCCTCTAGCTTTGTAGCAAAATTACTATGTATGACTTTTGTGATTATTTTTACTTTACTTTGGAGCTCAGGTTTCACTCTCAGGCCCCAAAGAACACTTTTTTTTCAAATTATCTTTGCTTTTAATGTTTAGTATTTTAGACGATCCTAAATTTACCTTTACATGTTTTGACTTAGAAAACATAAATGGGTTTGGATTTAATATCTATGATTTCTGTCTTTGATACTATTATGTGTTTGTTTGAAAACCAGGAGAACACTTACTTTTGTTTATTGGCTCACTTCATAGCTCCCGAATTCAACTTGAGTCCCATGGTATAAAGTATCCCAACAAGGAGCTATTAAGTGCACTGTGTGATATAAAGCTTGAGGTCAGGGCTTCCAGCACATAGGAAACAGATGAGTTTCTGAGATGTCAGTTGTATCATTTATTCCAATTTAAGTGTGCCGGGTTGCTGTTTATCAAGGTTTTTTAAAAGTCATGCTTGTGAGAAAGTAATCAATTTTATTCCTTGGAGGCTAGAGGGAAAATACACAGCTGTATAGCTGATAGGGATATAGTGTTTTTTCCCCTGATAATGGAATTTCAAGATGACTCAAGTATTTCGCTGAGGTGCAGTGAACATTCTATTCCAGTGCTATCTCACTTTGAAATGAAGAAGCTAAGACTCAGAGAGTTTAAATCACAACTATTTGACAATAGTTAGATTGCTGAACATTAGAGATAAAAAAGAATTCAACAATAAATGGAGACCCAAATAAACTACATCAAAACAAGCAAGCAAAATAAGAACACACACACACACACACACACACACACACACACACACACACACACACACCTTATTGGTGACTGGGTTAATATTCCAATCTCATTTAGCACCATTTGGGTTTTTAACCTAGGGTTGGAATCTTTTCTTTCCCTTTCCATCACCATTCAATCTTTTTTTATTGATTCTTTTTTTTTGGGGGGGGGGGAGTGGAGATATATATATATCTCAGGTTGAGAAACAGCAATTGTCAGCTTCCCACACTCATCCCTGAGGATCTAACCTGCAACCCAGCCATGTACCCTGACCCCTGACCGGGAATAGAACCTTTTCGTGTATGGGACAACACTCCAACCAACCGAGCCACACTGGCCAGAGCACCATTCAACCTTTTTAAGAAAATAGAAATGCCCTTTACTCATCCAAATGAATTTTTAAATTATGGGTTCGTAAACATTTTTGTGCCATAGATGGTTTTGGTTGTCTGGTGGAAACAACATTTTCAGAATAACATTTTTAAATGCATAAAATAAAATATATGAGATTAAAAAGAAAATTATAATGAAATACAATTATCAAGATATAAGAAAAATAGATTTGTGATTGAGAACATGTGGTTATATTAAATAACACAAATAACATTTAGTGTCAGTCTAACGACTAGCATAATTTCAAAGTAATAATGAGGTTAACAATCTGAGAAAGATGCAGCAATTCTACTTTGACTCAAAAATACTTGTGATATTTAGAGGTGTCAAAATCTCTGGTATTACTAAAACTACCTCATTTTACTTAGAGGCTATTACAGATATAAATATATGTAGATATATACATATATATTCTTATCAAAGTTTTTGGACCTTCTGATAAATTTGTAACTTTAGTAGCTCCCATGAGCACCCCCTCCCAGTGGGAGACACCTCCCACACTGATGTTAGGCTTGCTGCCTTTGGTTAATGGGACATCAGTCACTGGGCATGCCCTGCAAGAAGGCTACCTTGCCAAACAAAGAAACTTCGTATAGTCTGGCCAGTGTGTCTCAGTGGTTGAGCATCAACCTATGAACCAGGAGGTTACAGGTTTGGGACGTGCAGGAGGCAATCATGATTCTCTCTCATCATTGATGTTTCTATTTTTCTCTACCACTCCCTTTCTCTCTGAAATCAGTAAAAATACATTAAAAATTAGAAACCTAGTTTAAGCTGTTTGAGGATGAAAAAGAGAAAGAGGCCAAAGGCTTGCCAGTCATCCCAACTGAACCCACCTCCAGCCATTAGCCCTATACAGAAGTTGAGAAGGTGAGACCAGCAAGCCAATAACAATGAGAAATAATAAATTCTTCTCATTCTAAGCCACTAAATTTTGGACTCAACTCCTGAATTCTATTCACTGACCCTTTGGACTCTGCATTGAGACCCATGAATGTTTTTCACTGTGTTTCAAAGCTCCCACACTTTAGAGATCACTAATCCCTCGCTCCTCCTAAGTGTGGGTGGCGGACTATAAGCATCCACAATCCCAGGAACCTGTTGAAAATGCAGCATCTCACTCCAGATTTGACAAATCAGAATCTGCAGTTTTACAAGATCCGCAGATGATTCGTATAAGGGTTAGAGCTTGCAAAGCACTCGAAAGTATGCACATTAAAGATTAACCTTCCCTTTCAAAAACGTCTTCCTACTCTCCATTGGAAATATTCTCTGGCCAAGTGTCTGTTCCTCCCCACCCGGGGTGAGCTGAAGCCCTGCTGCCACGTCCCTATTCCTAAGCACCTGGCGCGCTGTTTGGGGGTCTACAGTGTCTGCGGGTCTGCGATGGTCTCTGTGTCAAATGGCAAAGTCCCTGAAGGATGGGGGTTTACAGGCAAGTGTAGGCTGCTGGAAACACATGAACAGACGAGGAATGAAATCTCCCAAACAACCAACCACTCAAACCCAGGCACAGAGAATCGCTTTAATGAGCAAACTAGAACCACGAAGTTTGATTCGTGGTCTTTCAGAATTGGGCCCTCTGACGTTCCGTGCACTGAGGGCCCCCGACCCACGCAGGTGGCACCCTGGGGTGCCGGGTCACGCCCTGCTGGGAGAGAGGCCCAGGCAGTTTGTCCCCAAGCGGCTCCCATATAAGGCGGACCCCCTGCTCCTGCCTGGGGCTGCATGGGCTCTGCGCCCGCCCCTTCCCCCGCTTCCAGCCAGCCCGCCGTTCTGCGCATGCTCCGCCCGCTCCGAGGGCCCGCGCTCCGGGTTTTGCCGCAGCCGGGTGGTCAAGTCCGCGCCCGGTGGTCAAATCCGCACCCAGCTCTGCGCCGCGGCGCCAGGGAAGAATGGTCGGGGTTTTCAGAGCTGTAGGAACGCAAGGGACGCCGATGCTACGCTTGTCGCGGGGCCCTAGGGAAGCTGATGATCTAGTGATTCATTTTTATTTTTAGTCTGAGTGGGTCACATGTTTGCAGGCATCATCTCAATGCATTAACCAACTCCGTGGAGTTGTTGCTGATTTTCAGTAAGGGAAAAGCCTCAGAGGCGCCCAGTATTTCAGACTGCAGGACTCCCAAAGGTAGTTAGTGTTGGAGCTGGGCTCAAACCCTGGAGCCCAGCCCGCACTCCTTTCTGCCTCCATTGCAGCGTGGCTTCCTGGAGGAGCAGCCCCTCCTTACCTGGTCCTCTCCCCTTCATTGGAACTAGGGCCGCAGCCAACCAGCTCGGGGTGTCCTAGGGTGTGAAATACTGGCGGGGAGCGGGAGGGGGGAGGGCAGATTATCCCGTTGTGGCCTCCTTAGGAGCTTGGGGGCCAAAGTGGATCTTGAGGGCTGAGCACTGTATTCAGTGGGCCTGCCAGTCCCCCATCTGTCAGCCGCGGGGCCTGAAAGGTGGGATCTCCGGGCGGGGGTGGAGTGGACTGTCGTGCTGAGCCTCCCAGAGCAGGGCAGCAGGAGGAAGGCAGAGCTGATGCCTCGGTTAACTATGAGCTGCAGGTGATCCTGTGGCTCCTTGGTGGACTCTTGGGTGTGTGAGTGAATGCAAAATGCATGCATGACTGACTGCCTGCATGAATGAATTTACATCCTGGGGATGACTGGGCGCAGGGGTGGGGAGGTCTGGGGAGTGGGGTGTGTGGAGAGGGGAGGAGGGGTAACTCACTAAAAAAAAAATGCTGGGTAGGACCTCATTTCTAGAGGCCCTAACACGTAAAGAGAGGCTCATCCACACTCCTAAATCCCTTACGATTAAAACTAAACTACTACATTGTAAATAAGTGTAAGAAAGTATAATGAAGATCCGATTGCAGCCAAAATAGCTATTTTCGCCCGCATTAAAAACATCTAGTACCTTTTTAACTTTCAATTTCCCTGTATCCCTGAATGGCGGCGTCCGAGACACACAGCAGCAGAGAAGGCCCTAGAGGAGTTCCCCACTAGCAAGCTGCGATCGTCGCCGCGCCTAAGTTTCTCGCTCTCCAAATTGGATGAGCCAGGTCCCTGTCTAAGGCTGAAATACTGTTTCTTGTCATCTGTGCTCCAGGACTGTGGTCCTGGCTCTGGCTCTAAATGACTGCGACCACCTCCTTCTCCCCAGTTTTCCATGGGATAAGGTTGGGGTTCCAGTTTTCCTGAAATCACTCAGCCCGGGCCGCCCTCGGGGACTCCCGGCCCCTGCCCTCCGCGGGATCTTCCCGATTTCCCGACCTCCGGCGGCGGCGCCGGGCAGCCCGGTCCCGCCCCTCCGCGCCTCCGGGCCGCCGCCAAGCCCGAGCCGGATCACGCGGGGCGGAGCTGCTCTGGGCATGCTCAGTGGCCGGGCAGGTGGGGCCGCCGCGGGGCGCCAGGTCGGGCCGGGAACCGAGGGGCGGGGGCCGACAGGGAAGTGGGCGGGAGCGGCGGCCGGAGTCGCGAGAGTCGCCGGCGTCCGCGGGGAGCTGAGCAAGTAGGACCCCGCGCGGGCCGGGCCGGGATGAGCAATGGCATCGGTCAAGGTGGCCGTGAGGGTCCGGCCCCTGAATCGCAGGTGAGTGGGGGCGGTGCAGGCGGCTCCCCTCGGTCCCCTCACCCCGAGGAAGTTGGTCTCCCACTCCCCTCCCAGGCCAGCCTGGGCTTGGTGTCAGGGGCTGGTCCCTGGCCCGCCTGGCCCTGCTTGTGGCCTCTGGGGGCCTGGAACACTTTATGCTTCGCTGCCCCTTTCGCGCTGCCCTGGAGGAGACCCTGGGGGTAAAGAGTTCACGTGGCCACGGAAAAGATGAACTTGAGGTTTGCTTGTTCCCCTTTTAAAAAGAACTAAGTGATCACTTTTATGAAGGGGCAGAGTCCTCCAGGGGGCATGCGAGTGGTCACGGGGCGCCACGAGCTGTCAGGCGCACACCCCTCCAGCTATGCCAACTCAGAAGTTCTTGAAGTGCTAACAATGATAACCTTTTCTTTAAAAAAAAATCTCTTAAGAAATTATTTCGATTCCCTGAATATGAACCCTAACTTCTAATCAGTAATTTACAGTTTACTTCAGATTAACGAGTGCATGAGAAAACTTGAACACAGTTTTGACTCCTGTAGGAGAAAAACACACACACAAAAAGGACACAGTACACGTGTTTGAAATATGCTGACATTAACAGAGGGGCAGAGTTACAAGCAGGGTTTATCTTCTGAATTTCTACAAAGTCATGCTTTTCAGAATGACTTGACTCTTAATTGATGGAAAAGTAATCTGGACTTGCTTTTCAATGACCTCTTTCTAGTCAGTTTAGAAAGATGCATTAGAAAAGTTACTTTTAAAAATTGTTTTAACTTTAAAGAATGAAGTAGGCCTAAATGATGTTTCCTCCTAGTTGATTGGCACAGTTGACCAGGGCCATTTGTTTTTAATTGGCTCTCAGTCAAGTTGTGGGCATTTGACTTTCCATAAGGTCTTCCCCTTTCATCGTATTGTTTTGTGGAGGTCATTGTTTGGTAGTTCTGACAGGTGATTGGGGCATCAGAAGATCATAAAATCAGAACCTTCTTTGATTCGCCTGAATCCCTGTTTCTGTTGGCAAATAGGGACTTTTATTATGGTTTGTAACAATTGGGACCCAGTACTTTTGTGATTTTCAAGTTACTTCTAAGTTTTTTTAGGGAAGGAGTTTGACCTTTCTGTAAGTTCAAAGAGAGTATGTATGTTTCTATATATATATTCAGTCATATAAGACAAACAGACCCTAAGGGCATTTAGATGATTTAAAAGGTTTTTATTTGTTCTGGATTTACATGTAGTACATAGTCCCTTTCCTTCTTTGGAATGATAGGAGCACCTGCTAGAAGATTGGTTCGAGTAATTTTAGAAAGTAATTATTAAGCACCCTCCAAATGCATAGCATTGTGCTGGTGCTGTCTGGGGGGGGCCAAGGTGTTGAGGTCTGATCAATGTCTTCCAGGAGCTACTGTCTGGTGAGGGCTATCTGGGAGGGGTGCTGCAAGTGCAGTGCCTTGCTGTTGTAGGCCTGGAGCCCAGGCTTATGGAGGGGTGGCAGGAAACATGTCTGAAAGTCATGTGCTTGAAGGATGTAAATTGAAGTGATGATATTTGTGCTGTCAGCAGAGAACTCTGGTGGTGACATTAAGATTGGGGTAAAAGGTAAGGAAGCAGGGGTTCAGGCCAGAAGTGATATCGGAAGGCTGGATAGATATATCAAGACATTTAGTGTTCGCCCAGGCTGGTGTGTTCAGTGGTTAGAGCGTCAGCCTGTTCACCAAAGGGTTTCGGGTTGGATTCCTGGTCAAGAGCACATTCCTGGTTGCAGTTTCCATCCCTGGCCCTGGTCGGGGTGAATGCAGGAGGCAACCAATTGATGTGTCTCCCTCACATCGATGTTTCTCTCCTCTCTCTCTCTCTTTTCCCCCCGTCCCTTCCATTCTCTCTAAAAATCAGTGGAAAAAATATACATGTCC
This sequence comes from Myotis myotis, assembly GCF_014108235.1. Classification (NCBI taxonomy): domain Eukaryota; kingdom Metazoa; phylum Chordata; class Mammalia; order Chiroptera; family Vespertilionidae; genus Myotis; species Myotis myotis. The sequence goes on along the minus strand of NW_023416401.1, from coordinate 74,959,058 downwards.
TGGGGTGAGGGTGAGGATTAACAAGAACAAAAAAAGACATTTACTGGTAGAATTGAGAGGATTTGGCAGCTTCTTGGGTGGGAAGGAGGGGAAAAAGGAAGAACATAGTCATTAACTGAGGTTTGATGATCAAGCAAGCAGAAGAGGTTTGGGAAGGTGGGCAGCGAGGTTGGCATATTCTCTCTTGGATATGTAAAGTTACATGAGCTACAGTAAGTAACAAGTACAAGCACAGTGTCCAGCACAGAGTGCTGCCCACGTGTTGACCCTGTTTGTTATCTGGAATGTGGTAAGAACATCCATCTCTCTACTGGTCTTTAGCAGAGAGACTCATGGGTTTAGGTCTCAGATGATGTGAGGATTGACATTTGGAAGTCTTGCACATAGGTGACATTTTTTGTTGTTGTTGGTTAATCCTCACCCGAGGATATGTTTTCATTGATTTTTAGCGGGAGTAGAAGGGAGGGAGGGAGGGGGTGAGAGAGAGAGAGAGAGAGATTAGTTGCCTCCCACAGGATGGAACCTGCAACCCATGTATGTGCCTTGACCAGGAATCTAACCCACAGCCCTTTGGTGTGTGGGCTGATACTCTAACCACGGAACACACCATCCAGGGATGAGATGACATTTTAAGAATGTTATAGTGAGAAGGAAAGAAAACCAGAGATTGGACACTAGGATATGCTCTTCTTTAGGATTCCAGGGGGGAAGATAGGCTCACCCCTCATGGAGGACCAGCACAGCCAATTGTCATAGCAGGGAAAGGAGAAGTGTCTCCTGGAGGAGGTGGTTATTGCTGTCAGATGTTGCCAGAATGGTGCTCTGATGATTCCAGGAAGATAACGTCCTTGGTCTTGAAGAGAAGGGCATTGATTATCTTTCAAAGAGCTGTTTCAAGGAGAGATAATGATCCAGAAGTTGGTAGTGAAGTGGAAAGATATATACAAGTGGCCAACCAAAAACACTAGGCCTAACTCCTAAGGAAAGACATACAAGTTATAATAGCAATAAGAAACCATCTTTTACTAGTGGGATTGGTGACTGTAAACAGAACATCAAGTGCTGGTGAAGGAGTGGTGATAGAAGCATAAAGGCTAAAACCTTGAAAACTTTCATATTGGAAAATTTGATAGTAATTGTCAGATTAGAATTTAATAAACACTTTGATCAGGCAGTTTGATTTCTAAGAATTTATTTTATGGATTATATTCCTGCCTACCAAGATGTATGTGTAAGGATGTTTGTAACAGAAAACCATTAATGACCTAAATGTACAAAGATGGAAGAATTAAGTTGTGGCCAATTCCTTTGATAGAATGATATGCAGTTCTTATAAATAATGTGTTCATCTTAAAAGAATTCCAGGATAGGGGATTAAGTGAGAAAAGCAAGAGATTCACACATACTACAGTAGAATTTTATGAATGTGTGTTAAAAAAATATACACATATATGCACACGCACATGCTATGTCTGTGTGGAATCTCTATATATATATATATATATATGTCTGTGTGGAATCTATATATATATATATATATATATATATATAGCCCTAATATGCAAATAGACCAAATGGCGGAACAAACAACTGGTTGCTATGACGTGTCCTGACCACCAGGGGGTGCGCGCAGAACATGGCGGGCATTGGCTGTGGCTGGATGGTGGAGCAAGTGAGCAGGGGCGCCAGACCAAGGCAGGGCACCAGTCGCTGTCATCAAGGCGAGCCTCTAGTGGTTATTGAAAATTCTTTGCTCCTGTGTGCATGGTCCCGCCCGGCGCTGGCACCCACTGCCGGCACTGGCCCCGCTCACTCCCACTGCTGGCGTTCGAGCCGCCGCTTGCACCCACTGCCAGCATTCAGCACTGGCCTGATCGCTCAGCGCCGTCAACGGGTGCGAGCAGTGGCTGCTGGCCCGAAAACCCCTTAGGGCTTCTCCACCTCCCCCTGCTCCTGAGGGGCAATAGGGGCAGCAGCCACCATTCATACCCACTGACGGTGCTGACCCCGCTCACACCTGCTGCTGGCACAGATCCAATTGCTCTGTGCCATCAGCAGGTGTGAGTGGGGCTGGCGCCATCAGCGCATGGGAGCAGTGGCAGCAGGAGCAGGGCTGCCAGTAGACGGGACTAGGTGCTGTGGCGGGAGGGGCCAGTTGGGGGTGCGTAGGATGGGCTGAGACCTGCACTTGTGCCCACTGCAGCCTCGCCGTCCACAGTTCCTTTCAAGGTGCACAAATTCGTGCACTGGGCCCCTAGTCATAAGAGGCCTAACAGTGGTAACTCTCAAGAAGGGAATTGATGAATTGTTAGGTGAAGATAGAAAGCTCTTCTTTTTCTCTTTATACTGTTTAAATTTTTACTTTGCTCAGGAGTCATTTTACAATTAATAATTAATAAATTGTTTATGTAATTTTTAAAAGTTACCTAAAAAGTCATTGGCACTGGAGAAAAAAATTTTTAGCTGGTTGTTTGGGAGGATTAAAGAAAGTTGATAAACATTTTTTTTCCTCCCCGTTTTATTGAGATATAATTGACATATAGCACTGTGCAAGTTTAAGGTGTGCAGCATAATGATTTGACTTACATGTATTGTGAAATGATTACTACTATAAGTTTAGTTACCATCCATCATCTATCTATATGAAACCGTAATATGCAAATTGACAGACCGGCAGAAAGACCGGTCGCTATGATGCACACTTACCACCAGGAGGCAGACGCTCACTGCAAGAGCTGCCCCCAGCCAGCAGGCCCCAGGGCCCTTTCCTCCCCCTCCCCCCCCATCACCCTGCTGGTCACCCCACAGAGGGAGGTGACTGGTGGTGGTGGCAGGGGGCGGGGCCAGTGAATGGGTGGCGCCAGGCCAGCCAAGGTGGGTGTGAGCCGGAGCTCCCGATTGCCCTGCCGGTCACCCCACAGATTAGTTCTGCTTGACGGCCAGGCCCAGGGACCCTACTGTGCATGGATTTCGTGCACCGGGCCTCTAGTCTCATATAATTAAAAAAAAAAAATGTTTTTGGTATGGTGAGAACTCTTAGGGTTTACTCTTTTAACAGCTTCAGATATACCATATGGCAGTGTTATCTATGGTCATGTTGAACATTGACATCCCCAGTATTTAATTATTTTATAACTAGAAGTTTGTAGCTTTTGACCATCTTCATCCAATTCCTCCACCCTCTGGACTTTCTTTTTATACCTGAATATTATTCCAGAGTGTGTGTGTGTGTATGTGTGTGTGAATCACTGTTTCTTTAGCCATTCATCTGTTGATAGACACATAGGTTGTTTTCCGTGTTTTATAAATACCTCTGCTGTTAACATAGGGGTGCATATGTAAATTTTTTAATGTTAATTTTTAGAGGAGAGGAGCTTCAGGCAAAGAGGAAGCAACCAACAGAAAGGAAAGGCCTGGAGTGATTGGAAAGCGAGGGCAGCTGTTGCAGCCAGGCTCTTAAAGGATGGGCGCGAGGTGGGGAGATACTGAGTTTCTGAGCTAGGAGCCTTGGCAGTAACCAGTCCTCCTTGTAAGGGACACCTGATGCTTTATTCAAGCTAAGAAGCGATGAATTTGTTTTTATTATTTTGTGGCTTTTGGTTATGTGGCAGAGTATTAGTTTCACATTCCAAAGAGCCATTATGTTGCATCACATAATAGCAGCCATCTTTATTGAGAATTTGCTCTATGCCAGAGGTACAAAATCTAATACAGTGGGGCCTTGACTTACAAGTTTAATTCGTTCAGAGACCGAGCTCCTTAAGGAGCTCGTTAAGGAGCTTGTTAACTCAAATTACTCTATCAACTCAATGCAAAATATCGGCGGAGAGACAGCTGGTATCTCAAAAAACTCGTTAGTTCGAACACTCGTAAGTCAAGGCCCCACTGTACTTGCAACAGGCTTAGCAGGGAGAGGCTGTTATTGTCATACCATTTTACAGATTGGGAAACATAGTTAATTGCCCAAAGTCAGTTTCTTAGGCTAGTCACAGCTCTGCTCTTTAAAATGAGTAAAACATTGGCAGAAATGTGATCATCCATAACTTTTATGGGCGATAGTTTAATGTTTATGTATTGTCTGTATACCTTTTTCTTTGTGATTTCTGCCATTGTTTTTATGACTAGTCCTTTCACTGGTCATTTTCTACAACTTTATAAGATACTAGAGGCCCAGCATGCAAAATCACCCAGGACCCAGACCCACTGCGCCGCGAGACCCATCAATGCACCTCCTGTTGACTGGCCATTTGGTCGTTATGGCGTTACGGCCACTGGTCTTTTATAATATAGATAGTTTGTTACCCTCTGATGAGACAACAAAATAATAATTTGGTAATTAATTTTCCCATTTCTTGTTGGTTTCGCTTGCTGTTTTTTCCCCCATGGAAACACTAAATGATCTTCAGGGCCCTATCGCACTGATCTGCCAGTATTCACAGAGTCAGGATCTGAGGGCAGCCTGCCTGGGTTCCAATTTTGACTGTCATTTATGAGCAGGGTAAATTTGAGCAAGTGACTTAATTGTTGTAAGCCTCAGTTTTGGCATCTGTAAAATGCTGATAATAATTGCATATACCTCATAAGTTATGAGATCTTTTTTTAAAACAGTTTTTACTATAACTCACAATAACAAATATTTTAAATTGAAACTCTGTAGATAATGTAAAAGATTCATGGGGTGTTTCAAGCAATTTACTCTTATATTTTCTATCCTATCCTGTTCTATTCTGTCTCCTTCAAAAAAAAAAAATGCTATTTCTAGATCTACTAAGTTGACTTCCAGATCCACGAAGGGGCTGCAGCTGGCAGTTTGAAAAACACTGTCGCGAGGTTCAAATGAGGTAATACATGTGGATAAAGCTCTCCACACACTGACATCTGGCAAGGGCTCACTATTGATTGGTTGTTATTATTACTGTTGTTTTTACAATTTAATTTCTGTAGCTTTATTTAATAACAAGTATTTAAAAATGGTTTACCAAAAAAATATATTTACCGAGTACTGGCAAGGGGCCCGGTGGTAGTTTTGTAATGTGCTTTCTTATCTGATCAGGCATGTCCTCCTCATTCCTTCCATTTTCTGACTGTTCTCGCCTCTCCTCCTGATGAGCCTCTCGGGTGGAATTTAGTGTCACGTCTACCAAGTTAAAAAGAGAAGGAAAGTCCCAGTAGTATTTTGGCTGGGAGTGATATCCTTGCGATGTACTGAAGTCTTCCCGTTTTAAGAGCAGGTAGTATCAGCAACATAGTTCATGGTTTGTCTCTTAAGTCTGTGATGATGGCGACAGATGTCACTTATACTAAGGATGGGAGGTCTCTGTTGAGGTGCTGCCCGCAACCTGACATCAAACTCATTTCTTTTTTTAAAAAATATATTTTTATTGATCTCAGAGAGAAAGAGAGAGGGAGAGATACAGAAATCAGTGATGAGAGAGAATCATTGATCTGCTGCCTCCTGCATGGCCCCCACTGGGGATGGACCTGTGCCGTGACCCTGCCTGATTCATAGGTTGATGCTCAACCACTGAGCCAAGCCAGCAGGGCTACCATGCTTATTTCTTTATGTGGGCAACTTCGTTTCCTCCTCCCACTAACTGACTGACTGACGAGGGCTTTTTATCCCCATTTTACAGAGCAAACCAGAGACTCCTCAGATAGTAATACTGGCTGAGCTGGCTCCAGTTCCCTCTAGAGCCCCTTGTATGGTGACTTGTTGCTGGGAAGCTCACTGATGACAAACCCTTGGCCTCAGGGGATTGCTGTCTAGGGGCACGGAAGGCACAGACAACAGCACACAAACAACTCCCAGGCTTCCACTGGCCTCTTAGAGAAGAGGGTGGAGTTTGAATTGAGCCCTGAAGGTATATTACTAGCAAACGTTTAGATGGTAGATGTGTCTTGCCAGATGCTCTTGGAAGGTGGCACTGTCACCCCATTCTACAGATGAGGTTCAAGGGCTCACCGGCTAAAACAACCTGCTCCAAGTCCCACAGCTGTGTCTGTGGAGCCAGGGTTTGAACCCAAGTCTCTCTTACTCCACCTCCTAAAGCCCCTCCACATCCAGAGGTTTGGTTGGGAGGAGGGCTGGAATGGCTGGAGGTAGGATTGAGCGCAGTTACCAGGACTTTTAGACTTACTACAGCTTTTTGCAGGAATTAGTTGAGAGGAAAGTAGGAGGGTGTTGTGAGAACTTTTATTAACCAAGCGTGGGAGTTTGTGCTTTTATATTCCAGTCTGTGCTGGCCAGTGTGGTGGCCACTGGCTACATGTGCCCATTTAAATTAACATGAAATAAAGGGAAAATTTAGTCACCCAGTTGCACTAGTCACATTTTTAATGCTCAGTAGCCACATACTGAATTATGCAGATACTAGAGGTCCGATGCATGAAATTCGTGCAAGGGGCTCTGTCCTCGCAGCACCAGCTTTGTCCGGAAGGTCGTGCAAACGGTCATTCTGCTGTTCGGTCTAATTAGCATATCAACTCTTTATTGTATAGGATAGAAAATGTCCATCATTGTGGAAAGTTCTGTTGGACAGTAAGACTGCATTGGCTTTGACTCTCAGCTCTACCCCATCCTAGCTTCCTTCTCTTTGCTTCATTCTCTTCACCTGTAAATGGAGATCTCACAGAACCCACCTCATGGGGCTGAGATGGTGCTTGAATGAGCTAATGCTTGCTAGTAGTGCTGGGCCCCACAGTAAGAGCTTTGTAAATATTGGCTGTTCTTATTAGGCACTGGGAACTACTGATGGTTTTAAAATAGGGTTGTCATTGGCCAGTTAGTGTTTTCAGAAGTTTCATCTAATAGCAGTTGCATCTAACTGCAATGATGGACATTTATTTACTGTTTGCCAAGCGCTGTGCTAAGTGCCTGCTATACACTAGTATCCCATTGACTTTCCTCTCATATTCTGTGATGCAAGACCCGGAGGCCTCAGAGGCTGGTGCAAGAAGACCATAAAGAGAACTGAAATGTGACCCATGAGAGTGTGATTCTGGACTAGGTCGGAATTGTAATAGGAAAGGGCATGGTCAAGGGATGAAACTTATAAATCAAACCCTGAGGAAGCTTTCATTGTACAGTATTTTTGGATTGTGAAAATATGTACGCTTATAAAAAAATGTGTGCTATGCTGAAAAGTGTATTAAAGAAACCATATCTCAATTGCTCATCATCCCACAATCCAGAGATAACTCCTTGTAAAGTCTTGGTGCATTTGAATCCAGTCTTTTTCCCCCCAGTTTATGTAGGGACATAATATGTACACTTTTTTTATATCCTGTTTTGTTTGTTTGTTTTTGCATTTGCAAAAGACATTCCGAAGACCAATCAGCAGGACATAGCGAGGCGAAGAGTCAAAGCTGACTGAATGGTTTGGGGCCATATTAAGTAGAAGAATGACTTTTCTCAAAAAGTCAGGATGTGGGGATGAGCTGGCTGGAGTGGAGGTTTGTGGTATTCAGTTGAGTTGGCTCAGGTGCTGGCGGGGCATCCAGGTGGTAAGAGCGCAGGTTAGTTATCTCTGCGGGTGCACATTTGGAGGTGGGTCGCTTGAAAGTGATAGTGGATGTGGAGGGAGTGATCGCAGTTTCTGAGGGAGACCATAGCAGAGAAAGGGAAGAGTGAAGGGGAGCACAGGGGATAGAGGGGACAGCAGAGATTCTCAGAGTGTGGTCCAGAGATGCCTGGGCACCACTGATGCTCTGTTAGGGGGGTTGCAGTCAGCTGTTTCTACAGTAATGCCGCTGGGATGTGTTGCCTTTTCACCCTCATCTCTCATCGGGGTGGAGTGGAGTCTCCAGAAGCTGTATGATGTGCGATGATGATGTGGCTCTGGGTGCTGTGCATTGTGCTTAAATATTTTTTCAGTTTTAATTTCTAATATGGTAACTATAAATAGGTTTGCCTACACTGGTAAAAGCTCTTTGGGCTCCTTAGGAGTTTGTCATAGGATAAGCGTCCTGAAGCTACAACATTTGAAGATGCTGCTGGGAAATAATACTGCGCGAGGTGTGGAGGGGATTGGAAGAAGGAGAATAGAGAGCGTCCAGCACACCTCCAGGCACATCATAACCTTTCATTAAATCATAGCTACCATTAACTTTTTATAATCACCGTTGTTACTGCCAGCCTACACTTAAGGAGGCAGGTGTGGAGGGCCAAGCAGTGAGAGAAGCAGGCGAGTGGAAGGTCATGGTCAGCAAGGGGGGAAGGGAGGGGTGCACCAGCCTCAGGCGGCTGCACAGGTGGAGACCCTTTGGCTCCTGTCTCTGGAGGAAGCTGTTTTAGTTGGGAGATGGGCCAGTGGGTGCAGGAGGCTGGGGCATGTTGGTGGCACCTGTTGACTGCCCTTGTGGAGAGATTAAAGGAAGAAGAGAGCTGATCCCTGTTCTCCTTTGTACATTTGGACTCCTGTGTAAAATCCTTCCAGGCTCTTTTACTGCTTTTGTGAGAGCCTTTCTTCAACCCCAGCCCTCACTGGGCATCACAGACCCAGGCTTGGCAGAGGAGGGGTGTGTGTGTGGGGATATATGGTGTGTCAGTGTGTGTGTGCACATGCGTGCTGTGTGCATATGAATGCATTTTTGTTTGTTCCCTTGTTTATTGTCTCTCTCTTTCTTGGATGTAAACTCTGTGAGAGCCAGTAACCTTGTTGGTCTTGTTCCTGGCTGTTTCCCCAGAGCCTAGAACCATGCCTGGCCAAGATGGGTACTCAGAAAACATGTGTTGCATTAATAACTGCCATCCCACCCCCAGTCTTTCCTTTTGCGGGTGCTTATAAGGAATTAGGAATCCGTAGGCCAGCATCTGTAGGATGTCTCGCATTGTTCCCTCTGAGGAGGAAAAGGGAATCTTGGTGATCTTCCTTTTGGGTATTAGGAGGGTGGGAGAGGTGGGAGAGAGCTGGGGAAGAGCTGGTTAAAGAGCGACAGCTTCACAGCTCTCCCTGTGTATTAAGTTAATTATATGCAAATTATGCATCCTGTGCTCATAATGTTTAGGGTTAGAGAATTGAGGCACACTACTCTTACTGTGTTTAAATGATACATAGTTTATGGGACAGAGCACTCTTGGTCCTTTCTTCAGAAAAAACATTTTTTAAAAAGCTTTAATCTTGAAATAATTTTATACTTCTAGTAAAGTTCCCATGTATGCTTCACCCAACTTCCCCTGATATTAACATGATATGGTTATCACAACCAAGAAATTAACATTGTTACCTCGCTATTAATGGAACTGTATTTTTTCCTCTAACATCCTTTTCCTGTTCCAGAATCCAGTCCAGGATCTTTAATCTCTTCTGCTCTGGGACAGTTTCTCAATCTCAGAGGAATGCCAGTCAATTTAAAGTAAATTGAGAAAGTTAGGGCTTTACTGTGATGGTGTTGATCAGTGCCGGGCGCCGGTCCATGCTTGCTGTTTCAAGGGACCTGGCATATATGGCATACTGTTCTTAATATGTTTGTTCACCTTCTTGGCACTATGTGTTTTAACCAAGGTCTCTGAGAAAGGTTGTTTCCCCAGGTAGGGATTTTCCCCTGAAGTTAGGGAGGGAATAAAACCTCTTAACTAAGTGCCAGGCGGGTAATTAATCACTTTAACTACGAACAATCATGCTTAAGCTACATAATCTTTACTCCCTGGAATGGAGATAAGAAACGCCCTAACCTTTGGAATAGAGATTGATAGGATTGGAATCAACTGGTATAAATACAGATGTAACAAGACAGAACTAAGAAGACAGAACCTACACTCAGAACCTCGACACAGAACCTATACAGAATCTAGAGACAGAACCTAGCGAGAGAACATGGCAAAAGATCCTGGAATGAACCTGACTACAGAAATTGGCAAGAGAACCTGACTAGAACCTGGTTACTGAACCTGGCTGGAGAACCTGGACAGAACCTGGCTAGAGATCCTAAGCAGAACTTCGCGGGAGATCCAGACCAGAACTTGGCTGGAGATCCTGGCTAGAGATCCTGGCTAGGCTGCTGATCAACTGAACGCTGTCTTCGTGTCATTCCTTCTTTGCCGACTCCGTCCACACCTTTGGGGAACCCCTGGACCTGCTGGGGCTGGACCCCGGCATCTGGCGCCCGAACAGGGACCCCTAGGTAAGCACCCCGCACTCGGAACGGATAGGACTCCACCGTAGAAAGAGGGTGGATAGTCTTTGCCCCACAATCAGGACGGATCGGACTCCACCATAGGAAGAGGGTGGATAGTCTTCGCCGACTCCGTCCACACCTTTGGGAACCCCTGGAACAGGATTCCCCTAGGTAAGCCCCCCTCATTGAGAACACCCACATTCGGGACGGATAGGACTCCACCAGGGTGCTGCAAACCCCCCTATAGAGGATAAGTAGGGTAAGAAGGTGGATAGTACAGAACTTAGATTGAGAAGATGTGCCATACTGAGTCCAAAGAAAGAAGACTCTGTATTGATCTTTAGATTAAGAAGATGTGCCATACTGAGTCTAAAGAAAAAAGACTCTGTATTGATCTTTTAACACATATGCTTGCTAGCAGAGGAATTAAGGTTACTCCCAGTCAGACAGAACGTTTTATACAAGAAGTATGTCCATGCTTTTCTGAGGAAGGAAAGGTAAATGTAAAGGCATGGGAGGAGGCAGGCCCAAGGAGCCTTATCCTTAACCCCACTGCAGCCTTTCCACCCCGGGAAAGTGCAGGATTGGCAAGCTCTCCCTGGGGTGATAGATCAGGACTCAGGTAATAGCGGAAAGTGCCAATCCTACTCTTAAAATGGATACAAGAGAGCATTTTGGGTTTTTCTTTTTAATGCCTGCTTTTAAAAAATAAAAAAGGGGGAATTTGCCGGGAGCCGGTCCATGCTTGCTGTTTCAAGGGACCTGGCATATATGGCATACTGTTCTTAATATGTTTGCTCACCTTCTTGGCACTATGTGTTTTAACCAAGGTCTCTGAGAAAGGTTGTTTCCCCAGGTAGGGATTTTCCCCTGAAGTTAGGGAGGGAATAAAACCTCTTAACTAAGTGCCAGGCGGGTAATTAATCACTTTAACTACGAACAATCATGCTTAAGCTACATAATCTTTACTCCCTGGAATGGAGATAAGAAACGCCCTAAAAAAAAAATACCCAACCGAAAAAGAAAAAAGAAAAGAGATTCCAAAAATATGAAGATAGTGTAAGGAACCTCTGGGACAACTTCAAGCGTACCAACATCAGAATTATAGGGGTACCAGAAGGAGAGAGAGGGCAAGATATTGAAAACCTATTTGAAGAAATCATGACAGAAAATTTCCCTTACCTGGTGAAAGAAATGGACTTACAAGTCCAGGAAGCGCAGAGAACCCCAAACAAAAGGAATCCAAAGAGGACCACACCAAGACACATCATAATTAAAATGCCAAGAGCAAAAGATAAAGAGAGAATCTTAAAAGCAGCAAGAGAAAGACAGTCAGTTACCTACAAGGGAGTACCCATACGACTGTCAGCTGATTTCTCAACAGAAACCATGCAGGCCAGAAGAGAGTGGCAAGAAATATTCAAAGTGATGAATAGCAAGAACCTGCAACCAAGATTACTTTATCCAGCAAAGCTATCATTCAGAATAGAAGGTCAGATAAAGAGCTTCACGGATAAGAAAAAGCTAAAGGAGTTCATCACCACCAAACCAGCATTATATGAAATGCTGAAAGGTATTCTTTAAGAAGAGGAAGAAGAAAAAGGAACTCTTACCATTTGCCACAGCATGGATGGAACTGGAGAGCAGATAAATACCACATGATCTCACTCATTTGTGGAATATAATGAACAACATAAGCTGATGAACAAGGACTGATCCAGAGACGGAGAGGCATTGATTGGACTGTCAGGACTGGAGGGAAGGTAGGGGAGGGTGGGGGTAAGGGGGAAAGATCAACCAAAGGACTTATATGCAAGCATATAGGCCTAATCAATGGACATGGACAACGGGGGGGAGAGGGCATGAGCGGGGGGTGGGGGGGTGGGGGGGGTAGAGGGTAACGTGGGGACAAGGACACATATGTAATATCTTAATCAATAAAAAATATATTAAAAAAAAAAAAAAAGAAACGCCCTAACCTTTGGAATAGAGATTGATAGGATTGGAATCAACTGGTATAAATACAGATGTAACAAGACAGAACTAAGAAGACAGAACCTACACTCAGAACCTCGACACAGAACCTACACAGAATCTAGAGACAGAACCTAGCGAGAGAACATGGCAAAAGATCCTGGACTGAACCTGACTACAGAAATTGGCAAGAGAACCTGACTAGAACCTGGTTACTGAACCTGGCTGGAGAACCTGTGCCGGGGTCCAACCCCAGCAGGTCCAGGGATCCCCAAAGGTGTGGACGGAGTCGGCGAAGAAGGAAGGACACGGAGACAGCGTTCAGTTGATCAGCAGCCTAGCCAGGATCTCTAGCCAGGATCTCCAGCCAAGTTCTGGTCTGGATCTCCAGCCAAGTTCTGCTTGGGATCTCCAGCCAGGTTCTGTGTCCATGTTCTCTTGCTAGGTTCTCCAGCCAGGTTCAGTTACCAGGTTCTAATCAGGTTCTCTTGCCAATTTCTGTAGTCGGGTTCAGTGCAGGATCTTTTGCCATGTTCTCTCCAGCGAAGTTCTTCTGTCTGTGTAGGTTCCTTCTTCTGAGTTCTGTCTTCTTCGTTCTGTGTTCTGAGTTCTGTCTTCTTCGTTCTGTGTTCTGAGTTCTGGCTCTTGCTGTCTTGTTGTATCTGTATTTATACCAGTTGATTCAATCCTATCAATCTCTATTACAAAGGTTAGGGCGTTTCTTATCTTCATTCCAGGGAGTAAAGATTATGTAGCTTAAGCACGATTGTTCGTAGTTAAAGTGATTAATTACCCGCCTGGCACTTAGTTAAGAGGTTTTATTCCCTCCCTAACTTCAGGGGAAAATCCCTACCTGGGGAAACAACCTTTCTCAGAGAGGAGACCTTGGTTAAAACACATAGTGCCAAGAAGGTGAGCAAACATATTAAGAACAATATGCCATATATGCCAGGTCCCTTGAAACAGCAAGGATGGACCGGCTCCCGGCAAACCTGGACAGAACCTGGCTAGAGATCCTAAGCAGAACTTCGCTGGAGATCCAGACCAGAACTTGGCTGGAGATCCTGGCTAGAGATCCTGGCTAGGCTGCTGATCAACTGAACGCTGTCTTCGTGTCATTCCTTCTTTGCCGACTCCGTCCACACCTTTGGGGAACCCCTGGACCTGCTGGGGCTGGACCCCGGCAGATCAGTAACTTTTGTCATCAACTACTATTTCTAGCCACTCAGGCACTTACTAGAAACTCTGATAAATCTTATCTCATCATTATCTAATTTAATTCATTTTGTAGAATGGCCCTCAATTTGGGTTTCTCTGATGTTGTATCATGATTAAATTGAAGTTATGCAAATTTGATAAGAACACCACATAAGTAATATTGTGCTCTTTTCCCTCATATCATTTCAGGGGTTTCATGACGTCAACATGTCTTATTACTGGTGATGTTGACCTTCATCACTTGGTTAAGGTGGTGTCTGCTGAGTTTCTCTTCCATAATGTTATGTATTTTTCCTCTTTGTAATTAATAAATATCTTGGGGAAGACATTTGCAGGAAGTTTTTTTTTTTTTTTTTGCATTGTTATTTGATCTATATTTGTTTTTTTTTTGTTTTGTTTTGTTTTTATTGCTAAAAGTATTACAAAGGATATTACATATGTGTCCTTTTTTTCCCCCCCGCCCTAGACAGTCCCCTAGCCTCCCCTATCCTCCAGTGTCTTATGTCCATTGGTTATGCTTATATGCATGCATACAAGTCCTTCGGTTGATCTCTTACCCCCATCCTTCCTGCCCCCCAACCCTCCCTGGCCTTCCCACTGCAGTTTGACAATCTGTTTGAGGCAGCTCTGCCTCTGTATCTATTGTTCAAAAGTTTATAATGGTCTCTATTATCCATGAATGAGTGAGATCATGTGGTATTTTTCCTTCATTGACTGGCTTATTTCACTTAGCATAATGCTCTCCAGCTCCATCCATGCCATTGCAAATGGTAAGAGTTCCTTCTTTTTTACAGCAGCATAGTATTCCATTGCGTAGATGTACCACAGTTTTCTAATCCATTCATCTACTGATGGGCACTTAGGCTGTTTCCAGATCTTAGCTATGGTGAATTGTGCTGCTCTGAACAGAGGGGTGCATATATCCTTTCTGATTGGTGTTTCTGGTTTCTTGGGATATATTCCTAGAAGTGGGTCACAGGGTCAAATGGGAGTTCCATTTTTAATTTTTTGAGGAAATTCAACACTGTCTTCCATAGTGGCTGCACCAGTCTGCATTCCCACCAGCAGTGCACAAGTGTTCCTTTTTCTCCACATCCTCTCCAGCACTTGTTGTTTGTTGATTTGTTGATGATAGCCAGTCTGACAGGTGTGAGATGGTACCTCATTGTTATTTTGATTTGCATCTCTCAGATGATTAGTGACTTGCAGCATGTTTTCATATGTCTCTTGGCTTTCTGAATGTCTTCTTTTGAAAGGTGTCTATTTAGGTCCTTTGCCCATTTTTTGATTGGATTGCTTATCTTCTTTTTGTTAAGTTGTATGAGTTCCCTATAAATTTTGGAGATTAGGCCCTTATCAGATATGACATTGACAAATATGTTTTCCCACACAGTGGGTTTTCTCGTTGTTTTGTTGATGGTTTCTTTTGCTGTGCAGAAGCTTTTTAGTTTGATGTAGTCCCATTTGTTCATTTTCTCTTTACTTTCAAGTGCCCTAGGAGCTGTATCAGTGAAGAAATTGCTTCGGCATATGTCTGAGATTTTGTTGCCTTTGGATTCTTCTAGAATTTTTATGGTTTCCTGTCGTACATTTAAGTCCTTTATCCATTTTGAGTTTATTTTTGTGTATGGTGTAAGTTGGTGATCTAATTTCATTTTCTTGCATATATCTGTCCAATTTTCCCAACACCATTTATTGAAGAAACTATCTTGGCTCCATTGTATGTTCTTGCCTCCTTTGCCAAATATTAATTGAGCATATTGGTTCGGGCCGATTTCTGGGCTCTCTATTCTATTCCATTGATCTATATGCCTGTTCTTGTGCCAGTACCAGGCAGTTTTGAGAACAGTGGCTTTGTAATACAGCTTGATATCTGGTATTGAAATCCCACCTACTTTGTTCTTTCTCAGGATTGCTGCAGCTATTCGGGGTCTTTTTTTATTCCAGATGAATTTTTGGAGGGTTCGTTCTAGATCTGTGAATTATGCCATTGGTATTTTAATGGGAAGTGCGTTGAATTTATAGATTGCTTTGGGTAGTATGGACATTTTAATGATGTTGATTCTACCAATCCATGAACATGGTATGTTCTTCCATCTGTTTATGTCTTCCTCTATCTCTTTTTTCAACGTCCTGTAGTTTTCTGAGTAGAGGTCTTTTACCTCTTTAGTTAAGTTTATTCCTAGGTAGCTTAATTTTTTTGGTGCGATGGTAAATGGGATTGTTTTTATAATCTCTCTTTCTGAAAGTTCACTATTGATGTATAGAAATGCCTCAGATTTCTTGGGGTTAATTGTGTATCCTGCTACATTGCCAAATTCATGTATTAAGTCTAGTAGCTTTTTGATGGTGTCTCTAGGGTTTTGTATGTATAATATCATGTCGTTTGCAAATAAGGATAGTTTTACTTCCTCTTTTCCAATTTGGATGACTTTTATTTCTTCTTCTTGCCTAATTGCAATGGCTAATACTTCCAGTACTATGTTGAACAGGAGTGCAGGAAGTTTTTGACTTTAG
This sequence comes from Myotis myotis, assembly GCF_014108235.1. Classification (NCBI taxonomy): domain Eukaryota; kingdom Metazoa; phylum Chordata; class Mammalia; order Chiroptera; family Vespertilionidae; genus Myotis; species Myotis myotis. Next base: position 74,943,233 of record NW_023416401.1, on the reverse strand, counting down.
TTTGCAAGAGAATTTTTCTGCCCTGGAGATTAATTTAAAACATGTTTTCCCTCTGACTTTCAGTGAGAAAGGATTTTCATTGTATTTAGAATGAAGGCCATCTGTGTTTTGGAGGGCTGATGATGACTATACAGGACTGTGTACTTCAAACATGACCCAGAGTAAGAGGTTTCTCAGCCAATGCGTGCTGATATTTTCTACTCTCTACTACCCTATATAATAAACCCTAATAATCGACTGAACAGCGGAACCACTGGTTAATATGATGCGCACTGACCACCAGGGGGCAGACACTCAACACAGGAGCTGCCCCCTGGTGGTCAGTGCGTTCCCACAGGGGGAGTGCCGCTCAGCCAGCAGCCGGGCTCACGCTGGCAAGCACAGTGGTGGTGGCAGGAACCTCTCCTGCCTCCACAGCAGTGCCAAGGACCACTCGGGGGAGTGGGCCTAAGCCAGCAGGCAGACATCCCCTGAGGGGTCCTGGACTACGAGAGGGTGCAGGCTGTGCTGAGGGACCACCTCCCCTCCAGTGCACAAATGTCGTGCACTGGACCTCTAGTTTTATTAAAAAAGAAAAGATGGTTTTACCCACTAAATTGATTTTATGATCTGTAGTTTGAAAAACCCTAGTGTAGTGAAGTTATTATCCAGAGCAGAGGTTGGTAAAATCTGATTTTGTTACATGAAAGAAGGCTGAAATTAGGTTGCCTTTAGAGTGAGTCCCAAACCTCTTGGGAGCTTGTGGGTAGGGAGTGGGAACTCAAGATCCCAAGAGGAAAAGCTTTGAATGAGAATTTTAGCCTTCTAAGAATCTAGGATTCTGAACCCACCATGGGACGTTCACTCTCATGAGCTTTCATTCTTGGGCCCTTTTGGCCTCGTGACTTGTCAGCTGGTTGCACCTGCTGGTTCTTATTTTCAGGCTTCTATTAATAAGAGTCTAAGCCATCACAGTGGTTCTGCTTGGAAATTCTGCTTGGGGCACAGGTAAGTCACTCTGTGAGGTCTAAGTAGGACTTAAAAGTTCCCCAGGGAGTTTTCAGGATAAAATGATTCAAGGTGATGGAGACTACCTCAAAAGTGAAAAAAGTTGCATGATCCCTATTCTCTAGTAGCTCATGATCTAGTGTAAGCAACAGGAAGAAAGAGACCCTCACAGGTTCTCAAGGTCATAATGGTGTGCTCCAGGCATGACAGGTGGAGATGGGGAGGTGTTGATAGTAGCGCCTACTGAGGACTTCTGAGGATATCACACCCGAGGGCAGGACTCTGCAGAATGCTTCAGCCAAGCAGACAAGTTGAGCGATAGCATTTTAAGCAGAAAGGGTATAAAGCCCCAAACTGTAGAGTATGATTAGGGAGCTGCAAAGTATTATGACATGGCTGAACTTCAGATGGCTGATGAGAGTGGAGGCTGGAGAAGTGGGAGGTTCAGATTATGGTGTTGTCAGGTTTGACCAGTTGTGAAGTTTCAACTTGATTATTGTTTTTTTCCTATCCATTGTTCTAAAAATGATTTAACTTTAAACTGATCCTGTAGGTAATGGAAGCCATTTCATAAAGGGTGTAACGTGAGATTTGTGTATTCGAAAGCCAAGGAGTGGGACAGCTGCCAGACCTATTTGGGAGGTCATCAGCTATAACTGGTCAAACAGGAGCCTGAATTAGTCATTGCAGTTGGAGTGGATCCACTTTCCCATTCACCAATTTAGGCACCAGCCAGCCAGCAAGTCAGTGATCTATACACCCACTGCCCATCTTCATTGCCCACTCACTCCTTCCCACCCACTCACCCATCCACTCATTCATCCAACTACCAACCTACTCAGACAACCAGCCACTTGTCCAATCACACAAACCCCATCACGCACCCACCCACCAACCCAACTAATAATCCATTTGTCGTTTATTAAGCTCCCGCTCTGTCCTAGACTCCTGTGGCAGGTGCATGGGATACTGTGGTGAGCTAGGCCAGCACGTTCCAGCTCTTCCAGGGCTTGTGATCTAGTTGGGGAGGCAGACATGAAAATCCCACAAATGGGAGTTTATTTAGAGCAGTAGTTCTCAACCTTCCTAATGCTGCGACCCTTTAATACAGTTCCTCATGTTGTGGTGACCCCCAACCATAAAATTATTTTCGTTGCTACTTCATAACTGTAATTTTGCTACTGTTATGAATCGTAATGTAAATATCTGATATGCAGGATGTATTTAGGCGACCCCTGTGAAAGGGTCATTCGACCCCCCCAAAGGGATCACGACCCACAGGTTGAGAACTGCTGATTTAGAGGCTGACGGCAGTGCTGTGGAAAAAAAGGAAAAAGCTTCTATAAAAACCCATGATAGAGAGACTTGGGAAGGGAGAAGGCCCCAGGGAATTTGCCTGGAGGAAGGACAGCCGAACTAAATCTTGAAAGGTTTCAAGAGATACTTAAGAGTTAATAGTGACAGACAAGATGGTGGTGGGGGAAGGAATGGGTGACAACTCCTGGGTGGCTGGGGGATGGGATGGATAACACTGTCTTTGGCCAATGTTTAAATAATCCAGAATGTAGTATTCACTACATCAGAACATGCTGGATAGACCATGGGAGGAATTGGTGTGGAGTCACGGACTTGTGATGGTCCTGGCTCTTCCTCATTTGATGGTTCCCTCAAATCTGTTTCTTTTCTTTCTCATCTGAGAGAGTGGGAACTGACCCCGGGGAACCTCTTCTTTTCATATTTTATCTATAATAGACCATTAACTGGACATTAGTCTATTGATAGAAAGAGTTGATTGATTGTTTGCGCAGTGTTTAAACGTTGTTGCTGGGTGTATGCCAGGCCTTGTACTAGACCAGCACTTCACAAAGTGTTTGCTTTTGGGGACCCCTATGTTTTTCAGAATTATTGAGGACCCCAAAAAGCTTTTACTTTTGTGGGTTATATCAATATATAGTAGCACATTAGAATTAAAACCGAAAAACTTTCAACGTAGGAGTCCGTAAGCATACATTCCTTTAGCCATCAGAATGATCCGTCATCACACTCCTGTAGCCTCTGGAAAGCTCCCTGTGCACTCATGAGAGAGTGAAAAAGGCAGATAATATCCTGGTATCATTATGAGAATAGTTTGACCTTGCAGATGTCTCTATGCCCCTGAAATCTTTAAAAGCCACTGGGTACACAAGTTGAGGGATTCAGTGATGCACAGGTCAGGCACAGTCCTCGCCTCTCTTGGACCAGGATTTGTGGTGCTGCGGACACCTGTGGTGGGAGTTGGGACCAGAAGGAGTTCATCATGGCTGCCTGTTAGATTGCCTTCACTAGAATGATGCCAGCAGTTTGCTTTCTCTGTGTGGCTTCAGTGTGATGTGATTTTATCCACTTATTTCTTTTCAGAGGCATTCATAGCTGTCCTCAAGTCTCTTTCCTGTGTGGCTTATGGAAGTTAAGGGTCTCCTTTCTTTGGACTCCTGTTGGAGAGCTTCCTACTTCAGATGTTGAACTGGGTTTGTCAAGCTTTGGAAATGCAAATAGAGCCTGGAAACACGTTGGGGGCTCAGAGGAAGGTTCAGTTTGCAGGAAAATGGAGGCGGAATTAAAAGCATGACTAATCATGAAAGAACAAGAACGGAAAGGTGACACTTGAGAGTTGAGGACTTGAGTGAAACAAGTAGAACTGCTCATTTGATGTCATCTTGTTATCTCAAGATGAGGCCTCTGGCCTTAGACAGTGAGTGCCATTACATTATGTGCTGGCTCCCGCCCCTCCTCCTCACCTCCTTTGAAAGGAGGTCCAAATTAGAGGTGTAAGGATTATGCCAGGTGCAACTGGAGACTTCCTTCGACCTCATATGGCTGTCTGAGGAGCAGGCCTGCGTTATTGTGCAGAGACTGATCAGTTGGGCCACAGAAAGGAGGCCAGACTGTTTTGCTCTGTCTCTGTCTTATTGCAGAGCATGGTGACATCAGAGACCTTTCTTACCTCAGGCCCTTTTGGCTTGATGACAAGATCATTTTATTTCTGCCTGAAATTGTGGTAGTGTATTCAATTTCAAGGAATCTGGGATGGATGAATTCTTGAGTGTTAAGAACCTGCTAATAGTGCCTCTGCATTACAGCTCTGGGCAATAGCAGCTTCATTCTTCAAAGGGCCTCAGAGGGGAAAATACTGGCAAAGAGTCCCAGGGATTGTAAATTAGGGAGGTGTAGCCCACACTGAAAAGACAGAAAGACATGAGAGAGAAAGCCCCTCACTGGTGGTTTCTTTAATAAAGCCTAAATAAGAAGTTAGAAGACCTGAACAAATCAAACAAACCTTGTTTGCTCCTAGCTGGGTTAAGTCATCCTTTATTTTGTTAAAATTCAGCTTGATTAGTTTCATCACCTCAGCCAGCATCCTCTTTGCTTTCTCTCCCTTAGAAACCATGGGTGGGAGAAGAACACAACTCAACAGAAAGTGCGTGAAGTTAGAGAAGTGACAGATCCTTTAAATTTGTTACCAGTTAGTCATTTTAAAAAGTTTTTTTTTCTTCTGTTAAAATGCATAATCCCTTCTCTGAAATCTCTGGAATTCCTAGATAGGTCCTAACTCCAGGGCCTGAGGAGCCAGGTGGGGTGCAGCCGACCCCAGTGGGCTGGGTGGGACTGTGGCAGGAAGTCACCCCTGCTGTCCTGTGGAATGGGACACAGGAGTGCCCTGTCCTTCCATATTTCCAGAGAATCAGAAATCCAGATTTTTATGTAAAATCCTCTGATCGTTAAAACACTGATAACCAATTAAAGAGCTTTAGAACACAGAACGCAACAGTCCTAGCCCTGGATGCCATTGTAAAACTTCCAGTTTAGAATGACCGTTTAAAAATCTTTCTCCTTTATTTGCTTTATTTAAAACTTTACATTCGACCATTTCCCCATATCACTCTCCTACAATATTAGTGTTTTCGTTATTTTCGGGAGTAACATCTTTGAGTGCCTTTTGCTCATTTCATAGTTGTGCCCCCGGCATCCTTGAATTTCACTGAATGCCTAGAGATTGCTTCTTTCCTGGTTGCCACAAAGATCAGGAAAGAGGGGCCGTGGGAGACAGGGGCCCTAAAAGATAAGGTACAGCTCTTCAGGGGCTTCTGTGAGCTGTGCTGCTAATGCTGACTAGGGACAGTGATTGGTTTGCGTGAGGTGTGTCCTTCGCTGTGTGCGTCACATCCTTCCTCTGCATTGTAGCCACCTCTGAGGTGGGAAGAGCAGGCAGGACTCAGTCGATTTTCCACATGGGTAGACAGGCTCAGTGGTTAACTAAGCACCGGTCAGTTAGGAATCCAGAGCCCCCACTGCTCTTCGGCCTCTGACATGCTTGGCCACGCTGCTCCGGTTCTGTGCACGCTGCCTGCCTTCTTTGCTGATGGTTTTGGTGGCCTGCTTGGTCTTTTTCCCTCTCTCACATCTGACTTAGCCCAGGTCCATATCGTGGTTTGTTTTCTCCTGTGGGCTTTGGTAGTGACATCTGAATATGCAGGAACCACAGGCTGTCCCTTGGAGACATTTAAACAAACAAACTTCAACTGAGTAAATTTAAAGATCTTGGACTTTATTTACCAATTCGTGAATCAGGCAGGATCCCATCTCTGAAATAGAAAGGAACTCTGAGGAGCTGTATGGAATGACAGGCTTTCACAGGCAGAAGCAGGTGGGCCAGGAAGCTGCAGCAGTGTTTCAGGTACCACTCACCTTTCCTTAGAGATCAGGATGGCAGGCAGGGTTTTTCTGGCAAATTGCCTCACTGGGGTTGACCAGGAAACTCCCCATTGACTGGTTTAAGACTCCATTCCTGGAGAGGCTGACACTGTAGGTAGGTTAGGTGTTAAGTATTGGTTTACTGACCCGGGGCTTAGCACATGTGACTTCATTTGGACCTGTTGTATTTAACATGGGTGGTGGAGAAACCAGGAGGTTAGGACACTGGCCTCATATCTCAACTGATGGCTTCTCACCCCATAGCGTCAGATTTAACTGGTGTGGGGTGCAGCAGGGCATCAGGAATTACATTGCATTGATTGTCTGTTGCACACACAAGGTGACCTGGCGTGTGTCACCTATTTTCTTCTATAGGCAAAAAAATGATACAGCAGGATAGCTTAATACTCACAGCATTGCTGCACAATTAGAACTTTTTAGCAGCCGTGTTTGGTAGGTTTTATTCAGTCATTTTACAGCTGAAGAAATCAAAGCTTGGCAAAGTTAAATAAGGTGCCAAAGTGACAGAGTGTTTGAGAGTTAGGTTTAGAACCCAGGTTCCTGAGACCCAGTGCTTCCGCCCCACAATTATTAAAGCAGTCTGCTTGGCGACATCGGCTGCTGTGCTTGGTGAAAAAGCGACAATATGTTAGACCACGACTGCATTTTGTTCCACTCTGATTCGAATGAAAGTCTTTGAGGAAAAAGTCCTGCAATTTAGTATTTTGAAGCATGTCTTTCTCCTAGCTGGTGTATTTGGCTGGTAGTATAGTAAAAGGAATCAATTTTCTTTTTACACGAGATATATATAACTCTATTTCCAAAAGCTGTCACTGAGAATATTTTTCTAAAACAGATAAATCTGGAAGGAGGGTTGCAATGATGGAGTGGGTAAGAGGAGAGAACACTCATTTCTTTATGTTTCATGGTACTGCAGTACTAAACAGGAATATCTCAGGTCATTCAATAGTTGGTCCAATGTCTGAACACAGGAAACAAAAGGAAGTATGAATAAGTGTTCTTATGTTCTCAATATTTATATTTATATCACTCTTCTTAAACGTCCACTTGTAAGAATATGTTGTTTGTGTGTTTTGAAGAAGCACATTGAAGAAATTTGGTCATATGCACATCCTTTTTTCTTCCTTTTGTGTCTCAGAAGAGACAGAGGTCCCTGAGCCTTGGTCCTGGAGCATAGCTGTGTCAAAGCCACAGCTATGGGTCTGCAGGAAGAGCCAAGCTTCGTTTCTGTTTTTGGAGTTAACATCTGCCAAGTTAACTGATATTTATAGAAAAAACACATTTGCATTTAAAAATTGAAAATGTATATAATAAACCAAAAAAAAAAAGAAAAAAAAGAATTCTCACCCGAGGATAGGTTTACTGATTTGAGAGAGAGAGGAAGAGAAAGAAGCATTGATCAGTTGCCTCTTGCCTCCTATATGCGCCCTGACTGGGGATTGAACCTGCAACCTAGGTATGTGGGCTGACTCGGATTTGAACCCACAGCCTTTTTGGTGCATGGACCAACACTCCAACCAACTGACCCACTTGGCTAGGGCATAATAAATTTTGAAGCATTAATTTTATTTTAGTCCTTGAGTTCAAGAATAGTATCTGTTTTCTTTATTTCAACTCTTTATTCATCCCTTGACTGCTTATTCCTTCATGCAAGTGCTTGGCTGTAAGGAAGGACTGCTGGGAATTGTGGATATATAAAAGGTGGGCACTGTCTTCCCTCAGGAAGCAGCTAGACTGGTGGGAAAGACAAATATGTCGACCAACAGTAAACAGAATGTGGAAACTGCTGTGGTGTGTTAAGGAATATTTCACAGACTTGTTTGACTAGGAGGTGTCTGGGAAGGCCTCCTGGTTGAGGAAACATCTTTAAGGGCCGTGAAGGAAAAGTGAGAGGGAGGAAAAAAGGATAATCCGGGCAGAGGGACCAGCATGATGAGGGCCTTTGTGAGCCCTGAAAGGAGGGGTTCTTTGGAATGGGTTGGGGAGCTTGAGTGACTAGTGCCCTGTTTGGAGAGGGCTATTTGTATGGATTCCCTAAGTGTGTTGACGGGGCCCATTGTGTTTTAATGGGAGGATGTAGCTGAAATCAAGTTAGGGGGCTCGCTTTGCTCTCAGCCACTCTCTGTGGCTTTGAAATATTGATTCTTGCTTAATTCCTGTAACCTTTCACAGTGCTGACTAGTAGCAGCTTTGAGTGAGTCACCTAACCCCGTGGGGCCTCAGGTTCTCTACGTGAGGGGAGGTCCTGTGCTAGGTCTCTTCCTGTCCTCTGCGTGCATCCTCTTTCTGTCAACTGCTCCGTTTCCCCGAGCCTCATCTTGGCTCTCCAGCCCTTCACCATCTTGGCTCCAGTTGTCCTCCCTGCAGAGTATCCACAATTACCAGTGAAAGTGTCATCATCTTTAGTCTGGAGCAGCATTTAGTTATTTATGGTTTGGGGCTTGAGTTTTCTAATGTTTGAAATTCTTCAGCTTTTCTCACCTGGGACCAGGCTTGCATGACAGAATTAAGCCTGATGCCCTGAGTGAATTAACTTCACTCCTGCGCTTCTGGAATGGTACCAATTATGAGCCTTCTTTAGGTGCACATTCAATAATGTGCATATTATCCCTGATAGCTGTTTTACCGCAAACTGGATAATAGTTTTCATACTGTTTTGCTCCTTGCTTTTTGTCCCCACTTCACAGTGTTTCTCAGCAACTTTGGTGTTGCCAGGCTCAGATGAGAGGCCCCAGGTGAAGGGCAACAGTGGTAACCCAAAAGGCAGTCCCGTTCTGGATTTTTGTCTGGAGCTGGGGACAGGTGAATTGGGCTTCATATGAGGACAGGCCGAGACCACCTAGCGAAGCTTCATCTCAGCGCTGAAAGGCATTTAAGCTTCCTCACTGTAGAGTCTCAGCTCCGCAGAGGTGAGGAGGTATGACTGACCGACTTGGGCAGTGACTCTTAGGCCTGACTGGTCATCAGCATCTAGGACAGCTGTGGGCAAACTACGGCCCGCGGGCCGGATCTGGCCCGTTTGAAATGAATAAAACTATTAAAAAAAAAGACCATACCCTTTTATGTAATGATGTTTACTTTGAATTTATATTAGTTCACACAAACACTCCATCCATGCTTTTGTTCCGGCCCTCCGGTCCAGTTTAAGAACCCATTGTGGCCCTCGAGTCAAAAAGTTTGCCCACCCCTGATCTAGGAGGTTAAATATACAGATTCCTGGTCCCCAGTCCTGGGATTTTCACTTGGTGGGTGTGGGTTAAGCTCTTGAGATGCTTCTGTGGATCAGCAGGGCTTGGGAATCCAAATCTGGCTCCGTCGTCTTTTGGGTGCATCTTCATTCGCACCCCTGGCCCAGCATTTCTTTCCTGTGGGCCCTCCTCACTGGGCTGCGGCTCCACTCGCACCCCCCTAGAGTCTGTGCACAGCAGCTAGAGGGATCATTTGGAAACTTAAGTGCGATTGTGCCATTCTCCTATACCCTAAACCTTCCCGTGTCCATGGCTTCACATCACATTTTAGTTCCAAAGTCTTAGCCATTGAACCAAGGCCATTAGGCCTGCCTCCTTTTCTGGCCTCATCTTTTACTTTGCATCACCTCTCTCTTCTGCAGTCACACAGGCCTTCTTGCTCGTCCCCCAAACCTCTGGCTGGTTCCTGACCCAAGGCCTGTGCACCTGCTGTTCTGTTTACCTGAAATGCTCTCCCCAGATCTTGCCTGGCCCTCAGCCCTATCTTGGTCAGGTCTTTGCTCCCACATTCCCTGTGGTGAGGTTTTTTCTGACTACTTGTCTCCCTGTCTCTGCCCTGGTCACCCTTTCATTTCTTTACTGTTAGTTAGTAGTATCCAGAATGTTATTGTATTCATTTTTCCTACCCCCCTCACTGAAGTACAGATTCCAGAAGGACTTTGTCTGTATCCTTTACCATTTTTCCCTACACCGAGAGCATTGTCTGGCATGTCAACAGTATTCACCGACTATTTGTGGACGGAATGAGTACACCCATCTTCCCATACAGTGACCCAGCTAAGCATTTCATAGCCTCTGACTAAACCTCCTTAGTGGTGACTCCGCACATCTCAAGGCAACTCATTTGTATTGAGACAGTTCTGATTGTTAGTCTATCTGCACTTCAGCTGGAAACAGAGAAAGTAGCTGCCTTCTTTCTTGCCCATCGCGCTCTGCTGGGGAGTTGGGATGGTGGCTGCCACTTGTCAGTGTGCCCTACAGCATGCGTTTCAGGAGGGTTAGTGTGGTGGGCCCCATGCCTGCTGCCCAAAGCTTCCTTTGCTGAAGCTTGTTGTCCAGCTGCAGGGGTACTGTGGGCTTGGCCCTCACTGTCAGCCTCTTGCCAGGCAGCCCACAGTCCCTGACTGCTCATTGTGGAGGTATAAAGACCTGGTCATTTGTCCCAACCTGGGCATCTCTGAAGGGCTGCTATAGCTCCAGGACCGCCTGCGGGGTCTGCCCAGGCTGTCTTTAGGCCTGCGCCTGCGCCGCTGCTGCCCAGTCCTGCTTCTGCCTCCCCCTCCCTCTAGGTGTTGACCCATTCCAAGGGCACCTTAATGAGCACCCTGCATGCTAAACTCCCCCGATTGTCTGCCTCTCTGGGGTCCCAGCCTTAACAGCTGGCTCTTTGCCTAATGTTTTAGGTTTATTACACCCTCTCTAGACCAGGGAAGATCATAAAAGACTCAGCTTAATAGCTCCCCCCTGTTTTCTCAGGGCTCAGCGGAGGGTTTCACTTAGCATGGGGCACTCAGAACATCTGAGCCTGACAGCACTGCTGTCCTTGGCTCATTCATCGTGGCCGCCCCCGGGGAATGGACTGGAGGCCGCGCAGACTTCTCACTGGCTGCCCCTCCAGGTTGGCATTTGGACGTACCAGTAGCTCGTGGCGCTGCTGACCTCTACCTGACTTCTGTGTGGTGAGGCACATTCTGAGGAGCCGAAAGGAAGTCAGGGTGATTGCCTGAAAAACCCACTCTAATTTTTTTCAGTACCTGTCTCCCCTGTTTTTTTCCCCCTCAAAAACTGAGTTGTGGGTTTTATGGATACCAAGAGGAGCAACTAAGTGTAGTCAGCAGACCCAGTGTCTTTGAGGGCTCAGAACCAGCCATAAAGGGTATGAAAAACACGGCTTCAGGGGAACAGCTCTCCCTGAGTTTGTTTCCACACTTTAGCATAAGTGAGGTGGTATATTTATGGACCCCCCAGTACTCCACTGGGTGCTGAGGGTTTCATTGAAGACTCAGCTCAGTCACTCTCCAGGCTTGAGAAATGGAGGTTGGTACAAATGCATTTCCTGGGAACTGCCCTCTGGGTGAACACACCCCTGGGTAAGAGATGGTGTCCTCCCCGGGGCTAGCAACCAACAGTAAAGGATGAGTAGGTCTCATGCAATATTTGGGATATAGTTATACTAAAAATTTGTTTATCTGAAATTCAGATTTAATTGGGCGTCCTGTATTTTATCAGCAACCCTGATAAAAGAGAAGAAGGGAATTGCTGTTGGGTCTAGCAGAGGGACCGAGCAAAACACTGAGCATCAGGGATCAGAGATGCTGCCCCAAAGAGGGGAATCTGGGCTGGCTTTGAATGTTGAGCACCATCTGCGGAGAGGCACATCGGGGCAGCCACCAGGATACCCATGGTGGGGGCGGTGTGGAGTGCAGGTGGAGGTGCGGTCCTCTGTAAGGCTGGGCAGTCAGGAGAGGAGGCTGATAAGCCAGCCCTCATTTTACATGCCATGTAAGGAGGCGGACTCAGCCCTAGAGCACCCAGGAGCCACCCAAAGTTTTAATTTAGGGTCTTTGAATTAACTAAATTTATTTTAAGGATAAAAGTAATATGAAGTCATGCTACAATAAATCCCAGCAGTGAAATATTCACTTCATCCCCCCCTCCCCGAGGTCCAGAGGTAACTACCGTTATTGCTTCCTCCTCATCCTTTCTGGAATGTCCCGAGATGTTCTGGGCATCGGGAAGCATGGATGTGCATGTTCTGCCTCACTGTGTTTATTGCACTGCAGACTGGAGCATGGACAGACTGTTTTGCTACCTGTTCTTTCTCCCACTCAACAGTGTTCCTTGGGCTTCTTCCCACATAGTACGTGGGGAGGTCACCCGTTCTTTTTACATCAGAGTTTTTTATTTTTACTTTTGCTGTTGGGTGTCCTGCAATATGAACTCAGTTAAATATTGGTTCCTAGTATATAAGTTTTAGGATGAATTTAGGGGGTACTGATTGACTTCAGAACTCGGGGTGAATAAGCCCATCTCTAGGATCTTCCAAGCTAATGGCTCAGTTAGGGGAATCAGCACCGTCCAGTCAGGCTCTTTATTATGGAGGGGCCATGATAACACTAGTGAGCAAGTGGAACCAGTTAGAATTGCTGGATAATTTAAAAGCATTTAAAAATATTTGAATTCATATAGGGTTGTGTTTTTTTTTTTTTTCTAATAAGCTTTCTCCTACTCAAATACAATTTTTATCTCTTTTTCTGATTGGATATTTTACATCTTTTTCTTTCCTTCCTACTTCACTCCACCCCAATATTGATCTGTAACTCCATATACTTACTCCAGCTGGTTCATTTATGGCATCTTATGATCTAGTTTGCAGCCCTTTCAAATAAATTACTTATTTGTATGAAGGGACCATAATTGACTTTTCGGTTGAGAAACCCAATTCACTAAAGTGGCCAGGGAGAGACATAGTTCATTTTGCTCTATTATCAAATCAATGTTCAAATAGTATTTTAGGATTATTTATTTTCCTCAATATGAGAAAAATGTCAAGATTTATTTCCCATATTTCTTAAATGTCAGAGGAAATTGACCCGAGCCAGGGGAACTCTCAGTGCCTGGTGTTTTATGGTTTTCAGCTGAAGGATTGAGACAAAGCACTGAGCGAGATTGCAAATGTTGCCCCCTTGTGCTTGGTGGAGTGTGAAGGAATCTGGGTTCTTCTCTGGGATTCTCTAGACCAGTGGTTCTCAACCTTCCTAATGCTGCGACCCTTTAATACAGTTCCTCATGTTGTGGTGACCCCAATTTCATTGTTACAAATTGAACATAATTAAGGCATAGTGATTAATCACAAAAACAATATGTAATTATATATGTGTTTTCTGATGGACTTAGGCGACCCCTGTGAAAGGGTCGTTCGACCCCCAAAGGGGACGCGACCCACAGGTTGAGAACCGCTGCTGTAGAGTGTGGAGAAGCAAGAACAAAGGATGCTGAGGGAACTAGTAAGAGACATGGCATGAAGCAGAAGATGCACGTGGTGAAGAGTCGGCTGGGGTAGAACCATTCATATAGCCTTTCAGTCAGTCCATCACATGCAACACCATTTCACGAGCACCTCAGGTACTGTGCCAGGGTCTGGGGATGTAAACCCAAGCTGGCAGAGTTCTTACTCTTGAGACGTTCACAGTCTGGGGTTGAACAAGCAGGTGGGCCATCTAATGAGGGGATGGGGCAGAGGGCTTGCAAAGGCTCTCTAAGGGTGTGGGGTCTCAGCTGAGTCTGGAGGGATGGCTGGGAGTTGGCCAGGAGAGGAGCTAGGACAGAGACAGTGTTGACCGTCAGATCACGAAGGACTTTGTATACCACAGAGAGTTAGATTTTATCGTTTAGCCTTTGAGAAAACACTGAAGACGTTTAAAGCACTGAAGACTCATGGTAAGAGTGGAGTGTGGATGGGAGGGGCAAGGCTGGAGGAAAGGGACTAGGGAGGGGTGATGGTGGCCTGACATGAGACAGTAGCTATGGAGTGGGGAGATGTGGCTGAGGTTGGTAAATAGGGGGTAGATTGGGCAAGACTAAATAACTGGAAGTTTTGTGGGGGTGAGGGAGTAGGAGGCAAGGCTGTTGGATGGGCCCTGAAGTCACCTGGGGTGAAGGGGAGGCCATGAGCAGTCAACAGTCTCGGGTGGGCCAGGGGGCTGAGCAGGATTGGTCAGTAGGGAGTGGAGGGAAAGAAGGGACTGGAGCTTTTCTTCTTCCCTTCCTCTCTGAAATATGTGAAAGCTCGACAACCCTCCTGCAATCTACAAGGGATGAATACACCAAAGGGTTAGTTTCAATAACTCCAACCTTCATAACTGCTTTATGGAGATTACATTGGCTTTTCCATAAGCATTTTCATGAACTAGAGAGAGATTTGCTCTCTATGGCTAAAATTCTAGCTAACATCTTTTTATAAATATTGTACTGTGATATTATATTTGGAGTAAAGATATATCTTTTGGTTTTTTTGCTTAAGAAGAAAATAATATAGGACATTGCTATTTGTGAGATTTCCTCTCTGGAACGGATGGCCTCTATCTAATCTTGATGGCCTGTGATTACTTTTAAAATGACTTCAAGCTGTTAGCAGCCTGACACTGATATAGGGAAACAGTCCAGGGTGGAAAAGGCTGAGGCCTACAGCGGGGCAGAGTGGTGAGAACGGGGGAGCCTGGATGTGATGGCACTCAGGTGACGACTTAGGTCCGATATATCGAGCATTTGTTACTCTTGGTCAGAAGCTAATGTATAATTTAAGAGCAAAGGGTGAAAACGGTGTCAGCTGACTTAGGTTGTATGCATATCCTCCCATGCAATTTAAAAAGTAACTTTAAAGGTCAAAGTACAAAGTTGGCGAGTTTCCCAGTGTACAAAGTACAGACATTGTGGAGTTTACTTGATGAGAGTAAATGTAAGACCAGTTATCACTCTGTCATATTAATACAGTGTCAGAGCAGTGCTTTTCACACCCGTGTTCACTGGAATCTCCTGGGACTCTTGTTACAATGCAGATCCGAGGTGGGTGCTGAGAGCCCTCATTCCTAACAAGTTCCCCAGGGCTGCTGCTGCTGCTCAGGTCCTGGGCTACTTTTTGACTAATAAGGGTCTGAGCCGGGGTGCCTATCTGTTGGGGCACAGAGCTATTATTATTGAGAAACTGAGGAAAACTAGGGATCCTCAAGAACAGTGAACCTGTCACCATCCCCTTCCCCCCCCACCACATCTGAATCATACAACGGCAAGGAGGTGGTGAAACCTTTGAAACCCACCTCGCATCTTCAGTTTTGATTTCAGGAGTGCGAATAGAAAGATGCTCTCATTACATAGTGGTCTGTCGGTCAGTATCTTTCCTAGTACTTTTATAGAATGGATGTTACTTTAAAACTAGGAAAGTGCTTTTGTGCTGACCTACAGGTTAGAATAAATGATAGCATGGAAAGCCCTGTAAGGCTCTGAACTGGACCTTATAGGTATAAGGCTCTGAGCTGGGGCATTACTTAACCTCTGGCTTCCAGCCCAGGCAGCAGGCATGGTAGCAGCTGCATTGCTTCGTGTTTTAGAAACAAGAATTGACAAATGCTGTGGTTACCTATCAGGGTTACTTCTAATCTTAGATCCCTGGATTATGCTGTACCTCCACAGGTTCTGTACCTCCATAGTGGTTTTGAAATGAGAGATCTAGACAAATTAGGTTAGCAAGTGGCTGAGAAACAAATGACTCATGTAGGAATGGGAAGAATTTAGAATGTGGCTTGATAATAACCTCACCCATGCAGTTCCCTTGCTGGGTAGGATATACTAGTACTTTTCACAGTAGAATGCTACAGGAAAGGGGCTAGTTTGTGAAATATTTTCTTATCATGGGGGTGTCCCTGGGGGGCAGGAGTGGAAGCACCTTGCACATGGGAGGGGTTTCATTTGTATGTCTTTAAAGCCATTGTTCGCTTCATATAGCCACCCTTCTTCACACTGGATCGGAACAGTCAAATGGGTTCTCTGTGAACCCACTGTAGTATCTGAGTGGTGTTTACAACATGTTCTGTGCCTGTTCATCTGAAGGTGGCCAGGATGACACCAGCACCTGTTTCCCCCAGCCCTGGGTTATTTGGAAGTAAATCCCAGACATCATATCATTTTTATTTGTAAATATTTCAGTAAGTAGCTCTAAAAGATTAAGACTTTAAAGAAATCATCATATTTAAAATAGTAATAATAATTCCTTAATATCATCAAATATCTGGTCAGTGTTAACATTCTCTACATGTAATTTCAAACACCCTTTTCTGTTTGAATTGAGATCCAATTGGCTATTTAAAGTCTTTTTAAATAGATTACTATTCCATCTTTATATTCCTTGCAACTTGTTATTGTTGTTGAGTAAATGAGTTCATTTATCTGTCAGCTTTCCCAGAAGCTGGATTGTACTGATGCCCCCTGGCACTGTTGGTGGTGTTCCCCCTGCCCCCCGAATTTCCCAGTGGTTCCCAAGGGAGGAGACTACCTGTTGGTGGTGTTCCCCCTGCCCCCCGAATTTCCTGGTGGTTCCCAAGGGAAGAGACTACTGGGCAGGAATGCTGGTCCTTCAGTCAGCACGCACAGCATGTCTGATTAGCTCCTAGAGCAGTGGTTCTCAACCTTCCTAATGCTGCGACCCTTTAATACAGTTCCTTATGTTGTGGTGACCCCCAATTTCATTGTTACAAATTGAACATAATTAAAGCATAGTGATTAATCACAAAAACAATATGTAATTATATATGTGTTTTCCGATGGTCGATGGTCTTAGGTGACCCCTGTGAAAGGGTTGTTCGACCCCCAAAGGGGTTGCGACCCACAGGTTGAGAACCGCTGTCCTGGAGGGTGCAGTAAGCAGCCATTGATGGTCGCTCCCTGGTGCCATTAATTCACCAGGGGTTGCAAAATGGTGATATTCCAGTGTTTTCATTCCATCTTCATTTATTAGCTGGAAATCTTGAAAAAAGTAACTTTTCCTCAACAACTATAACAATTGTTTGGTTACTCTGGCATGCAGATTGTTCAGGAAATGCCAGGGAAATGCTTGATTCTTTCCCTTTATCTTCTAGCTTTCAAAATAATGAGGTGATTCTTTTGATCCTCCAAAGGGGGCCATTTCCATTTTTATTTCTCAATTATGACTTCATGAACTTACGCATATTCTGTGTCTTTCTCTTGCAGTTATTCTTCTTCTTGCTGTTCAACTTTGGCCAGTAGGAACTTACTCAGGTTGACTCCTGGGTCCTTTCGACATGGCCTTTGTATCAGTTAGCTCTTACTGTGTAACAAACTACCCCAAATGTAGGGGCTTACAACACTATTATCTAACAGTTTCTGTAGGTCAAGAGTCTGGCGTCTCTCAAGACTGCACTCTAAGGTGCCAGCCTGCCCCACAGTCACCACCTGGTGTGGCTGGGGTGGGGCCCTTGCACGCTCACTGCATGGCTGCTGGCAACCCCCAGTTCCTCTGTACTTG
Organism: Myotis myotis; assembly: GCF_014108235.1. Taxonomy (NCBI): domain Eukaryota; kingdom Metazoa; phylum Chordata; class Mammalia; order Chiroptera; family Vespertilionidae; genus Myotis; species Myotis myotis. The sequence goes on along the minus strand of NW_023416401.1, from coordinate 74,926,208 downwards.
GGCAGCTAGCCTTCCCCATTGCCAGGGCTCTATCAGTTTTAGTTAAAGTTCATGCTAGTTTCTTTCCATTCAGATTTAGGATGATGGAGCTTTTACTGAACCTCATGAATATTATGTTTGTATCTCTTTCTTTCTCAGTGGCACTGACATAATTGCTCATGTATTATCCCATAATACACAAACAAATCTCAGAATGATGATACTTACTTCCCCACCAAAAATATGATTACTGAAAATGCTTTAATATTTTTTTTATAGTTCCTTCTCTCCTTTTGCTATGTCCCACTACATTCTACAGTCAAATTCCTCTATACAGTCATAATTAAAATTGTTTGTTACTGTGCATTGCACAGTTAGGTTTATTTGCTTCAACTTATAAGTTTCCGTTTTAGGTTATTTTAAAATACAACTTTGGGAAGCATTTTTCTCAGTCTGTTGAGATCTTGCTTCCTGGCATATCTTCTGTTTAGCTCAAATAAACTCTAATAAACCCTTATAATTTTTTTTTAAATGTATAAGATTTCCTTTTATTTTTGTCATTTTAAAAATGATTTAGAGATAAAGGTGTATTTTCGTTATTGTTGTTTTAGAAATCTGGCTTTTATCACTGCCCCCTCCACTACATTTTCTTCTTTTCCCATAGGTAGCTTTTATTAAAACATTTTTTATTAATTGATTGATTTTTAGAGAGAGATGAAGAGAGGAAGGGAAAGGGAGAAGAAGAGGGAGAGGGAGAAGGAGAGGTGGGTAGCTTTTTGAAAAATAATTAGCTTATCCTTCTTATCTTTAAATATAAGAAGTAGTATGCTTGTATGTTTTTCTCCATCTTGCATTCTCTGCTCAACAATAAATTGATTTGGCTTTCACTCCATAGCAGTGTATAGAGCAGCCGTGGGCAAACTACGGCCCGCGGGCCGGATCCGGCCCGTTTGAAATGAATAAAACTATTGAAAAAAAAGACCCTACCCTTTTATGTAATGGTGTTTACTTTGAATTTATATTAGTTCACACAAACACTCCATCCATGCTTTTGTTCCGGCCCTCCGGTCCAGTTTAAGAACCCATTGTGGCCCTCGAGTCAAAAAGTTTGCCCACCCCTGGGTTAGAGCTAGCTCTTCATTTCTTTTTCAGTGATGTAACACTCTGTTGTGTAGGTATGGACATTCATTCTAGGGACCTATACTTTTTCAGGCATTCTCTTGACTTCCTCTTCTGAATGGATATAGAAAAAAGGTGGAAAGTAGGGGCAGTGCCCTGGCTGCTTTTAGAAATAGTACCTGGTTGGGACCACTCACTCTACTTTTCTTCTTAGCTCTCATCTTGGGTGGAGGGATAAAGGGTCTTTCTTTCTATAACCAGTTGAGTGGACTGCTTTTTTCATGATTCACAGGCCTCTGTAGTTTCTGTCATTTCATTTTCACTCCTTTTAACTTACAGTTAGACATTTTTTCTAGGTTTGAACAACTCACTATTTGTCGGTCTCAGTTTTTGATGGTGGTATCTATATTGTGTGTCTTCATGTTTATATTCGTAAGGATTTGGGAGGAGTTGTATCAGTGATTGTGCTTCAGATGCCATTTAAAAACAAACTCCTATATGTAAAAAGTAAGTAACACAGTTTGTTTTTCTAACAGTCTTTTCTCTCCTAACCAAACTGAATTTGTTTGTGTTGTAGGGAAAAGGACTTGGAAGCCAAATTCATTATACAAATGGAGAAAAGCAAAACAACAATCACAAACTTAAAGGCAAGTAGCAACCTGCCCTTGCTGCCATTCCATGAGCCCCCGTGTCTGTTATAATGACTTGTGGATAAATAAGACGCTTCTGCCATGTCCGCACTCCTTTCTCAGTTCAGTTAGGCATGTCAGCTTGCTCTTGGCTTTGGGCTCCATCATGAAGCAAGAGGATTGATCCCGTTTCCTCTCCCATCCCTCGTTTCCTTTGATCTGAAAACCAGACCAAGCTCTCGCTCTGCCATGGGAGCTCATTGGCTTGACCCTGGCATATTTCTCTTGTATCCTGTGGTGGATCCTTAGCCTGGCCATTGACTACATTTTGTGAATTATTAAATAAGCTTTGGCCCTTGATTTGTTTTTATTTTTAATGAAAAAAAATGATGCTTGTAGACGTTGCAAGAGGAGCTGGTATTATTCAAAATTTAGGGGATGAAAAATAAAAACACTGAGTTTTTTTTCTGAAAAAAGATTGAAAAAATAATTTCCTAAGATGGCAAGTCCTTCCTATTGCACTTAAAATGTCCTGTTTGTTTCGTTGATCAGTGATGTTGTTAAGTCCCTGAATACTTTTTACTCAGGGGGGAAATAGGGAGTAATATTAATAATAAGACAGGAGCTTTATGGACTCATCCCCTTCCTCCTTTAGATACTCTCATAAACTTGCAGGTTTGCATTTCTGAGGCCTGCTGCTCCATGGTCAAGTGCAGGTCAGTCTCAGGTTGGATTTCTCTTAATTTGTGGCTCCAGGGACTGGACACTTTGAAATCTGATTTCAAAGTGGTGCAACTTGATCTCCAGTGATAGGAGGTAGGGAATGCTCCTGTCTTCCAGTGGGCCATGCCCTAGATAATTTGATAGGCCTCCTTTGAAGCTCTGGTGTCCCTTTGCCTGAGGCATTCTCCACTGGAATGTCTTTCTTCCTCCACTGACCCGAGTCCTTGTACCTTCTAGCTCTGTCTGGCTCACACTTAGCTTTCCCTCCTTTGACCTCCCACACCTGCTCAGTTTCTGCCAGTCACCACTCGTCCCTTCCCTGCTGTTAGTTATCTTTGCTTGGCTTTGCTTCATGTATCTTTGGGTGCTCACAGTGCTGTGGTAAAAGTTTAATCATTAAAAAATTGCATTTACTGAAACAAAGTGAGAGGCCTCCTTTCTTTGTGCATAGTGGAGTCTATTTTCCTTGTTTACTCTGTTGTTTTTTTGAGATTACAAGCATTTCCTCAACTGATGTAGCCAGAACATATGCCCAGACTTATAGCATTTTAATAAGAAGAACCTTGACAATTTTTCTTTATAGTGTCTGAATTATGTTGGAAAAATAGGATGGTCATTGAATTTATTCAGCATGTGTCCTGGATGCTGTGTGAAGCTTCGGTATCATATGAAGATTTTTAAACATGGGTTTTGGTTCACTTTAGGTATGGACCAAGGTAGACAAGATATATGCAAACATTTGCAATAATATGATATGTCTTGGAGAGTCTAGGCCAGTGGTCAGCAAACTCATTAGTCAACACAGCCAAATATCAACAGTACAACGATGGAAATTTCTTTTGAGAGCCAAATTTTTTAAACTTAAACTATATAGGTAGGTACATTGTTATTAACTTAATTAGGGTACTCCTAAGATGGCCTTTGCTAAAAACGTCCTCAATCAGATTGAGGTACGTTTGCTGAGGTCGACCGCTTCCAACTCTCCCATCCACACTCGTCTTGTATACTTGTTTCGTCTGTCTGCTTTCGTTCATCCTCTCTATATGTCCAAACCATCTCAACATACCTTTCTCAATCCTCGACACTACATCTTCTTTCACTCCACAACGTTTCCTAAAATTAACTTAATAAACTTTACTTAAAGTTTTAAGTCAACTTCGCACTGTACGTGCGCGCCCGCACGTGGTATTTTGTGGAAGAGCCACATTCAAGGGGCCAAAGAGCCGCATGTGGCTCGCGAGCTGCGGTTTGCCGACCACTGGTCTAGGCTCTCAGAGGTGGGAGTGCCCAAGGGACGCTTCATGGAAGAGGAAGCCTCTGATCTGGAGTTTTCAGTGGGGCCACAAAATCACGCAACTCTAGGGAACTCCAGTCACATGAATAGCACCCCCTGGAGTTATGCAACCCCTTCCCCCCGGCCAACGATGGTGGTTTCTGGTAGAGGGGACAGTGAAAAGCACTGAAGATGGGATAAAATAGAGTCTGGCTGGAGTGTTGGTTCATATAGAGTAATCATGATAAAACATCCAGGGAAGTAGCCTTGGGTCATATCATAGACTGACTCTGGATTTATTTCCATTTGGTGGGGGTGGGTGGCCCACAGTCAGGAGGAATTAAATGCTTCTTAGGATGTAAATATGAGAAATGGTGATCATTGTGTATTTTTTACAAAGAAAAAAAATTTAGATTATTTGTCAACTGACAGTGCTCTTCTTATATTATTATTATGATATCATATCTCTCTAGATACCTGAAGGAGGGTCTGGGGACTCAGGGAGAGAACGGACCAAGACCTTCACTTACGACTTTTCTTTTTATTCTGCTGATACAAAAAGCCCAGATTATGTTTCACAAGAAATGGTAAGATATTTTCAGAATCTTTATTTTGGTTTATTTTTCATACCGAGAAAAACATGCCTATTCTAAACCCCTTAAAACATCTTATTTTTGAAAAATACAATTTATACAAAATGGGTCATTGCTAACTTAGCTTTTTGGTTGTTCTATATCTTAAGCCTGAGAATTCAATCCCCAAAAGGTTTATTTTTATTTGTCTAAGCATGATGATCATAACTTTTTTTTCAAAACTTTGACACTACTGATTGGAAGGAGCTCTGTGAATAAAACATTTTTGGGGAGACATTGAAATGCTGCTAATCTTAGCAAATAAGCCACTTAGCCCTAAATGTTGTGTGGGGCAGAGCTTTAAGAAGTAGACTTCAAACACAGGCCACGTCTCCCTGCTGGAGCGGATCATTATAGGTTCTGGGAAGAAGGATTCTAGAAAGAAAGAACATTTGTCCAAAATATTTATAGAACCTGGAGTAAAGCTGGAATTTGTCCAAAAAACCTCTCCTGTAGGCTTTTATAGCTTAAAATGTAGATATGACATGGGCAGAGAGAACAGACTTAAAGATACTCCCAGGAGGCTGTCATAGCAACGTTTCATGGAACAGAAGAACAAGGGTATTTCCTAGGTGGTCAAGAAGGGTGTTTGAGCCGAGTGGGGGTACAGCAGCACCAATGTGTGTGTGGGAGAACATGGCTTCATGGCTGGGCCTCTTCTTGGCTTGTTACCTGCTGCAGGTCTTCATGTGTTTATTAGTAAACAAGGATAAGAATGTCATCGTGTCCTGGGTAGTAATTCATGTGATGGCATCTTGTCTGGTTTCTTGCAATTCGATGTGTGCCTGTACCTGAATCATGGGCCTTGCCTGGGAGCATATCAGAAATGCAGAATCTCAGGACCTTTCTCAGACCTCTGAATCCGAAACTGTGTTTTTGAGCATAATCCCCAGGTTATTTACATGCATCTTAACACTTGAGAAATTTAGTTGGTTTAGAAGTAGATTGGCTTTCTGAGGCAGTGTAAATGTTGGAGGAAGATGGGTTGTGAACATAGATAAGTTGTTCAAACGAGAGGACTGGAGTGATTCTATCCAGAAGATGTCGATTCAGGATCGGGGACATACAGAAAGGACAATGAGAATGGGAGCTGTAAAGAGAGATGAAGTGCCTGGTATGAAAGAGGCGCCAGAGAGGAAAGATGAACCAATGCTGCTTGAGTTTGTATTGGTGTCAGAAACTGCTTGGTGCTCAAGTACACTGTCTCACTTAATCTTCACAAGAACCAAATGAGGTAAATTGTAGCTCCATTTTTCTTTGTCGAAGAGACCCAGTGAGCTCAAATAACTTGCTGGAGCCCATAGGCTGAATCGACTTGATAGTAGTAGAGCTGAGATCCTGGGCTGGTATATAGGGGGTAAGAGAAAAGGATTGGTGTGTTCTAAGTGAGAGATGGACAGGGCAGCCTTGTTGAATGAATAAATGAATGAGTGAGTGAGTGACAATAACTTTGGTGTTTAGGTAATTGGATTAATCAGTGTTGGTAGCTAGGAGTCTGGTGAGGAAGTAAATGTTATAGATATTGGAATCCAGATTTTGGCTTTAATATAGCACTGAGAATGAAGTGACTGGTATGAGGGAATTTGTTAAGGGAAAATTGTCAGTTTATTCTATAGTCTTAAGAATGTCTTTAATAGAGGATGAATGAAGAGCCATGCAGGTCTCCACTTCTAACTTACCTAGTGAGCAGCTATATATCCCTCTTATCTAACTTGAATTTGAGGCCTTTTATGGACAGAGAGTAGAGTGGTGTGCGACTCCATGCCTGGCACACTGGAGACACTCAGTAAACATTCGCTGACTGAAAGACCCTGTTTGCTGATGGTGGTTAAATTACAGGAACAGATGACATTTTCGTGTTCCTCAAGAGTTAAGATTGGTGGTTTGCTCTTTGGGGAGATAAAAATAAATGCCCAGAATTTAAACACAGTTTTAGATTGTGAAAGCTTTCAGCTGATAAGGATAATTTTCATGGTTCAGGTGTGTGTGCAATGCTCTTCTCAGATGCTTTGAGTTCTTTAACTCTCTGAAATAATATGAGATTGTTCCATTAAATTACAAAACTAAAAGAAACCTTGAAATATGTTAGTAAACACTATTTTCTAGTATAACCAGGTGTTAATAAAACCAGCATAGATGTAGGAAAATTCCTATTTTTTAAGAACTCTATTAAACAAAGGTAATCTTCCCTCATCCCTACTTTTTTTTGTTTTTGTTTTGTTTTTCTTAACCCTCACCCGAGGATATTTTTTCATTGATTTTGTAGAGAGAGTGAAAGGCAGGGAGGGAGGGAAGGAGAGAGGGAGGGAGAGAGAAGCATTGATGTGAAAGAGACACATCAATTGGTTGCCTTCCTCAGGCACCCTGATCAGAGCTGGGGAATCGACCTGCAACCCAGATATACTGGTGTGCCCTTGACTGGGAATTGATCCTGTGACCCTTTGGTGCAAGGGCCCACACTCTAAGCACTGAGCACACTGGCCAGGACTTCATCCCTAATTTTAATAGCTGTTGTTCTAAAAGTGGCTTCAATGTCAAATATTGACTAAAGTTTTCATGCTGCCATACTTGGCACAGGAATTGAGCTGACAGGTTGTATTCTTGCTAGAAACAGGGGAAGATGCAAACTTAGCATGATGCTTATCATCTCAGTCTTCTTCCTTTCCCTTTTTCCTCCTCCTCTTCTTCCTCTTCTCTTTCTTCTTCTCCTTCTTCTTTCTTCCCCCCCTCCTCCTTTTTCTTCCTCTTCTCTTCCCTCTCTTCCTCCTTCTCTTCTGCTTCCTTCTTTTCCTCTTCCTCCTCCTCCTTTTTTTCATTTGAATATAAAGGTATTTTGAAAGGTTTGTAAGATTTGAAGATTATATATATATATATTTCTACTGAGCCATAAGAATAGATGAAATACTGCCAATTGTGACAACATGGATGGATCTTGAGAATATCATGCTAAGTGAAATAAGTCAGATAGAAAAAGTTAAGAACCATATGATTTATTAATATGTGGAATATAAAATTGAATACAACAAATGAACAAAAAAGAAAAACAAACAGAAACTCATTGACACAGATAACAGTATGGTGGTTACCACAGGGAAGGGTGTTAGAGGTTAGTAAAGGGTATTGAGGGTCAAATATGTGGTGATGGAAGGTTTGACTTTGGGTGGTAAACACACAATGTAATATACAGATGATGTATCATAAAATTATACACTTGAAACCTATGTAATTTTATTAACGAATGTCACCCCAACAAATTTAATAAAAAAAAGAAAGACATCTCGCCCTGGCCCAATGACTCAGTTGATTGGACATTGTCCAGTACACCAAAAGGACACAGGCTTAATTCCTGGTCAGGGCACCTACCTAGGTTGTGGTTGATCCCTGGTCAGGGCGCATATGGAGACAATCAATCCATGTTTCTCACATTGCTGTTTCTTTCCCTCTCCCTTCCTCTTTCTCTAAAATCAATAAAAACATACCCTTGGGTGAAGATTAAAAACAATAAAAATAAAATTAAAAAAGACATCTTGAGAAAATATATTATGCAAATTATTCTGGTTCCAGTCAAGTTTCCCTAATGTTAAACAAAAACCAAGATGACCAAATTCATATTAGATTCAGGAAAAAAAAAAAAAAATCAGTGAGCTATTTAAAGCTGAACTCATGTAAATTAAAGTCCATTAAATAAGGTCTAATTTTCTTAATGATTCTTCAAAACTCCAGAGGGAGGCTTTGATCTCACACAACCTGTTCCTTGTTTCACCTCTGGAGAAACTTGAAACCTAAAATCTCCCAGTTGACAAGCCCGGTGAAAGTCTTTTGTTTTAACAGTGCCCTCTTGTGGGCAATTTCCCTAAAGTGAGGTCCTGTGATGAGTTGGATTACTCTGGCAATCAGCTGTAAAGTCTACTCAGTCAAGGAGCAAGGTGGCTTTTGGATAACCTGGCCAAGTGATGCTCTCAGTGGGGTTGATGCCAGTAGGGAAAGCAGTCTCTTTTTTTTTTCTTTCTTTTTTTTTTTTTTTAAATATATTTTATTGATTTTTTACAGAGAGGAAGGGAGAGATAGAGAGTTAGAAATATCGATGAGAGAGAATCATGGATCAGCTGCCTCCTGCACATCTCCTTACTGGGGATATGCCCGCAACCCAGGTACATGCCCTTGACCGGAATCGAACCTGGGACCTCTCAGTCCGCAGGCCAACGCTCTATCCACTGAGCCAAACCGGTTTCGGCAAGGGAAAGCAGTCTCTTAAAGCAGCCCTTCCCTCCCTACCCTGTGTGGTAGATGATGGTAAATAACTCCTTTGTGGGAGCTGTGATGAGTCCCTCTTTTCCTTGCCAACGACCTGGGAGATGTGGGCAGTGTCTGGCTGCTTCTCTGGGTCCCAAGCCAACTTTGGGTGGGTTACTTGAGACTGAGCCAGGCCTGGGTCTCAGCGCCTCCAGATCTGCACTGTGTAGGCTCATTTTACAGTCATGTTCACCAGCCCCAACCCCGCCACCCCACCAGCAGTCAGAGAATCCCAGCTGAGTTAGCTTTGGGGAAAATAAAGTAGTAGCAAAATGGTGGGTGTGGATTTTAACCCTAGGGAAGAATTTCATTTGGATAACTTGAGTTTGGTTTAATAACGGTATTTTCCACGACTTAGTTTTAGCCCAGAGAAAAATACGTGAGGAGCTCCTTCCTTTATTCTTTGGGAACTGTGTGGAAGGCTGTTCTTCCTATCCATTGGCACTCTGTGAAATAGTAAAGATGATACATTCCTTTTGTTTAATCAGAGAGAATTGAAGAAAGATTGAGAGTTTTTCTTCATATTCCATATATTATGGTGAAACCCAGTGGATGGTCTGGAGCCCTGAGGCTCCCTGAGATTCCTGGCTTCTACTTTTTCACAGGAGTTGAGGGAGGTGGGTGGTGGAGGAGAATGGGGAAAGGCATCTTTCCAGGTAGGATAGGGGCCTTGTGGTTGGTGTCCAGGGTATGGGAAGAGGACCCATGGCTATGAGGCCTTTAGATGCAGCGGCTTTTAGGTTAGAAGGTCCAGGTGGCAAATCCTAACTCTGCCACTCACTCTGAATGCCCCATGACCTAACCTCTGCCCCTGAAAAAGGGATCTAGCAACACTACTCACGCTGTAGTGTTTTTATGAGCACAATGTGAGCTGCTATTACAGTTGAGAGTTGAGTAGTCATCAGATTGAAAATAATAACAGAAAATATCAGTTCCTAAAAGCTGAAGTGGTAAGCATTAACTCAGAATGAATGAGACTGGTCATTTGTGGAAATGACTCGATTGAAATGATCATTTGTGAGATGACTGACAAGACTGAGAAAAAAAAGTTCAAACAAAATGGCAGGAAATGGTGGCTGAAGCAAGCAGGAGTCCAGTGGGCTGTAATTTATCTTGGCCTTGGATGACAGACCTTTGTTAGCCGGGATGGTTTCTGTGGAGCTGAGTTGGAGATGGCCAGTGTGTATTAGCCCTTTCTGGGAGGGAGGTGTTCCACCCGAGGGCTCTGGCTCCCTGCAGGGGAGGTGATGGGTCTGGGCACTCCCGAGGGGTTGATGCGGCTCCCACCTTGGACTCTGATGGCCCCACAGAGCAGTGCCTCACTTTTCTCTGGCTCTGATGGGATCTGATCGAACTTCCTCCATTGACATCTCTGCAGCGGCTGATGTGCATTGTTTTTAAAGCAGGGAGGTGCTTTATGTGCCCTTCGTGTGCTAATCCAGGAGGGTGGGGCAACATGAGGGCTTGTGGGGATTTGGAGAGCTTTGCTTGGTCTACTTCCCAGGCAGGTGTAAGTAGGATGACCACACATCTTGTCTTGCCTCATTTATATCAGTTTTCTGGGTGAAATATTTGTCCTTCACCCCAGAGTGTCCATTGCAGTTATATGGTGCAGCAGACACGACGGACACAGGCCCCACCCAGCTCTGCTTCATGTCTTCTCCATCGTGGGCAAACATCCAAGTAGAAAAAAGCATCTGGACTGACTCTGGGAAGCTCAGCCATTCTGCCTCATCCACCTTCAGACACTTGCTTTGATGAATAGCCGGACCCTTAAAATGATGACATAGATTTGGCATAGTTTGGGCATAACTTCTGGCTGCTGTGACTTTCAGGTTTTGAATATTTAGTTTCTGGAAGCTCTGATAGAATGAATAACTTTATAAGTTTATTTAATTCTGAAATGGTAAATCAGCATGCTTTTAAATTATCTTTGCTTCTGTATATGATTGTCACTTTGCCTTATTTACATTTTTTTACTTAAGGCGTTTTTTTGTGTGTGAACCTAAGTAGGAAAAAGAATGGGGGTTGCTTTTTGCTTGCTTAAAAAAACTTTCCTTTTCATTAAAAACTGGGGTACACATGTATATTGTTGTTAACTGTTCTGCAGTGATTTATTTATGTGGTGTAATCCTTCTGAGATAAAAGTAATATTGAAGAATATTGTCAGCACTGAAGGGGCTTTTATTAAAATCCATGGTAATATCGTCTGTGTTTTCCTGGCTTTCAGGTTTTCAGAACCCTTGGCACAGATGTTGTGAAGTCTGCATTTGAAGGTTATAATGCGTGTGTCTTTGCATATGGCCAGACTGGATCGGGAAAGTCATACACGATGATGGGAAACTCTGTACGTTGCTTACACTGTGGGAAGAACATTTTTCATTCTCTCTCTCTTTGGGCTGATAGAATTGTCTCTTTATCTGCTTGGTCTGTAATAACTTGCTTTTCATGTTCTGATCATTCTTCAGCAATAAGATAAAACTCAGTAATAAGTTGGACTAAATGTCCCTTCAGAGATTTTAAATTAGAAAGAGTTCTAAGTTTATAAGCATGAATAATGGATGCAAGCCTCAGTTCATTTTCCATTTTTAAAGGCTTTATAATCTTATCAAAAAAGTGTACTGGGCCCTTAAGTAATTTATTCTTCTTTTCTGCCAACAGAACAGTTTGAATAAAATTACTGAACTCTCTTCTTTTTAAAATTATTTAAAACATTTTCCCCCCAAGAAAAATGTAAAAAAAAAAAAAAAATCTAACTCTTTGGTAAAAAGGTACTATATAAATCAAACAAATACATAAAAAGGATTAGAATTATATAGTTTATATAGAGTATATATGGTTATAAACACAGTATGTAGAGTTTAGTAGCTATGCTGTATAAATTGACAAACATTAGAGTTATATTTGCCCCAAAATATGGAGGAGTAAAAACAACTAGGCATTATTGCAGGAACTTGATCTTGTCTGTGTTTTCTCCAGATCTAGTAGTGCCATGTTTTCCTTTTTTTATGTCCTGGTGAAAACTGTTCACTGACTCTCAGGCCTGTGGCCTGTTCTAGATGGAGATACTGGCAGAGGACCGCAGGCTCCTGCTGGCGGCACAGTGGTGCCGTTAGGACTAATGGTTGGGTGGCGCAAGGAAGTAGCAGTATAGTCAGGAGTCTGGGTCACTCCCTATGACAGTATTTCAGTACATGTGTCTTGGCTTCTGACTCCAGGCTTTTCCTTGACAAGATTAGTAGATGACGCTGTGAGGAGAGTCCCCAGTGCTGAAAAGCAGGGAAGAATAAATAGGGAGGAACAAACAGATGCATTTGCTTTCTATCATTAATTTTCTCTTCCTGCTCTCCTACTGTGCCTTTGGAAGAAACCTCATCTAAAAGTTAAATTTCCCTGGAGCTATTTTCTGTAAGTGAAACATTTATAAAGTGCTCACAAATTACAACTATCTTCTCTGACCTTACAGTTGAGTACTATTTGTGTATTTTTTAAAATTTATTTTGTAAAGTAAGAACTTACAATGTGGTAAAAGTTTTATTTTTTTCTTGATAAGAATTGGTACTGATTTAATGGTGTAAAGAAAAAAAAATCTCTTAGAGCTATGATCTCTTTTGTGTGTTTTTTTTGGGGGGGCAGTGAGGGATTGAGGGAAGATGGGGATGGACTTTGGAAGAAAACATTGAGGCTCTGAAGTTCCGTTTTCTAACAACATTTTGCCTCATCTTTCATATCGACCTGATGTTCATCAGCTTGTTAATGCTAACTGAACATGAAAGTTATTGATCATGCCCCCATTGTATAAGTAATACACTGTGTTAAGCTCTTCCTGTCTGGGAAGACCCGTGTAGGGATTAGTGCATCAAAAGAATTTCAACTTCCTTGGTTATAGATCTGATTTTTAACATTTATTCTGTAGCTGTAGACCCTCTTGTTTTCTTATGTTTGTTTGCATGCCTTGATTTAACTGATTAACAGCTGCTAACCATATAGTACCGTAATCTCGGTGCGTAGAAATTAGAAAGCTCAGTTCTCTTATTTCACAGAGTAGGAAGCAGTTTTGGGGGGAAATGGTGTGACTTGGGCACTGGGTGGTAGGCTTTGGGGTGGCATGCGGACCCTTGAGTCTGAGTCCCCTCCAGCGATCTACACATATTCAGTCATCGGTGGCTTTTGTTTCAAGTGACAGCTGTTGCCCTTCCTCTTGCCCACTGCAGGGCGATTCTGGCTTAATCCCTCGGATATGTGAAGGGCTCTTCAGTCGGATAAGTGAAACCACCAGATGGGATGAAGCGTCTTTTCGAACTGAAGTCAGGTAGGGCCCGTGGCCTGAGTGCGTGTGAGCTTGGCTGTACTTGCCTTTAGGCATCAGGAATGGATAACACCTCTGGGTTCTGAAGGGAGAATCTGCCTCTACCCTCTCCTGAACCATGGTAGCAGGACATCAACCTTAAAACTCGTTTACTTTCAATGACTTTCTTGAGTACAATTTGTTTTAGGATTTGGGAGGCTGGTAGAAATAACCCAGATTGGTCAGAAACACTCATTTTTGGATGTTTTGCTCAAATGGAGTGAGCTTTTGAGTTTTAAGTGTATACCCAGTTCACTTACCTTATTCTTTTAGCTGAATATGGTTTGTGTTTTTCTTTATGTTGGTAGGATCACTATAAATGTACTCTTTAAATAAGTCTGCATGATTGAGGTGTTTTTTCCTCCTTGAAATTAAACTTTTCTAAGAGCCAGTCTCTTCAGTGGTTTTGAGAACAGACGTAGCAGTCAAGAGTTATCGCTGCTTGACCTCTCAGTACCTCTATGGCCTTGGATAAGTTGTCTAAATCACTGTAAACCTCCATTGCGGATAATTGTACCACTTACCTCTGGGTTGTTGTTGGGATTAAATGACATATTACACTTAATGTATTACCAGATGCATCGTTAGCACCCATAAATGCATGTTGCTGCTGTTATTACTGTTACTATAAATATCTGAAATAATTTTTCTGAATTCAGTTCTATTTAAAATTTTTAGCTACTTAGAGATTTATAATGAACGTGTGCGAGATCTACTTAGGCGGAAGTCATCCAAAACCTTCAATTTAAGAGTCCGGGAGCATCCAAAAGAAGGACCTTATGTTGAGGGTAAGAATGAATATTTCACAGCCCTATTCTTATTGGGAATTTGTTCAAAAATAATAGTTTCAAAGAAAAAGGTAGGATAATGGTGAGATATAAAAATTTTATTTATTTTTGGCAGTTTTTTACAGTAAAAATGCCATGTTGTTACTATACAATGTTTATTTAATGAATTTGTACTTCACCGGGCATTTACTGGATTTTCTGGGGCTTGCCAATAGATTTCCTCTGGCTTTAAGAACTCTCTAGAAATTGTTTTTCAACGTTCTTAGGCAAGATCAGCAACCCTATCACCTGTCTTTTTGAATGGCATTGCATTTTGGCGGTATATTTTTACTGACACCAATGCAGCATGACCACAAAGAGATTCTGCGACATCTTGCCTTTTGAGAAGCTCATTTACAGAGTTTCCTGTGCTGAGGTTCTCAGCATTGGTGTTCTGATAGCTGTCACGGTCAGTTGTGAGGAATATAACCAGTATAGATGGGTAAGGGGATGGCCCTTGCTATTTATTTTAAAAATTCTTTAAAAAATAGGTTGGATTTAATGCTCTCCTTATTAAAAAAAAAGGCTTTCACTTATTCTGAGTGAGGTAGCTGAGTGATGGCTGGCGTGTCGGAATCACACACAGGGATGTGCTTTAGTGTGGCTGTCATCTTTCATGTGTGTCTTTTTGGAGGCAAGGCTGAGAACTGGTCATGGGTTTGAAGATGTTCCTGAATGTTTATTAGTTTTACCTGCAGATATCATGTGCACCAATAGGACCCCATCTGCATTTTATTAAATTTCCAATTGAACTTTTGCCTTTTACGCCCAAAGTAAGGTGTGTGATTATGTATTTGTTTTGTGGAGTGTGAAATAGCTACTATTGTTAATAGATTTAGCCTCTTTGTGCTTCAGATTTTGTCTTTAATGTGTTATCAGATGTTAAAACATATTATAAAGCTGGTTTGTGAAGAGACAGAATAATCAAACGAGGCAAAACATCCAGAATTTGATGTAGGTACACATGGGGATTTAGTTTCTAATAAATTTTCTATTCAAACTTTGGGGGAGTATGGGTTATTAAGTTAATTATTTCCAGAAATTTGGAGAAGGGAAGGCTTTAAAGAATTTTTACTTAAAACCCAGAAACCATGAAATAAATGTGTTAAAATTTGAAGTGATAAAAAAATAAAATTTTATACTTGGCAGAAATACCATAAACAAAGTAAAAAGAAAATTCCAAAATCGGGAAAATATTTTCAATTCAAGTTTCTGACAAAGGACTAATTTTTCTAATATGTAAAGAGCTCCTATAAATCAACAAGAACAGGTCCAACAACAAAGTGGAAACATGAATGAAGTGTGTGAATAGCCTGTTCACAGAAATAGAAATATAGATGATTTTTAAATAGGAGAAAGAATTCTCAGCCTCACTCATAGAGAAAAGCAAAATAAAAATTCTTCAATATTACATTTGTTACCTGTCTTTGGCAGATGTAAGAAAGCCTGATATGACAGTGATGGGAGACACGCAGTTTTGTACAACGCTACTGCCAGGTGTAAATTGCCTTCTGTGGAGAACAATTTTTTGCAGTATCTATCAAAATTTCAAATGTGCTTTGATCAAGCAATTTCACCTCTTAAGAATTTATTATGCAGAAATATTTTCACATACTTGAAAAGACCTGTGTACAAAATTATTTGTAGCAGTATTATTTGTAATTGGAAACAAAATGTGAACAACCTCTGTAATCTCAATAGGCAGCTGGTTCAATTGGTTATGGCATATACATACAGTCACATACTCTCGAAGCTATAAAAATGATGAGCAAAAATAGATCCAGAAACATAGAAACATTGAACAGACCATCAAACCTCTGAGGAAGGCAGGTGAGGGTGGAGGAAGGGATAAGAGATCAACCAAAGGACTCGTATGCATTCATGTAAGCATAACCAATGGACACAGACAGTAGGGTGGTAGGGCGAGGGCATGTACTGGGGCTGGGGGAAGAGGTCAATGGGGGAAAAAGGAGACATATGTAATACTTTCAACAATAAAGAGTTTAAATAAAAGAAAAAAGGAATGAGGCACCACCTTAACTGGTACAGAATATTCTTCATTATATTATTACATAGAAAAAAGCAGGATGCAGAACTATGTTTTTGGTATGCTGCCATTTGTGTGAAAGGGAAAATATGTTTTTAAAATATGTAAATGCTTGTATGTGTATGGGTTATTTCTAGAAGGGTATGGAGGAACTGATAACATTGGGTTGACTGACAGAAGGAAACATGGGTGATGGGTTATAGGCTAGGGGTAGGAGGACACCCTTTACACAGTGTACCTTTTGTAGTAGTTGACTTTGGAGTTATATGAATGTTTCCAAGAAAATGAATAAGAAGTTTTTAAAGAAGATTTAAAAGAATACTCTTTGGTTTTGCCTGAATTTAGTGTTTACATTTCTCTTCTGGGTGCCATGACTGATGCTAATGAGGCTGATGATAATAGCTAACATTTATCCCTGTGTTAGGCATGCGTTATTCAGACCAGATGACTGAGTCATGGTGGGCTATGTGACTTGGCCATAACCATGTAAGTCTACTCACAAGCAGCAGAGCTGGGACTTGATTCCGGAAGGCTCAGCTCCTGAATGTGTTATAAACTACCCCTCTATAGGAACAAGTAAGATCTGCCAACAACCGATTTGTCCAGTTGTGTTTTACTTTATAGAGGTGGATTTCCTATTCCATTTGCTATATATTAGGAAGATTGCTTCACCCCCTTTTTTTCAGATTTATCCAAACATTTAGTACAGAATTATGGCGATGTAGAAGAACTTATGGATGCAGGAAATATCAATCGTACCACCGCAGCGACTGGGATGAACGACGTCAGTAGCAGGTCTCATGCCATCTTCACCATCAAGTTCACTCAGGTAAGGCAGACTCGCGGAACGGCTGGCTGTGTCCCTGAGGTCTTACCTGCTGATTAGCACCAGCCGAGGACCCATCCTTGTGGAACCAGGAGCAGCAGCAGGCAAAGGTGACTGTCACGTTCCTGTTAGTTAGACTTGAGCATGTGCTCTGTGCTGAGTTTCTCGGTGGTTACAGTCACAGAAATTTGAAATGTCCTGATGTGTACTCTTAAGAAAGAGCAGGCTTCTGCCCTGTTCAAGACACAAAAAGTCTTGCTTTGTGCTTAATTCAGCAAAAGTTTCATGTTGCAAGCTCTGTAGGAGGTAATGGATTCCTAGTCAGACCAGCTGGAGGCCAATGTAAGTAACTCATTGGGGTGCATTATCGCTCCACAGAGGTCACCCTGCAATGTTGATTATGGTTATTAGAATGATATTAAAGGACAAGGAACATTTTAAAGTATTAATGTAAGAATTCACTCTGATTAAGGGGTATAGGGCATTTTGAATATGTTTGCAAATTATTGAAGGCAAATATTTTTTTAAAATATATTTTATTTTTTATAGAGAGGAAGGGAGAGGGGTAGAGAGTTAGAAACATTGATGAGAGAGACACATCGATCAGCTACCTCCTGCACACCTCCTACGGGGATGTGCCCGCAACCCAGGTACATGCCCTTGACCGGAATCGAGCCTGGGACCTTTCAGTCTGCAGGCGACGCTCTATCCACTGAGCCAAACCGGTTAGGGCTGAAGGCAAATATTTTAACACCTAGGCTGGTAGAATAGATGAATGCAAAAATGTAGGGTCCTCTGGGCTTAATAAAATGTTAGGAGTTTGGGGATGTCTTGGTTTGTATTAGCCATTGAACACACCAGATACAAAAAGGTAGCATTTTCAGAGAGAAAACAAAAAAGACAAGAAAAAATTCTCTTAGGTCAATTGATGAATTCTCCACATCTTTAGCTTTTGCTAGACCTTTGCTTTTTACTTACTCCACTGGTTTTTCTCCTGCGTTCTACTTAATGCAGAGTAGGATCTGGCCATTCCCAATTTCTAAGAGGTTTACATTTTCATCAAAACGTGGTGATTTCTTTTTAGCATTTTGGTTCAGACTATCAAGTGTAAGTTAAAAGTCTTTCAGAAAGTAAAATTCAGAATCAGGGGATACAGTATTTCAGTTGATCATGTTATAATTTATGAAACAAAAATTTGAACATCAAATAATGGCCAAATGACCTTTTACATAATTGTCTACATTTTTCCTATTTTGGAGAGCCATTGTGCTTGGAATGTTGAAGATTCTAGATGAAAACAAAACTAATTATTTGTTTACTTATATTTTTCTTTGTTGAGTGCCCCTCAGTGTCTAGGTTCCTATTCCGCTACAGTCAGACTCAGTATGCCTTTGTTGAGAGACACTGAGTGATTTGAATAATGGAATAGTTCTTCAGAAGATTTAGGAGTCACATATGGTATTCAGTTTACTTTTGGAAATTTTTATGAGAAGGCCAATGGAACAATCAAATAAAAAAACGAACCAAAACCTATGCTGAGAGATCATAGGAGTGGAAAATAATTAGCATTTGTATTGTCAACACCAGAAGTTTATACTTCTTCAATTTTGCTTTTCTGTTTTGCTGCAGGCAAAATTTGATTCTGAAATGCCGTGTGAAACCGTGAGTAAGATCCACTTGGTCGATCTTGCTGGAAGTGAGCGCGCCGATGCCACTGGTGCCACGGGGGTCAGACTGAAGGAAGGGGGGAACATTAACAAGTCCCTCGTGACTCTGGGCAATGTCATTTCTGCCTTAGGTAGGTTTCCACTGTCTCCTGCCTCCTCTTATTCTTTGTGGTCCTGTGTTTGCCCAAAGCAATTATGTTTGTGTTGTAAACTGAGGTTATATCCTCAAAGTTTTCTGAAGCCAAATCAGAAGGAAAAATCTTCAATAATTGTCTTTCTTTTCTTTTTTTTGCCTCCCTGCAGCTGATTTATCTCAGGATGCAGCCAACCCTTCTGCCAAGAAGAAGCAAGTTTTTGTGCCTTACAGGGATTCTGTTTTGACGTGGTTGTTAAAAGATAGTCTCGGAGGAAACTCTAAAACTATCATGATTGCCAGTAAGAATTTAAGTTCTTTTCCTCAACATAGTGTTTCATGTGAATTAATTAGATATTTAAGTTTAAAGAGTCTCATTAGGAAAGAGCATCTTTTTATGTTGAAAAACGAATAGTTTTTCTATCATGCAGAAAACCACTAACTGTGACCTAGTCTGTAGTACCATATTACTCTTTCTCCCTCTTGCTGTTCCATAAACTTGCCACGTTCATGGTTACGCAAGCTGGGATACGCGCAGAATAATTCTCAGCTTTTCTTGCTTGAAGTACAAGATATAAACCTTTACTTCGCTAACTCATAGGAGAAAATCATTATAGGGACATAAAGTAAAAATAACCTAGGTCAATTGATAAATTCTCCACATCTTTACCATTTATTAGACCTTTACTTTTTACTTAAAAATTTTAAAGCCATACATGTGGAATTTAATATTGAGAATTGAGAGGGAAAAGACCCAATAAATACAACGAATAATAATGACAACAGCAATATACTTTACTTCTGTTTTCACTAATTAACTGAAAGAAACAGAACAGAGGAAAATATACAAAGGGAAGATAACTCTTGAGGAGAACTTAAACCCTGTTTTCCTCCTAACCTTACTTTCCCCCTACTTTCTACCTACCTCCTTTTCCCTTCCCCTGTCTCTGTGTCTCCCCGACTCTGCCTGCCATGTATTAACTGGGCAGGGGATCTATTCTGGGGTGTGCACCCCAGATGCATTGTGTAGCCACCTAAGCTCTACATTTTGTGGAGGGGAGGAGGGTGCAATTAACCACAGCTTTATGAGGAAAAGAATGAACGGATACACTGACTCTTTCAAAAATTTCAGGCTCTGGATTTTTATAGGTGGTAGACTTGACCAGAACTTCAAAGAATATTTTAACTTCTACTTAATATTGAGAAGTACAAATACAGGAGTCTCCCCTAATTGCTTTCTGCGTGTTCAGTTACTCACGGCCAACTTTGGTCTGAATATATTAAATGGAAAATTCCAGAAATAAACAATTTATAAGTTTTAAATTGTGTCCCATTCTGAGTAGCAGTGACAAAATCTCTACCATCTTGCCCAGTCCCACCCAAGATGTGATCATGCCTTTGTCTAGCATCTCCACCCTATATATGTCATTTAGTAACCCTCTTAGTTATCACATCCACTGTCCTGGCATCACAGTGCTTGGGTTCAAGTAACCCTTATTTTACCTGATGATGCCCCCAAAGTATAAGAGTACTGAAGCTGGTAATTTGAATATGCCAGATAGACTTCATAAAGGGTTTCTTTTAAGTGAAAAGTGAAAGTTCTCAGCTTAATAATAATAAAAAAATCATATGCTGATGTTGTATCCATGGTGAGAATGAATCTTCTATCCATGAAATTGTGGAGAAAGAAAAGAAATTCATGCTACGTCTGCTGTCACACCTGACTTCATAGTTATGACCACAGTGTGTGATAAGCGCTTAGTTAGGATGGAAAAGGCATACAGTTGTGGCTGGAAGACATGAGCAGAGAATGTGTTTCCACTGATGGCAACATGTTGCACCAGAAGTCACTGAGCCTGTAGACGGACTTGAGCAAGGTGTCCCCTGAAACAGGGGACACCAGCCATTTACTGCAAGTAAGGGACGGTTACACAGACTCAGGAGTAGGGTTGGACTGAAAAATATAAAAATGGCTGCAGAGCCTGCGTCTGCCCATAAAGCTGCCACCACATTTCCAGATGAGGTGAAGGCGTCGGTAAGGGTTCGGTACTATCAGTGCTTTCAGGCACCCACTGGGAGGCGGTAACATGTCCCCCACCCCAGTGAAGAGGGGCCACTACTGTAGTCTTGAATTCCTCTTCGTCCAATATATTTTTAAAAATATTTTTTTATTGGTTTCAGAGAGGAATGGAGAAGGAGAGAGAGATAGAAACATCCACTATGAGAGAGAATCATTGATCTGCTGCCCCCCACCAGGGGATCAAGCCTGCAACCCCAGCATGTGCCCTGACCAGGAATCGAACCATGACATTTTGGTTCATAGGTCAACATTCAAGCACTGAGCCACGCTAGCTGGGCATTTTTCCAATATTTTTAACAGAGAAAGCTCCCTGACCTATAGTGGAGGCCCTCATATCTCATTTTAGAGTTGGTTCGGTGGCTGATTCTACACTTAAGAAGTGCCAAATGACATTTAATTTAGTATAGTGAGTGCTTTCCCTATAAATCTTAGATAATTTTTAATATTCATTACTGTGGCAGGGAATATTTATTTAATGACCTGGGGTTAATCTGACTTTTAAATTACAAACCAACTTTGTGTTAAAGGAAACACGGAGTGCCGGATAAATTATTTTTTGAATTCATTCTTCATAGCCATTTCACCTGCTGATGTCAATTACGGAGAAACCCTAAGTACTCTTCGCTATGCAAATAGAGCCAAAAATATCATCAACAAGCCTACCATTAATGAAGATGCCAACGTCAAACTCATCCGTGAGCTGCGAGCTGAAATAGCCAGACTGAAAACGCTGCTTGCTCAAGGAAATCAGGTCGGGTTACTCTGAGATTTATGGATAATTTTCTTTGAGTAATGGCATCTATTTCTAGATCTTAATGAGATAATTATCTCACTTATTGTATTGATTTGAGTAAATAAGTGCTAAGTGAAGCTTGAATGAGTTAGCCAGTCTCTCCTTTACATCACTCTTCCATTGTCTTTACATTTATTCTGTGCTCCTTATGTAAGTAAGATTTTATCCACTAAGTCTGAAATGATTAACTATCTAATAGTTATCAATTATGGATGGAAATTTAGCATGCAATAGGATTAGCAGCATAATCTCCATTAGTGGAAGGAAATTGAGGTGCTTGGAGTTATATTTAAAATTCTATTTGTGCATTTTGTGACTTTAAAATGTATTTTAACAGAAGGAATGAAAGACTAGTTTGAACATCTTTCTGAATTTTTGTTCTGTACTGTCCTTTGCAGAGGTGGTTATGATGACACAGTGACATGTGTGACATACCTCTAGCCTGGCTGAGACGATATTCCTGGGTCCTTGTTTGATTGTTGGAACAGCCTCACTTCAGCATCTTTGCGAATTCTAGGGAAGGGGCCTTGTCTCTTTGTGTTTTTCACAGTGAATTTACTTATAATCTGCAGAGTTTACATTCATAGTTACATTCTTTTATTTAAAAAATGTATTTTTATTGATTTCAGAGAGGAGGGGAGAGGGAGAGAGAGAGATAGAAACATCAGTGATGAGAGAGAATCATTGATCGGCTGCCTCCTGCACGCCCCACATTGGGGATTGAGCCCACAACCCAGGCATGTACCCTGGCTGGAAATTGACCATGACCTCCTGGTTCATAGGTTGATGCTCAACCACTGAGCCACATTGGCCAGGTCAGAGTGTGTGTGTGTGTGTGTGTGTGTGTATTTCATAAAGGAAGGGAGAGAGAGATAGAAACATCAATGATGAAAGAGAATCATTGGTTGGCTGCCTCCTTCATGCCTGCTGATGGGGATCGAGCCTGCAACCTGGGCATGTGCCCTTGACTGAATTGAACCCAGGACCCTTCAGTCCCCAGGCTGATGCTCTATCCACTGAGCCAAACCATCCAGAGCAAGAGTTACATTCTTGATGAATAGTGTGAACTAGGTTCTTATAGGTCTAGACACTTGTAACAAACACTCCTGAAATCAAAAATAGCTTTTCAAAATGTTTGCATTAGATTGGAGTTAGAAATAGACAAAGATACATTTCTTCCCATTTTCCTAACCTATGAATAGATGTCACACATGTCACTAAATATTAGTTTTCTTTAAATGCCAAGTGCTCTCTCTAGAGCAGCTTCCTATCTAGGAATACTGTATATGGCCTGTGAAGCCCTTGACATCCCATTAGTGGTTTGACCTATGAAGATATTGACAGGATAAAAATCTTACCGAGTTTCCTGTGACCTGAAATATAACTGAAGTTCTTTTCCCATAAGATGCTGGACAACAGTTGTGCAGGAATTACTCATTACACTTAAAAACATGTCCACACACATTTTACTTTTTGATGGGGAGCTATCCTGTGTGTGAAAGGAAGTTGTCAGAACAAATAATCCAGCTGTATGTGTTGTTATCAAGCAATATAACATATGACATGAACCCAATAGTTATTTTTACTTATACACCTTGTTATTGGGATCTTTTTCAGTGTTTTTAAAACATTATTTATCTGAAGTAAACATTTAAGTATGATATTATGGGCTCACCCAAATTATATGTGAAGGAAAGTATTTGGGAAATTCTTGTGCAACTTCTTTAGTTAATGTTTTACTAAGTTATGAGAGTGAAGAAAAAGAAAGATTAGCCTTTTAAAATTAAACAAAGGAAATTTTTGAAAGGAGCCTTATCATGTGGGCAGGAAAGCTCTAATTTACTAAAATTTTTACAAATTCTTCCTGGGGAATGTCTTATATTTTGTGGTCTTTTATTTTGATTTTTGCATGACTAAAGACTACTGTAATTAAAGAAGTATTTTTGTTGCTGTAGTCTTTGGGGTAAGAATGGAAATAGTAGTTAAATCTATTTTATAACACACTGAAGATAAAATTCCTTGATAAACTCAATACATTAAAATGAAAACAGGAATCCAATTTAAAATAATTTATCACACTATGAAGCTCTATAAATTGTGAGATAATATAGGCTTATTCTAGATTAATTAAATTTGTGATGCCTAATAAAATAAGCAGGTGTTCTTATGTGCCCATTAAAAATCTGTTTACATTTTTCTGATGACATTGCTCTATTTCCACATTCTTTTATTCTGAACTAGAGGCCCGTTGCACTAAGATTCGCACAATAGGCCTTCCTTCCTCTGGCTGCCGGCACCAGTTTTCCTCCGGCACCCAGGACCTAGGCCTTTGGGCCAAGCCTCTTCAGTTTTCAGTCTTCACTCCGTGCCTGTGTATGCAAATTAACCGCCATCTTTGTTGGGTTAATTTGCATAGTCACTCTGATTGGCTGGTGGGTGTAGCGGAGTGACACCAATTTGCATGTTTCTCTTTTATTAGTGATGCTGCCATGGTTCATTGAGAATGTTACTCAAATCAAATTTCCATTTCTAGGGTTATTTTGGTACAGTTAAATAAAAATCAATTTCTTTTAATAATTTTATGTATTTGACAATCAAAATGTCATGTGAATAGAGTTTTAAAATCACAGTTTTAATAAAACAAAATATTTTGACATATATTGGATTCACTTCTCCTACATATAGATAAATATATATGTAGTCATTTATATATGTATGTGAGCTCTTTATTGAAGTATTAGATGTGTGCAAAAATTACATTTATATATGTATACAGATCAGTGAATTTTTACAGGATGAAATCACCTATCTAACCTGCACCTACATCAAGGAACAGGACAGTATCAGCACCCCAGAAGTCCCCCTTAATGTTCCTTTCTAAGTATTATCCACTCTTCCCTTTAAGGGTAACCATATCCTGACTTCTAAAGGCATAGATTAGTCTTTAGTTTTGCCTATTTTTGTTCTTTACATAAATGGAATTGTGCAGTATATATTCTTGACCTTACTTCTTTCACTCAACATTGTATTTGTGAGATTCACCACTTTGGTGCATGGAGTTATAGAGCCATTTATTTTCATTTCTTTATTGTATTCTATCATATAAAGGTTTCCCAACTCATTTATAGGTTCAATTTTTGATGGGCATTTGCGGAGTTTCTTTTTTGGTACTATTATGCTGCTGTGGACTTTTTAGTGAACATGCAGATGCATTTCCTATGAGTGTACATGTGTCCAGTTTTAGTGGATGCCAATTTATACTCCACCATCAGTATATGAAAGTGCCAGGTGTAGTTCCTGCAGGTCCTTGTGAACACTTGGTACTGTCCATTTTCATTGTAACCATTCTGATGGATGCCTAGTGGTATCACTGAATTATATTGGTTTGTACTTCTCAGAAGATTCATGAAATTGAGCATTTGGATATTTTGTATTTTCAAATGTTCTCTTTTATTATATTATATTTAAAGCATATTTTCAGACTTGTGCTTTGAATTTGGCAGAGAGAAAATGTCTCTTAATTCTTCTCTTTTGAATTTATCTGGAGGTAATAAGAAAATGAAACAATATAGAAATGAAATGAACAAAAGTCAAAAATCAAAAAAAACACAATGAGAGAAGATGAAAGTAGGATGAATTTCTCATTTTTGTAGCTGGAGTCATCAATAAGGTTTATTTATTTATTTTTTAAATATATTTTATTGATTTTTTTACAGAGAGGAAGGGAAAAGGGATAGAGAGCTAGAAACATCAATGAGAGAGAAACATCAATCAGCTGCCTCCTGCACGCTCCCCACTGGGGATGTGCCCGCAACCAAGGTACATGCCCTTGACCGGAATCGAACCTGGGACCCTTGAGTCCACAGGCTGACGCTCTATCCACTGAGCCAAACTGGATAGGGCATTAAGGTTTAAATAGTAGATAGATAATAGAAATATCAGTATTAAGATAGATAACTCTTATGGTCAAACAGGAAAGCTCACTTATATGATGTTTGTAAGGATGGGCAATTATCTACCAGCTAATTCAAGGGGTAAGTAAACAGTGTAAAAACAGCATTATATGAGCTTCAGAAAAGGCACTTTATCACAACAAAGAGTGCAATTCATAATTAAAATCAAGTATGATGTCAGCTTTCATAAAAGAAAAACAAAACTATAGGAAATAGCCACTTCTGAAGAGAAGACATAGAAATTGCCAATAAACATATGAAAAGATGTTCAAACTATCAGAGAAATGCCAATTAAAGCCACAATGAGATACCAAGTCACACCTGTCAGAATGGCAATCATCAGTAAATCAATAAACGAATATTGGCGAAGATGTGGGGAAAAGGAAACCGTAGTGCACTATTGGTGGGAATGCCAACTAGTTCAGCCAGTATGGAAAATAGAATGAAGGTTCGTTAAAAAATTAAAAATGGAATTACCTTATGGCCCAGCAGTTTCACTTCTGGTTATATATCCAAAGAAAGCAGAAACACTAATTTGAAAGAATATATGCACCCCTATATTTATTGCAGAGTTATTTCCAATAGCCAAGATATGGAAGCAATGCAAGTGCCCATCAGTAGATGAATGGATAAAAAGTATGGAACATACACTGAGTGGCCAAATTATTATGACCGGCCAGATTATTCTGACTACCCCATCAGTACTTCATTGACACTTCCAAAAATACTGAATATTGAAAACTTCCTAAGCAAATACTCTCAAGGTTTTTTATTATTATTATTTGCATAACTAATTCACTTCATTATACTGATGGGGTGGTCATAATAATCTGGCTGGTCATAATAATCTGGCCACTCAGTGTATATACATATATATTGGAATATTACTTGGCCATAAAAAAAAAGAATGAAATCTTGCCACTTGTGACAGCATGGATGGCCCTATAGGGTGTTAAGCTAAGTGAAATAAGTCAGTCAGAGAAAGACAAATACCATGTAATTTCACTTATATGTGGAATCTAAAGAGCAAAATAAATGAACAAACAAAATAGAAATACGCAGAGAGAACAGACTGATGGCGCCAGAGGAAGGGGTGCTGGGGAGATGGTAAAAAAGGTGAAGAGATTTAGAACTATAAATCGGTAGTTACAAAATAGTCACAGGGATGTAAAGTCCAGCGCAGGGAATATAGTCAATAATATTGCAATAACTATGTATGGTGCCAGGTGGGTACTTGAAATATTGAGGGTAACACTTTGTAAATGATTGTCTATCTACTATGCTGTATACCTGAAGCTAATACAAAACAATATTGAATGTAAACTGATAGAGAAATAAAGTAAAAAATAATAATAATGAAACAAATAGAAAAAAAAACCCTGTAGGAAATTCCAGGAGACAGAGCCATGTACATATTTGTCACAGGGAACTTGTATTCCTCTTTCTCATTTTATGAGAGCTCACGTAGACAAAAATAAGCGAAGACAGCATGTTTACATTGCATAATAAAAATGTGCTGGAATCATTACAAACCAGGAAAAAGATTGCCAACTCATGCAACAAAAGACTACTTTTCTTATGAGAAATGCTATTAAAAACTAGAAAGATTATGATCCAACAGAAAAGTGAATGGGAGAATATGAGCATAATTCATGGGAAAAACGTTACAAATGGCCTCTAAACATCTGAAAGTATGCTCAATGTAATTTGAAATATAGCAATGCAAATATTAAGAATAGTGGAATAAATATGTATATGTAAATAGATACATAGTTATCAAGCTGTGCATTTTACTACATGTAAATTATACCTCAAGGTTCTTAAAAAACAAGGAGATGCCCTTTTCACCTCACATGGTCAGAAATCAAAACACTTGATTGGACAGTATATTGGCAAGGGTTGCAGGCAAGAGTTTCTTGTATATGTTGTTAGTAGAGTTGGTATTGCTGAAGTTTTGATGTAGTATTACTCTTGATTTAACACATAAACTTAATATGAGTATTTTTTAATCCTGAACACTTTTCCTCAGAAAAGACACTTTGCAAAGAATAAGTTAATTGTAAAAGTTTTAGTTTTACCAAAGATTTCTTTTAGAAAGGACTTAGGTAGGTCTTTATTTATGTGTGCTTTAAAATAATTTTCCAAAAGTTATAGTGATCAGAAATAAATGGTGCATGTATTTAATCAGTTATCATCTACTCAGTTGATGGTGTGGTAGGAATGTTTTAGCTTTGATTGCAGATGAAACATTCTAACAGTGGAGTCTTTAAAATGAACCATGTTATAAAGGGGGTTACTAATTGTTTTAAAAATTGTCAACCGTATACAATGATGCAGTAATTATAATATCTGCCACTTGCATTTCTTCAATGAAAAATACTTGAGTATCATCTATGTGTAAGACGACATGGACATGTTACGTGCAGTGATGTTGAAGTAATGTGTTAGCAAAGCTTCTTTTCCTCCACTAAGGATGAATTTGATCTGGAGTTAACTTGCTGGTTTTATTCTCTGTACACTGGATAAAAGTGGGATGCCAGCTGTCTAACCAGGCAGCATCTCTAATGATAAAAATACCCCCCACTTGGTGAAGTGCATCTGGATTAGGATGAACTCTATATATAAGCTATAAATGTGCTGCTGAGAAGCCTTAGCTTTGAGTTTCATTGAGAGCAGAGAATCTTGTAATAGGTGTGTTCCTTGTGGAGACCCTGGAGGATATGCCTATGACATTGTTACAAGAGATGTTGGTTCCCCACACATGTCTCCATCCCTCAAGAAGGCCAAAGACAGTACTCCTGGACAGCTGTGGGGACTACTGCAGAGAGCACAGGGTACTTTGCCCTGCCCTGCTGGCCGCTCTGCCTTCTGCTGAGTACGTAGATGCCAAGAGTGGCCCATGGTAGTCTTGTTAGTCTGAATGTTTAACTGAGCCTAAGATCACCTCATGGGAATTATATTTGTTCAAATTGAAATTGAAAAGTAAATAGTAATGAAAAGAATATTCAGCCTCTGAGGAAGACAGCTTGGCTATTAAAAAAATCATACAAATTTCCCCTTAGGAATTTATTCTGTTGATACGACCATGCATACTGAAGGCAGCGAGTATAGGGATAGTCATTGTAGCATTGCTGGTAGAGCAGAAGATTAGAAAAAACTGCATTTCCATTAATAGTAGAGCACTGACATAAATTATAGAATATCCATACAATTCCGCTCAGTGGTGGAACTGGAATTGTTAAAAAGAATGAAGTGGTTTTATTTGTACTGAATTTCCCCCAAGATATATTGTTAAGTGAAAAAGGCAATAATCAGAATGGTGTTCATGTTTCAAAATAATCAGCAAAAACATGCATGAATATGACCAGAATAACTGCAAGTTTACACAGCAAATTGGATAGAGGCGGTTGCCTGTGGGAAGCGGAGGGAGCAAGACCCCCTTTATTCTTTCTTATGGTATCTGAGGAAGCACCGTGTCCTACCTATCAGATGAGTTACAATAGGTAAAGCCCCTGTGTGCCCCACCCCACCCCACCCCAACCCACCTGGCTTCATTTGCCTCTCCCTTCTCTATCTGCCTTCTTCTTCCCAGTTCTAACCCGATTTTGGTGTTTATCGTTCTCATATCCAACTTTATACTTTGAGCAACATGGGTGAGGAAGTGGATAAATAGATTGTGGTGGAGCCATACCGTACATAGGATATCACCCAACAATGAAAATTAATGCGTTTTCTTTGCATGTGCCAACATGGTTGGATTTCAGAAGCCTGTGGCTGAACAAGACTTAAGCTTTTTATATTTTGAATTATTGTAGTTTGTGCATATTCAAAGTGAACAATTTTTTTAGGTCCTAGGTATTTAGGTCATACTTGATTTTGAGAAAACGTTAGTTATGTTACATGTATGGCTGTTTCTCACTTTGCTGATTTGTATTGCAGATGTAGGTGTACCAGGCTACCATGGTTTTGAATATTATATGTAGCCCATGCAGTAAAGACTTGGTGGCATGATTGACACTTTTTGGGGGGTCTGGGACAATACTTTTTACTGCTATTTAATAGTTTATTTGACAGTTTCTGGTAATTTACTGTATCCTTCCTCTATATTATTGCTGTTTACTAATTGCTGCTTTCTTATGTTTTAAATCGTAGATTGCCCTTTTAGATTCCCCCACAGCCTTAAGTATGGAGGAAAAACTTCAGCAGAATGAAGCAAGAGTAAGTGATACCTTGATTTCTTGTTATTTTAAAATCATAACTTTCACTATTATTTTAAGGACATGCTTTTTAGTTCTTGCCATTTGAGACTCATTTTCTTTCTTCATTACACTTAACATTCCCCACCCCAGCTGTGATAAATTTTAAAGAAGGACAATAGTTGACTTTTTATGTATCTCACCATCTTCTCTGACTGACTAAATGGGGTCTGTCAGGCACATGATGAAGTGCAACTGAAATTCACACCCAGAAGGTAGGAATGAAACAGGCCTCTGGGCCTTCAGAGCAGACAGGGGGTCTGGGTGGAGAGCGGCCCTGCTCAGCATTCCCGAAACAGCAGTGGTCCCCTGGCTTAGCCACAGCTGCATCAGGTCCACGCTTTCGTGTTTTTTTTTCGTTCTTTTACTTTGTTTTCAAAGGGAAATGCAGCACTTGGGGAACTGTGAAATACACTAGGTAGATGCTTAGTTTCTCTTAAGCTAGGTGAGGTCTGAGGCAGGGACAGAGTGGCAGTGAGCGACTGGAAGAGAGGTTATCCAAAGAGCTGTTGTAGGCTGAAGCCAGGTGTGTGTGTGTATCTATCTATCTATCTATCTATCTATCTATCTATCTATCTATATTTATTTATTTATTATTTTTTTAAAGTATATTTTTATTCAGAGAGGAAGGGAGAGGGAGAGGTAGAAACATCAATGATGAGAGAGAATCATTGATTGGCTGCCCCCTGCAAGCCCCCTCCTGGGGATTGAGCCTGCAACCCAGGCATGTGCTCTGACTGGGAATTGAACCGTGACCTCTTGATTCATAGGTTGATGCTCAACCAGTGAACCACACTGGCCGGGCAAATAGCCCTGTTTGAAAAGAGAAATGGGCATTAAGAACATACTTTGGATTGGATTTTGTTTGTTGTTCTGAATGGTTAAAACAGACTGAGAAAGAAAACTGGATTCTCTTGGTGAAGCTCCTTCAAGAATACACAATATCGAAAATATAAATCGGGTTGTTGTTAGGAACTTGTTGACACTTCCCTCAGTAATTATGATGAATAATTTGATGATAATAGCACTAGTAATATCATTAGTTTTTTTAATCCCTATTTTTCTCATGAAATTTTGTATTTAGTACTTCATATTCTAATTTTGAGTGCTTTGAAGTGTCTGGATCTAACCTTAAATTTTTTCTTAATAGTAGTTTTCAGGAATACCTAGCAACTTAGTAGAAACCAATATACATTTAAATTTGAATGCATTATACATGCTGTGACAGAAATGACTGCCTATCTCATAACATTTTCTAAATTATCACCTATTTTTTGCTGACCTTTTAAAATTGTTTGCCATCTACTTGGCTACAAATATTTATTACTTTATCACATTGTTAGAGGTGATATCATATGTTTTCATTTTTCTTAATTTTATAAATTGAGATTGTTTGCTTTAAATTCAATAGTAAAATAAACCCAAGGCATACTGACCATTTGTTTAAAGCTGGAGTTATTTGATTGAATTGGAAAATAATTGATTGGCTTATGTTTCTTCAGGGAGGGCATATATGTTGGTGAAATATAGAAGCATTTATTGTTGAGTGCGTAGTGTTTCTCAGGTAAATTACTAGTGAGAATCTGTTCATTTATTACTATAAATTAGTAAATTCAGCACATCGATCTCTCCCCTTCTGTAGGGAGAAAAGGCATGAGAACATGTCCTCTCTGAAAGCTTTTGCACAACAAAAGCCCTGAGAGCTATGTGCATTTACTGCTGTCAGAGCCTGTGCAGTTGGCATCACTCATGTGATGAAGGATTGGAGTGTACAACCAGTTCCAGGTAGATAGGACAGTCTTACCAAATCATTAAAAACAAGCAAAAACAAAGCTAGAGAGGCTCTGTCAGGTTTCTTTTTTTCTTTTTCTTTTTTATCAAAAGATGAGAGACTTTGACATTACTAGTAAAAAAGGAGAAACATTATTTTAACTTAGATGTTGTACATCCCTATTAGAAGTAAATTGAGGAGTAGAAGGAATGGCCAGTTCAATTTAGATGCATGGGATATGTTTTGGTTTTCCTCTGGGATAAACTGTGAGTTCAGTTCCTCCATTTCTCCTCAGTTGCAAACACTTTGAGGAAGATAGCAGACATGAATGCCCTTTCCTGTTACTATACTTGATATTAAGTGTGTGGAAAGGATCTCCCTCTGTGAGGTGACAGTACAAGCAGATGTATTCGGTGCATTCACTTTGGTCTGGTGAAATAAGGCACCTTTTCAGAGGGAAGACCGGGAGGTGCCAGTGGGACGGTCTGCCGTGGGCAGTGGGGAGGTGGCAGGAGTGCTGGGGGAAAGAGGGGAAAAGGCTTTAAAAGCACGTGTTCCCCCCGCTCTGCCTCTTGGAGTCACTCTCTTTCAGCCCTAGATATACCCCTTTTCATAGAAAATATTTTTCATTCATTCTTTTTCCTACCTTTTCATAAGGAATCATTGTTTGCTTCTTAATGATTTACTCATGAGGATTATTTTAAAAGTTTAACTTTGAGAAGCCACTTCCAGTCTTGCTTTGTTGGACAGCTGGGCACATTTTCTTCCCTAGTTTCAGCAGACTGGAAAGAAACTGATTCTTATCAAAAGATTTTTTGCTTTTACTAAGAGTCAATTAAAGAGCCCCCCCCCCCCCTTTAAAGATAGAATGAGATTTGTAAGCCCTATTAATTAGCTACAAAAGCAGATTATCTCCTAAAAAGAAAACTGCAGCATCCCAGGCGATTTAATCACACATGTAATGAGAAAGAAAAGTCAGTCATTATTTCTTAGGGCCTAAATTATAATCAGGAAAAATTAACCTATTTAATGTAGGATGAGATCAGCCATTTGATTTATATTTGGTGATGGTTCTTTCAGGGCTAGAAATTGCCATGCAATTTAAAACATTATAGTACATCCTTTCATAAAGCTATGAAAGTTGGAAACTTTCTATAAGAAAATCACAATATATTTTTATGGAGCAATCACATATGTATATTTTTTTCTTTTAGGTTCAAGAATTGACCAAGGAATGGACAAATAAGTGGAATGAGACCCAAAATATTTTGAAAGTAAGGACTATAAAAAGGTGCCTTAATTTTACTATGCTGGTTTAAATAGGTAAAACTTCCTTTTTTTTTTTTCAAATATGGCTGTTGTGTGCTTTGCTGAAGGTAAGGTCGTGGAGCTGATTAGTGATTCTTCGGGGCCTGGGGCTCTGGTTTGGTTTCGGAGAAATGGGAGAGGGAGCTATTAGAGCTGTGTGTGTTTTAGCCCGTGGAGGTGATGTTGATCCCTGAGGTGTTTGCTTTCACTTGGAGTTTTTCCCCTTTTGACTCGGCACATATTAAACTCCATTTAATATTCCACTTTGCCTTTCTGCTTTTGTTAAATGCAGTATAAGTGATGTGTTAAATTAAATAAAACAACCACAGAAAACTTCCCATGGCAATATTGTTGAATAGGTGTGCAGAGCCATGGTTAGATTTCAGAAACTCCTAAGCCAGTGATTTCTTATTGGAATTTTTTTCTGTATGTCTCAAGGGTTAGACACCGATAGTCTGCATATTTGGCAAGACTTGTGAAAGGACACCATTTTCCATACTCTGCTTCAAAGTACATGTTTCCTTATGTTCCCTTTTTTGCTGAGTGGATCGAAACTCTGTGCCGTCTGTAGAGGGTCAGCAGCACAAGGTTTGGGGTTCAGAATTGAATTTCGTGCTTTGATTGGATCTGTCTGACTTGATGCAGGAGAGACTGTGATCCAGAGACTGTGGAATCCTAGGCTTGTTTTTGAGGCCCCCTCTCATATTAGCCAGGCTTCACATCTTGGCAGAAACCCTAATTTGGATCCACTTCACATGAAAATGGGGCACCGAGCTACCCTTTCATGGGGGTAAACTTTTGAAGGCTTGGCTTGCCATTCAGTTGTGTGTCTAAACCAGGGGTGGGCAAACTTTTTGACTCGAGGGCCACAATGGGTTCTTAAACTGGACCGGAGGGCCAGAACAAAAGTATGGATGGAATGTTTGTGTAAACTAATATAAAACAAAGTAAACATCATTACATAAAAGGATACGGTCCTTTTTTTTTCTTTTCTTAGTTTTATTCATTTCAAACGGGCTGGATCCGGCCCGCGGGCCGTAGTTTGCCCACGGCTTGTCTAAACCCTCTCTTGAAAAGTGGGGTCAGCCTTGTTACATAAGGTTCTCCATGTACCATTTCGGCAGCTCATTCTGCTCTGGAGGTTAACAGACTGTTTCTCATGAAGCCAGAGGTTGTGCTGCAATCTCAGTGGTGGTGGATTGTGATGGTCCTGGGCTTTCTTTTCTTTCCTTCTGGTTATGATGATAATATATTATTTCCTCAGCTTCTCCTTTGTTGAGAGATTTTTTGTGCAGGAAACTGAACAAAGACCTGATTCACATTTTAGAATAGTCAGGTATGGAGTAAGCACCACCAAAGATGTGAATGTTTTTCATTGTTTAAGTGGCATCAACAGTCCTGAGTGATGCCACAGCCCCAGGCTATGAATCCAAGTCGTTTGACCTTTCATGGCAGGATGTACACTTTGCTCAGTAAATTGCCAAAGAGAGAGGGCTCAGATCTGTTCCATTTAGGGAACAGAGAAAGCAAATAGTTAGCTATTTGAAAAGTCATCAGTGTACATAGTGCCTGTTAGCACAGGAGGGACTGCAGCAGTGAACTGAAGGACTTCTGCCTCACCTCCCCGCTGCCCTGCCTCTCCTGCTGCTGCAGTCGGGGTTGTGGTTTCTGCAAAGAGATCCTCCCGCAGCGCCACTGTGGGGAACCCGGAACCTTCTCTTTTGCTTTTTCCCTGTGGACGCCGACACTAAAATCTTTCTCCAGTTCCAATTCTATTTTTTAAAAATAAGTTTTATTATTTTTTTCACTTTTCAGATGAGGAAAATCGAAATGTGGCATGTGCTGGGGGCTAAAGGTTAGGAGAAAGGTGGATGCTGTTGCAAGTTGTTCCCTTCTTTTGACCTTGCGAGCCCTCTTAGGGTTTCTCTGCTGGTGTCTGTGCTTTCAACCTGCAGTTGTTTTCTGCTCACCTTTGATAAGGGCTGTCCTCATCTCTTCCCAGAAGACCGTGCCTGAGGGTGAAGAAGAGGGCTACTCAGATGTCTTTGAAAACATTCTGTGGAAATTGATGGGTAAAGGGTTACTGGATGAATCTGAATGGGTTTATATCTGTGTGGTTTGAATAATCCTTTCCCATATTTCTGCCACCTTGCCATCTTACCCTTCAATGATGCTACATAGAACCCACTCCAACCCAGTGGCTTAAAACAACATTGATTTTCTCAGGCTTGTATAGATTGGCTGTGGGTTGGCTGCTCAAGTAGGCTTGGCCAGGCTGTGGGTTCCAGGTTGTCTGCACATGTCTCTCTCCTCTAACCAGCTGGTTGTCCAGAGCATGCTCTTGGCCAAGGTACAAGCAGGCAGGCCTCGTTATGCAAACACATTTCAAGCTTCTGTTTACATCATGTCTGCTAGCATCCTATAGCAAATCGCTTGGCTGAACTGAAAGTCAAGGGGGAAAGAAGTGTATCTCGCCTATTCAGGCCATGGCAAGGGTGTAAACGTATGAGCCTACTTTGAGATCAGTGGTCTACTCTATACACACTGTGTTAAAATATGAATCTTTTCAGTTCCTGGAACATTTTTTTTTGTAGAAGCAGGCCAGTGAAGCACTACATCTCCAGGATTAGCTTCTTCATCAGGACCCGGCTGTTTACTCTGCCAGTTTGTTAATTATTATTCCTTCCAAGCCCCAATTCTAAACATCCAGGGAGAGACCTCTGGGGAGAAGACTGACGAGAGCTAAATACACTGGGCATTAGAGGGAGATACAGGGACCAGTTTGGTGTTTCTTGGCATAGTAAGAACCTGCCTTGTTCCTTTTTCTTGCCCAACTTTATTATGTTTTTTATAGTTTAATATTTTTATTTTTATATGTCCTTAAATTTTTTAATTACAGTTTACATTAAATATTATTTTGTGTTGTTGCCCAACTCATAGGAGGAGACTCATAGCTATTGTTTGTAGAGAGGACTAAGGGAAGAGTATAACCCATCTTCTCAGCCACCAGAGTGAGCTTCATAATTGTTGAGCTGTCTGTGCTGAGTACTTATATTTCCTGTTCCCGTTCTGAGACTTGAGACTAGTTTGTCAGTGTGCATCGTGAGCAGTTGCTTCCGGAATATATGGGAGCCCATCCATGCAGGGTAAGGAGTCTCAAGTTGGTGTGGAAGGCAAAGGTCCTTTAAAGTCTGAGTTTACTCTAAAAGTCCCTTCATTTCCCAGGAAATCACCAGATCCTGAGCCCTGGGATGCGCAAAAGCTAAGGAGTAACTTCCTTCCTTTCTTTTTAATCTAATCTGTGGCTTTGCTTGCTCTGGATGAGTGAAATCCAAGGTCCTGTTGAGTGGGGGTGGAGAGAGAGTGAAAGGCTGCTGGGTGGACACGTGTCTGACAAGAGGCACTGGCTGTTCTCAGCCAAGCTGGTGGCACCGTGGTGATAAGGATGAGGCTTCCGGCTTTGTCCTTCGGAACTGGGGTCTTAGGCTTCAGTTGTCTTTCTAACTCCCTGGGTCCTGCCACTAATCCACAGTTGTCACATACCCTAGTTCCCAGCTTGAAAATCAGGGTGGGTGGTGACCTCTTCCTTACATCCCAGTTAGCAGGGTATGAGATAATAAAGTACTCGGGGTTACTGTGAAATCAGCTAATGGCAGCAGAAAGCGTGTTTATCTTCAAGACGTAGTTCTCAGGCAGTTAGATAATGAGAGTTTTATTATCCCCTACAATGTACTCTCTTGCCTCTTAATCTACCTTCCTTTTTTTCATTAATCTTCATTTTCTAGAAAATTAGAGTCCAAACTTTCCTGCCTGGCCCCCAAAGGCAGTGATCTCCTCGGTTTCACAGGTCCTATCACACAGTCCTCTGTGCCTCACCCCCGCAGCATCCCTCCCTGCCTTGCCAGATGTCTCTCTGGTCCCTGCAGGAACCGGGCAGTGGGTGTTTTGGTGTCTCTGGGCTTTTGACTGTGTTTCTCTATCATCTGAGGTATTTCGCCTTTCTGTGCCTGTCAGATTCCACTTTGAAGCTCTCTGATCACTTGTCTCTCCCATTTCCCAGTAGAATGATTTTGTTTTATTCTGGCTTTTACAGCATTTGGTTTTACTTCTGTCACAGTATTCATCATCCGATGAGTTGGCATCATCTGAATTTGGTGGTCTTGGTATTTCCCTCCAAACAGAAGCAGGATCTGGGCAAAGACTGGTTCTATCATTCTGTGTACCTACTCCTGGAACTCTGCTTCTCAACAAGCAGGTGTGCCGTGAAAATTTGCTGGATTAAAGTAGTATCAAGAAGCAAAAAACAAAAACCGTACTTTATTTGCTAGGGCTGGCAGAATGAAAGCCACAGGCTGTGTGGGGTAAACAGGAGAAATGTATCTGTTCACAGTTCTGGAGGCTAGAACTCAAGATCAAGGTGTGTGCAGGGTTGGTTTCTCCTGAGGCTTCTCTCCTTGGCTGTGGATGGCCTCTCTGTGTCCTCATATGACCCTTTCTCTGCGTGCCTGCTGCACCGCTGGCCGGCCTCTGTGTTTTAATCTCCTCTTATAAGAACACCATTCAGATTGAATTAGGGCTCACCCTAAGGGCTTTGCTTTAACTTAATTACCTCTTCAAATGCCTTCTCTCCAAATACAGTCACATTCTGATGTACTGGGAATAGGGCTTCAACATGTGACTTTTAGGGGGACACATTTCAGCCCATAACAATTTGGACC
Organism: Myotis myotis; assembly: GCF_014108235.1. Classification (NCBI taxonomy): domain Eukaryota; kingdom Metazoa; phylum Chordata; class Mammalia; order Chiroptera; family Vespertilionidae; genus Myotis; species Myotis myotis. Next base: position 74,888,833 of record NW_023416401.1, on the reverse strand, counting down.
ATTCAGATCTGATGACCCAGTGGGAAAAGTAGCAGGGAGTGTTGTGCAGGCAGTGGGCTTGCCCTAGGCCCTAGTTATTACGCTCCTACCTATGCATTCCATCTTATTTCTCTCATTTCTACTTGAAAGGCTTCTATATTCTTGTGTATTTTCATTCTTCAAAAGGATGTGGCTGAATTCCTCTTGAATGTAGTCCAGTCGTTCCTTTAGGTCAGTTAGATCTTTGCTGTTCAAAGCATGGTTCTTGGACCAGAAGCATCAGCGTCATCGGGGAGCTGGTAGAAAGTGCAAGCCCTCGGCCCCCATCGCAGGCTTCCTGCATTAGATCTGCATTTTAATAAGATTTCCAGGGGATGCTTCTGCTCCTTAAAGTTTGAGTGCTGAGTCAGAAAATCTGAGGGAAGATGGAGCAGCCTTGGACTCAGATCATTTCTCCCCCTTCTGCTGCTCTGCCCTATAGAGCTGGGGCTGGCCCGTGTGAGCTGTCCTTCCCTGGGCTTCCGTGAGAAGCACTGTGAGAGAAACCAGACCCTGCCCCCCTGGCCTCTGCTGCATCCACATGGCCCCTTCCATAAACAGTTCTGCCTCCAAAAACACTCCCAGTCCCTTTGTCCCTCCTGCCCAGGGATGATGCTGGTTTCCTGCTGTTGTCACCTTGTGGGTGGCCTCACCATCCAGATGGCTTCCCCTGTCCTCCTTCCACCAAATGACCAATTCCCCATGTTAAAGCTGCTGGGACTTAGACACTGGAGTAGCTTCTGTTTCATGGCTAGACCTGTGTCACGTCAGAGTCCTCATCCTAGTCTCTTGACACATGCTGCCAGGTCCTCCAAGTCCACGTTAACATCTCTTCTCTTTTTGGCTTATCCTTCTACAGTCCCTTGGAATGCTGCCCCATGAATTTAATGCTCATCCTGCTGGGCTTGCGTTAAACTGACATCTCTCTCTTGGGACTTGGAACTTAATGTTGAGATAAATCCTGGTTCTCCGGGCCCTGGGATCAGTGCATTCCCGAGGCCTTACTGTCGGTCCCCTTTTGCATAGCATCAGTAGTGCACTGACTGCTTTGTGATTGAAGTGGTTTATAAAGTAACTGCTAAATACCCTTCTCATGTACCTTTTGGCCTGGCTTTTTATAAATGTGTTATTGCCGATGAGTTTTTCATAATGAAGGATACCCAAATTCTTTGTCCACACTCCCTGTCTTGCCCCACCCCACCCTTTATGCACCTTTTTGGTTTGTCTGCTCTGTATACATTTTGGTTTCTCTGTTCTAGGGTTTTATACATGATTGGGAAAAAAAAAAAAGCTTAACGATATGCTATCTGACTTCTAGATACTCCCTAAGCTCTGTGCTTCAGAATAAATCACAGAGAGTTTGGGCTGCAGCGTCACGCTGACTGACAGATGGTGCACCAGAAGGGGAGCTGACTGCAGTGTCTGTCCAGAGCCCAACTGCAGAGTGGGGCTTGCAGCCCCGACAGTGCTCTCAGCTTGAATCCCTCCAGCATTGGTTATTCTTCTCACTTCTTAATATATAGGTTCTCTTTCTTACAGAATACATAGCCTTTGATTACTCCCATGCCTGACTTGCTCTGTGTTCTCATTGTCCTGCTCAGGACATCTGACTGTGGCTCGCACTGGGGTAGTAGTTAGGGAGCAGGCCGCTCATGTGCAGGGTCCCTAACTGGAGAGTCTTGTCTTTGAACATCAGTGAGCTAGTTGTATAAAAGTTGAATTAGAGTTGTTCTTTTTTCAGACACTAATTATATGGATTTTTTTTCTTAAACACAGTGAATAATGTTTGTTGAATTAGATTTGGAGGATGGAGCATATTTGAGTCTGTGTGATGATGGGATTCTAACGCAAAGGATTTAAGTTTAAATTGTGCTGGTGTCTTAATATTCCATTTTCTGGCAATAGAGGAGGCAGGCTACTACAAGTCCATGGCAGGAGTGGGTAACACATTGATGGAAGAAAATTTTTTTAGTCTTTCAGAATGTTTTAACTAATAAGAAATGTAGTAACATGAAATTGGAATTCTTTACTGAGTTTAAATTTCATGGAGAGGCATTATAAACCAATTTATTTCTGTTTTATGATAGAATCAGTCCTCTGAACTTTTGTCTCTGGACGATGATGGCAGCTTATAAAATGCGTTTTCCCTGCTGTCTGCAGTTTTCCATTGCGCATAGAAGACTTGTATTGGGGGCGGCGTTGATTTGGAAGCAGCACTAGTAACTGGGGCTGTTGCTCAGTGGCCTTGTGGGGCCAGGTGTGTGGTCCTCTGGCTTCCTGCTGCTCAGGGCACTGAATCCTCTGGTGTCCAGATCACTTATGAACAAAGCACTGGAGAGGCAACAGTTCTGTGGCCTGTGCCTCCTTTAGAATCAGCTAATCTTTTCTTGGTACAAAAATTGAAGCTGGGAGGTAGCTCGGGGGTAGAATTTTATTTATGGACAGCAGTTTGCTCAGATTTTGGACTAAGGAGGAGGCATGATTTTCAACCATGGGTTGCTACTTTCCTTATCAGCAACTGTTAGGGCATTTGCTGTTTAAAAATTCTGACCGCAGACAGTCACACATACTATTTGTTGTTTAGGTGTAGCCATCTTAAAAATACAAAGTATTATCTTTGGAGCTCATTTGGCTACGTGAAGATAATGCATTGAATTTCCAAGTGTTCATCGAAGCAGAGATTGGCCGAAGTGGGAATTTTAGAAGTCAGTGTTCTTTCCCCTTTGGTGTTTTTTAAAAATATGTTTTTGTTGATTTTTAGAGAGAGAGGGAGGTAGAGGGATAGAGAGAAAGAAACATTGATCAGAGAGAAACATCATCGATGGGCTACCTCCTGCATGCTCCCTACCTGAGATTGAACCCTCCACCTGGTCATGTGCCATGACTGGGAATCGAGCCATCTACCTCTTGGTTCATAGGTCAACCACTGAGCCACACCGGCCGGGTACCCCTTTGGTTTTCATTGTAAAAAGAGTCAGTCCAACTCAGCACTTGCATCCATGTGCAGGTGATGCCTTTAAGACCTCAGTATTGGCCTCCTGGTTGGCCATTTTTAGTAACTTTAAGAAACTTTATTTTCAAATGTTTGGAAGTGTTTTGGCAAAGAAAGGATAAAAGGTGGTGAGCATCCTTTTGCATGGTGATATTCTGATAAACTAGGATTGCTGCCTAAATCCAGAAAGAAATTTCTAGCATTACTGTGAGTTTGAAAATTTTCTCCCTGTAATGGTTTGCCCAGCTTGCCTCATTTTATCTTTTTCATCCATCCATCCACCCACTCACCCTCCCACCCATCTACCTACTCACCCACCCAACCACCTACCCACCCACCCATCCACCCACTCACACAATCATCCACCCATCCCTCCATCCCTTTCTCCTTCCCTAATTTGTTAAATACGTGCTTATTGAGAGATTGAGCGCATCTTATGTATTAGACATAGCTCTAGACACCAGTTTTTATCAGTTTTCTTCACTGCTGGTCGGTCTGAACACTGGATGGATGGATGGATGGATGGACGGACGGATGGTTGGTTTTGAAGGCCCCAGATGGCTCTATGTTGCTAGAGAAGTTATTTGGAGAAATGAGCTCATAAATGTAACGTGAATGTCAGGCATTTTTGGAAATGGGAGGGAATGATGCTTGCTTCTTCATGTTGCATTGTAACTATCTTTATACCCATCATTCCTCCAGTTAGATTATAAATTCCTTGAGGTCTGGGAACACTTTTCACTCATCTTTGTAGCTCTCATACATTCTAGTGTCCTGTATGCTAATTCTTTGTAGATAGTAAGTGTTCAGTGAATTATTGTTGAATTCAACTGTGTTTCTACATTTCTGAGAAGTTTCAGGACAAGTTTGAGGCTATATAACCATTTGCCCTAAAACCTAATGGCCTAAAGAAACTATTATTATTTCCCATGATTTTATGGACCAACCTGGCTCAAGGAATTTCTGCTCCTCTCGGATTGGTCCAGGATGGTCTTACTCACTTGGCCAGTGGTTGGTTCAGTACTAGCCAGGGGTGATTTGGCCTGTGTCTCTCATCCTCAGGCTCATTTATATGGTGCCTCAGGGTTGATAGAAGAACAAAAGAAATAAGCTCCAATGTCTAAGAATTTTTCAAGCTTTCACTTGTACCTCACTGGCTAATGTTGCATTGGTCAAAGCTAGTCATATGGCTTAGGGGTTAGGGGTGAGGGAATTACCCAAACGTACGGGAAGAGGGAGAGCAATGATTCTTTCTATTTTTGTAAAAAAATCAACCACAAGAATCTTTGTCTCCATTCTTCTTTGTCTTCCCAACTAGCCATAATAATTTACAGCTGTGTGTGTATGTGTGAGTGTGCATTCCTGTCTTTCCAGAGAAGAGGGTTTTGAAAGGAGAGGATTTGTGATGGAGGGGGAGCGGTCACAGTAAGGATGATTTGAGAGAACATTATGAGAAATTATGTGTCTCCCTGCTTTAATCTGCAGATGAATGTGTATGACTTCATGTCTCTTTGGACAAAAGTCACCGTCAGTGCTCCCAATGTGCAAAGACCTTTATCTTTTTTTAGTGGATCCACACATACTATCTCATTGGCTCTTTCCTGATCTGAAACAAGAAAAAAATAAAAAGATGTTACTGCACTTTATATAATATAAAGTTGTTAATTTGTCAACCTCTCATTAAAGTCAACCTCTGCTGCTAATGTCTATCAAACTGTGTGTTCTTCCTTTTCTGCTCCTGCAACTGTTTTTTTAAGATGAAAGGCAAAATAATAAAGTTCATTGTTCTTTGAAACTGGGGCTAGATAATTAATAGATGACTGTCCGGACTCCAGCACTGGAGGTTGCCTGAAGAACTTGGCAGGGTCGGAGGCTAAGCGAACTATTCACCAAACCAGCTCTGATGTTGTTAATAATGACAAGCCTACCATATTTTCCACGGCAGTTTTCATTCTGAGGGAACTGCTCATAAATAAAGGCATTGCAAGGATATGTTGGTTCTTCCTTTTGAATAGCGTTTCTGGAGCAAAAGGCTCAGAAAGAAGTCAAATGCATCCTGTTAAATGTTGGTACCATGCAATAAATTTTGAATACATGTGGGATTTTTCTTTCTGATCTTTTGCAGTGAGGCATGTGTGCTGACGGGCTCTTATTGCATATTTATTGCCACAGTCAGGGAGGAAGAGATTGCCTGGTCATATGGAAGTGTGCTTTATGTACACCTAGTTCACTGGGTATGCTAAACTCCAGGGACTTGGTTTAGTTGACAGGGAGGCTTAAAAAGTGACCTTTTTATGGTATAGTCAGTTTATTGTTCATGTCACCCAGGAACACATATAACTCACCTTGGAGGAGTTCTAAGAGCTGTGAGTTTGGAGAGGAGTGGGTGGTGATGGAGTGAGCCCGGGAGCCAGGAGATGGTTCTCATCCTGCTTAGCCTATGGTTTTTGTCATAGGAGAATTGTATAGTCTTTTGTTCTGGAATGAAAGGCCCTGTTAATGTCAATCATACCCATTTGGTCTAATGTGTCATTTAAGGCCGATATTCTTTATTGATTTTCTGTTTGGATGGTCTATCTAGAGCTGTCAGTAGAGTGTGAAGGTTTACAACTATGGGCTCTTGTCTCTTTCTCCCTTTAATTCTGTGAGTAGTTGCTTAATATGTTTCGGTGTTGCCTGATTGGGTGCATATGTATTAAAAAGTGTTCTGTCTTCTTAATGTAGTGTCCCCTTTATCAGTATAAAATGTCCATCTTTGTCTCTTGTTACCTGTGTTATCTTGAAATCTATTTTGTCAGATATGAGTATGGCTGTATCTGCTTTTTGTGGATGCTATTTGCTTGTAGAATCGTTTCCCACCCTTTCACTTTGAATTTAACTTTGTCTTTGCAGCTTAGACAAAGTCCCTGAAACATAGAAGTTTTAAGATTTATATTCGTTGGATATTGAGCCCATAAGGACACAGTTTCTATCAGTTTCTTCACTGCTCAGTAAGTTTGAACACTGAATGGATGGATGGTTGGTTATAAAGGCCCCAAATGGCTCTGTGTTACAATAGAAGGCAGCATATGGTTGGGTTTTATTTTTTTTGATCCAATCTGCTACTCTGTGACTCTTTATTGGTGAATTCAGCCCATTTTACATTTAGGGTAATTATTGATGTATGAGGATTTCCTATAGACATTTTATCTTTTGTCTTTTGGTAGCTCTGTACCTCCATTGGTTTATTTCCTTTGTGTTTTTGTCTGGTGGTATTCCTTATTTCTTTCTACTGTTTCTTCTTTTCTTAAGTTATGTTTCTCAGTTTTGGGTTTTTAGTGTGTGGTTACCCTTAGGTTTATGAAAAAGAACGTTTCATATATATAGTAGTCCTTTTTATTTTTATTTATTAATTTATTAAATCTATTTTGGGTTTTAATATATTTTTATTGACTTCAGGGAGGAAAGGAGAGGGAGAGAGAGATAGAAACATCAATGATGAGAGAAAATCATTGATTGACTGCCTCCTGCACGCCTCCTACTGTGGATCTAGCCTGCAACCTGGGCATGTGCCCTTGACCAGAATCAAACCCAGGACCCTTCAGTCCACAGGTTGACGCTCTATCCACTGAGCCAAACCAGCTAGGGCGGTCCTTTTTATTTTGAATGCACTTGATCTCCATCCTCCTTTGCAAATTCAGACCTTTATCCCCATTCTTTTTATGCTTTTGTTGTCACAAATTATACCTGTTTACTATATAAGTTTGCTGGTGGTCTTACTGGTAATTTTGTGATCTTTTGTTCTTATTTCAAATAGAATAACCCTCTTGAATATTTCCTGCAGTGGAGGTCTTCTGTTGATAAATTCCTCAGCTTCTGTATGTCCGGAAAAGTCTTTATTTCTTCTTCATATCTAAAGAATAACTTTGCTGAATATATTATTCTTGGCTGGTAATTTTTCTCTTTCAATAGTTTGAATATTTGTTTCTACCTTTTTTCCTAGCTTGTAGAGTTTCTGCTGAGAAGTCTGATGATAACCTAATTGGCTTTTGTTTTTAAATATATTTTTATTGATTCAGAGAGGAAGGGAGAGGGAGAGAGAGAGAGATAAAAACATTAATGATGAGAGAGAATCATTGGTTGGCTGCCTCCTGCACGCCCCCTACTGGGGATCGAGCCCGCAACCAGGCATATGCCCTTGACCAGAATCAAACTGGGGACCCTTCAGTCTGCAGGCTGACTTTTTATCCACTGAGCCAAACCATCTAGGGCTGGCTTTTTTTTTTTTTTTTTAAAGTTACTTTCTTCTTTCCCTGACTGCCTTGAGAATTTTCTTTGTCATTAATTTTTGACAGTGTTAATACATTGTGCCTTAGAGAAGGCCTTTTTGAATTTCGGTAATTAGGTGTTCTGTTTGCTTCTTGAAAGAGGGCCTAGCTCTTTCCATAGATTTGTGAAATTCTGATCAGCTATTTGTTTGAGTAGCTTTTCATTTCTTTCTCCTTCTCTTCTTCTTCTGGTAAGCCTATTATTCTTATACTAGAGGCCCAGTGCACGGATTCATGTACTGGTGGGGTCCCTCAACCTGGGCTGTGGGGATCGGGCCGAAACCGGCTCTCCGACATCCCCCCAGGGGTCGGGGATTGTGAGAGGGTGCAGGCCAGGCCGAGGGACCTCACCAGTGCACGATCAGGGCCAGGGAGGGACTGCAGAAGGGCTCCAGGGCATATCCGGCCCATCTCGCCTGTCCCAATCAGCAGGACCCCAGCAGCAAGCTAATCTACCTGTTGGAGGGTCTGCCTCCTGGTGGTCAGTGCACGTCAGCGACTGGGCGACCGGTCGAAACTTAGCATATGAGGCTTTTATTATATAGGATTGCGCATTCTGCTGGAGTCAGATAGTTCTAGAGTTATTTCATTTTTTTTAATGCTCAAGTCTCTTCTTCCCTTTGCATTATTTCTGCATGTCTGCCTTCAGTATCACTAATCCTTTCCTCCATCTTGTCCACTCTATTTCCTGTGCTTGCTAGTTTATTCTTGTTCTCTTTTTATTGAGTTTTTCATCTCCAGAATTTCTTTTTGGTTCTTTTTTAAAATTTCCAATTTCTTTGCTAAAGTACTTGCTTAATTTATTGATTTGTCTTTTGAACTCATTAAATTACCTGTTTGTGTTTTTTTGTATCTCACTGAGTTTTTTCCAAACTGAAATCTTGAATTCTCTGACATTTATGTTACATATTTCCATGTTTTTAAGTTTATTATCTGGGGATTTATTTTCTTTTTGAGGCACTTTGCTACCTTGATTATTCATGAAATTAGATAGATTTTATTTTTTCTCTGTCTAGGCACCTATATATATGAGTGGCACTTCTCTAGCAGATTACCATGAAGAGGTCTTTCTATTATTTTCCAGTAGGTGGTGCTGAATTGCAAGTTTTTAGCTCTGTTTCACTTCTCTGGCTGTTCAAATCTTCATGGGGTGGTGGTTCCCAGGTAGGTGGTTTCCTCTTCTGTGCTCTGGTTGCCCCAGTCCCAGGGGCCCAACCTCGCTAGGGACTGTGGTAGATGATGGGGTTCCAAATCCATGAAGTCCCAGTGTTGTCTTTCTCAGCCAGATGCTGCCGTTAGTGTAGCAACAATGCGTAGGGGTGGGATGGTCTGGGGAAACCCCGTTGGCTTTGTGTTTTGCCCTCCTGGTAATGATGACCTTGGACCTCTGTGGGGTTCCTCCTGTACCCGACCCCAGGACCAGTCATGGTGTACACCCTTTGCTCAGGGAAAAAAGTGATTCTGTAGTGCCAGTTCTCAGGTTTGCAGATAATGTGCTTCACAACTCGACATCAAGGGCAAAGGGAGGTGAGCTCTAGGAGGTTATAGGGAGGTTACAGGGCAGCAGGCTGCTGTGGCTTTGTTTCTCTGTTTGGGATGTGGACTGCTCGACAGCCTCCATCGTAGTAAGATGGTTTGCTCTTGCCAAGGTCTCTAGGCTCAACTGAGGCTCTTACTGCCCCTTTCTGCAGGGATGCCCACTGAATCTCTCTGCTCCTACTGCTGAAGGGAGTGCCAGCCACAGCCTGATTCCTCCTTTCTCCAGGGTGAGCCCTGTCATGAGCTCCTGGCTACAGGGCTGCGGTCTTGGCTCCTCTCAGCATTTCACCCTTCTCACCTCCCCGGTTTGCTCCCACTTGGCCACCTTTAGATGTTTCAATGTGCATACCTCTCAGGCGTGTTTGTGTGTTGAACAGGGAATCCTTTGTTGAGTTATAGCTGTTCAAATTATTGAAACTTGAAGGGGAGAGACCAAGGGGTTGCCTCATGCCGCCATTCCTCTGGTGTCACTTTAGATGTCTTTAAGAAGTTGTCTATCAAAAATCACTTCTGCTTCTTGAGGACAGTCAGTATCCTCTCAGAATGTGCAGTGGAGGACTTCCTACCTCATTTACAGAGGGTGTCGCTTGAGGCTTTTTACAGGCTCCCAACTTCTTTATGGCCGAGTAAATACTGTCAGAAGTCTGTCTCGGAAATCACCGGCCTAAACTCAGAGTGTTGAGAAGGCTGCTTTTCTTCTGGCAGCTTTAGGGGAGATTCCATTTCCTTACCTTTCCCTAATCCCAGCAGGCAACTGCATTTCCTTGGATGGCAGTCCCCTTTCTCCATCTCTAAAGCCAACAGTGCCTCTCCCTGAGCATCCTTCTGTGGTCACAGCCCCCTCTGATTCCACAGTATTATTATTTTGAGTGCTGCATTTGAAGAAAGGAAGTGTAGAGGTAGAGTGATAGTTTGTTATGTTTCATCGATAGTGTGCTGTGTTCTCGGATTTCTCCATGATTGCTTCCTCTTTCTGAGTTCCCCTTCTCTCTGTAGATGCTGTGTGCATCACAACCTTTCCATGGCTTATCTCATTTGAATTAAGTGGACAAAAGCCCTGGTTTGTTTGTTTGTTTGTTTTCTTGAGTTTGTAGCTATTCTGGGTGGTCACATAATTCATTCTTTTTAAATCGCTTGACTTTGTAATAATTATTTAAGTCTTATTAACTGAGATGACCTGATTTTCACAGTTGGATTTATCCCTAGCTAGTTGTGTGACCTTGACCAGGTTACATGTTCCCTCTCTCTCATTCTGAGTGTTTTCAATCATAAATGGGACGGGCTGGTAGGTGAGCTCTAAGGATTTCTTCTATTTAAGAAGGACTTGTGTTCTTCCACAGGAGACTGCATGGGATTATCCCATGGGCCCCACATCTTGCGTGTGGGGACCTCCCTGGTTCTCTGCTTTCAGTGACCACTTCCTTTTTGTCCCTTGCTGTTGGACGTTGTGTGTGTGTGTGTGTGTGTGTGTGTGTGTGTGTGTGTGTGACCATTCTTCATTTCTGAATGTGTCTTGGGAGCTTGTTCTCAGTCTGGGCATTTCTGTATTTACATACATACAGAACATTACATAAACCATGAGTGTACTGTTTGATGGATTTTCACTAACTGAGCACACCCATATATCCTGCAGTCAGCTGAAGAAACAGAACATTATCTGACCTCCCAGGGTCCCTGCTCTATCCCCTTCTACTCACTTCCCCAAGGGAGATGTCTAGCCTGACAGCTAACTGGCATAGCTTTATTTATCCTTCTTTTAAACTTGATATATATGGAATGATACATAATGTATTTTTATGTAACTGGCTCTATTTGTTCAGCATTATGCTTGTGAGATCCATTTATGTTTTTGTACATAGTTGTGTTTACTTTCGTTATGGAATAGTATGTACACATTTCTGTTGGGTCTGCACCTAAGAGTAGAGGTGCTGGGTCATAGAGCAGGTGTGCATTCAGCTTTAGTGGATACAGGAAATAGTTTTCCACGTTAATCATTTATACTCCCACCTGCCGTGGGTGAGAGGCCCTCTACCTGCTCCTCCTCACCAACATTGGCCGTTTTCTGTCTTTTCCTTTTCCTTTTCGCCATTTTCCTTGGGTGTGTAGTGGCATCACATTGTAGTTCTATTTTGAATTTCTTGATGGTATAAAAAAGCTTGCCATTATTTTTAATTAGCCTCATTTTCCAAGTGACTTCACCTCAGACCTTGTCAACAAGTGAGCTGTCCCAGTGTTTAAATGTCCTCGGTCATTGGGCGCTCCTCCAGCTCCCTTCAGCTCACTTCACTTTGTTTGTGCATGAACTTGCCGCCCCAGTCATTTTGGAGAGCTGTCATTCACTCAGCTACTACCTCTTCACAGAGGCCCAAGGAGACTTGCTGAGATACTTAGGGCACAGTGCGGTGATCTGGAGCCAGCCCAAACCTGGTGGGTCTTTCGGGTTTAGCTTAACCTCATGTCCTTTCTTTCTTTGTTGAGTTGGATTACTCATTCTGCTGGCTCTCCCCTCTCCCCCTCTCTCTCTTTTTCTAAATATGTTTTTATTGATTTCAGAGAGAGGACGGGAGAAGGAGAGAGAAACATCAATGATGAGAAAGAATTATGGATCGGCTGTCTCCTGTTCTCCCCCTACTAGGGATCGAGCTTACAACCCCAGGCATGTGCCCTGACTGGGAATTAAACCAGCAACCTCCTGGTGCATGGGACTATACTCAACCAACTGAGCTATACTGGCTTGGCAGTTTCTTTTAGCTAGGTCAAAATGCAGAGAAAACCCCAGGTATATTTTAGATGTCTTTCCTCATTGTGCAGACCTTTACGGTGAACATTCCCTGTAACCTAAACAAGACCTAAACTTATTCTGGTGGCAAAACCTCTCCTAACCAGAATATTCATGGATATCCTAGTGTAGCAACAAAGCCCACTACTTAAATTGCATCATTTCTGAAGATCTTTATTATAGGATTTAGATAATACTTATGGCTTAGAAAGTGCAAGGTCATGGTGGATGCGATTTAATGTGTCTGATCCAAGTCAGGAGTCATCAACTAAACATCTTAAAGAGATTTTTCTGTACTTCACACCGATTTCAATTCAAATCTCCTTTGTTGCCCGAGTCCTGCCCTTAGTGCTATTTTCTCAAAGTGCTGTGCCATTATGTGGGTATAATTAATGTAAAAAAATGCTCAGAGATCTTAAAGGTCATTTTGCACATACACTTAGAACAAGGGACTCAAAAATAATTTAGGCTAAACCCTTTCCCTGTCCCAACCCATTTTTTTTAAAAAAAATTTAAGTGAGGAAATTGAAGCCAAGATAAATTAAATGACTTGGTCTTAAAGCTCTAGAGGTAGAACCAGGGCTGGATCCTGTTTTTCTCACTCCTAATGCAGTATTCTTTCTACCTTACTTCTGCTCTTTTTTTTTTTTTAATATATTTTATTGATTTTTTACAGAGAGGAAGGGAGAGAGATAGAGAGTCAGAAACATGGATGAGAGAGAAACATCGACCAGCTGCCTCCTGCATACCCCCCACCGGGGATGTGCCCGCAACCCAGGTACATGCCCCTGACCAGAATTGAACCTGGGACCCCCCAGTCCGCAGGCCGACGCTCTATCCACTGAGCCAAACCAGTTTCGGCCTTACTTCTGCTCTTTTAAAGTGGGTTCCAGACACCCAGATTCTTAGCACTGGAATGACACTTTATTTTGAAGAGAATATAGCTAGCCTGCCTGTTTTAGAATATAATTTTGATATGTAAAATTTAGAGAAAAGATTTAGCCCTTGGCATACTTGAATCAGCAAACCATTCTATAGTGAGCTTTATCTGCATTTAAATTATTCTCCTTCAGAGATTTGGAAAGTTGGTTTTGTATAAATGGCTAGTATTTATGATTTTGTTAAGCTAGAGTGCTTTTGGTTAAATTTAATAGGAAGTATTTTAATGTCTGCAGAATTTCCTAATATCTTAGTCAGCAGTTAGTAAATAAAGACATGTTTGTGCTTAAAACAAACAAACAAAAAAATAGGAGAACAAAGTGATTTCTTTACCTCAACCAGACAAGCAAATGTATCTTCTCAATGGGTTAATATTATGAAGTATTTTAAATTTTGGGTTAGGAGACAGTTAACATTTGGCAATTCTAATTATGAAAAAAAACACATATTTTAGAGTTTACATATTTCCTTGTTGTAATATGCAGTTAATTGTAGGGTGCGTTTTAGTTTCCTAGCACTAGATGTCGCTGCAGGTAGGAAAAACAAGTTCCAGGTAGGTTTAATTCCAGGGTCCCTCCTTGGTAGTGAAGTTGTCTGAGGGGATATGATAGGTATTGCCAAGCGGACTTGGGCCTGGTTACCGTTTTCTGGATGCTAACTCTGAGAGAGGAATTGTGAAGAATTTAGTGTAAGTAATGTCTTCTTGTAGTAAATTGAGAATTGCTATCGAAAGATGTAAATGTGCCTTCATGTTTCTGGGGGTTCTTTCCTCAGTTTTAAAAACATCTTGGAGAACAGAAAACCTGGATAATAACGTACAGTTACAAGAATTTTCTTAATCTGGGTCTTAGATGGTCATTTTGATTAGCATGACACTAGAAAGGTTTCTTTGTCATTTACTTATATTTGCCAATTGAAAGACTTTTCTTTTTATGCCATACGTTGCATTTTCCTCATTTCTAACTCTAGATGTTCTTAAGAGAATTAAAACATACATTTCCTCATCTTCTCTTTCTATCACCATTTGTACTTTTTAAAAAATATACTTTATTGATTTTTACAGAGAGGAAGGGAGAGGGATAATTAGAAACATCGATGAGAGAGAAACATCAATCAGCTGCCTACTGCACACCCCCTACTGGGGATGTGGCCACAACCAAGGTACATGCCCTTGACTGGAATCGAACCTGGGACCCTTCTGTCCACAGGCCGACGCTCTATCCACTGAGCCAAACTGGTTAGGGCACCATTTGTACTTTTGATATCCACTCCAGCAAAGTAATCTTGGCTCTTGGTATAGCAGATGCAGAATTCTCTTTGGTGTCTGCTGGTTTGTGGAGTCAAGGATCTGCATGGGTGTTCAGATGGAATTTTCCTCCAGCTCTTTCCTCGTTTATGTACAAATAGGAAGAAGGAAGCACTGCCCCAGTTAGTGACGGAGAGACGAGAGTAACAGGTAAGCGCATGAACTCCGGAACCCTTCAGCAAGGTCCAGCTCTGCAGGTTGCTAGCCATGTGATCTTGTGCCTTTTTAAACCTTTTGGTGCTTCAGCTTCCTCATCTGTGAAATGGAGATAATAGTACCTGTCTCATTGGGTTGTTATGAAGATTACACGAGTTTCTGTGAAAGCAACTAAAAGTAGCGTTTAGCAAAAAAAAAAAAAAAAAAAAAAAAAAGTTCCTATTTAAGGGCTTGTTATATACAGAACTTTAGTTTTAGGCACTCTATGGGGACTTTATAAATGCTAAGTAATCTAAAGTTTAGTCAGTTTAATTAGGGAGAGAAGAAGAAGAAGAAAAATATTTTCTTTTTCTTACAAAAACACTGGGGACACTATGATGGCCATTACTGTCACATCATTCATTCATTTTAACATTTTTGACCTCCAGCTTGGTGAGGGATATTGTATGAACATGAATAAGATTCTTTTCAACTGCTGGTGAAACCAAACTTGAAACAAATAATGAAATAAATTGTTGTAGGCGCAAGGTTAATAACCTTAAAAGTTAACTGTATCAGGGATGCATATGGCTGCAGATAACAGCAACCTGAGAGAAGTCCGTAAGCCAGTTAAGAATTGCCCTTGTCCCCTTCACTGGATGCGAACTGCAGGGCTGGGCTGCTGATGGCATGGGTTTAGTGGGTCTTGGTAGCCAGAGCTGGGTTCTGCGTCATTTCCTTGTGTGTGTTTGTTTGTTTCCTTCCTGGTATCGAGGCAGTTTCTGCCACCATGTGATCACATCTGAGATTCAGTCAGGAGAAGTGGGGAAGGGTAGAGGATTGTGTGTTAGCTGAGTTTGCCCCACTTTTAAGCATCGGCTTATCTCTCTCTGCAGAGCTATGTCGCATGGCCTCTTCAGGCTGCAGGGAAGGCCGGAAATGGTTACTTCAGTTGGGCTTTTGTTTGTGCTGAAGAAAGGGAAAGCAGACGGCTGTCTTGACCACAAACACTGGCTCTGCACCAGGCACTGTCCTAAGCCCTTTCCATGTCATAATTCATTAGATCCTCCTAACAGTCCCGCCATGTGGAGTCTCTTTATTCTGTTGTAGGAAATGGGAGCCTGGAGTAGATCAGAAACTTGTCACACAGCTAGTGAGTCACCAGGCTGGCCGGAAGTTAGTCTGAGGATTGGTGGAGACACAAAGGAGGGCTTAGTCCAGCAGGTCAAGCCTTCAGGAAGATGGTAGTGCACCAGGCATGGGGGGCTCAGAGAAGACTTGACCTTGAGGCTAGCCGTAGAACTGAGTTGATGTTGAGAGCCCTAGGTAATAAGGCTTTCTGATGTCCTGAGCTCCAGAGAATCCATTATCCTGGTGAATTGGGGCTTTTGGGGAAAATGAGTAAGCTTTGGAGCAAGGGGGTTGGGGAGGATGGAGGTGCCAAGGCTGGAGAAGGAGCGTGGGTCAGATCATAAAGGACTTAATTTCACCTTTAAAGTTCTTACAGCTTTACCGTTGCCTCAGGAAAATACTCAGAGCTAGTTTAAATTCCGAACATATATTCTGAAGACATTTTTCCAGTTTAGTTTTATTATCTGAGCCATCAGTTTGTCTTTTGAAGTGTCTAAGTAGTACATTGAAATTTCTTACCCGTTCTCTCATCTCATATTGAAATAATGACACAGAATATTCAACATGGATGGTGCCTTAGAGCTGATCTTATTCAACCTTTTCATGTCTTAGTTGGGAGTATTTGAGTCTGAACACAGTATTCCCTTGCTGAGAGATCTTCGGGATTGCATAGGGAGTCTGTTTGAGTTTAAGTCAGATAATTTTCTGATTTCCTGTCCAGAGTCCTTCCACCATACTATTATTTCCCCAAATGTGTTCTCTAGCCACGACATGTCTCTTTCACAGCACACTGATATTTAGTTAATACTTCGCTATTACGTGTTGAACGTGAACCCTCCCTGGATTCTAGTTCCAGTCCTTAGTTGAATGCTTAACATACAGCAGACACTTAGGAACTGTTTGTTGACAAGACGATTCCAGTGTTAATGCAGCTCTGAGAGAGAGAGAGAAATCCTTGTGCAAATAAGTCTGAGCAATACTGCGTTAAACAGATTAAATGGGCTTCTTAACTAGGACGTGGGGAGAGCCTATAATATATTCCCATGCTCTGTGGCTCTAAGTTGGCTGTAAGGAGGGAGCTGCTACTTCAAACTTACTGAGTTCTGGGGATCCCTGCTTGGCTCTAAGCCAAATGTCCCTTGGCAGTTTTGGTGTTCAGAATTTAAGAAAGCCTGTAGCCTGAATGGATTCTTTAGACCAAAAGTGGTATTTATACTTTTTAGGTTGCCTTTTGATCTTTTGCTATTAAAGTAGTGAAACTTTTTCTGTTAAAAAAGACCCGCTATCTTAGAAGGTGGTTGCATTCTAAATCCTAAAAATGAATAATGTGCTTACTTTCTCAGAATCTAGAACTTGTTTCTGTCCATTGAATATTGACATTCAGTTGTGGATAGGTTCGAAGGTTGGCCCCCCCCAAAGCCTGTATAGCTTAGGGAATGAGGTGCCCTGAGATAATGGCTTAGGCAGTCCTTAGAGAGGTGATTGGCATGGTCATGGCACATACAATAGGTTAGCAAGAGCAGAATGCAAAGTTAGTAGGCTGTTAATCAGTTTGCTGGGAGGTTCTGGCTTGACTTACTGAGGGGCAAGAGCAAAAAGTATGTATGCCTTTATCATGGGAAAGTTGTGGATACTCTGATGTCAGTCAGATAATGGGATTCAGAAAACGTTTCTCCAGAGTGTGCGGGGGTCTCTCTGCTCCATAGATGGGCTTAGGCCAGTGGTCGGCAAACTCATTAGTCAACAGAGCCAAATATCAACAGTACAACGGTTGAAATTTCTTTTTTGTTTTAAATATATTTTATTGATTTTTTACAGAGAGGAAGGGAGAGAGATAGAGAGTTAGAAACATCAGCTGCCTCCCGCACATCTCCCACCGGGGGTGTGCCCGCAACCCAGGCACATGCCCCTGACCGGAATCGAACCCGGGACCCTTCAGTCCGCAGGCCGACGCTCTATCCACTGAGCCAAACCGGTTTCGGCTGAAATTTCTTTTGAGAGCCAAATTTTTTAAACTTAAACTATATAGGTAGGTACACTGTTATTAACTTAATTAGGGTACTCCTAAAGCTTAGGAAGAGCCACACTCAAGGGGCCAAAGAGCCGCATGTGGCTCGCGAGCTGCAGTTTGCTGACCATGGGCTTAGGCTGTTCTTCTTTGTACCACTGAAATTAAGATTGCTTTGCTTATGTAACATTAGGACTGCTATGCCCCCAGGTCTCACCCATTAGGACTTGGAGGTTCAGATCATCTGCTCTAAGCCAGCGAGTTTGGAGTTGAAGCCTGGTTTGACAATCTGTGACACTGACTGACTTACTTAATCTTGTTAAGCCTCAGATCCCTCCTCCTTAAAATAGGGATATTAATCCTTTTTACCTCACTGGAATAATATATGGAAAGGACCTCTACCAGATCCTGGTGAGAAAAATTCCCCTGAGCTTCTAGCAGAGGGTGGGGCTCCTGGTAGAGCTCCTGGACACACACACACACACACACACACATACACACACACACACACTCTAGAGTCCTGGTGCACGAAATTCGTGCAAGAGTAGGCCTTCCTTTTCCCAGCTGCCGTCACCAGCTTCCCTCTGGCACCCAGGACCTGGGCTTCCCTCACAGCCCCAGCTTCATCCGGAAGGTCGTCTGGCTGTCCAGTCTAATTAGCATATTATGCTTTTATTATTATAGATATGCTTTGCACAGTGCTAATGAGAGAGGTTGGCAAAGTTTCTCTAAAGAACCAGATAGTAACTATTTTAGGAACCATGTGCAATTACTAAGTGAAAAAAGCCAGTTGGAAAAAACTACATACTGTAAGAGTCCAACTATCTGCTATTCTGAAAAAGGTAAATCTATGGAGATAGTAAACAGATCAGTGGTTGTCAGAGGTTAGATTAGGGGGAATGGTGGGGGAGTAGCTGGAACACAGAGGACTTTTAGGGCAGTGAAACTCTTCTACAATGGTGGGTACATATCAAAGCCCATAGAATATATAACACCAAAGAGTACAAATATGTTTTCCCAGTCAGGCTGACCCTCTCATTCTCTTGACATTGTTTTTTGCAGAGCAGAAGTTTTTAATTTTAATGACGTTCAATTTAGCCATTATTTCTTTGATAGTGCCTTTGACATTATATCTAAAATGTTTTCACTGTACCAAAAGTCATCTAGGTTTTCTCCTATGCTGTCTTCTAAGAGTTTTATAGTTTTGCATTCTAAATTTAGGTCAATGATTCATTTTGAGTTAATTTTTGTGAAGGGCTCTTGCATGTTATCTACTTTTTTAAATTAAAGCTCTTAGCATATTAATGATAGTTTTCAAAAAGTCTTAATCTGGCAATTCCAACTTTCCTGCCATAAGTGACTGGCTCTGCTGCTTTTTCAGTCTCTTCATGTTGTGTGCTTATCTTTTAGAATGCCTTGTGATTTTTAGTGAAAGGTGGACATGCACTGTGTAAGGAACTGTGGAAACAGGCCTTTAGTAATGCAGTGGTAAGGTTTGGGAGGAAGGGAAGCATTCTGTAGCTTTATGATTAGGTCTCAGTTTGGGGACAATCCTGTGCCCCTAGACTGAATGTCACAGTTCTTCTCAGTCATTCCTTCCACACCCCCTTAGGTGGGATATGATGGCTCTCGTGAACTGGAGTTGGGTCTTTCCCTTGCCCCAGATAGTTTAGGCTTTGATAAGGCCTGCAGGTTAGGCTCTGGCAAAATAATTTCTCCTGAGGGCTGGCCGTATTAATGAGAAGAAAATTCTCTGGCATATTTCTAGATGGCTCCTTGTCCCCACCCTCTGCCAGAAGCTCAGGGGAATTTTTCTCACCATGAGGATCTGGTAGAGCTCCTGGACAAGATCTCACAAAAGCTTGGGGATCCCTATGGCTGGGTCTCCCTGGAGTGTTTAACCATTAGACTTGTCCACTCTGAACCTCCACCAATTTGTCAAATTATCTCTTAGGTTTTCCTATCTGGGCACTTTCTCATGGGTTTCTGCTCTGTATCTTCTTGTCTGTCTCTCCATTTTAAGGGGCAGCGGTTTGCCTGAAGGCCTTACTTCTCTGTAGATCTTATAAGTGTTGTTGATTTTTCAGTTGTTTCAGCTTTTTACTTGTAAGGATTGTGTGGTTACTTCTAATCTCCTTATGTGGTGGGCTAGAAACTAGAATTTTAGGTCTCAGTTCTTTTTTTTTAAACAATTAATTCCAAGATGGGTCCTCATTCAAACCCTCATCTGTGTTTAGTCATGTTTTTCTCCTTATAATAATTTATGTTTTTATTACAAAGCTATAGCAATCAAAACAGCATGGCACTGGCATATAAACAGATAGAAGAAAGGGTAATTATGTGAGGGGATAAAGGTATTAACTAACCTTGTTGTGGTAATCATTTTGCAATATATTTGGGTGTCAAACCATCAAGTTGTACACCTTAAACTTACATATGTTATATGTCAACAATATCCATAAATCTGAAATTTATGGATACTTCCATATAAGTAAGCCAGGCAGACTTCACTTAAATCTACTGTGCTGTGAAACTATGGCTTAACTGCTCTGCAGGTCTGAAGTGTGTGGTGTGAGACTTCTCCCTTTGCATTTGGATCCTTGTATTATCTGTTCAACAGTAATTACTGTGTGCCTACTGTGAGCAGGGTCCTAACACGGGGGATGTGGAGCATGGTAGACCAGGGCTCTGCGCTCTGGGAGTTTCATCATTCTGATTCTCTTACAAATTCCTTAAGTTCAAGACAAAAAGAAAAGAAAGAGAAGTGCAGGAGGAATGATTCATCTATTCATGAAGAATTTCAGAGTTGTGTTTTTTTTACTGAGAGAAAAGATAGATCTGCTTTGTTCAGCCGTGGCTATGTAGAACTTTAATATGCGAAATGATTAGATAAATGTTATGCACATAATTCTTTTCTTTCACCTTCAGCAGTTAAACTATGTAAAATAATTCATGTAGTGACTTTGCATATGCGTGTATGTTTTTGTATAAGATTGTGTCTAGATGCAGCTGCATATTTACAGTAATATGTATTTGAAATAAAAAAAAAATAATGTAGAAATAGCCACACACACTTTAGAGGTGTGTGGAATGCTTCACTGGTGGGGGAAAGATTCTGTGTGATGGACTGAAGTTGTCAGTCCGCTGATGATGTGAGAGGCTGCAGATCTAAACTGCATTCGCAAAGAATCTTTTTTATTAAAGAACCTCTTGATTTCCCATTCATTCTGGTTAAATACCTGTCCTGCCCCCAGCTCTGTGTGGAATTGGTTTGCTCTGGTTTTATCTGGAGGCAGAGAATACTCTAGAATAAATGAATACTTGAACTCCTTTCTTGTCCCACTGTTAAGCATTTCTTTCTTCTAGGAGTTGGAAATGCTTTTCCAGGCATCTATTAATCCACTTGAGGCTGCTTTTACAACAGGGCAAGAGTTCTTATCTCTTCTACATTTATTTTTAAGTAGATGGAAATCTGTGTGAAGCACCCACCAGTTAAATGATTTATCAAAGGTCACTCCTAGAATTCATGGTGGTTAGGAACTCAGCTTCTGGCCTCTTTCATATAGTCCAAAGTTCAACCCATCTGATCTCTTGTGTCTGATAAATGTTCAGCTTGAACAGGTTTTCAAAGAGCAAGGAATTACTCTCTAACCTTTGGCAAATGGCATGTTATTTCATTTTGAAAACCAACGCTTTTTGCATGAGTGTCCTGTGCCATTATGGTAGGCAGTTGGGGGACAAGTACTTTGAAAGAGTAAACAAAGGAATTCAGAGTCCAGCTCATTGGAAGGACTCAGCAGTGGGGCCAGGGTGCCACAGAGAAGTGGTTGAGTCTGGATCGTGGCTTGCATGCCTGTCCTTAGCTGCAACCCTGCTGGGAACTGGAGGGAGAGGCCTTCAGACTTCTTGCATAGCTTCTAAAGGAATTTTGCAAAACTGCACTCTCTTGCACATTTGTAAGTTGGTACCAACTATGTTTTCTCACACATTTAACATCTGCACAAGATGGCATTTTTGGTGGATTTTAAATATTGACATTTTAAAATAAAATTTACATCAGTCTCTTAAATGAATTCAGTGGAATTTAAAACCCAGGGATTAAATATCCACCATCATCCATGTAAAAATAAATTAAAGGTCTTTTTTTTTTGGGCTGTTCGAAATTTTACATCATTCTCTTTGCTCTTTATACTTGTATATCCAATTTGCCTTACAAATTTTTTTCTGGCTTAATATACCCTTATGCTTGGAAGTTTTTCTTTGATAATTGTATCATAATCCCTTATACTACAACCATGCAAATAAATTTAAATGTAATTAAATATTATAATCATGAAGCTATAATTATTAAGAAAAAATTTCCCAGAGTGAGTTACCATTATAATTATTAGTGGTACACACTTTATCAAAACAACATAAGTATTATACATTTTGATAACTAATTATTAAATATTAAAATTTGTTATTAGAAATGTATCATTTAACAAAATATATGGAATTTCTCCCTCAGTTTGGTAACTCTTCCCAGGAACATTGATAAAGGGGCAAAGATTTTCCCTTGATAAATTTTTTTTCCACATGGATGAGTTGTTGAGTTATTGCCAACTTGAAATAAGGAAACTATCTTCAGCACATCTTATCGTCCTTCCTGCTTGCCTGTTGTCAAATGGAAGGAGAGTTGCTTTAGCAGTGTCCTTCAATTCTTCAAAATGGTTTTAGCTAACAAGCAGAAAGCCAAGTGGTGATCTGTCATCAAAAATTATTATTGCCTTGGTTGGGTGGCACAGTTGATTGGAGCATATTCCTATACAACAAAACATTGTGGGTTCCTTTCCCCATTAGGGCACATACCTAGGTTGTGGTTTGATCCCCTATCTGGGGTGTATGAAAGGCAACTGATCTGTTTCTCTTTCACATCAATGTTTCTCTCTCTCTCCTCTCCTCTTACTTCCGCTCCAAAATCAATAAAAAACGAACCTTTGGGTGAGGATAAATTTTTTTTAAAAAATTTATTGTTAATACTCTTTGTGCTAACAATTTGAGATTTGGTTCTCCTTCAGTTTTGCCAAAAGTCAAGAATTGGAAACCACCTGACTTCCAAAAAGACTCTTGCCCAGTTGTGAGAATCATTCGCTTTCTCAGTGTCTGGGAAGTTTACCAGAAAGGCTTTATCCTGACTTATCAGAAGACCACTAGTCACACCTGTTGTTTTTTCACTTTAAGGCACCTTTTAACATTCCATGTACTCTGGAAAGTTTGAGAATGCATTTTTATATTATTGGCTTCAAATGTAGTTTTGTCTCTATATTTGTGTGTGTGGTGACAGTTGGAGCTGTAGAACTATTGTCATTACAGTTAGAAAATCAGACCTTTTGTTTAAAAACATCTGGCTTCATTTTTCATTTCAAACAAGATGAGAATATCTATTTCTCTGGCATCTGTGTCATTTCTGATTCCCAACTCTATGATAGTTAGATAGGCAGAGCCAGGTGCAGGGCCTTGCTGTGACTTTGCCACCTTGAAATAAGGAAACCATCTTTAGCACTTCTTATTGTCCTTCCTGCTGGCCTGTTGTCAAGGCACTCTCCTGGGTCTCAGGTCAGAGCATCCCAACGCGGGCCAGAGTACCCAGATTCTATCACAGGTTTGCCTTTACAGAAGCATGTGTAAGATAGGGAAAGACAATCCTATCATATGCCTTGAACAAGGAGGATTACGTTTAAACCAAATATTCAACTTTTCTCTTTCAGTACGTTGAGTGCACTATGGGAAATTTAAGATGGATAGCAAGTTTGTTTTTCTGTTGTAAAACAGGAGAAGAAGAATTGTGAAAAAGGAGGTGGGGGAGAACGGAGCTGAGGGAGCCGCCTGGGAATTGCGGGCACCCTCTCTGGCAGATCCACTTTAGAAAAGGGCTCATGCTGAATTGGAAACCCAGGAATTGATTAAACTTCTCCATGCTTAATCTCCTCTGAAAGTTGCCGTCCTTAGAAAACTTTCAGTTTGAGACTTCTGCTTTTGGGCAGGGATTCTCAAATATCCCCCTTTGTTCTAGCAGGCCAAAAACTAAAAACTTATGTCTTTTATGTAATTTTTCTGAGCACATTATGCACAAGTCTGTTGGGTTTTATTTTTATACCTAACAACTACTTGTTAGTAACTTACTGGGTCACTAAAGGTGGTATTTATAAGGATACATTTGGAATTACTGGTCAGTAGTTCAGTAATTTTCAGGAAGAGCTCTGCAGTCCTTAGAGGATTCTCCATGTGGGCTTGAATCAATGGGGATTTTCAATCACTGATATTCTTTTTTAAAAAAATGTATATGATAAATTTCCTTTAGTTTGGATTTTTTGTGATCAATAAATGTGATCAAAAAGATCACATTTGTTATGCATGTTTAATCTTTTCATTTATAGTGGTGGGTAAAATGGGTATTTATTTTAAGCAGAGGTGACATAATTTTGTTTCTGTTTTGTTTGTGGGGAGGTGGCAAAGTTTTACTCAGAGACTGATTTTGTCTTCACCAGCCATTTATTTAACACAGGTTTGCTGTGGGAATTATAACTTCACAAGCAAATACTAGTAGCATATCTGATAATATCTTTTAATAAATCAAATAAAGAATGACAAATGAATCCCACTGTTGTTCTAGGCAAGGGGAGATGAAAGGGATAAAAGTCAAATTTACAAGTGAGTCGGGTTTCCAGATGCCAAAGCAAAATGAAAGTACCTGTTGCTAGAGCTCTTTGCTGGGGAATGAAGACACCCGTGATGGTGTTGGTGATGGCGTCCAGCTGATCCCTTTCATGGATCCACTGCCAACCAGAGTCACCTTGGCCAGGGCAGGGACTAATGCCCCAAAAGGTCTTCAGGGAGTTTCTAGGTCAGCAAAGAGTCACCTTCCCCAAAGGGAAATTCTGAAATTGTTGTCACAAAATCTCAGTGTTTCTAGTCCAAATATTCCCTTGCTATAGTTGCTTCTCCACTTATTCTTTCATTTTGTTGATGGTTTCCTTTGCTGTGCACTTTTCAGTTTTATATAGTTCCCTTTGCTTATTTTTGGATTTTGTTTCCATTGCCCAAGGAGCTATATCAGAAAAAATATTTCTACGAGAAATGTCTGAGATTTTACTGCCTATGTTTTCTTCTAGGATTTTTATTGTTTTGAGTTTTACATTTAAGTTTTTAATCCAATTTTAAAAATGTAATACTCACCTAAAGATATGTATTCATTGATTTTTATGCCAGTAACATGCTGTTTTGATTATCATTACCTTGCAGTATAGTTTGATATCAGACCACATGATACCTCCAACTTTGTTCTCTTCTTTCTCAAGATTCCTGAGGGTATTTGGGGTATTCTTTGGTTCCATATAAATTTTTGAAATATTGGTTCTAATTCTTGAAATATACCAGTGGTATTTTGATAGGAATTGCATGGAATCTATAGATTGCTTTGGGTAATATGGACATTTAATGTTAATTCTTAGTATCCATGAACATGGTATATGCCTCCTGTTAGGGTTGGGCCTGTGATGTGGGCTATGAAAGAATTCATAACTAAAAGTAGAGATGCAGAGAGGAAGTTTATTTTACTTCCTAAAATAGGAAGGGCCAGTGTAATGCTAATCAATACAGGGCAAGAAACAAAGGGCGGCTTCCCCTTTTAAGTCCTGGCTGTTGCTAAGCAACAAGGAAGGGAGAGGAATATGGGGCTGAAGTTGAGCAGACACCAGGGAGGTAGGGGTGGGTTGTCTTGGAAAGTTAGTTTGCTTGCTTTTTAGGAGATAGTCCAGATGTCTTAGGGAGGTATCTTGTTAGTATTTTTTCTAAGCCTGCAAAACATGCTTAGAGCAAAAGTTATGAAGAGTTTAAAAGAGGCTTGTTTGAAGGGGAAGGAGGGAAAGGAACTTTCTAACTAGAGACTCCTTTATGGGAATTATCCCTGAGTTGTAAAAATAGCAGGGAGGAGGAATGCAAGAATGTAGCCTCAAGAGTAGCTTATCTTTTCTTGCAGTTTGAACAGAGGGGCTGTTTGAATCAGAGGAGCTAACAGTCTTGTGGTTTAATTACCAGCTGCTCCTCATAAATTGTGGAAAGCCACAGCAAAGAAAAAGAAAGGCCTTTTTCTGTCCTTACATTTCCATGTATTTGTATCTTCCTCACTTTCTTTCTTCAGTATCTTATAATGCTCCGAGTACCCGTCCTTTACACCCTTGGTTAAATTTATTGCTAAGCACCTTATTTTTTGCAATTGTAAATATGATCATGTCCTTAGTTTCATTTTCTAATAGTTCATTATTGGTGTATGAAAATGCTACCCGTTTCTGAACATTAATTTTGTATCCTGCTACTTTATCGAATTCAGTTTATCAGTCCTGGTAGTTTTTTGGTGGAGTCTTTTGTTGTATGAGATGATGCTCCAACCAATTGAGGCAAACCGATCAAGGCTTTGGGTTCATTTTATTTGGGACTCTTTGTGTTTCCTGGAGTTGCTTATCTTTTTCCTTCACCAGGTTAGGGAAGTTTCAGCCATTATTTCTTCAAACAGATTCTTGGTCCCTTACCCTCTCTCTCTTCTCTTTCTGGTAACTCTGTGATGTGATGTTATTATGCTTAATGTTGTTCCAGAGGTTTCTTAGACTTTCCTTATTTTTTCAAAAAGTTATTTTTTCTTTTTTTCTGCTCTGCTGGGTGTTTTCTGTTATCTTGTCCTCTAAATTGCTGATTTGATTCATTGCCTCATGTAACCTGCTGTTGCTTCCTTCTAAGTTTATTATTTATTTCAGATATTGTGTTCTTCATTTTTGACTGGTTCTTTTTCATGCTTACTATCTCTTTAAGTTCTCACTGAGATCATCCATTCTTTTCCTAAGGTCCTTGAGCATCCTTATAACCATTGTTTTGAGCTCTGCATCTGGTATCTTGGTTGCTTCCATTTCATTTACTTTTTTTTTTTCTGGGTATTTCTTTTGTTCTTTCATTTTAGGAATGTTTCTTTATCTCCCCATTTTGTCTACCTTTTTGTGTTTGTCCCCATGTAATAGGTAGATCTTCTATGACTTTCAAATTTGTTGGGTGGTTTTATGTTGTAGGTGTCTTGTTGGGCTCAATGGGCAGTCTTCCCAACCACATGAGCAAGGTTCTCCAAGAATGTCTCTTGTGTAATTGATGTGTGCCCTACGGTTGTAGTTGAGTCTTGAATGCTGTTGGCCTGTTTGTGGGTTGGGTTAACACGCAGACTGACTGGCTGTAAGGATAGATCTTAATCACAGTGTACAAGTTGCTGTGTGGGACTCCCCCAAAGACAGGGTTTTTTTTCAGCAGGGTCTGGTGCCCGCCTGGGCCTCTCTTTGGGTGTGCCACTTGTGTAGTTAGTTGGGTCGAGCTCTGATGTGGTCGGAAGCCCACCTCTGGTTGTGTTGGCTCTGGGTCTACTTGGATGGGAGCCTGGTGCAGGTGGATGTCAGATGCTGCCTGCACAAGCCTTGGGCTACCTTTTTGGGGCTACCATGCAATTTTCTATTTGTGGTTGCCTCTACTGGGCCTGAATATGCTTGGGAGGGGCCAAGCTGTATACAAGGGTTGGCTTCCTCCAGTTCTGAACCAGAATCAAACCCAAGGCACCCTGATGTCCGCCTCCAACTGTCCACCACTTTGTCACCTCCTGAGGTTGTCTGCTCTTCCTGGAAAGTCTTCCATGAATAGGCTGTAGAATAGGCCTAGATTGGCTGTAATCCAGAGCCCCTTCCACAGGCATGAACCGGGGTTAGGGGGTCAGAGCTAGTGGGTCTCTCGCTTGGGGGAGTGTGGTCAGGCACTCAATGGAGGGAAAGTGGTCCCCACTCCAGAGCCATACCGCTCGGTCTCTACTCTAATCTCTGATCTTAGCTCCCCAAGAAGGAATGCACCTCTGGTTCAGGTTGGGCTGCAGCCAGCCTTCTTCTCTGCAGGAGCAAGCTCAGCAGGGCTAGGCCTCCAGTATTTGAAGGAACAGGTCAAATGGGTCTCTCTTTGGGGGAGTTCTGTGGCTGAGCTCACAGGGTGGTGTAAGAATAGCTCCTCAGTGGCCATAGCTGGCACAGTAGCCACACAACCCATTGCCCAACTGAGTCCTGGACCTGAGCCTCCGAGGGAGATGATCTCAGCACTCGGATTCCCCTGTGAGACTGATCTTGGGCCATAGGCTATGGGAAGGACAAGTCAAATGGCACTGAGGGGGGTGGTAAGAACCATTATTCTTTTAAACTAGGCATTTGTGAGTGGAGTAGTGAGATGGGAATTTGACAGTGTCAGTTACGTAGAAAGTAGCTAAGAACTAAAGCAGGCCAGGCCCTTTGAGCACAGGTCAGACATCAGAGAGAGGCTGGAAAGTACATGGAGTGTTTCAGGAACTTATATGAGAGTCCCTTCCATGCACACATCTTGAGGATTTTTGAGTTTCCTAGCCCACAGGAGATTAGCAAAAAGCAATTAAGAGGTGGGGTAGGAGCTGTGGGGAGCAGGTCCACATAGCAGGAATAAATGACAACCTGCGGCTTTGAAAAGAGGCAGAATAATTTAAACAAACCCAGCCACTTTTATGGCTCCTTGGTTTGGATGCAAGAAGCTTCCACAGCACCTTCAGAGGCTCCTGCCTTCTGCAGAGACTGAGTTCAGTTACACTTGAGTCATCTGAGGCCATAATGATGACTCAGAGTCCAGAGGTAGATGACGGTGTTCTCAGCTCATCAGACAGCAAAGTAAAGTGTGCTGTTCTTTTTAGGAAAATCTCCCCTGAATAGAATCCCATTTTAGAAAATAGTTTAGAATTTTATAAAAGAAGGCCGAGGCTTTCAGGAAAGTTCTTCTGTGGAGAATACCTGACACCAAATCCCAGGCACAGTGTTGGTTAATAAGTATGATATTCGTGGATATTTTATGAATATGTCATCTTCCTACATTTGCAAGCTTCTTGAGGTCAGGGACCACATTTTGTTGTTCTTTTATTACTCAGGGTAGGTAGTCAATATAATATTTGTGCATGGTTGTCTTGTGTAGTTAAGTTGGGTTGAGCCCTGGTGTGGTCTGAAGCCCACCTCTGGTTGTGTTGGCTCTGGGTCTACTTGAATGGGAGCCTGATGCAGGTGGATGTCATCTTCCTACATTTGCAAGCTTCTTGAGGTCAGGGACCATATTTTGTTCTTCTTTTATTACTTAGGGTAGGTAGTCAATATAATATTTGTGCATGGATGTCTTGGTGATGAGGGCATAATTCTCCAAAGTCAGAAATATCTGTATGCCTATAATTAAATTGATATTAAAATAGTTTGTCAAGAATTCATGACTCCAGGAACTTGTTAAAAAATGATACTCATAGAAGTATTAGAGTTGGTGACTGGGGAATTGGTGTTTGCTTAATAAAAATTCTAAAAAGAGCTCTGATCTAATTAATTTTCTTTGTTAGAAGAAAGCAGACTGGATATTAGTTGTATGATGTTTCATCTGGAAGTGAATGAAATTGCCTTTTAGAATAATAAGAAAACTAATACCTTCCATTTATACAGCACCTTTCTTTCAAAGAGTCAAAGTACTTTCCAGAAATCATCTAATTAATCTCTGGTTTTCCTACAGAGTAGCTAGTCAGGAGTAGTGTGTGTGTGTGTCTGTGTGTGTGTGTATTTATAGGTGGATTTCCTCCCTTTCTCCTTTTCTCCTACCCTCCCTCTCTCCTTCCCTTTATTCTTTCACTTTTCATTTCATCTAATGTAAGCTATTTTCTGAATCTATCTTGGCTAGAACTTGCCATTTTGTTAAGCCTCATGTTTCAAACAATTGCATACCATTTTTAGAATATTAAGCCACATTTATTCATAAAGACGGAGTTTTCTGTGGAAAAAAAGTACTGCATATGCTACCCATACATATCAGATCATTAATCAAAAATTGGTATCAGAAATGCTGTTAGAATGTGAATTTAAGTAGCAGCTTCCTGTTTTGACTCTCATAATAGAATTTGTTTTCTTAATAATTGCTTTTATTTTCATGCTCACTGTTGGATGAGCAATTGCCTAGTGACTAAAGCAAGTCATTGATAGGAAGAGTGGGAATTATGAGAAGGTGAGAATATTCCTAATTCAACATTTTATATGGAGCCACCATATTAATTTCCACTGTACTCATTTCTTTGCCAGACTTGCTTATTTGGACAGTTGTTTATGCTGCATCTGTCATTTTTAATTGATATTCATCTTCTGCAGCCCTCAGTGCCTTTGTGGATTGCTCTCACAGCAGCTGCTTTTTGGCAAACTGGCTCACAGTAAAACTACACTGTTTTGATCTGGGTAGTTGCAGAATCTTTAATGGATTTCTTCATTGATTAAAGTAGTAGGATCTCATGAAGCCAAAAGAACACTAAACCCTCCTCCTCCCCCGAATCTCCTGAAACCCTGATTCTGAAGTTTCCTCTTGCTTGTGCTTTACTTGGGTAGTGCAGGTTATATATTTTTTCTTCCAAAATAATAGAAATATTTTACAGCCAACTTTCTTACTATGATCTTGAACCAATGATGCAGGTCGGTTTAGCAGTGCTGCTCATGATGCCCGCCTCAGGTCCTTGTCCCTTTCAAGGGTCAGTTCTTTATCTGGGGCAGGGGGAGACCTTACTGTGACTGTAAACACCAAAGCTGGAAGCTTCAAGATTGCGTGAGGCAAAGACCTTTCGAGGCATTATTTCATAGTCCACTTGGTTTTCTATTCCTACAAGGCTGTGGAATATTGGATTACAAACCACAGTGGAGCTTTTCATAGAAAAGGCAGGAAAGGCTTCAAAAGGCAGGGGTTGTTCAGGACTCTCGCTCTTCCCACCTCCCAACCCCATTAAACATCTCCTAGGACAGAAATGGAGGGCTATGGTGACATTAAATCGTAACTCTGTAACTTCCTTGGAGTAAGGTCAACGACTGACATTTTAAAAAATATATTTTTTTATTGATTTTAGAAAGGAAGAAAGAGGGAGAGAGAGATAGAAACATCAAAGATGAGAGAGAATCATTGATTGTCCGCCTCCTGCATGCCCCCTACTGGGGATTGAGCCCGCAACCCAGGCATGTGCCCTTGACTGGAATCCAACCCGGGACCCTTCAGTCCGCAGGCTGACACTCTATCCACTGAGCCAAACCAGCTAGGGCCGACCACTGACTTTTAACTTTCATTATCAGATAAGCAGCAATGAGTATGATTTCTGGGCTGAGATATTGCTCAGAAATTTTACAGCATTTCGTGTTTTCTGTGCTTTTCAGAATATGTATACTTGTTGTTTGACAGCACTGAATATAGATTTCGAAATATTCGGTTACTGGAACAATTTGTTAGTCTTTATTTATTTCTTTTTGCTTTCACAACAAAGGAAACACTTGCGTGGCATTTGTCGCAAGTGGACTTTGACCAAAGGTCTCCCAGAACGTGTACCAAAATAAAGGCTTGTTTTTAGTATTGTCGGCAAGAGTAAGGAGTTGCTGGGATTCTAAGCCAGAACGCACTTTGTCTCGCTTGGACTAGCACATAAATGGGAATAGTTGGAGAATAGCATGGAGAGAGGGGATTACACTCGTTTATGCTTCTGTGTCTTGACTTGATACATGGATGGGATTTTCAGGCATCTAGGTCTGTTCCGACCCTGAAGCTTTAGAAATGGGCAGTTCTACCCCTGAAGCCCAGCGCAGCGTGGAGAGGCAGGTCCTACCATGACTGGATGAGCCTTGTCTACTCCGCAGCATTCATAGGTCATTCAAGTGATGAGCAAGTTCAGGTCCATCTTTATATTCTCCTTCAAGCCAGCTGAGTGGGGAAAACAAAACAAAACAAAACATGGGAAAGAATGCCTGGAGGTGGATGTGCTATTGTGAGGTACTAGTGTAGTGTTTAATGTCCTGGTCTCCAGAGTGAGGCTACTTACGGTTCAGTCCCAGGTGCATTTACTAGTTGTGTGATTTGGGCAAGACAGCTTTTGCATTTTAGCTGTTAGGATATTAGCTATTCTTTTAGTGCCCTTCTTGTTCTTCTTTGGGGATTAATATATGGGTTTTGGAGGGTCTCACTGTCCATCAGCACGTTGGTTAAAGAACACATAAGGTGTGTATATTTTTGTATATTTTGAAATAAAGAATGTGTATGTGTGTGCATGTGCGTGTGTGCATGTGCGTGTGTGCATGTGCGTGTGTGTGCATGTGCGTGTGTGTGCATGCACACATGCCTTGTTTGGAGTATGAAAAAAGTGAGACTGTTTCTAGCAAGGTCATGGAAGGGCTTTTCTGTCCCTTTTTGGCTTGCTTTTTTTTTTTTTCAAAGAAAAGCAATCTACTGCAAAGACATTAATGTCAGTTTGAATTTGAGGATTTAAGCATTGGAGAGCTATGCATTCCAAATTGGGCCTCCCATAGGAACTATGAAGCTGCCATGTGCTTATATGAGAAAACATAGCAAGTTGGATTTTAGATACCCAGAAATCTTTTGCTAGATTAGATCAGACCATCAGAATTACATGACTGGACTAGATTATAATAGTCCCAGTAGAACTGCTTTGATTAAACTAACTTTTGTCAACATCCCATTAACTTATATTGAAGGACATGCCCTGGAAAGCAGGTTCCATGTTTAATCTGAGGAGTTGCTAAGGACTAGTGCTTCCTTCTCTGTTAGAACTTTTGTGGGCAGTTCTCTTGGGATCAGAGAGGATCACAACCGTGTTGAGGAAAGGTGTTTTTTTTGTTTGTTTGTTTCGCTTTTAATCCGTAGACACTGTGAATCATGAAAACAAGCTTGCTCCCTCCTTGCATTGGGAGCCACATATAGGGTCAGAGGTGTGTCCACCCTAAAAGAATGTATAGGGAGGACCTCCTGGCAGGTGGTTTGTAGCCTTTCCTCACTGTTTTATTTACCCTGTTGTTTTGTGGTGTCATGTTTTTTGTTGTTGTTGTTTTACCCTTTATTTTATTTGTTTGTTTTATCTTTCTTGTATGCAGACTCTTGTTTTGAGCAATAGAGTGGAAATAATAAAGAATATAAGTTTTGCCCGACCAGCATGGCTCAATGGTTGAGCATCGACCTATGAACCAGGAGGTCAACGTTCATTCCTGGTCAGAGCACATGCCTGAGTTACGGGTTCGATCCCCATCAGGGGGGATGCAGAAGGCAGCCAATCAGTGATTCTCTTGCATCATTGATGTTTTTCTCTCTCTCTCCCTCTTCCTTACTCTCTCTCTCTCCCTCTTTTTTACGTTGCCAATTATATTGTTTAAGCTGGTAAGGAGTTAGTTTTATAGCTATGACAAATGAGGTGGTTTTTTTTTCTGGCTTTTTCTTTTTTGATTATTACTATAGAATCATGGAAATCCCTGGATTCAGTGTTTCCACCAACTACAGTTATTATCCTTTTTGATGTACAGACTCTCCCAACTTTGTTCAGTGGCTGTTCTCCAGCCTGTGTTCCTATAAAACCTTACTCATCTTTTTTTTTTATTTCCTTACCCATCTTTGAAAGCTTTCTTCCTTTGGGCCCAAACTACCTTTACTTCTCTGAGTGTTGAAGTCAGCCATTTCTTAGGGAGCTCTGGTTCCTATTAGTGAATGAACAGCATTAGAAACCAATCTCTGAACACTGAGGTGCTCATTGCTGCTGGGGTGTTGTGGCTTCAAAATAAATCATATTGGGAATAAAATTTTTGTATTTAATTTTTTTTATTTTATTTTAAAACTCTCAGGGAGGGGAAGATTTGACCCCAACCCCTTCTACCCTTCTTTAGTTCTTACAGCAGGACTAATAATAAAATTATAAACTTGGCACAAGACTAAACACAAGAAAAACCAATTTAATATATGAGCCTGGGAAAATTATAATATGATGCCTAGATTATAAAATGAGGCTCAAAGAAATGTTAGAACCAGGCATTTAAAAAATACTTTTTAAAGTGACAATAAATATGAGAGAAATTGACAGGACAAAGAAAGTTAGTGCTCATTAGCATGGAATCTAAGTAAAGGTTGGGCTTGGGTAGTAAGTTAGTGAAGGTTTTGCACTCCTTTATACAAGCTTTGGACTCTGGATTCTTTTAACTCTTGTGGTAGGATTCTCTCTCCACCCTTGGGAACAATGAGGGCACCTGTCACATGGGAGGTTTATGTCCTGCCTTTAGGAGGACAGAGAGGTCAGGGTTTTCCCTTAACTGGTTATAATTTTTTATTTATTTGAAAGCTATTTCAAAGATCCTTACTAATAACTAATATAAAAATAATGAAGTTGAAGATACATTTTTAACTCTTTTTTTTTTCCTCCCAGAATGATTTTTATTAAGGGGGGATAGGTAGTGAAAATACTGTAGTTTATGTGGTAATGTTTTCATTCTGATGAATGCTTGGATTCATTTATTTCAGTTTGTTTTCAATTTTAGCATTACATTTTTTATTTTATTGGGGTAACATTGTGTGGATTACTAATTTACAAAATCTGTATATAGAACCATTTAAAATGATATATTTATATATTACATGTTATACATAAATGTATATGTGTATATATGTGTTTCTATATGTATGTGATATATAATATATATTACATGCATGCAGTTAGTTCTACAGTCTGAATCAATCAATCAAAAGGTACATCTTTTATTCTTGCTTGCACAGGTAACCATTTTTATTAGTTACTTGTTTATTTTTTAAAATTTTTCTTTTGGAAAATATGAATAATAGAATATGCTTTTGGAAAACAAACATGAATATATTTTTTCTTCTTCACACTTGCTACAAAAAATAAGACAAGAATAACTATTGTTCATCTTATTTTTATTCATTTAGCAATATATCCTAACTCTCCTTAGAGAGTTTTCCTCCCCGCCCCCCCCCCCCCCGCCCCCCAACTGCATGATGCATCCTTGTGTGAATACAACTGTTTCTCTGTAGATTGCAGCACGATTTCTCTATTGCTGGGTGTGTTGTTGTGTTGTTGTTGTTTTTTAAACTTCGAAGTATAAATAGTACCATAAGGAATAACTGAATAGCTGTGTGTGTATGTGTAAGTCATTTCATACTTTCTTCAGCAAATTCGTAGGACAAAATTCTAAGAGTGAAGTTGCTGAGTCAAGGATAAAATATTCTGTAATTTAGAAAGATATTGCCAAATTCTTTTCTGTAGGGGTTGCACCATTTTGCTTTCTCCACAGATTCTCAACATAATATATTATCCAACTGTAAAATTTTGCCAGTCTGATAGGTCAGAAATGGGTGATGGTAGTTTTGATTTTCACGTCTCTTATGAGTGAAATTAAGAAAAGCATTATTTAAAGTCCAGTTAATTCTCTTTCCTTTTCTGTGAGTTATCTGTTTCTATAAACTTTTTTCTTTTTCTTTTGGCTATTTCATCATTCCCCTTCCTGAATATCCACTTCATATTCCAATCCTTTTTCAGTAGTAGATGTTGTGAATATTTTCCTCCAATTTTAAATTTGTGTTTTCATTGTGTGTGTGTGTGAATATATGTGTTTATTTATGAATTATGTATGTTTGTGTTTATAAATGTATGTATATATATTAAAAATATATAATATAGTCACACAGATTTTACAGTGAAATTTATTAATCTTCTATGGCTTTTGGATTTTGAATCATAATTAGAAAGGCTTTCTTTACATTGAGATTATAAAGAAGTAAACTTTATTTTTATAGCATCTACATATTTTACTTTTATATCTTTGATCCACATATAGTTTACCCCATGTAAAGTATGTTGTCAACTTTACCTTTTTCTAAATGGCTATTCAGTTGTCACACTGTATATATTTAGAAATTGATCTGTACCCGGCTGTTTTGGTATGCCAGCCTTTGTTAACTTCCCAAATGTATTTAATCTATTTCTGAACTTTTACACTTTCTCTTGTTTATCTATTCGCTCTCTTTATGCCACACTATTTACATGATTCAATTCTGTGTTGTTTAACGTCAAGATCATGACCCCTACATGCCTTTGGGTTTGCATTTGTCTCTTATATCTTGTTTCTAACTTTATTTTGAATCTTTCTAGTGGATTATATGTTAGTGTCTCTTGTACTTAATACAAAAGAGAGTTTTGCTTTGTTTAACCTGAAAATCATTGAATTAAACCAATATATAGATATAGATACACAGATATGAACAATAAATGAGCAGTGATATAGGTTTAGTTCTGTGATACTGGCTTATACATTGCTTATATATGCGTGTGTGTGCATTTTTAAAGGATCTTCCCTATATATTCTGTTTGCTTAGGAATATGTTCTTTATACTTCCAGTGTTTGGGAGAGATCTGAATTTTGTGTTAGTATGTGTTTTTTTTTTTTTTTTTTTTTTGTGTGTGTGTGTGTGTGTGTGTGTGTTTTTATGACAACAGAATCACAAAATACTCTCATTCCTGTTTTCCTTTAGTTTACAGCATGTTTATTGGTCCCTTGCAATGAGCAACAATGAAATTAACTTGTGATTTCTTTCTCCAGTTTCTTCTCCTTCTCTGCCACCTCCGTCTTTGGTCACTTGCGTGACATTTCCTAATGTTTAACTTTTATTCTTAAATAAGATTTATCAGCTTAAAATGCCATCCTTTCTGCCTCAGCTGTTCCCTGTGAGGCGTTGGACTTGTGCTGTTGATATCTATTCAGTTATCTTCATCCCCACTTTTGTTGAAGTCTCGGTTCTACAGTGAAACAATACTCCTGGCTCTTCCTTAGTCCTGGTTGAAGTTTCTTTCATTTCTTGGTTAGCTGAAGCTCGTCCTTTGATATTTTTCTCCAGAAGAGCTCTCAGGATAAATTGTCCCTGAAAGCAAGCGCACCTAGTTCCTTTATTCTTTTCTTTGCAGGCACTGCTCCATTGTTTTCTGTCATTGAATGTTGATGTTAAAGTCAGTTACCAACCTGATTTATGTTCCCATATAAGTGACTTGGTCTTTTTGACTGGCTGCCGAAAGAAAGGTTCTTCATCTTTAAAGTCTGTTGGTGTTCCTAGTGCAGGTCTTGATGTTTCCAGGCATATGGTGTGTCTTTCAATTCATAGTTTAGAGCAGGGATGAGTAAACTTTTTATGTAAGGACCAGAGTGTTGTTTCAGCTTTGGAGGCCATGTGTTGTGTGTCTCAGCTCTACTGCTGTAGTGCGAAAGCAGCCATTGACAATGTGTGTACAAACGGACGTGGCAGATTTGGCCTCTGGGTTTTGCTATGCCAGCCCCTCATTAAGAGTTAGTACTTTATTTCCGGATGTTTGCTTGCATTAGATTTCAACTATTTGTTTTCTTGTTTGGATGGAGAAATATATTTTTTTTCTTTTTCCTTTGATTACTTTTTAATATCTATTACCTTTTGTTCTACCTATCTTGGTTTCATTTTCTTAGTTTTCCCTTTTTTTATCCTTTACTGTACATTCTTTTTACTTCATTCTTCATTTCTTAATTATTTTTTTCTATAGTATCTTTTCTAAGTTTTGTACATTTTCTTCTTTTGTTGTCTAGTCATATCTTCGTATTCTTGGAAAGTGTTATTGCAACTTTCTAACTTGCAGCTATATTTTCTGGTAAAATTTCTTCTGTTGAGAAATAATGTTTTTATAGTGGATATGGTGATTTTACTTTTTTGTTTGTTTTTTGTTTCTATATGAATTATTTGTGTTTTCCTGAATTATCTACTAGTAGCAGGGTCCTGTGAAGGTAGGGGACTTAACCTTACTGGTTTCTCAGCAGAAGCTATCTTCTGCTACCGCAATTGGAATGGGTGGTTTCTTTGCTTTCCATGCCTTTTTCCCCCTCTGCTTTCCCAGGGCTTCCTGCTCTATCCTATTCATTTTGAAAACTGCCCAGAGAGGTTCCCACAAAGGGTGAGCCCCTTTTTAGCTGGTGGTGAATGCCTTTAGCTGGTGTTTTCTGGGTTCTTCACTCCCCCTCTCCCCCTATTCTTACCTTTTGCATCTTCTCCCCTGCACACAGTTGTCATCTCCCCTACCATGGATTCTTCTGGTGTGGATGCACCCCCACAATTTCACATTATTTGAAACAAAAATAATGAAAGGTTTTGTTTATTCTTCTAGTTGTCATTAGGAGAAATGGGAAGATTCCTGCCCAAACCTGGATAGATCTTAGGTATTTATTTAAAACATTCATCTTGTAAATGCACCCTGCACTGGGGATTGAGCCCACAACCTGGGCATGTTCTGTGACCAGGAATTGAATTGTGACCTCCGGGTTCATAGGTCAATGCTCAACCACTGAGCCATGCCAGTTAGGCCTAGGTATTCCTTTAAAAAGGGGTAAACATTAGCTTATTTTAAAAATACTATTAAAGTAAATGAAACCATTTTGGTTCTCAATCCTTTCTATATGTATGAATGTTTTTTGTGCATTGGGTATGCAATCTTTTCCAGAACTGGATAGTGTGAACATGAAATAAGGTTTGTTTAATAATTACTTCCTTTCCTGACTTCTGTTTGTTAAGTTCACAAGAGAGGGATTTAAATAAACTTGACTAAAATATTCTGAGAAACAACAATATTTTTGACAGGGTAGTATTTATTTCAGTTTAATGGAAATGGTATAGTGATCCAAAAGAAGGAAGTCTTCAAGTTACTTATGAGAGCTATTTTGGGACATTTATGATTTACTAGAGGCCCGATACACGAAATTTGTGCAAGGGCCTTGGCCCTCATAGCCCGGACTTCATCCAGAAGGTCGTCAAGAAGGGAAGGATGTCTGGAAGGTCGTTTGGCTGTCCGGTCAAATTAGAATATTACGCTTTTATTATTATAGATTAAGGACCATCATCAGTAAAAATTTAAATAGTAGGAAAGTGCATTTGTGTAAGCTTCATAAACTTTCTCGGTGGCTAGAGGAGCTCCATTTTTTTCTTGTTCTTTATTATTCAATGAAATGTGTTTTTATGTCTCCCAACTCTAGCAGCATCTTGCATTTGCTGCTATAAATGTCTCCCATCAGAAGGCCAAATAAGGAAGTTACAATTATAGAAATGTTTTCTCTAAAGACATTAGCCACATGAGATGCTAATTGACTTACTTTATTTCAGTCTTTCTCATTTGTATTTTTTTCCCCCCTATTTGAGCTTGGAAGGCAGCTTGCATAATATATGCTGACAAGTTTATTTTCTATGTAATGTGGAGGAAACATTGATATAGAGATTTTTGATTGACCAACCTTGTCTGAAACTATGCAGGAATGTAGATGACATTGTCATCATCTGTGCTACCCTGCACTCTATTCATACTCTGCTATGACTTGTCACTTAAAACAAATGGCAGCATGCTTTGGCGGCAAACAGTAAGATATACCCTGCTCCCATCATTTTACTATTTATCTTCCTCCAAAGAGCAGTACATTCAAGTCTGCTCAGAATCCTGTCAATTAAAATATGGATTTGTGATATGATATACTTGTTTCCAAATGGCATGTGTTTCTTCTCACTTAAAGCTCAGTTCAGCCCCACATCATTTGTTGAGCATATTCCATATACCAGGCACTGTTAGGTGCCGGGGTGACAAACTTGAATGAGATGTTCTCCTTGTGCTCTAGGGACTCATAGCCCAGGGAGTGAGACAGCACACAATTATACTAGTCAGACAGGAGCCATAACGTAATGAGGGGAACCTGAGCCGAGGAAGAACCTGTGGGCAGAGGTGTGTGTGTGTGCGTGTGTGTGCGTGTGTGTGTGTGTGTTTGCAAATGCAGTCACAGAGTTCTCAGGTCCTCTTTGGCTCGCCTCTGCCTTATGTTGGGAAAGCTTCCACAGTAGAACTTTGCCAACTTGAAGCCAATATCCTAACATTTTGGTATTTTAAGCTGGAAGAAACCTGATGGGTCTTTGAGCCCTGTGTGCAAATGTTTAATGGTAGAGTTGGAGCTTATTTGTAAAGTCTATTTCTGATGTGGTGCCAGTCCCAAGCTGTATTACCACCGATGCTGAGGGTGGGGGTGTACGTGTTAGCGTCCCTTCTAACTTCATATTTATTTCCTTTGTGATCTACCTTAGCAAAGATTATAAAAATAGGAAGAGGTTAAAACTCACACACAAGTAAACTTTACCATGGGTTAATATTGAAGTAGGCTGTTGTCCACTTAAAATTAAAATAAAAAAAATTTCATGTTTGCCCTTCCTGTGCCAGGGCCCAGCCTTCCACAATCTGCCAATTATAAAGCTTGCTTTTCTGAAAGGTAGAAATTATTATTATTTTTTTGCCCCTTGATTATTTAAACTTTCTTCAGTATTTCTGCTGTTCAGCATCATAATTACCCTCATTAAAAACTGTTTCTGGTTCACCTTTATGTCCCCTGGTGCCTTGCTCATAGAGGTACTAAATGAATATTTGCTGAACCAAATTATGTGAACTCAGTTCAAATCTAGCCACTATTTTTCTAGTAATTATCTCACCCATCTGTCATCCATCTTACTGTTGTTGATGTAATGAGAGGTTTTATATGCTATTAATAATATTTAATTTTTCTTTGTACTTTGACATTTACATTAATTTATGTAACCTTATTTCTGACAACGAATAAGAACAGTACTTATTTTTAAAAAATATATTTTTATTGATTTTAGAGAGGAAGGTAGAGGGAGAGAGAGATAGAAACATCAATAAAGGGAGAGGATCATTGACCGGCTGCCTCCTGCAACACCCCACACTGGGCATTGAGCCTACAACCCGCTCATATGCCCTGAGCGGTATTGAACTGTGACCTCATGGTTCATAGGTCAACACTCAACCACTGAGTAATGCCGGCCAAGCAAGAACAGTGCTTATTTTGAAATGGTTTCAGTGCTTACCTGCCACTCATTTTGGACCATGCCACCATGCCCATCTCCATTCTTAGTTTCCTGTTTATATCATCTCTTATCATCTCAGAGTAATTCTTTTCAGAGTGAGTTTGCAGACTGTTTTTTGGTGCTTTTGCTACTTTTGCAAATGGAAAGCCATGTGGGTATAGAATGTGTTTGCTCTTGATCTTTTCCCTCCAAAAACTATGACTGTCACAGTAGTTTAGGCTACTTGTGAAAGGAGGGCCCTCCTTACCTTCTGGTTCAGTATTGCCAAAGAAAACACAGGTCTTATTAATATGTTTTCATTGTAAATATTTTACCCTTTTATATTGATATTTATAGAATTTTTTAATTTATTTAAAACATTTAAAATTTGAACTGAATTCTACTTCTTCTTTTGCCTTCCTAGTCAGAGAAACTCTTTTCCTTGTTAATTACTGAGCTCTTTTTTTCCAGCTTCCTTCCATTTGAGCCTTTTTAGCTTCTCTCTCATTTATTCTCTTCTCTTCTTCTCGGTACCCCTTTCCTTTCATTTCTATTTTCCATTTTCCTTCCTCTGTAGTCATCTTTTCCTACGTTGTTTTCATCTCTTCATTCTTCACACTCTACATTCCATGACTAAATCTCCTGATTGGTCTCTGCTTCACTCATGTGCTTATTTGGATTGCAGATTTTGTTCTTTCCTCTTTAATATAGAATTTAACTCAGAGTTTGCACTCACATCTCCGCTGTTTTATCTCTCGTTTTTACTTCTCTTACTTAACCGGAGCTAATATTTATTTCTGGTGTCTTGAATACACTGTTCCCTTGTTTTGAATTGCAAAATCATTTTGCCTAGATATCCCTGTTGTTGGCTTTTATTGTAGACTGTTGTTACTTGTTTAAATTGTTTGCTAGTGGTCTTGTTTGTTTGTTGCTAGTGATGGTGATAGATGTTGGTTAATGTTGTTGATATTGTTGGTATTGCTTATGTTTCTGGTTGCCTGTGCCTGTTTGTTGTTGCCTTAACTTTGGTTTCCAACAGTGCTTACTATCTTTCTTGTTAGAATTCTTTGCCAGATCGCAGACTGAAGCACTGGTCTAAGTTGACTGCCCTTTGCCAAATATTTGGTGTCTTTCAGTCATTTGTCTAACTAAGTTCGCATTTCTGAAGAGAGATGCCTATTCCCATTGCATTTTGTGGGATTACATTAAGGAAGATTTATTCATAACAAATAAAAACATCTGTATTTTTTCTCTCGCCATAAATGTGGTCGGAAACTCTGTCTTTTTTATGAGAGACTGGCTGGGTAGCTCCTTCTCATCCTCCCCCACCCCCCCCCCCGGTCACCTCTTTTATGTGCCAAAACAGTGTGCAATGGCTTATTCCTTCCACCCTGGCTGTGAGTGACAGTTAATGCAGGAAGAGCACTAGCAATGGGGATGGTTGGGATAATGAAATAGTTTAGGCTACTTCTGAAAGGAGAGCCCTCCTAGAAGAATTGGCAATGGGAGTCTGGAGAAGCTGGGGTAGGAATCTTTCTGTCTAACCTTGCTATTGTTTTCAAAGACACTTACCCTCCATGGGTTTTTTTTTTTTGATAGAAATATCTCTTAGCATCTGGCACATTATCACTCCCGTTTCCAAATCTCAGTGTGTTTGTTAGTCTGTATTTCTTTCTGCGTTTTCATTAGTATTTCAATGCAGAAATAGATGAGAGTGGAATAGCTGCCACTGGTTTTAGTGGTTGCTATTGTAGGAGAGGAAAACATTTTTCTATCCTTCCAAGTTCTTCTGACTGGTCTAATAACCACATTGCTATGAAACAGATTAATAGGAGAAAATAACCAAACCAAATGTATTTTGTATGTTCATATGGGGACGGGAGGAGGGTCCCATATTCTCAACTGCAGGCAATTGAGGCTTATATACCATCTTGAGCTAAGAAGAATTTGGGGGAGGGGATTTGTAGTTTGAAACTTAAAAGGGGCGGGAGGTCATTTGCATGGAGATGGCATACAAATGTTTGCTGGGCCACCTTTCAGTGGGATATGAGAAGGGGCTTGCAGTTCTTCCCTATCACACTTAGTTCACATTAAACTGTAGTTATCTGGGATGATATTTCCTTCCCTGGAGCAGATCTTCTGCCATAACTTCTTTTCAGCTAGGGAGAAAGTCAAAGGTTCTTCATGAGTTTTGTTTCTTAAAAATAATCAGCTTCTGCCCAGCTGGGTGTAGCTCAGCGGTTGAACATCGACCCAGGAACCAAGAGGTCACCGGTTCAATTCCTGGTCAGGGCTTATGCCCATGTTGCAAGCTCGATCCCCAGTGGAGGTCCTGCAGGAGGCAGCCAATCAATGATTCTCTCTCATCATTGATGTTTCTATCTCTCTCTCCCTCTCCCTTCCTCTCTGAAATCAATAAAAATATATTTAAAAAAAATAACCAGATTAATATAATCAATATCTCCCCAAAAAGCATACTTGGGGGTGGCAATTTTTGCCCCCCCTCACCATCATGGGTCAGAACTTTTTATTAGAGCTTTTAGCTTGGGGTGAACTTTATTTATTTATTTATTTATTTATTTATTTATTTATTTATTTATTTATTTATTTTCTAAAGTTTATATATGTTCCCCCCACCCCTATTGACTCCCCAGCTCCTCCCACCCCTGAGGGCAAGCCTCTGGGGTGAACCTTTTTAATGGCCCTTCCCAGTGAAAGTTTCTATCACACTTTTTCTTTCTCTAATGAAATTGCAGATCACCCTCTTCCCATGATTCATGAAGTTGGGAGTAGGTCTCTGATCTCAATTCAGGAAGGTGATCAAAAACACTGGGATATTTCCCCATCAGAATGAGTCTCTCTGTACTTTGTTACTTATCTGTACCTTTCTCTGTCTCCTTGTAGGGTAGAGATTTTAGTTCATAGTAAGTCTTTTAGAACAAGGAGAAGAAAAAAATGAAAAGATGTTCTAAGTGGCCCACATCTAATGTAAATCAGCTAAGCCCCTAAAGAAATGTATTAAACTCTTTCCTCTTTCCCAGTTTTCAAGTACAGACAATGATTGGAAGGATTCAAAGTGCTCACTTAGTTTACAAGGGAGCATTAATTTCATGTTTGAGTATCTGCCCTGTGCTGGGACTGAGAAAACACAAATATTTTAGGTTTGTCTGAAAGTTTATTTAGGAACACTTACTGCTCAGTCTGTAAAGTCTTCAGAAAGCCACTGTTCTGCCGCCTAGT
Organism: Myotis myotis; assembly: GCF_014108235.1. Lineage (NCBI taxonomy): Eukaryota > Metazoa > Chordata > Mammalia > Chiroptera > Vespertilionidae > Myotis > Myotis myotis. The sequence continues at coordinate 74,845,630 of NW_023416401.1, read as the reverse complement.
GTGCCTACTGATGTTTTAAGCCTAAATCGATACAATACATAGGATTTAAATAGTACCAGCTCTAGTAATTAGATCAACATTTTCCTTGTTTAGCCGTTAGGAGTCCATGAACCCTTTAGGTAACTGAGGTCTGAGAGCTATAAGATAAATATATATATATTGAATTAAGGGAAGTCTATTTTAAGGAATTTTTCTAATTTTGCAGATTTCCATTACTTAACATTTTTGTGTTTTAATTGGGTTAATAAAGCATGAATTCCCAGCATTACACTGGCATATGAGGTGCAGATGTAAAAGTTCTGTAGTGAAGCCTTAATGCGATCAGGCTGGTGCAGGAGAGCTCACCATGGGTTCAGTTGCAGCCCCCAGGTAAGCAGTGACATTTAAACATGTCTGCTGAAGCCAGACAACCGTTCATTAGGTTAATTAAAGTACAAACTACCCATGATCTGGTGTTTTGATAACGACCACAGTGCTGTTGAAGTTGGAATCAGCCAAATGTTTGACATTGTTCTCATTTAAACCACAATGGAATTGCCCTATGGTTTCTCATAAACTTCCGAATTTGCCTTTTAACAAAGAAGAAGACTTTTGGCTTCCCTGATTGTTTTCTCAATGTTTAACTGATACACACAGTTAATTTTTTTTTTTAATTAGAGGTGACGACCTCTTTTTCCCTGCCTCATCTTGCCCACTCTTTTTGGGGCGTTGGTGACATCAGAGGCGGTGACAGCAGCCTCCTGCTCTCCCACAGGCTGCCCATTCTGGCAGAATCCTACATGAAGAGGAGGTTGCTGCACTATTAGTGGTCAAATGCAGGTGGTTTTTGTTTGTTTGAAAATCTTAAAAAAATTTATTTTTTAAATCCTTACCTGAGGATATTTTTTTTATTGATTTTAGAGAGAGGAACAGGGAGAGAGGGAGAGGGGGAGGGAGGGAGAGAGAGAGAAAGAGAGAGAGAAACATTGATGTGAAAGAGAGACATCAATTGGTTGCCTTCTGTACATACCCCCTACCAGGAACCGAACTTGCAACTAGGTATGTGCCATGACTGGAATTGAATCTGCCACCTTTTGGTAAACTGGATGACACTTCAACCAACTGAACCACACCAGCCAGGGCCAGGTGTATTTTTTTTTTTTTAAATCCATGTACACTATGTCTGTAAAATATAATACAAATGAATTACTGGAATAACAAAATGAAAAATAAAAGATACCCAAAATACAAGTCCCAGTATTTTGTTATTAGAGTCAATGATCATAAAGTTACTGTGTCAAATTGCTCTTAAAATTTCTGAGTACCTGTGCCCTGGCAGGTGTTGCGCAGTGGATAGTGCATGGCTTCAATTCCCAGTCAAGAGCACACACCTCTGTTGCAGGTTCAACCCCCCAGTCCTGGTTGGGCTGCATGCAGGAGGCAACCAATTGATGTCTCTCTCTCTCTCTCTCTCTCTCTCTCTCTCTCTCTCTCTCTCTCTCTTCCCCTGTCTCTCTCTCTGTCTCCCTCCCTTCTACTCTCTCTACAAATCAATGGAAAAAATGTCCTTGGTTGAGGATTAACCAATATAAAATAAAATAAAGTAAAGTAAAATAAAATAATAAATAAAATACAATAATAAATAAAATAAAATAAATTTCCGAGTACTTGCATTTAATTTCTGTACTTACTGTGGAATGGTAGTGAAGAGTTTGCAGACCATACTCTCTGAATTCCTGCTCTGGACTTGCATGTCACTGAGAAACACCTGTGATTCTGTGAAAAAGTACCTGGCATACCTCCCCTCATCAAAAGTGTTGACATGGGCAAAAGCATGACATGCCCTTAAGGTCCTTATTTTCAGAACAGGTCCATCAAAGCTGTTCCTTAGTTATGACATTTGAGAGCACTTGGAATTCTAAGATACTTGTGATTTTTGTTTGTTACCCCAATTGCTCACTTAAAAATATATTTAAACTAGAGGCCCGATGCACAAAATTTGTGCAAGAGTAGGCCTTCCTTCCCCTGGCTGCTGGCACCAGCTTCCCTCTGGCACCAGGGACCCAGGCTTCCCTCCAGCCACTGGCAGGCACCTGGGACCCAGCCTTCACTCCAGTCCTGGGCAGGCAACCGGGACCCAAGCTTCCCTTTCAGCCCCAGCTTCGTCTGAAAGGTCATCCAGAAGGACATCCAGTCTAATTAGCATATTACACTTTTATTATTATAGATTAGTTCTTGTCCCTGGTTGGAATGACCTCAGATATAAGGGAAAAAAAATACACAAACAGATACTTATATATGTATCTAAATATATGTGAATGAATATATATGCATATATATTTGCTGATTCATTTTTATTTTCTCATTTTTTTTCTAAAAACGTTAATAAATGCACGTAGATAACTAACTCCTTGTACACTTGCCTCTCTGGAAAGGGAGGAGGTATTGGCCACATTTAAGTTTAGTATAGAACTTAGCTTATTTAGAACCCAAGCCCTGAGGAAGGTTTAGCACTGTTTCTGTTGTGTAAATAAGAATCAATTAAAAATGCCTATCCTTCCCCTCAACCAGGAATGAAAGCTTCATTGTAAGTGCAGCATTGTTCATCCCAGCATTGTTGGCAGTAGCCAGAGATTGAAAGATTCTGAGAACCACTTAAGTGCTCATGAATAGAGGATAGGGGTTAAATAAATTAGTGTATATCTGCACAATGGACTTTAATATAACTATGTAAAACTTGAAGAAGCTCTTTATATATTGACTAGAGGCTCAGTGCATGAAATTTGTGCACAGTGGGGAAGGGGGTGGTCCCCTCAGCCCAGCCTGAACCCTCTCTAATCCAGGACTGCTCGGGGGATGTCCGATCCCCGGGATCAGGCCTAAACCGTCAGTCAGACAACCCTCTCACAATCCGGGACTGCTGGCTCCTAACTGCTCACCTGCCTGCCTGCCTGATCGCCCCTAACTGTCCCCCCTGCCAGCCTGATCATCCCTAATCGCCTCTGCCTACTGGCATGATTGCCCCTTACTGCCTCCCCTGCCGGCCTGGTTACCCCCTACTGCCCCCCCCGCTGGCCTGGTCGCCCCACACAGCCTGCTGTTCAGTTGTTTGGTCGTCCCTCACTAACCCCCCTGCCGGCCTTGTCAGCCCAGGCAGCCTGCTGGTCATTACTGTTACTATGATGGCATCCCAGATAATTTGCATATTCCTCTATTATTAATATATATATATGAAATGAGCTCCAGAAATGTTATTAATTGGGGAGGGGTGTGAGAAAAAGTAGAGAATGAAGGAAAAAGGAAGGGAAGGAAAGGGGAAAGGGAAACAGGGAATGGGGAGGGGAGGGGGTGGGGAGAGGAAGGGAAAAACAGGGCTCAAAATGGTAGTCATGGTGTACTATCCTTTGTGTACAAAGAAAAGTGAGGCAATAGTAATCACTCATTTGTAGCTGCTTCTCTGCTAGGATGCACAGGGCCGCGGGGAGAGCCCTGGTTGGCCGGGATACAGGAGTGGGAAGGAGCATTGTTCCTGCATCCTCTTTATGCAGTTTGAATTTTATTCCATGTGAATGTATCACTAATTCAAAAGGTCCCAGTTGTTGATAATTTAAAAGCATATCTGAGATCATCATATTAGACTGGTCGTGGGCTGTGTCTCAGATTGGACAAGGCTGTCTCCTAGAGGAACACTCCATTCCAGGGGAGATAACTATTTCTAAAGGAAGTTCTGTCCTGTTGAGGAATAATTCTGTTATAATCATGAAGACATAACTATAACAGTTCTAATTTACTGAACTTTTGCTTGAGATCAGTACTATTGTTCCTACTTTCACAAACAGAGAGCAAGGTTAAGAACTCACTTTTTAAAAAAATATATATATTTTATTGATTTTAGAGTGGAAGGGAGAGGGAGAGAGAGATATAAACAACAGTGATAAGAGAGAATCACTGATTGGCTGCCTCCTGCATGCACCGTACTGGGGATCAAGCCCACAACCCAAGCATGTGCCCTTGGCCAGAATCAAACCTGGGACCCTTTAGTCCACAGGCCGATGCTCTATCCATTGAGCCAAACCAGCTAGAGCTAAGAACTCACTTAAAGCCACAGGCCAGGAGTGTGAACCAGCACTGAATCCAGGAATTGGTGACAGAACCCTGCCTCTCCTGACCAGCCCAGCATGGAGTGCTGGCACATAAGAGACTTGAAAATTCCCAATTGCCAGTAATTCTCAAGTTCGGTAACTTAACTCAGAACACAGCACAATAGTATTTACTCAGTCCTTATGTCCCTAGTGAGTGCTGCCCCAGGTTGAGAAGACTCAGTGCCATATTGTCCTTGCTCAAAACAAACAACAAAAATATCAGAATTAGAAAAAAAAAAAGCTATTTTCCAAAAGGAAAGTAAGTTTAGGCTGAACTCATATCTCTTATGGTACTAATGTTGTTTGCCATATCTTATAACAATACATAGTATTCATCAAACACTGATTAAGTGCCTACTATGTGTGTCAGAAACCATGGGAGGTGCAGAGGTATAGATCATCTTGATCTCAGTTAACTCCCGTGGAAATGACTATAACTTGGTAAATATTTGTTTTGTTTGTGTATTTTTTTGCTGGCCATATTAAAAGTATGTTAATTATAAAGCAAAGCATTGCAGGGTGCTGGTAGGAGAGATTCACAAAGCTGAAGGAGCCGTCTTTTCTTTGATGGATTATTGTAATAGCTTCTATTCTGCATAATCCTCTATTTCTATGTAATTTTCTGCATAAGATGAATGAAAAGAATATATATCTTTTTCTATTCTCTGCCAGGCTAACATCCTTTGTTAGTCCTATATTGAAGTAAAAGATTAGAGAGGGAAGACAAAATTCTTTAATCTACTGATAATTCTGCTTCTTAACACTTTTCAGAGCATGTCACTCAAGGAAAGAAGGAAGGAAGAAAGGAAGGAAGGGAAGGAGGGATGGATGAAGGGAGGGAGGGAGATATTTTTAGAACAGATATAATGAAAACTACTTTAATCTGTTCCTGCAACTGAATTTTCCTTCAACTGTTTTGCTTAACTGTATATATATATATATACTAGAGGCCCAGTGCACGAGATTTGTGCACTCGGGGAAGTCCCTCATCCCGGTGTGCGCCCTCTCACAGTCCGGGAGCCCTTGGGGGATGTCCAACTGATGGCTTATCAGACAAGCTTAGCGCTGCCATGAGGTGGAACAGGCTCCCACCACCACCGCTGCGCTCACCAGCCATGAGCCCAGCTTCTGGCTGAGCGGTGCTCCCCCTGTGGGAGCACACTGACCACCAGGGGGCAGCTCCTGCATTGAGCATCTGCCCCCTGGTGGTCAGTGCATGTCATAGCGACCTGTCATCTGCCATCTGGTCAATTAGCCTTTTATTATCCTATCTAACAATAGACAACGATGGCAATTGACCATACCTTCGCTATGCCTCCCATTGGCTAATCAGTGTGATATGCAAATTAGCTGCCAACAAATATGGCGGCTAATTTGCATACTGCAGGCAGGGTGGGACAGCACGAGCCGCCATCCGGGCCCCATATGCAGCCCTGCCCCCAGCTGGGACCCTGTGTGCCGCCTAAGCCCCGCGCTGCCCAAGTCCTGCCCCCAGCCAGAACCCCCGTGTGCCGCCTAAGCCCCGTGCCGCCTAAGCCCCACCCCCAGCTGGAACCCCCCCAGGTGCCGCCTAAGCCCCGCCACCAGCCGGGACCCCATGGCAATCAGAAGGAAAGTGCCGCCCACAGACAGCACCCAGGTGGGCCTGCTCCTGGGTCACCATGGCGATCCCAGAGCAGGAAAGTGCGGAGGTCAGGCAGCCCCCAGGTGAGCCTGCTCCTGGGTCGCCATGGTGGTCCCAGAGCAGGAAAGTGCGGCCTGCAGGCAGCACCCAGGAGGGCCTGCCCCTGGGTCTCCATGGCGATCTGGCAATCCGTGAGCAGGAAAGTGCGGCCTGCAGGCAGCACCCCACATTGGCCACAGCTCAAGGGAGAGTACAACATGCAGTGGAGGCCAGGGAGAGATCAACACAGAGGGACACCTGCTCCAAGCCTCCACGGTGTGGCTGGGGGCAGGCACCCAGCAGACACACACACACACACACACACACAGAGCCTGCTCTGAGCCTCCAATGTGGCTGGGGGCAGGCCCCCAGCGGGGACACACACACACACACACACACACACACACACACACGGGACGCTTGCTCCAAGCCTGTGCTGCCAGACTGTGGCCGTCAGTAGGACATCCACTGAGGGCTCCCGGACTGTGAGAGGGGCAGGCTGGGCTGAGGGAACCCCACCCCCCAGTGCACGAATTTTGTGCACCAGGCCTCTAGTATAGGATATATACAGTTAGAAAACAAACAGTAGAACAATTTACTTTTCTATTAGGAAAAAAGTTAGTTTTAGCTAATATTATGCCTATGAAACTTCAGATTTGAAGTGTCTCAAAAGTAAAAAAAATATCAGTTGTTAAAGTTTTAAATACCTTCAAGAAGTAAATTAAGCTCAGTTGTTGTGGTTCAGTGCTTGAGTGTTGACCCATGCACTGAAAGGTTTGATTCCCAGGCAGTGCAGGAGGCAGCAGAATGAATGATGGTCCTCTCATCGCTGTTTCTATATCTCTATACATCTCCCTAAAAATAAATAACACACACACACACACACACACACACGTTAATAAAATATATATAAAAAGATGTAAATTAACCTTTATTCGTTTTTTTGGAAGGCATAGTTCTAAGATGTCTCAAGATTCTTGTCCCTTCCTGTGGACACTATATGATCCCTTTTTCAGGTCTGGGTAAGACCTGTGAAGGTGATGGGATGGCACTCCCATGATTATGTTACACTATGTGAGACTCTGTCATAGCAGTCTGGAGAGAGATTTTCCTTCTGGCTTTGAATAAGTAAGCTGTTGTGTTGTGAGGGCCGTTTGGCAGGACCCTCACATAGGGTCTGATGCCTAGGACCAGAGGGTGACTTCTAGACTCATGCAATCTCACCTCCTTTTTCCCTCTCTGTCTGGTTTCCTTACTCCACATTTTCTTTATGGTGTTTTTTGTATCTGTTGTTTGTTCATTATCATTCCTATATATTATTCTGTTGCATGAATAAATGGCAATTTACCCATTCAACTCTTAATGGACATTTGTGCAGTTTGCAGTTTTTGTGTGTGGGTATTTTGCACAGTGCTGCCCCAAACATTTTTGAACATGTCTTTTGGTGAACGCATATATGCATTTCCATAGTGCAGAGGTCACCACACTGCTCTGTCAAGGGCTGTGGAGTAAACAGCTCCCTCCTCGAGGACTATATACTGTGTCCCAGCTCCTCATCGCTGTTGCAGCCACGCAAAAGCATCAATAGACAAGATGCGAGATGTAAATAAATGAACCTGGAATGTGTATGTCAATAAAATTTTACTTACGGACATTGAAATTTGAATAATAGTTTTCTCATGGCATGAAATATGATTCTTCTTTTGATTAAGAGAAGAATTTACTGCCTAAAATTGTAAAAATCAGTTTTAGCACAGGGCATACAAAAACAGGTAACCAGCTGATTTGGCCCTTGACTGGAGTTGGCCAACCCTTGCCATAGGCATGTGCTTTGGGTGGAGTGCTGGGTCACAAGCTATTATTTGACTAAAGAAGTACTGCCAGTTTCCCAAAGTGATTGTGCCCAGTTTACAGTATGTGAATTGTTTTTTAATGAACGAAGGATGTGGATTTTAGTGTTTGTATTTCATGATGGCTTAGAAAAGAGTTGTTGGCTTACTTTTGACTCCTGACTGGTTGTGATTGTCAGAAGATCAGATGTTTAGATAACTTGGCTGGCACTGCACTTATTAGCAAAATTATTTGAAGTGGGTGATTGGAAAGTGTTGCATGTGTACCTTGTATTTTGTTTATGATTTACTATTAATGGACCAGGTCAGGAAACAGTTTTTTTATTTTATTTTGAATTTTATGTTTCCTGGAACAGTTCTATAACCTAAGACACACATGCTTTACTTGCAAAACACTTTCAAATGTAATTTCTCTTTTTAAAATGGATTATGTTTCCTATTTTAATAAACTATTGGGTCCATGTGCAGTCAACATTCAGAATTATATTTGGGCTTTTGAAAGCTCTCCTCTTGTATAATCTGAGTGAATGGGCGCTATTGATTTACTGTTCAATTTATCTTACTAAAGGTATGTTAATAATGTTTCAAAGGGTAATGTATCACTTACAGGAATACTTGTGTAAAATATTGTTGACCATAACAGTATTTATACAAGCAAGACATACATTTATATTCCTGCTAAACTAATTGAGGGAGGAGCTGTTCTTTTGGGATTAGTGTTCATTCCAAGGGTTGTGATGTAAATGACATGAACTCTCTAGGGTCTGGCTTTGAGTGGCAGACCATTTGGAAAGTACTAACTACTTGGGTTCCTAGAGGATAGTTTACTTAGTCATTCATTGAGTGCCCACGTCACGTCCCTCTGGGTTGGGCTTTTATTCCTTTTACCCAAGGGTAATGCTGGGCCAGGGCAGAAACTCCTGTACTGCCATGTGCTCTTGACAAGCTATCACTACTTGTGGCATAAGCAGCTGCCTCAACACTGATTCATTAGACTAATTTGGTTTTAGTGATTGGGGTTGGTATTTTGGTAAAGAGAAGAAAGGGGGTTTATATTCTGTCTTCTCCATGAAAAGCAGATTTTATTACTAACTAGGAGAAGCAATGAACCCACTTACAGGGGCATATGCATCTTCCAGAAGGAAATTGTGAGAAGCCAGATGTTTGCCCCTTTCCTTTTCCTCCCACTCTTCCTCCTTTTCCTTCTTTTTTTTTTTTTTAAATTCCCTCTGGTCATGATACTGGCTCAGGTGGCTGAGAAAGAAATGAAATTTCTGCACTAATCCCGGAAATTAACCTCCATCCTTCTTTCACCTTCTAATATACAGAAGTGGGCAAAAGTAGGTTTACAGTATTTCTATGGAAAATGCATTAATCTTATATATATAAAAGGCTAAGTGACTGTCCGACCAGTAGCTATGATGCACACTGACCACCAGGGGGCAGACGCTCAATGCAGGAGCTTCCCAGCTGCAGTGACTTGGCAGCAGCGTTTCTCAGGTGACGAAACCCGGAACCAGAGAGGAGGGAGCTCGATTCTGGACTTCGTCACCTGAGAACAGCCCTCTTAAAATTTGGGACCCCTCAGGGGATGTCGGAGAGCCAGTTTCGGTCCGATCCCCGCAGGCCAGGCTGAGGGACCCTGCCTGCCAGAGGGACCTCGATCACTCTGCAAATGCCCTTTGAGCTGCGGTGCTGCCCCAGGTGCAGCCGGCTGGGGAGGGACTGCAGGAGGTTGGCTCCGGTCCATCTCGCCCAGTTCCACCCTGCTGGCCACCTTCTAATTAATTTTCTTTCAATGTTCATGAATCCGTGCACCGGGCCACTAGTTAATCTATACTAATAAAAGGATAATATGCTAATTAGACGAGATAGACTGGACGTCTTCTGGATGCCCTTCCAGACAAAGCCATGGTGGCAGGGGCTGAGGCAGAGCGGTTAGGGGCCATCAGGCCAGCAGGGGAGAGTGGTTAGGGGTGATCAGGCCAGTAGGGGAGAGCAGTGAGGAGCGATCAGGCTGGCAGGGGAGAGCGGTGAGGGGTGATCAGGCCGGTAGGGGAGAGCAGTGAGGAGCGATCAGGCTGGCAGGGGAGAGCGGTGAGGGGTGATCAGGCTGGCAGGGGAGAGCGGTGAGGGGCGATCAGGTTGGCAGGGGAGCGTGGTTATGAGCGATCAGGCATGCAGGCAAGTGGTTAGGGGCGATCAGGCAGGTAGGCAGGCAGGCAAGTGAGCGGTTAGGAGCCAGCGGTCCTGGATTGTGAGAGGGATGTCCGACTGCCGGTTTAGGCCGGATCCCTGCAGGCCTAAACCAGCAGTTGGACATCCCCCGAGGGGTCCCGGATTGGAGAGGGTGCAGGCCAGGCTGAGGGATCCCCCTACCTGTGCACGAATTTCGTGCATCAGGCCTCAAGATAATAAATAATATAACTGTAAACCTACTTTTGCCCCACACTGTACATATATTCTCTTTTGCTTTATGTGATAGAATGATAAACAACTTGCTAAAAAAAGGTGAACTGGAGGATCTTGTTTTAATATTTTATTTCCTGTTTAATTACTCGCTAGGAATCCAGATACCTTGTGACATTACAGCCTCATTCAAAGCCATCCTTACATGTTTCCCCATAGAGTTTTAAATTTTACTTTCAAGAGTATGTTCCTGTTGCCTATTGAGGATGGTAAATTTTTGCTGAAAGCATTAATATGTCTTTTAGGCATGATTTCTGCTGACAAAAGGATGGCTGAAATTTCTGTCTTCCACACTCCTATAGATTTCCCCATTTTGTTTGTTTCCCCCCCCACCCAATTTTATTGAGATATAATTGATTTAAGATCATTGTATTAGTTTTAGGTGTATACATATACAACATGATGATTTGGTATGTGTGTATATTGTGAAATGATCACCACAATAAATTTAGTTAGCACTCATCACCTCACACAGTTACAATTATTTTTCTTATCATGAGAACTTTTAGACTTACTCACTTTTCAACTTTAAATGACACAATACTGTGCTGTAAATTGCATCCCCACAACATTTGTTTTATAACTGGACGTTTTTATCTTTTGATTACCTCCCCCCATTTCATCCCACCCCCTCTGGCAACCACCAATCTGTTTTCTGTGTTTATGAGGGTTTTTTTGTTTGTATGTTTTTAGATTTCAATGTGAGATCAGACAATATTTGTCTTTCTCTAACTGGCTTATTTCACTTAATATAATGCCTTCAAGGTCCGTCCATGTCCTTGTGATGGCATAATTTTCTTCTTTTTTATGGCTGAATAATATTTCATTATGTATATATATTTATACCACATTTTCTTTATCAATTCATCCATAGATGGACACTTAGGTTGGTTCATATCTTGGCTATCATAAATATTTATTAATTGTTGTAATATTTATTTGTATTACAACTGTAAACCTATTTTAGCCCACCTCTATATTATTTTGAATAACTCTGTCAGGATATTAAAACTTTTTGGTTAAACAGAAATGCTAGCTGTGCCAGGTCAGTGTAGATCAGTAGTTGAGTGTCAACCTATGAACCAGGAGGTCAAGGTTTGATTCCCAGCAGGGCACATGCCCAGGTTGAGGTGTCAAGCCTCAGTCGGGGGGCATGCAGGAAACAGCTGATCAGTGATTCTCATCATTGTTGTTTCTATCTCCCTCTCCCTCACCCTTCCTCTCTGAAATCAATAAAAATATATATATATTTTTTTTTTAAAAGAAATGCTAGTTGTGAATTTCAGGTTTTTTGTTTGAATTCTAATTATGCTCGTGGAAGGTAGCAAGATGTTAGTGGTAGTTGCTACTATCCTATATAATAAAAGGTTATTATGCAAATTGTCACCTCGGGAGTTTGACCGGCCGGGAGTTCGACCACTCGCTATGATGTGTGCTGACCACCAGGGGGTGGTGTGGAATGAAGGAAGGCCCCAGCCGGCAGCCAGCAGCTGGGGGAAGGAAGGCCCTGATAGGCCCTGATTGCTGGCCAAGCCTAGGGACCCTACCCATGCATGAATTTTGTGCACTGGGCCTTTAGTCTGTAATATTGATAAATAGATATAGATAAATTTATCTAAAGATTAACAGATTGATACATAGATATATCTGTATATATATATACTAGAGGCCTGGTGCATGAAACCTGTGCATTGCAGGATGGGAGGTCCCTCAGCCTGGCCTCTGCCCTCTCACAGTCCCAGAGCCCCATGACGGATTGCCCCAAAGAGGTAGGCCCTGCCTACCTGGCCGGAGCTCTGCGATGGATTGCCCCTGCAGAGGGAGGCCCAGGCTACCCAGCCAGCAGTGCTGCGGTGGGTAGCCTGGGCCTCCCTCTCTGGGGCAATCGATCGCGGGACTCCGCCATCAATCGCCCCAAAGAGGTAGACCCTGCCCACACGGCTGGGGCTCCGCGATGGATCACCCCTGCACAGGTCGGTGGCCTGGGCCTTCCTCTTTGGGGTGATCGTGGCCCTGATTGATTGATTGCCCCGCCAGCCAGTGGCCTGGGCCTCCCTCTGCAGGGCAATCATGGGGCGATGACTGGGCCCCTGACCAATCGTACTGCACCCGTCTTGACTGGCCTGGCACCAGTGGGTGTCATAGCATGGTAGTCCGGTAGGTCATCCAGACGGTTGTTCTGCTGCTTGGCCGTTTGCTCAGTTTGCATATTATGCTGTTATTATTATAGATATATATTCTTAAATATCATAAACATATCTTTACTTGTAACATATACAAGTAGACCCAGATCTATAGATAACAATATAGAGATAGGCAGAGTTAATATATAAGGTAGTGTCCCTAGTCAGACTATCTTTTAACACCTGGCAAGTAGCAAATGCTCATTAACTATTAGTTAAATGAGTTGCAAAAGAAGCTGAGTGGAGGATGAGGGGTTAGTTTGATAAACTGGAGCACTTATCCTTTGAGCATTATCAAAATTCACCTCGCAGAACAGAGGTGTTGGTCCTCTGGAGGGTACAGAAAATTATGGCCCTGAATGTGAGAAACCTGGGAGCTTACAAACATATCCAAGCCTGAGATGCTCACTTAAAGGCCTGGTGCAGGCTCAGGCATGATATTTTTTTAAAAATCCCTTCGGTGATCTACTGGTTAAGCAGGAGACACAAGCAGTGTAGGAAGTAAAGATACTAGTCCATTTTTTACTGAGATCCAAGTGATTAGGCTGGTTAACCATGGTCAGTGCAGAAGATGAGTCCACATGGACACAAGTAGGGCCCATGTGTTTCCCAGCGGGCTGGACTTGTGGGTCAGATTTAGGTAAAGGAAGGAAATGGAGGGCTTTCCCAAGTGGACATGATCACTTGAGTAAAGCCAAGGTGGTAGACATAAGCATGACATTTCTATGGGTAAGAAACAAGAGTAGGTCAGCTGCACAGACCAAAGTTCAAGGTCAATGTCAGATTGAAGCTTTCTGGGTTACAAAATTAAAGTAATCCTTAAAATAATCCTTTCACTTAGCTTTCTTACCTTGTGTTAATGTTTGTAGTATATAGAAATGCCCTTGTAGCCCTAACCGGTTTGGCTCAGTGGATAGAGCGTCGGCCTGTGGACTGAAGAGTCCCAAGTTCAATTCCGGTCAAGGACATGTACCTTGGTTGCGGGCACATCCCCAGTAGGGGGTGTGCAGGAGACAGCTGATCAATGTTTGTAACTCTCTATCCCTCTCCCTTCCTCTCTGTAAAAAATCAATAAAATATATTTAAAAAAAAAAAAAAGAAAGAAATGCCCTTGTAGAACCTTCTCATGAATGCAAGTATTTTTGGACTTGCATTTAGGTCAAATATGCTAACGTGATCACAAGATCTTGCTCTACTTAAAGAGTCTAGTTAAATATTAATGTGAGGAAATTTGCTCCTGCATATTTTCACAAGTAACTTCTTTAATAGGTATTATGCATTTTGCATAATTTAAATACAGACATCTGGGTGATTTGCTCACCAGGCAGAGAGGACTATTTCATCAGAAAGATCTACATAGCATCTTCCCTAAATGCCGGCCAACAGTTAGTTCTGCAGTATTTAAATAAAGAATTAAGTTTGCAGTGGGAAGTGTAGTGGAAATCAAACTGCTCCACAAGTTTCTGTTCATTAATAGGAAAATATTGATTATATTTACTGTTTATGGGTCAACTGCCAATATGCCAAGGAATTTAAGTTTCTTAGTACCATGGAGTAGGTGGTAGCCAGCTTCTTTCCTTATTTCTGCCTGTGAGTCTGGCACTGCTCACCATCTGTTCTAAATGTGTTTCTTTTGACCACAGGTACTGGAATGTAGATTCTTTCAAAGTCATGGGAAAATGCAAAGGCTTCTGTATTCCTACTTCAGTTTTTATAATGTAATAGGTTCCAGTGTGATATCAGCTACAAATATTTAAGATACATAAATTATTTATGATGATAGTCTTTTAGAATACAGCCTTCTCATTTGAAGAAGATTGCCTTAAAAGCTTGACTTGTTCTGTTCATTTAAGTATTTATTTGAGGTTTAAGAGCTGTTTTTACTTAGCAAGGAGAATAAAACAAGGCCTGGGGTCAGAGGTCATGATGCTGTTTATTAGTTTGGTTCTCGATGACTCCAATCTGATCTCTCTTTCTCTGGGCTTGACTTGTTGTCCTGGACCCACACTGTTTGCTTTCTAGAATAGCAGACAGACAGTAAACTGATACATAATTTTGATGTTATACATCTAGTGCTCTGAAAACAGTAAGCCAGTGGAGTGGTAAAATGTGTGTGGGAGTGGGGGTACAGGGGTGGGGAGGATGTAAGCTTTATCTGAGCAAGGACTTTGTTCATCTACATCATGATGTCTTTGGTCTCTAGAGAGCAGGCAGCATGTATAATAAGAGCTGATTGAAAAGAAGGGGCAGGCCACAAAGATTTATGGGGAGAATTTCCCAGGTAAAGAGAATAGCATGTGCAAAGGCTCTGCAGTGGGAAAGAGAGGCCACTGGCTAGAGTGTTGTGAGTCAAGTGGAGAGTGGAGGGGGAAAAGATTGGAGAGGTAGGTGGGGGTGGATTACTTGAGGTGTGGGGCCATTTCAATCTATAATGCATGGGAAAGCATTGTAGAGTTCTATGTATAAATTTAAAAAAATACTTTTTGAAAGAGAGAGGAAGGGAGAGGGAGAAAGAGAGAAACATAGAAACATCGATTTGTTGTTCCACTTATTTATGCATCATTGGTTAATTCCTATCTGTGCCCTGACCAGGGATCAAACCCGCAATCTTGGCATATCGGGAGGATGTTCTAACCAACTGAGCTACCTGGCCATGACTTCTTAAGGTTTTGAAAAGGTTACTCTGGCTGTCATATGGAGAATAGGTTGTAGAGTATAAGAGAGGAAGCAGAAAGACCAACTGGGGCATGTCAGAGACTCCAGGCAGGAGATGTTGGTAGCCAGCCCAGATCAGCAGCAGTGGAGATGGAAAGCTATGGATGATTCAGACTGTCCTGCAGGTAGAGCTGATGTTGGGTTTGAGGCAAAGAGATCAATGGTGGTTTCTATGTTTACCCACTTGGTTCTTTTATCCCCCAACCTGTGGATTGCTAGTTCTGTCTTCCCACTTGATCCTTCTTCTTCCTGGTGCTTCATTCTGATGGCTGATCCCTGATCCTTCCTAACCTCCCTAGGTGTGTGGTATCAGCCAGAGCTTTTCAGTTTAGGTAGATTTCCTGTCTTTAATTTTCACAGACTGTTCTTTTTCTTTTTTCTTGTATGTTTTTAATCAGATTATGATTCAAAGAGTGTAATAGAGGTCTCACATCAATGATTACATGTTACCAATCATTGGCACAGAACATGCTGCTAACCAGAAAATATGTTTTTTCTTTTATTTCATCATTCTCTCTTGGAACACAGTAAAAATAAAGTTATTTCCTAAAGGAATGTGAAGGGGATTCTTGTCCATTTTCATCATAGCTTGCTCAGGGTGCATGGACAAAGGGTGGAGGAATACTGGATGGGGGTTGAGGCAGTTGACCCGTACAGCTTCATTGACTTCCTGGTAATCTTGGCAACTATTTCTCTGTTAGATGGACTGGATTCTTTCTTTGTGCAAAAGAATGTACAGGAAACAGTGCTTCACTTTTGGATGAATGCCAGCTTGTGAAATATTTTCAGGATTTCAAAGCTAATTGGTTTGTGTCAAAAATGACTATCATTTGTATATCACAAAAGAATGAAATTAGTTGATAATCCTTGCTTATCAAATTGGTGAGAAATAACAATACCCACTTGCTGAGCTGTATGCAAAGTATAACAAGGATTTTTTTTTTTTCCTAGCAATAAAAATCGTTTGGATATTTGTCAGGTTTTTTCAACTCTTGCAAACTCTCCAATTTTCTTATTTCTTATTAATAAGAGTATGTAAAACAGTTGAGAAAATGTCTCCACTTAAGGTGAACCACTCTAAAGTAATTATCACCTGGAGTCTATCTCCCTCTACAGTGTTTCTCAAGCTATTCCTTACTTTCTAATGCTACCTCAAATTTTTCTCTGTTCCTATTCATCCTGCCAGATTCATCTTCTGAAGTACCAGCCATTTCCTGTTTTCAGAAGTCTCAATGGCTTTGTGGTTTCAGGATCAAATAATGACCCATCTGCTTGGGTTTTCAGATCATCTCCCGGGTTTATTAGTCAAACGGAGTATCCGGCAGTTCCTTATATATACTAGTGTGTATATATCTAGATCTAATCTATATCTATATCTAAATCTATATCTATATTTATATCTTATTTATATCTATATCTATATCTATATCTATATCTATATCTATCTATCTATAGATATATACTCATGTTTTCTCCTTCTGTATCTGTATTCAAGAAATCCTCTAAGAATGTTTTCTTCTTTCCCTTTTGTAGCTTTCTGAAACCCTGTTCTTGACTTTGTTGTTAAATAGACAGTTGGAGATGACATCACAGATTTCAAAGAAATACGGAGATGATAATAATAAGCAAAACAAACATCCCGTCCTGCCGCAGAAACACCACCATGAAATCACTAATAGGAAGCAGATGAAAAAGGTCATGAGCTGGCCACTGAGGAAGAGAAGAGGGAAGGTTGTTAAGGGGTTTACCTAGGCTTGTGCCTTAGAAGCTGAATGAGTGAAGATTCTAAAGACCCTCTTCAGTACCCTCAGATCAAATTGATTTGGAGGAACAAAGTGATCTTCCCATTCTTACTGAGGAATCATGGAAATGGGATGCTGTGAAAAGCAGAGCTGAGTCTTTGTAAGTGAAGGCCTGGTGAAACAAGGAGACACCCGAGAGCAGTCTTCTCTAGAGGGATGGGATCTTTTTTTCCAGCAGAAGGAAGGAGTCAGTAGAGGATATTTAACCACCGTTGTTAATCAGGGCAGAACCTAGGAACTCAGTCTTTATAGTGTATCAGCTGGGATCTGGTTTTCTACCGTTCCCTCTAACCAGAGAGAAGAGTGGACAGCATGCAGACCACTCAGGCTTTGAGCTGGAAAGATGATAGACACGGCAGGACAAGAGTCAAGGACTTGCTCATCCTGTGTAAGAGCATAGGGACTTTCTGGACAGAGATACCTAAGTCATACATAAGATAAAGAAAGAGGGTAGGGCAATTATATAAACTTAGCCTAGTGGTGGATGGATGGACTGACAGGCAAACAGAATGCCAGAAAAGGAATAAAGTATGCAG